>NC_081355.1:84708923-85308923 GCF_030684315.1 Stegostoma tigrinum | reverse complement strand
AACAATTTTTTTAAAAAACCCTCAGGAAACATAAGGAATCTTCCAAGGCCCATAAGTAAACAAGAACTGTAAGGTGTCCTCTGAACCTTGCTCATCAACTTTGTAAATATGCTACACCCATTCAAACCGAATCTATTCGAGGGGAGACTGAGCAAAACTAAAACAAACTATGAAATACTTGTTTTCTCTTCTCAATCCACAAGGGTAAAATATTCTCCCATTTTAATGAGCAGGAATGATAAAGTCAAGAATCCAGGATGACTCACCTTACAAAGTAATGGGCAACAGACAAAGGGAAACATATGTCTTAGAGCTTGAATGAAAAAAAAATTTGTGACTACCTCCATTGAAACTTACTCACACTTCCGTGATTAGAGGTCTAGGTCAATCCAGGATGTTTAATTTAGTGTAATTAGAGGTGTATTAGGATAAATTGTAGGTTGTTTGATTTAGTGCTGGATAGAACACTACTTTTCAATTAGCAGATTGTTACCTGTGGACTGCTTATTTTCTGCTCTTACTGGGTGTCCTCTGGATCTCCACCATGGAGTTTACTATGGTATTGGATTTGGAAGGATGAAGAGAGAGATGGCAGGACTGGGACATGGTTAAGTTGCAGCAAAAGCTTAATGACTAAGCCAGATGTAATGAGTAATAGAGATAATGGGAACTGCAGATGCTGGAGAATCTGAGATAACAAAATGTGGAGCTGGATGAACACAGCAGGTCAAGCAGCATCTTAAGATGCTGCTTGGCCTGTAATGAGTAATAGGCCTACTTTGATTTGTTATTTTATTTGGATTTGTGTTATTCTCCTCTATCTAGCTGCATATTGAGATTAATTCAACCTGATTTCATTGTTGACGTTTGAAGCAAGTACATAATTTAGGAGCAAGATTAGGCCAT
Organism: Stegostoma tigrinum; assembly: GCF_030684315.1. Taxonomy (NCBI): domain Eukaryota; kingdom Metazoa; phylum Chordata; class Chondrichthyes; order Orectolobiformes; family Stegostomatidae; genus Stegostoma; species Stegostoma tigrinum. Next base: position 85,308,017 of record NC_081355.1, on the reverse strand, counting down.
TCTCCCCCTCAGGCATGATCCATCATCTGATATAGTCATGGTTGATCTGATTGAAACTCAACTCCAGTTTCCCTTCTTTACCCTTTGACTCTCTTGTCAATCTATATTAATCATATAAAATAGATGAACATGTAAAGGCAGCTTTTGAATGTCTATCTGTCTTGTTCTGATTGAGTGAAGTGGAACTCATTATTTTGCCTATTTCAGTTAATAAATGACCATACTGCAGTGAATATAATACACTCCACTTTTCAGAAAAAAAACCCTTCTTGTTGCGACAAGAAAATATGGAAATAAACTTATTATATTCAATGATTTTATTTAAACTATCATGATATTCATTTGACTTATTTTGTTCCCCGTATATTCTAAAGACTTTAGTGCTCATGTTGACATACAGACAGATACATTGCATATAAATGCATGAACTATTTATACCCTAATGTTTTGAAAGAGTCATTTCTAGTGTAATATGTATTTTGATTTCATCTGTGGTCTTAGGAGATTCTGTTAAATTGATAGCAAGTTGCAATATTGATATACTTAAATTTAATTAAAAATTACAGTAGCACCAGTGTGCACCAGTAGTTTTGAGATAAAGGATGCCTCACAATTACCTGAACTGTGTGTGTGTGTGTGTGTGTGTGTGTGTGTGTGTGTGTGTGTGTGTGTGTGTGTGTGTGAGACAATACAGCAAAAACAGACTTCGAATTTAGTGAGGGTTTCTGCATAAATATAACAAGAAGTCATTGAATGATTATGTCGTAGAAACAAAGTATAAATTTACAGGGAAAAGACAGGAGAATGGCACTAAATTAAAATGCTCAGTGTGCCAGTGAGTCACAATGGGCCGAGTGGCCAGCTTCTATACTGTAACAATTCTATAATTCAGTGGATGATTGGAGTTTTAGAATTGCTACAGAGTAGAAGGGGGCCAGTCTCCTATCTTTCCTCCATAATTCTTCAGAGAGAATCTTCCAGAGAAGCTCTGGAAAGCCATCTTTACCATTAGCAATCCCACCCCTTTTATTTCTAAGGCACTGGCTGCAATATTCTGGTAAGCAGCAGTTTCAATGTACCATAAATGTAAGTAGTATGAGTGTGGGTGAATGTTTAGGTGCAAAAGTGGGTAGGAGTAGGCATGCTAATGAGATAAGGAGTAAGAGTGGGTTAGATAAGAGATAAAGGGATGCACTGGCAAGTAAGTGTGGTGGTCGTTGGGTGGGATAGCAGTATAGAATGTGAGCAAGGTGGTAGATTAAAAGTTTGTCAGGATGAAAAGGTAATATGTCGATAGGGTTACAAGGCAGGTGGTGTGACTTAAGGTTAAGATGGGCAATCAGATCAGATCAAGAGGGTGTCAGATTAGAGCTACTCGACTTGAATCAGGAAGTTGGGTGGAAGGCGAGTGGTAGAATTAGTCAGACAAAGTTGGAGAACCAGCAGAACCATGGAAAATAGGAGCAAGATCAAACCATTCAGCACTTCAAACCCACACGTCCAATCCGCATGAACATGGCTGTCTCCCCAACACCATTGGGACATTAAGGCTCTCAAAATTATCTGTTTCTTCATTAAGTATGTTCAGTGACTTGACCTCCACAGCTTTCAGCAACTGGTGTACAATGATACCCAGATTCCTTTGTTGATCAACATTTTCAAATCTATCTTGATTTAAGTAAAAAAAAAATCTGAAGGAACTGCAGCTGCTGTAAATCAGAAACTAAAACTGAAGTTGCTGGAAAAGGTCAGCAGCTCTGGCAGCATCTGTGGTTTAAGTAATATTCGGCCACTCTTTTTTTTCTACCAAAGTGGACAACTTTATACTTATCCATGCTTTACAGCATCTGCTATGCATTTACCCACACACTCAACGTGTCTAAAATGCCTTGAAAGCCGTTGAAATCCTCATTAGCATTCACCTTAGCAAACTCAGACAAATGGAATTGGTCTGAGATGCTGGGGACTGCAGGATGAGGCTGGGATATATCATCCCTTAGCATTTCTAGCTAAAGATACTCAAAAGTGCATCTGATGAGTGGGCTTCCGCTGCTGATCATATATATAGACACCCTGTTCCTGTTAGCTGTTTAATTATACACCACCATTCAGGTCTCGATGCAAGACTGTGACATATTTCAAACAATTGAGATTCACTACAGTGATTGTGTTCAATGAGCCTCCATACCTGGAACTCAACTACACAAAAAATAACTCATGTATGTATCTTTTTGTGGGAGTATATTTTACAATACAAAAGCTTTTGACATGCCATTGTACACTTTAATATTACCTGCTAAACTGTTTGATTTGAGATATGTGTGGTGGGTTATTAAACAAATGGTTTAATTTTGTGATGCAAAATTACAAATGCAAAGTCTCTTCATTGTACTTAGGTTATGACATTATGACCCGCATTGTGAGGTTGTATTGAAACTGTTGTTGTATGCCATTACTGGAACTGTAAAACTGACAGAATCTTCTGGCACCTACATAAATGTAGTTAAATACCAAAATCCCAAAGTCATTGTCAGTGATTTCCTGTACTGCCACAGTGCGCACTGCAGACTGGAATCTTAGGAATCACTTGATTTCATGTGAATGGCCAATATTCTAATATTATTTTAATGGCTTAGACCCATGAGGAGGCTATATCTCCTTGAATAAGGCATGTTTTTTGTCATATATTCAAAAATGGCTTAAAAAACCAAATTGTTCATACAGATGCATAGGGGAATAGACAGGATGCAGCGTTACTATTGCACTGTAGTCTGTGATCAAAAGTAACAATGTATCATTTTGCAAGGTCTGAAACAATACACTTAATGAAAGTTCAATATATTATTTCATAATTCTGGGAAGCAGAGGCATATCAAGACAAAAATGGATTTTTAATTTAATACAAGATTACCTCTGGTCCTGAAAGATTGATTTAATACCTATGGCATCCAGAGAAAGGGATTTTGGCATTTTATAGTTGTGCCTTGCTGTAGTTGTGTGACCTCTGCAGTCGCTGTCTGTCACTTCAGAATAATATGCATTAAAATACATTAATAAAAGGTGAAATGTCATCTTTTTTGTAATGATACTAAAAATAGGTATGGATTCTTAAAAGAATTGCCTGGTGTGATAGACGGTCCAGGGACCTTATAAGGTAGGTTGCTCAGAAACACGAGCTACCCATACAGCTGATGACACCATTATGCAACTCCCCGACTGCTGCAAAGCTGATATTGTCCTGCCCATGCCTCAACTAGGGCCACGGTGGAGTAGATAATAGGGTTACTGAAGATCCAGTTTCACTGCTTGGATCAATCTAGAGAGCCATCTGGTACAGTCCTACATGGTGTGTCACATCATATTTGCAACAGCTAAAAGGCAAATGGTGGAAAGGAACTGGGGGTACAAGACTACTTTTCCAAGAAAGAGGACAAGGATGTTGTGGTGGAAGAAGCTGACATTGTCCATGCCAGAGCTCTGCCAGACAGAGCCTCATTGACATTGTTTCAAGTAGATGGAAGCTGGGTGCAGCAAACAATCATTGGCTCAAAAATATTTTGGTAATGATGCCAAATTCTGTACCACACTGGATTGGGGAGTGGAGGTGACGTCCAGGATCTGTTCACTTTGTTTTTCTTTCAAGAAGCATTGCGTAAATTAAAGCTTGTGTTCGTATTTGTATTTGTCGAATTGTTTTCCTGCATTTAGTTTTCCCTTTCCGGACAATGACAATATCCATTCAGCAGTGGGCTTTGGGAACAGGGTAGCATTGATGTAGAGAGGTTTCTCGAGAAGTTGTGTTTATGGACAGACAAGTTTATGATGTAGTGATGTTCAGCGATGAGAGTGAGAGAATAGGATTGCATGTGAGCCACGCCACTGTGTGGGATGAGCTGTGTGGTTTTTTTTAGTTGCCACGCTGTTCTGTTGCTGGTGAAAGGCAATGCCAAATTTCAAATACTTGCCCAGGCACACAGCAACCTTCTAAAAGTGGCAAGTATGCCAGCAATGCCAGTGTTTCAGTAGATATCCATTGAGTGGCAAGGTATTATGGGAAGAGCGCATGGTAAGATGGAATGGAAATTGGACAGGACAGATGCCATTAAGATAGGTCATGAAATCTTGAAAGCTTTTGTGGCCAAAACTTGCAAAACAATCCAACACAACTCAGACTTAGCCAAAAAAATTAATTTTCAGCTCCAACACTTTGGTCAGCCTATCCTAACCCTATGTGTGCATCCTTCCGTCCTGAATTCGGTCTATTTCCTCACCATTTTCATTTCCCAACCGGACAAGTAGAAGTCAGTGACAGGAAATAAGATCTCCTTTGATGATCTAAGATTGTCTGTGGTTTCATTTGAGCTACATGAACTCTGCAATGTACAGAAAATAATGAGAAATGTCATCATTTAGGACATAGGCTGGTGAGATGCACTTCTACAACATCAATTTATTAATCATGTTTCTTCTTCAGGAAGCTTTCAAAATCAATTTCTGCCAGTTTCTTATATTACACAAATTCATTTGCTTCAGGTTTCAATGCACTTTTTGGCCCATGGAGTGAAATATTTAATGAATGTGCTCTATTAGAACTATGAGAATAACAATGCAGTTTCCAGTTTTTTTGCTAACATACAGAGAGTCCAGGCAGTTTCACTAGCAATTTCTGCAGGATTTCCATTCTGTGTATCAGCTGGGGATCTTTCTCAATGTTTCTGACAAGATATGCCACAACATTTTTTTTACAGCCACATGCTCCAGCTTGTCATATGACAAGATCGACTCTGAAAGGATTAACACTGAGGAGTGCACCAAGCACTGCACGATAGCATGATATCATATGGACTTGGATAAGACAAAAACACTGAATCTTAAAGGAGATAGAGCTAGGATTCCCTCTGTCTCTTTAATCATATCTGTCATATGGATGTAACTTGTGACAGATTGCTAGCATGCAATAAATTACATTTTATTTAAGACAAGACTCTTTTCCTAATAGGCTACCTCGTGTTTTTGTCGTCCACATTTGACATGGTGGGCTTTTTGTAGATCCCAGACTGAAAAGGAGGATGGTGATAACAAATCTACCATCTAATTGTGGTCAGCATTTCAGATGTTGTGTGCAACATGACAGAGCAGTAGTGAGGATTTATCACATGCAATGCTCAACCAGGATCAACAGCCTGACTTTCCCTATGGGTACATCCTCAACTGCTATCACCATCAGTGAAGAAAAAAAACCAGCAGAGGATGTGTCAAGGATAGTATAGTATAGTAGTTACGGAAGCTACAGACAATCAGGTGTTACTCACAATGAAACAAACAGACGGCACAGGTCAAAATGAGGATCTTACTGAGATAGTATGTGCAAGGACTATATGGTTCACCACTGAAACAATTTGACAGTTCAGTTTCCCACTGTGTGACAGCTGTGCTCACCTGCCCTGGTCTCTCCATAACTGTTAAAGTTACCATTACACTCAACATCTACTGTGTATGTTCATTTCAGACAGCCCCAGGCAATCTTAGTGATTTGAACCAGGTTGCAAGATAGAATTATAGGGAAAAATTAAATTCAGTCTCTAGATTCTGGGCAACAAGGATAATGATCCCAGCAAGAATGAACAACTGTGAAAGAGCATGACAATAAGGCTCATGTTTCACTTAGACTGGTAATTGAATAAATCATTGGAATTTTAATGACTCAATGTCACTGCCTGCACAGTATGGCAGTGCTGCAGTATCTCTCAGGCCATGTGTCACAAATAATTATCGTAATTTCACTGCCGAAGAATTTTCTATTGACACTTCATCTTTATCATCCTCTCCCCACATTCAATCAAGTTCTTACCCAATGACATGAAAGAGCATTGAAATCCAAATAATGGCAACCAGAGTCACTGAATCAGCAGCAACCCTTTCATGTTTGACTCTAACCTCCAAAAGTAACACAGAACGATGTCAGTGCCCATTTCATTTGAAAGAATAAACTCCAAAGTGAATTGGAGCCCATTTACACATTATCAACCACATTCTTTCCTCACAACTTGTAGTTGTAGATTTTCTATAATCTTTTCTAGGACTTCTCCCGGTTGCAACCTATTGTCAAGGTTCATAAGGGGAGATTATAAAACGGTCATTGACTGAAAATACTTCCTTCTCTTGACAGGAATTCACTCAGTTGGTATCTCTGAAGCTTGTTCCTGGGTAACACGATGATACTTGTCTCATTATTTCTATCACATGATTTTCTACAATGCACCATTGCATGTCACATTACAGCAGAGCCAACTGTATATCATTGGTACCAACATAGGCCATGAGGACTGGATCTTTCCCCTCCCAATTCCAGGTTCCTCTGCAGCCCAGATGAGATATCATGAACCCAGGCACCAGGAAGGCAATATGGCATTCAGGACTCTACGTGGCACGGTGCCTCAGTGGTTAGAACTCATAGCTGTCAGTTCAATTCTAGTAGGTTCAGACCTGGGTTCAATTCCAGCCTCAGGCAACAGTCTGTCTGGAATGTGCATGTTCTCCCTGTGTCCGTATGGGTTTCCACTGGGTGCTTTGGTTCCCTCCCACAGCCCAAAGATGCACAAGTTAGGTAGATTGGGCCTGCTAAACTACCTAAAGCACTCAGGGATGTGTAGGTTAGGTGCATTAGCCATGGGAAATATTGGGATACAGGGATGTGTTCAGCGGATGGGCCTGGGTGAGTTGCTCTTCAAAGGGTTGGTGTGGACTTGCTGGCCTGAAGGCTTGTTCCAAAGCTGTGGGGATTCGAGATATAATTCTCAATCCTGGCCATAGAGAAATGCCTATTGTCTTAACTATACTATCCCTGTCACAGTTCTGTCTTCTCCTTCCTCTTGAATGGCTCCCTGTAAAATGGTGCTATGATCAGTTTGCTCATCTTCCCTACAGGTCTCACTCTTGGTCGCACAAGGAGCAAGAACCTCAAATCCGTTTCACAAGCGCAAGGGCTGAGGCTCCTTCAGCACTATCTCTGATTTTCTTCTACCTGTCTTGTTGATAGTTGCACCCTCCTGTCCCTGACCATGAACCAAAATTCAAAGTGATTAATCTAAGGGGTGTGATTACTTCTTGAGACATATCATCCAGGTAACTCTCCCCCTCCCTGATGTGTTTCAATGTTCAAAGTTCAGACTCCAACTCATCAATTCTGAGACAGAATTCCTCAAGCAACAAACACTTGTTACAGATTAGGTCACTAAGCACCACAATGGGGCCCACCAGCTCCCACATCATACAGTTTCAACACCGCCTGGCCCAGAATCTCTATTGTAATTACTTAGTTCTTAATTTGATATGTGTATAGTTCATATTCGTCTTTTAGTTTGTAACCTGTAAACATTCCCCCGGTTTACCTTCAACCTGAAAGTAACCAATGTTGATATATAGTCAGATTAGTAGCTATCACCAACCAATGAACTTATAGCTTCCCTTGGCATCGTTGTTTTGTTCTGTGCCCCTGATTCTGGGGTTCAATTGAACCTGTTTTAAAAAATCACTTTACAAATTATGATTCAAAAGTAAAGTAAGAAAAGTCACCTCTTCCCCTCTGCACTGAATTCCTACACTGCCTTCAAATTTCCAGAACTACATCCTTATTCAGGCCGTGTCTCACTCTCAATGGGATCTCTCCTTCCTAATTGTGGAGGCTTACTGACAAAGCACATTATAGTCCACCCTCTCCCCCATGACCTTCACCTCAGAAAACCTCCCTCCCAACATTCCTTATTGTGCTCTGAGTTGCACTGGGATTCTGGATCTCTGGAGAGCAGTGCAACTCCCCTGTTGTGCTGCCAAGCACTAGAGCTGCTAAGCTTTATTGAGTTGGCAGCTATTGGTAGGAAAGACTTCCTCACTCTGGATCTGTAATCCAGGGGATGGCTTGCCTAAATAGCTCAACGGTTCTCCCCAAAAACAGGCTAAGTGGCTCTCACAATGTCTCTTTAAGCAGAAGGCAAAACCTCTGATGGCTAAAGGAGATTCCTGCCAACATCTCTCAGAGGTTTCAGGAGCTGCTTGCTGCCTGTAGATCATTGTTAGAGACATAGATCCAGGGTTCAGTAGAATAATAAAAGATGCTGCCCTCTGTCTTACAGAGCTGCCTCTCAGCACAGCAGTATCTGAGGGTCATCGGCATCACTGTCATCATCATCATCATCAACACCTTCAGTTATTGTTGTATTTGCTGGGTTAGGATGAAAATGTAATTAATCCAGAAGTGGATGTCTGTGGTTCATTATCTTCTGACTGTTTCTTAGGGGTTGGCTTTAAAAAGACATCCAGTTTTTGCTGCTTTGTCCTTTTTCTTCTTTCATGAAGAAGCTGATTACAGGGTATAAAATAAGATTATATTCCATGAATTGCTACCCTTCTGCATTCTGTATTGCAATCATTGTCCTTTAAGAGCTGCAACTGCTTCTCAATTTCCTTCAGGATAGAAGGCAAAACAGAAGTGGAAAGCTCTCATGGTGCTGCATCCTGGACTTCACCTTCTTTATCTCCAGCTTCCGCTTCCCCCTCAGTGACAAGTTGGTGTAAGTCAGATGTAGACAGGTCTCCACAGTTGGATTCAAGCAGCTTTTCAATATCCTTACTCTCCATTTCTTCAAATTCAACTTCCTTTGCATGATCAACACAATGTTCTTTATTCTTGGGAGCTCCTCTGATTGATCAAAGGTTTTCAAATCTTGAAAAAAACTCTGAGAGAAGCTTTCACCAAACTACGTGCAAACAGACCTTACTGGCATCACCCCAAGCCTCTACAATAATGTCAACTGCACTCTTCATGAGAAAGATCTTCCAAAGTTGAAGAATATTGTCCTTATCCCCCTCAGTGGTTGCAAACAGCATCCTAAATGTGTGTCTTGAATAATAAGCTTTAAAAGCTGCTATTGCACCCTGGTCCACGGGCTGAAGGAGAGAAGTTGTATTTGGGGGTAGAACAGAGCTTTCATGCTTTCAGAAAGTTCATTAATGATAGGACTATGATTAGAAGGTGGATGAGGAGAATCTTGAAATCCATATTTTTTTTCTGCAATACTTTCTAAAACATCTCCCAAAACATCAATAATAAAGTCAGGAAAAAAAAGTCCCATCATCCAATCTCTTTTGCTTGACCTAAAGTAGACACCTCTGATGAGGGGTCTAGGCCCGAGCTGTCAGCTTTTGTGCTCCTGGAATGTTGCTTGGCCTGCTGTGTTCATCCAGCCTCACATTTTATTGACCTAGAGGAGACTCAAGGTATCGTTTCAAGGCTCGCAGGTTGGCAGCATAGTAAATCACTACAGCTTAAACTGAAAATGCACATTCTCAGGACAGATAGAAAGAGGAAAGAGGTTCTGCTGAGGGAATATGAGTAGCTTGGGGCAAATTAAAAAGCAGAACCAAAAAGGCAGTAATCTCTGGATTACAATCATAGCCACAACTGAAGACAGGTATGGGAAAAACATTGGCACCAGTACTGGTGAAGGATGGAGCTGCTGTGATAGGACAGGATCCATCTGAATCATGTTTGGACCAGGGATCTGGTGGATCACACAGCTAGGGCCGTCAATGGGGCTTTAAACTAAATAATAGCGAGTTGAATGGAACATAAGGGAAAAAGTTAAAGATGGTGGAGGGTGCAGCAGAGGTTATTAAAGTTTCTAGAACAAGTAGTAGGACAGAGAGTATGCAAAGGGTCAGAAATCAAACTTTATGCACAGCAGATAAGGGGACAACTATGAGAAGTGGGGTGCAGGCAACACAGGACTGACAGTGCAGTATATGAAAACAATGTAAGTGAGCTTGTAACACAGATTGAAATTGGCAGGTACAATGTTGTGGATATCACAGAGACATAGCTGCAAGGGGATCAGGGCTGGGAGTTAAATTTCCACAGGTACATATCCTGTGGAGAGGACAGGCATATTGGCGGAGGGGTCAGGGTAACCTTGTTAGTACAAAATTAAATTAAATCGATAGCAAGGAGTGATAGTAGAGTGGGTAGGCATATATTCTGTGCGGGTAGAGTTGTGGAACCATAAAAGAGAAAAGACCCTGAAGGGAGATATGTATGGGTCTCCTAGTAGACTTCAGGATGAGGGGAAGAAAATAATTCAGGAGGTAGAAAAGGCATATAAGAGAGACACAAAGCTTAATGGAAGGATAAGCTGTGAGGAGGATACTGAGATGTTGCAATGTGATTTGAACAGGCTGAGCAAGTGGGCAAATGAATGGCAGATGCAGTATAATGTGGATAAGTAGGAGATTATCCACATTGGGTATCAAAAACAAGAAGTGGATTATTATCTGAATGGCCACAGATTGAGAGAGGGAAATGTGCAAACAAGACCACATGGATGAAGGGACTCCTCCAGTGACAAGAGCACAGGTGAACAGACATTGGGTCAATGGATAATTCTATAAATTCTCAAAATGGATTTTTAAATTGCCAGTATGAGAGTGTGTTGTATTAAGTCTATTATGCAACGTGTTTCCACATTGGCTTACCTGGCCAACATCAAAGCAGTGACCGTAGGAGCTGCAGATACTGGAGAATCTGAGATAACAAGAAAAAATGAAGAAGAGTCTAGGCCTGAAACATCAGCTTTCCTGCTCCTCTGATGCTGCTTGGCCTGCAGTGTTAATCCAGCTCTACACCTTGTTATCTCAATATCAAAGCAGACCTTCCGTGTGTGCAGGAGTGCAGGACACTGCATCTCAGCAGCTATAGGAAATGATGAAGCTTATGAACTCATGGGCCATCAATGTGGCCAGGGGATAATGATTGACAGCTTGGGTATTCTGCTGTGAAGAGGGAACTTCATCATCTGTGAGGCCAAGAAGGTGGTGGGCGGGCACTTCCTCATTGCAGCCGTTACGTGCAGAAACCTAACCCTGCGCCCCCACTAAGACTAATTAACATGTATGCCCTGGTGATAGATTAGATTAGATTCCCTACAGTGTGGAAACAGGCCCTTCGGCCCAACAAGTCCACACCGCCCCTTGAAACATCCCACCCAGACCCATTCCCCTATAACCCACACACCCCTGAGCACCACGGGCAATTTAGCATGGCCAATCCACCTAGCCTGCACATCTTTGGACAGTGGGAGGAAACCGGAGGACCCGAAGGAAACCCACACAGACACAGGGAGAATGCGCAAACTCCGCACAGACAGTCACCCGAGGCTGGAATCGAACCCGGGTCCCTGGTGCTGTGAGGCTGCAGTGCTAACCACTGAGCCACCGTGCCACCCTAAAAGCATATGTGATAAAGCATCAGCAGAAAGTTATCCTTTTACAGCTCCTACTGTTGCTAGCAACATCCAGGCCAGGCATTCTGGCCAGAGACTTCAACTGCATCATTAGTGCAGATGGATGATCTGGTATGGCTGCCAGCAAACTGGACGCCATGTCCAGATTCCTGATGGAAACGGTTAAAGGTGTCAAGCTGCATGATGTCTTTGGCACCCCTGCAGACAGAGTGCAACGTAGATACACTTAGTCATAGCCAGACAGGTCTATCTGCTCAAGGCTTGATTTCCTGTTTGTGTCCCAAACAGTCTCAGTCAGATCTACCAACGCCAAGCCGGTGTTTTTCTCTAACCACTGCCTCCTGCTGGCCAACTGCCACCTTCAGGATGGCTAGCAGGCTGGCAAGGGAATGTGGAAGCTGAACGTGAAACTGTTGACTCCAGAAAACATTAAGGAGCTCAAAAGGAATTTCACTGATTGGTGAACCCCCTATGAAGTCCCTCTTTTGCGTCACCATTAGACTGGTGGAAAACAGCCATGGGAACTTCAAGAGGTTCTTTATCCTCAAAGGTGTTCAAAAGGTGGGAGAGAGACATGGAAAACTGCCCAAACCCCAGAAAACCATACAGAACCCACTGCCAATGGAGTTTGATGCCATGGAGGATTTCCAGGAAGTGAAGAGCCAGCAAGCCTCACCTTTTGCCTCGGAGGCCTCCAAGATAATCTCCCGGTCTGGGATCCACACCATGGAGCAATGTGAGACATGCTTGTGTTTCTTCTTCCAGAAGGTGCACAAGGAGATCTGTCTGCTCAGCATCCTGAAGGAAGCAGATGGCTTGGTAACATCTTTTCAGCCTGACATACTGAGGATCAGCAAATCTGTTTATGCTCTACTGTATGACACAAAACCCAAAGACAGTGCAGCCTCCCAGTTGTTCCTGTCTTCTATCACAAAGGCTTTAGCCAACAGTATGCAGGACAGGCTGGGCCAGCCGATATAGATGGACGAGATGACCAAGGCCCTTGAGTCCATAGAAAAAAATACAACTCCCAGGAGCAATGGTTTACTGGCCAAGTTGTAATCGTCTCGATGGGATTTGATTGGGCAGGACCAACTGGAGGTGTATGACAGTATGTTTCTGGCAGGTGGCATGTGTGTGAATCTATGAGGAAAGGTGCCATCACCCTCATCTACAAGCAGAAGGGGGAGCGGGAGGACATTAGAAATTGGTGAGTAATCTCACTGCTGAATGCATATGGCAAAATCCTTTCTAAGGTCTTTGCCAACTGCTCTGGGATCAGTGATTCACTCTGACCAAATTTGTGCTGTACTGGGAGGGTGACCTCTGTCAGTCTCAAGCTCCTCAGGGATACTATAGCCTAAGTGCAGGACAAGCGGGGGGTGGATGCCTGCCTCATCAGCCTGAACCAGGAAAAGGCCTTTGACAGGATATCACACACCTACATGTGGGATGTATTCTAATAAATGGGCTTTGGGGAGGGAATCTATAATTGGATCTTACTGCTTTACAGTCTCAATTAATGGGTGGGAATCAGAAAACTTCATGATCAAATGCAGAGGCGGACTGGCTTACTCTGGCCTGCCTTGCTTTTATGGTGTATAGAGCATTTTGCCAAATCTATCAGGAAGGATGTGAGCCTGAGATGGGTGACTATCCCAGGCACCAGAGGCCTGCAGTTCAAAGCCTCCCTGTACATGGATGACATCACTGTTTTCTGATCAGGGCCCTGTCAGTGCACAGGCTCATGAACATCTGAAATCTGTTCAAACTGGCCTCAGGTGCTGAGGTACCTCGAGGCAAGAGAGAGCCCATGATCTTTGGGAACTGGGACAATTGATCCTTTATCCCTTCACCATCAGAACAGATTACCTGGATGCGGGAATATGGGTCCCTGGGCCAGAGCATGCGCAATATCTTGGGACAAGCAGATTGCCAAATTGCAGCAGGAGCTTGGCTTTTGGGATCCCTGGTCCTTCTCCATTTTGCGTAAAAACCTGGTCATCAAGTGTAAGGCATTCTCTCTGTTGTTGTACGAGGTGCAGGTCTAGCCCATTCCCAGAACGTGTGCTGTTGCAGTCACCCAAGCCATCTTCCACTTCTTCTGGATGCCCAGGATGGGCTGTTTCTGCCAGGAGACCAGGTACAAAACTCTGGATGGAGGGGGTGGGCAGAATGTACTCATTGCCACCTTCATTCTGATGGTAATCTTTGTGTGCAGCTTCGTCAAGTTGTGCATAGACCCTCAGTACACAAACACCAAGTGCCACCATGTTCTGAGGTTCTACCCAGCCCCCAGTGTTGTGAAGGACAGGTCTGGCTCTGTTGCCATGGAATGGTTCAAAAAGTGGGACCATTCTGTATCATCCGTCCTTCATGGATAAATTTGAAAAGAGAAACACTGTTGACCACAAGTCCATCAGGAAATGGTCAGCATGTAGCATCCTCAAGACACTGCAGGATAAAGAATCCTAGCAAGTTGTTCCCTGCGCAGACTTTCAATGTTATTTGGCAGAATGCCTCATCATTAGAACTCTCTAATAAGCACCAAGACATTGCTTGGCAGTGGTGAGAAGGGCACTACCTAGGAGATCCTTTATGTACGCCTGAGCCCTCTGTGCCACCGCACACAGTTGCCGAAGCTGCTACAAGATGGATGAGACTGTCACACATCTCCTACTGGAATGTGCCTTTGCAAAGGAAGGCTGGAGAAAAATGCAATGATTTTTGTCGAGGTTCGTCCCGAGCAGCTCCATGACTCAGGACTCAGTGCTGTACGGCCTGTTTCCCATGACGTACACTAAGGCAAACATTGACTGCTCCTGGAGGATCATCAGCTCGGTGAAAGATGCTTTTTAGTCTGCCCAAAACATTTGGTTTTCCAGAACAAGGAGTTGATGTCGACTGAGTGTTGCAGACTGGCACGTTGCAAGATTCGGGACTATGTGCTGAGTGAGGCACTAAAGGTTGGGACAGCTGCTGCCTAGGCACTGTGGGGAATGACAGCCACTTAAGGTCTTTCCACTGATGTTAAATGGTGGTCAGCTCAGTTACTGGAGCCCCTCCTGCTGGTGCCTCAAATATATGTAAATGCAGTCTGGTATATGTAAGAAAAGCCTTCAGTTTGCTGGTTGGGTAGAGTCAAACTCTGATGTTTGTTTATTTATCCGTATGTTACTGCACAGAAATGAGCTGCTGCAGTGATTATGTATGCATATAAGATATTTTTATGAATGAAGTACACTTATAAAAAATGTGAAATGAGACCTGGATGTCCTCATACAGAAGTCACTGAAGGTAAGCATGCAGGTGCCACAAGTGATGAAGGAGGCAAATGGTATGTTGGGCTTCACAGCCAAAGGATTTAAGTACAGGAACTGGGTTATCTTACTGCAATTAGATAGGGCTTTGGTGAAACCATACCTGGAGTATTGTGTGCAGTTTTAGTCTCCTTATCTGGGAGTGCAGCAAGGTTTGCCAGGCTGATTCCAGGGATGGCTGGCCTGCTGTACTATGAACGGTTGAATCAGTTAGGATTTTATCCAATGCAGTTCAGAAGCATGAGGAGGGATCTCACACAAGCCTGTAAAATTCTAACAGGAGTAGACTGGGTAAATGCAGGAAGGATGTTTCAGATGGTAGGGGAGTCCCAAAACAGAGTTCACAGTCTGACGATACACGATAAACCAATTTGGGAGATAATCTTCATCTAGAGAGTGGTGAGCCCGTGGAATTCTCTAACACAGCCAGATCATTGTATGATTCTAACAAGGAGTTGGATACAGCACTTGGGCAAGGGATACCAGGGAAAAGCTGGAACAGACTATGGAGTTGGATGATCAGCCATGATCATCATGGTTTAGCAGATCAAAAGGCTGAATGACCTTATCCTATTCCTTTATTTCCATGTGTTTCATAATAGACTTACTAAAATCTAGCAGGAATCGACTTCAAGAACATTTATGGGATCAAATATAGTTTGCAAGCAAACAATTTTGGATCTCTCTCTTCCTGTCTTGTGGACATTAGAAATTTTTGTTTAGTAATAAATCAGTTAATTGAGGTTGACAAAAAATTCCTAGCTTGGTAAACTCAACATAGTTTGGGATCCACATAACTATACCTTCAATCTGGTTAAATTTAGTACTTGTGCTGACCCGTCGAGGAGTGAGGCTAGAAAAGCAACCTCAAGTCGAACTGAATTATGGAACAGACTCCGGGGCTGAATGGCTTAATGGTTCCGACTGTAACCAAAGCACTTTTATTATTGTCCTGAAAGAAATTTGGGTCGCACGTTTAAATTGCACAGAGATCGTTTTCTATACAAATGCTTGAATTAGCATTGCTGAATTTAGCTGATTATTTGAAGAATGTCCCCGTTGTAGAAGCAAACGTCTATAGATGGATGACATCATTTTACATTTTAAAGATTTCATTGAAACGGATGCACAACTGGTCGAGATCCCATTGTTGGATCTTGAGGCCACCAATTTGATTTTGATTTGTGTCTTTTTCCTTTGTATCCTGAAACAGGAGCATTTTTTAAGGCTCAGATTTATTATAATTCTACTTTTTGTGTGGCCGGTAGTAGCATGCTCAATTGGATTTTATTTGTGTTATTGCCTCTTAAAGTAATTTTCCTGAAATGTACAACAGTTCAAACAAAATTATATTAAAATTGCCGTGTGTTTGGAATTGTGACAGTCTTCTTCTGATCTTGTTGATGTGGAACAGCGGTTTATTAATTTACAATAGCATTTGCTATAATCAAATTTCTAGCAAATCACATACAATTGCATTAATATGGATTACCTTCAGAAATAGCAATTCTCACTTATTTCCAATTGTTACATTAAGTCATGCAGGCCAAGAGAAATGAGGGCATGGTCACAGTGTGGTTGCACTCTATGGCCAATGAAGCAAGGTGTAGAGCATAGTTGTCTGTAATCATAAATATAAGCTTATGTAAGATTATGTAAGATAAATGTAAGATTAGAAATAATCAGTTCCCACCTGCCCGACAAAAAAGTTGAACGTCTTCTGAATGCACCAACTATGTAATAGATTAGTGTGAGTTTTACCTTTCTGTAAATGGATTCACAGGAGTGGAAACATTTATTCATTTTCCTGTCATGAAGCTGGGATATTACAATGAATACATGAATGAGCAGCAAATTACAAAAGAAAGCTCAGCAGAAATGATCCTGAACTTTTCTAAAAGCTGCAATGTGCCATAAATAATGACCCCTGCTATAGAATGTGCAAAATAGGATGCTACATGAAGGGAAGGGCACAGAAAGAGCACTTGATAAGTGAAGGCCTACAAATTGCTGCAGACTGTACGAAGGAGTGGATACTGTTGTATGAGGTAACGGTTCTGAAAATTTATTGTTGAAACTGCATTAGCTCTACCCAATCTGATAATGTCTCACATTCCTTGGGCTGGAGAACCAATTCATCTTGTGTGAGATCATAATGGAGGTAGAAAATGACATACCTGGCTCCTCATAGTTGTCATGATGCTTAAGTAGTTCACGTTAATGTTACCTATTAATATCATGCAATAAACAACCATTGCTGTGTAAGACAAATGCTTCCTCTTCTTAAGACTCTCTCATGGTCTATTCTCTGTCACTGCTAAGTAGACAGCCCCTAGACTCAGCATTGAACAGAGGACTGATGGCAGCAAACTTCCCCAAACACCAGCTGCTACGAGTTGGCATCAGAGCTCAACGCAACAGCTGCCAGAGAAACTCCTGACAGAAGTGGGTCAGGCAGTCTGCTTAAACTGAAATCCACACATGTTCTCTCATTGAAAGTAGACTATTGAGCCACCTGGTCTGTCCCCTGCAAGATTACTAGCAATAATATACTTTCCTTTGGATATCCATGCAGGACTAAAGTGAATAAATTAATTTGCATAGCTCCTTCTGCTGATGACATTGATTTACAAGCTGAGACATTCCATATTTGTCAATCTTCCTGCAACCTCCCGCAAACCACCCCCCACCACCAAACTCCATAACAACTCACTAGGGATATAGATGTGACACTACGCAAACTATTTTCTTATCATGACTATAGTACATTACAGTGTATCAGTATGTTCCTGGGATCAAATACAGTTACTTTACCTGTATCAAGACCATTGAGTTCAAGCATCATCGTCCCAAGGATTGATTTGATAAACTCAACACTGCAGTTTGAGACCTGTTAGGACAAAGCAAGTAGTCTTCATTACTTCACTGAACATCCAAAGGCCAGTAGGCAAGAAAGTAGTAGTTCAATATCTCAAGGCTGATGCTAAAGTCAAATCAGAAATTGAAAGACTACATTAAAAGTCTGAAGATTAAACTAAAAGTTAGGGGGAGAAAGCCTAAGAAATCCAACACTATGCTAACTACACACAAGTTGCTTGCAATCTTCAGCTGTCAATACACACAGATGATCTGTGATGGTCAGGAAAAGTCTCTACAAGTGCTGCCAACTTTTAGAAACCACTAGTGGTCACTAACTAGCTGTCACTAGCTGCCAATCGCTGCCACATGATGTGGGACTGAGTAACACCACTACCTGTGTTATATAGTCTGAGTGTCTACTATATATCAACCCTTGCAACATACAGCATGAAAACTAGATTCATGTTGAGACTGATGTCTTGAGTCTGACTGTATTAGCCGCTGCTGGCACTCTGATGTTGAGATTCAGGGAAAATTTCTTCATTTATTGTTAACTACCAAGCTCCCACAAGTGACAATCTGATAATGACCGAGCCATTTGTTGTGGAATCAATATTGACCAGGACACCAGGAACAACTGGTTTATTTGCACAACTAAAGTGAAAAATCTTCCACTTATCTTTCAGTAAACATCTCCTTGTCTACTCACTACTTGAATGGTGACGACTTTGTTCAAGGCTTTTAAATCTGTTTTAAACAAAGGAAAAATAAAGGAATTAAGTAAATTCAAAAGAAAAATGCAGCCTTCACATATTAATGAGCTGCTAATAATGCTTAACAGCAGTGTTGCTTTAAACACAACTGACAGATGCAATCAGTCCAATATATTAAGGAATTCAAATATGTCTTTGAATGGAGAGCGGGATGAACACATCCGGCCAAGCAGCATCTTGGGAGCACAAAAGCTGACGCTTCGGGCCTAGACCCTTCACCTTTTCAGATGAAGGGTCGAGGCCCGAAACGTCAGCTTTTGTGCTCCTGAGATGCTGCTTGGCCTGCTATATTCATCCAGCCCCACACTTTATTATCTTGAATTCTCCAGCATCTGCAGTTCCCATTATCTTTGAATGGAGACCGTTTGTATTGTTACAGACACTTAGAGCTGCTATAGTTCAGCTTCAGTGTTTAAATATTCAGTTTGAGTTTAAAATTAGAAACGAGAGCATTTCAGTGCCAGTATGGTGCTAGGTACATAGGCCATATATCCCAAAGAGGGGAGCATTATAAACAAGCTGCATATCCGCAACACATCCCTCACACCCCGCCCCCGCCACAACCGCCCAAAGAGGATCCCCCTCGTTCTCACACACCACCCCACCAACCTCCGGATAGAACGCATCATCCTCCGACACTTACGCCATCTACAATCCGACCCCACCACCCAAGACATTTTTCCATCCCCACCCCTGTCTGCTTTCCGGAGAGACCACTCTCTCCGTGACTCCCTTGTTTGCTCCACACTGCCCTCCAACCCCACCACACCCGGCACCTTCCCCTGCAACCGCAGGAAATGCTACACTTGCCCCCACACCTCCTCCCTCACCCCTATCCCAGGCCCCAAGATGACATTCCACATTAAGCAGAGGTTCACCTGCACATCTGCCAATGTGGTATACTGCATCCACTGTACCCGGTGTGGCTTCCTCTACATTGGGGAAACCAAGCGGAGGCTTGGAGACCGCTTTGCAGAACACCTCCGCTCAGTTCGCAACAAACAACTGCACCTCCCAGTCGCAAACCATTTCCACTCCCCCTCCCATTTTTTAGATGACATGTCCATCATGGGCCTCCTGCAGTGCCACAATGATGCCACCCGTAGGCTGCAGGAACAGCAACTCATATTCCGCCTGGGAACCCTGCCGCCTAATGGTATCAATGTGGACTTCACCAGTTTCAAAATCTCCCCTTCCCCAACTGCATCCCTAAACCAGCCCAGTTCGTCCCCTCCCCCCACTGCATCACACAACCAGCCCAGCTCTTCCCCTCCACCCACTGCATCCCAAAACCAGTGCAACCTGTCTCTGCCTCCCTAACCTGTTCTTCCTCTCACCCATCCCTTCCTCCCACCCCAAGCCGCACCCCCATCTACCTACTAACCTCATCCCACCTCCTTGACCTGTCCGTCTTCCCTGGACTGACCTATTCCCTCCCTACATCCCCACCTATACTCTCTCCACCTATCTTCTTTTCTCTCCATCTTTGGTCCGCCTCCCCCTCTCTCCCTATTTATTCCAGACCCCTCACCCCATCCCCCTCTCTGATGAAGGGTCTAGGCCCGAAACGTCAGCTTTTGTGCTCCTGAGATGCTGCTTGGCCTGCTGTGTTTATCCAGCCTCACATTTTATTATCTTGGATTCTCCAGCATCTGCAGTTCCCATTATCTCTGCATATCCTTTTTGTGGCTGTTCATGATGGGCAAGGTCCTGACGGTACCTAAACAGTCTGTGCTCTAGACAGTGCCCAACATCTGATGCAACCCCGTAATTAGACAACATTTACTACGTTATCCCAAATGTACCAAGAATTAGGTTGACTTCCTCACCCATCCACAGCGATCACTGATGCAGTGTGTTGATATCAGGTCTGAAACCCAATAAGCTTGTAACATCCCAGTTGTCTCCAATTTTTCAGTGCCTCTTTTTCAGAAGTTGAATGACAAGTTTGGAGGTTTTCTTTTCTGGCTGCTATAAGAAGAACCAGGGCAGTAGAAGAAGATAACACAGTGTGGAGCTGGAGGAACACAGCAGGCCAGGCAGCATCAGAGGAACAGAAAAGCTGATGTTTTGGGTCGGGACCCTTATTGAGAAATGGGGGAGGCATAGGGGGCTCTGAAATAAATAGAGAGAGGAGGGGTGAGGAAGGTAGGTGGGGTGGTCATAGATGAGCGTAGACAGGGAGTGGTGCGGATTGATCAGTGAGGTGGGAGGAGCGGGTAGATGGGAGGCTGACCAATCGCCACCAGTGCCGACCTGCATTCACCTACGACCACCCCACCCACATTCCCCAGTCCCACCCCTCTCTATCTGTATTTATTTTGGAGCTCCCTGCCCCTCCCCCATTTCTGAAGAAGTGTCCCAACCCAAAAAGCCAGCTTTCTTGCTCCTCTGATGCTGCCTGGCCTGCTGTGTTCATCGAACTCCACACTGTGTTATTTCAGACTCCAGCATCAGCAGTTCTTACTGTCTCCAGTAGAAAAAGCCTGTCACCTGGGCCACAGGTGAATTATCAACAGATTCTTCTGGGAAAGGTGCAGCATTTGTATGTTTCTTTTATTAAGAACTTTTCTCTTTTGTATTCCTTCAATGAATAATAAAAATTGATTCACAGGGCCGTTTTATTTCTAGCAATGACTGGATTATTACCCTGCAGCTACAGGACGTTTAAAGCTGAGTCACAAAAACTCATGAGATACATATTCACAATGAGACATGATTCATATTCCACTGTGAATTGACCTGTAGCAAAAATTCAACATTATCATGTCTTAAAATTACAAGAGCTGACTATAAAAGATTGGCCCTTACAGTAACTGCTAGGTTGGATGGGAACAGAGCCTGCAGTTAAAAGTAAAACCAGTTCCTGTGAATCTGTAGGAGTCCAGTAATGAACAATCCAATGCTTGATTGGGCATGCAGCAGTATCAATGATGGGAGCAAGCAGAGCCTTCAGTTCCCACTGAGCTCAATAAAATCACCCTGATTACTGCAGTCAATTACTGCAGAAAATCTGAGAGAATACTGGTGAGCTGGCTCCCTCCCATGTCTTCAAGCTGATCTATTCTAGCTCAGACCAGCTTATCACATGAAGAATGGACTGAACAGGACTGGAGGTAGAGACTGTCACATATCTCCTGCTGGAATGTTCCTTTGCAAAGAAGCCTGGAGGAAGATGCAGTGGTTTTTGTCAAAGTTCATCCTGAGCAGCTCCATGATGCAGGACTCTGTGCTCTATGGTCTGCTCCTTGGATCGAGTCAAAGATTCAGTGCACCTGGAGGACCATTAATTCGGTGAACAATGTTGTTTGGTCTGTCCGAAACTTGTTGGTCTTCCACACCAAGGAGTTGACCTTCATCGAGTATTGCAGACTGACACATTCCAAAGTCCAGGACTACGTGCTGAGAGACACACTAAAGCTTAGGGCAGCTGCTGGCAAGTGCAGTGGAGAAAGACCATCAGCTAAGTTCTTTCTACTGGAGTTAAACGGGGATCCATTTGGTTATTGGGCCCTCCTGGTGCATCAAATATATGTAGTTATAATCTTGCACATGTAAGAAATGCCTTTGGTTTGTTTGTCGGATGTAGTCAAACTTGAATGTTTTTTTCATTTACTACTGTGAGAACCAAACTGCTTTAGTGACTATATATGTATGTAAATATATTTTTCAGAATAAAATATATTTTTGAAATGAAATAAAGGTGAGACTCATGGGAGAGAAGATGAGAAAATGAAGTGGAAAAGTCTTTTTGCAATATGGTTTAAATTGGAAAATTGCATCCTGGCATTTCAATCTTCCTCCATATCATCAGCTTGTGGCAAAGTACCTTACCTGTAGGAAACACAGAGTATGCTTTTTTATTCCCGGATAGAGACAACGCGATTCTTCATAAGATAGTCACATTGATCAAATGATGTAGAAGATACAAAAATAAATCAGCCATTATCCACCATTACATCCATTATCTTGCTCTTCCTCTAACTGAATGTGAATTTATAATTGCAGTGTAATTGCTGTTTGCTTTGATAGCCATATAGCTGTTTCAGGGAAACGTGCTATATCTCAAACCATATTCCACCTTCAAAGAGCAAATGAACAGGACACATCTGCAAGAAATAGTCTGATTCCACTGAACATTTTGAACTTACAAATGTTCAAACTCCTGCACAATTGGTCAATGGCTACTTTTGTTTTCTGCTGAACTGCTTCTTATGGTTAAAATGTGTCAGCTGAAAGTATTATTATATAATTTGTCCCAGAGAGTAGTTGTGGAAGGAAACCTCACAACCTTGAAAAAGCACATGGATAAACACTTGCAATGCCATAAGATTCAAGGCTATAGGCCAAGTGCTTGGAAGCAGGATTAGTGTAGATAAGTTGGTGCAGGGTCGACAGGCCGAAGGGCCTCTTCTGCACTGTATGATTCTATCATGCAAGAGAGGATATGTTGCTGATCAGTGTTACCTTACCTTTGGACTTGGATGAGGTTTATCTAACATCCAATGATATTGTGTATTAGGTAGCATCTGTGCCGTAGAACCAGACACTCTGGGATCAAGTCCACATTAGGTGTAGCGAATACAATATACAAGATTGGAGGAGGTGCAGGTCGGCATTTTTCATCCACCAGCCTCCCCATTCAAAGGATTATTCTCAGCCATTTCAGACAATTCCAGCAGAACACCACCACCAAACACATTTTCCCCTCAATCCCCTGTCTGCATTTCACAGGCATTGTTCTCTCTAGGATACCATAGTCTATTCATCGAACAGTAACATCACCCCACCTCCCAACAGCCCCTCCCCATGGCCCCCTCCCATGTAATGGCAGAAGGTGCAACACCTGTCCCTTCACCTCCTCCCTGCCCACCATCCAACTGTCTAAACACTCTTTCCAGGTGAAGCAGGATTTCACCTGTACCTCCTCAAACTTTGTGTATTGTATTCACTGCATTCAATGGGGCCTACTGTACATTGGAGGAACCAAACATAGACTGGGTGACCACTTTGCAGAATACCTCTAGTCTGTGCACAAACATGACCCTGACCTTCTCATAACCAGTCATTTTAACACAGCGTCTGGCTCACATGCCCATGTGTCTGTCCTCAGCATGCTGAAGTGTTCCAGTAAATCACAGCGCAAACTGGAGGAACAACATCTCATCTTTAGGCTAGGCACTTTACAGCCTTCTGATTCTTAATATTGAGTTCAACAGCTTCAAATTGTGAACCAGTCAACTCCTCCCCACTCTGATAACTGAAACCGAAACTCCCAAAAAGGCTCGCCTTGCCTCATAATCTATTACAAGAAGTGTGAAAAGTGGCATACCTGTCTCTCGCCCCCTATCTATTGTAAAGGATTGGGTAATGAAATGAAATTGTTTCACTCGCTCTATACAAATAGTAATTTATTTATCCAACTTTAACAGTGAACAAATTAACAGAACTACTAACAAAACGAACAATTTCCCCTTAACTACTAACTATTCCCAAATAAAACAAAACTCTAATAGTATGCTGTTCCAATAAGTAAATATCCTGCTGATATAAACCAAAATAATAATAATGAAAAATTAAAACTTAATCTCTCAAAATTACAGCCAGAGTACATCTTCCAGAATGGTCTGGCCATCTCTGTTGACCCTCAGTCAGGAACGCCAGTCTCTGTTAAATCCTTGTGTAGGAATGCCTCTCCACATTGCATTCTTGTGTCAGGAATATTAGCTAGGTGCACCACTATACCTTTAGTTAGATGATGGTTATTCTGAAAGCTTAGAGAATTCTGTGAGATGCAGTCATTTTCTCTTTACAGCTGATGGGTTGTTAACTTGGTTAGACAGCAGTTGCTCTCGCATTGATTTTCAAATGTCCTTTTCTTTTATATCCTTGATGATCTATCAATTTCTTACCATAGTTCTAAGGTTGTCAAAACCATCAGATTTTAAATTTAATTGGTTTTTAGCCTCTAGGTGCCTGGTTTAAATTAATTGGCTGATATTCAACATGTCTGCTTCAACAAACTACTGCCTGGGTGCTAACCGCACAGCCCCCTGATACAAACGGTTCAATTTCAGAAACTCGCTGTGTACCCGCTGCTTCTTGCAGACTTTTTTCTACGAGCCTAAAAAAAACACACCATCTTTAAAAGGGACCACACACTCTTCCCCTCTATCATTTTATAAACATCAAAATCTAATGTCCTGCCGTCCAATCCATAAATACTCTGTCTAACTTTGCAATAGTTAAATTCTCCCATTTCTTCCCTTTCTTTTAGTGTTACTTGTTGCATTCTCAATCACCACCTCCTCTCTCCCCTCCCCAGTGGGACTGTCTTTTCTTTCAAGTCTGGCAGTTAGCCACATCATTGTTCTGCCATTCCCACATTCCATTTACTTAGTCGGAATTATCGACATCTTCACTGATGTTGTGCAGGCAGCGAGTTCCAGAGAAGTGAGGGCAGCTAGACCCAGAACGGTGAGGGCAATGATCCCAAAGTAGCGAGGGCTGCGAGTCCCGGAGCAGCGAGGGGAGTGAGTCCTGGAGCAGTGTGGGAGAAGCAAGTCGTGGAGCAGGGTGAGGGGAGAGAGTCACATGCTGTGATTGGTGCGGGAGAGGCTGTCCTGGAACTTACCTTGGAGCAGCTAAGTGACAGTATGGAGCAGTCTGGAGCCTTGGAGCGGAGTGGGGTTGACTGTTGGTCTGGGGGTCTGGTGCAGGCCGTCAGACCATATGCAGAGACCCTGCACTGAGCTGCTACAATGTAATGTCTACTTGAAAATTTTACCTGACTGTAATGTCAATCTTTTGACAATATCTTATTTCTAACTATTACTTTAAACTCTGTAAGGTAATGCAATTATTTTTTAATTCCTCTTTTCTATCCGAGATTTGTACCTAGGTACTTGTACGTAAGATAACACCATGAGAGGCAGACATTGTAAAGTCTTTTCACTGTACGTGTACAATGGAGTAAACCTGACATTAAAGGATATTCTATCCTATTCTTTTCTCCCTCAGCACTCTACACCTCACCACCGTCACACTCCCCACCAAAGTATAGTGTAAATGCTGCCCCCTAACTTCACTTCAGCTCTGATGAAGTGTCATCTAAACTCAACAGCAGGAGGCCTTATCCTGGGATAGAGGACCTCAAGGAAGTGGAAGTCTCACTGACCAGAGGTTGCTTCTAAGGGCTGAGCAAGCATTTGCAGCTCATTGGCATTATGCAAGCCTCAGGCCTCCAGTTCTTAATGTACTGCCAATGGACATAGTAAGAGACTTGCCAGCCATAATGGGTTAAAATTAGAATTGATATTTAGTTGTCCCTATTTTTTTCTTAGGTCTTACACACTTAAACAGAAATTCCCCTGCAACCCTGACAAAGTTATTTCAGCAGAAAAATGTGAAAACTATTCAGGGCCAATGATCTTTAAAAATACAATGAGTAGAAGATTAATACGAACATGGCCAAAATTCAGTTTCAGAGAACATATTATTTCAGCATTTTAAAATGACTGACTCCAGTCTCTAGTGAATGACAGATCTATATAGGCGTCCAGTTAGGTGGGTATTCCTATCTTCATTTGGACTTGACATCACAAATAACAAGAGCAGTGACCACCTTGTATTCATAGGGAAATATTTAACAATTTTTTTAACCATTTTTGCATTTCTACGGCTGTGAATTTTGTGCGTTTTCCTGATTTGTGCTGCTGGTATGTTTGTTGTGCAGCTTGGTAAAATATACAGGCCATACCATCCTTGAAACACATCCTGGATTTTTCTAACTATTTTAAAAATGCATTAACTGCAAGCATAATTATACAATTTCATATGACAACCATATTTCCCTTTTTTGTGTGAGAGTATTTCTCACACAAAAGGGCTTATGCCCACCATACAAATGCAGTTCTAATCAATACAAATTTAGAACGCTTTTTAATTTGAAGAGAAACTTGTTAAATTTTCTTAACAAGACCTTGCTGATCATCAATATTTTGTTCAATCATTTGACTCCAGCAGAACCTTTTTGCAAATCTGAGCAAGATATTCAGCTCATACTACCTAACAGCGACTCCAGCAATATTACTGGGATATTTTAAAAAGGTCGGTGACCAATGCATTGCCCTAAAACATTATCTGAAGGACTGTGTCATTGTGGATTTGTCAGAATATTCATGCTGACAATTCAAAATAAAGATCAATAGATTGCATTAGTCTCAGGGCACAGTGTAGGAGGCTGAAGCTGGGTTATTTTCCCTAGAGATTTGGAGGCTGAGGATTGACCTTATAGAGGTTCATAAAGTCGTGAGGGGCATGGATAAAGTGAATAGCAAAGGTCTTTTTCCCAGGGTAGGGAAGTCCAAAGCTAGAGAGGTGAGAAGAGAAAGATTTGAAAAGGACCTGAGGGACAACTTTTTTGCACAGAGGGTGGCACGTACATGGAAAAAGCTGCCAGAGGAAGTGGTGGAAGTGGGTACAATTACAATGTTTAGTAGACTTTTGGACAGGTACATGGATAGGAAAGGTTTTGAGGAATATGGAACAAACACAGGAAAATGGGATCAGTGATAATGGGAACTGCAGATGCTGGACAATCCAAGATAACAAAGTGTGGAGCTGGATGAACACAGCAGGCCAAGCAGCATCTTTGGAGCACAAAAGCTGACGTTTTGGGCCTAGACCCTCTGATCAGCTTTTGTGCTCCTAAGATGCTGCTTGGCCAGCTGTGTTCATCCAGCTCCACACTTTGTTATACAGGAAAGTGGGAGTTGTTCAGCTTAGGAAACCTGGTTAGCACGGATGAGTTGGGCCAAAGAGCCTGTTTCGATGTTGTATGACTTTTTGACACCAAAAATTGCTCAATATCAATGTTCATAGCTCAATCTTTTCTCAGCTACATTTGGAAAAATAGTTTCAGTGCTTCTACCAGTGTTTTATTTCAAACAGAAGGATCTGATTTTGTCAGATACAACTCTTTTGTGTATAGACATTTAGATGACTATTCCAATCTTCATTTTGACTAGACAATGCAAGGAACAAGATCAGCGACCATCTTGTATTCATACAGAAGTATATGACAGTTTATTTTTATCATTATGTGAATTTCCACTGCTGTGAATTTGGGACAATTTTAAATTGTGATGATGAGTTAAGTAGTGATATGGACTTGTTTTGTCCTCTGTTGGTGAATTTCAATATCTCTGAGTAAATGGAAAGGCAAATGTGCTGTTTGTTGGTGAAAGTTGCCTGTGTGTGAGATGATATGTTTGTCATATAAAAAACATCTTCAAAATAAAAGTATTTGATGTAATATAAAAAGGTTGTCATCAGCTAGTACTTCAACATCGAGAGGTGTACACCACTCCTGCTGCAGTCATGTTGACCACATGCTGTCCATCTTTAATTTTAGTATGCTATGAGTCCATTAAAATTATTTGACAATGAAGAGTGATAATTGTGGAATATGGAGTAGTGCTGCGATAAGTCTGAAATTGAAAAATAGCCTGTAAATGTAGGTTGGATTGGCAACCAGGGGTGAGACAAAAAGATATAGCTGCCCAGTCAAGTCATATTTAAAATAATTTGCCATAAACAATAAACCTTGCTTATCAGTGTATTGAAGAGCTATTTCAAGATAAATAAATGTTCTGGGCTGGTTGTTTATGTTCTCCCAGCAGTGAGTTTGGGGAGCTGATGTTACCTAAAGTCTGTCTTCCGGCAGGCTACCTGTTTACACCCAACCTGTCTGAGGTTTTACAGAGAGCCCATTGGGGCCCTAAAGAGGTGAGTTAATAATTGCTTAAAGGCCTCATTGTGCTGCTGCCAGTATTTTACCCATGTACTGGGAAAAGTCAAAGCTCACGGGGAGGCTAGCAGATTTAGCTGCACAGTCTGGTGTTGGCAAGAGGAGAGGGTCATTCCTTTTGAATCCTCCATGCCCATCAGAGACATATCCACAAAGCCCCAGAACTCCGCTTACCCCTTAACTGAGGTCATACCCTATCGTCTTGAACCTAGACCCAAAACTCCTCAAACACCCCACTAAGATACCCGACTGGCCCCTGGTATTTGCAGGATTTCCATTGTACTCTGCTTATTTTGTTTCTGCACTATAACATCTGGTCATCTTACATGATCGTTTATGAGCATATAAGTTATGAAGAAGGATCAGAGTTGACTCAACATGTTACTCTGTTACTCTTTGGCAGACCAGCTGAGGATTGCTACAGGGTTAGTGGTGTAGCAAGTTGGTGGGTGTAGTGGAGGATAGTGAGTCAAGGAAGGAATTTCAGGCATTAATGAAAATGGCACAGCATGAGCCTTTGTGGGAGCTGAGCAGCAGTAGCAGAGATAGAGTGGGTGTGAGAGAAGTGTGTAGCAGAAAACGTCATTGACCATCTTTCTGCATTGCTGACCATTCTCCACGCCCTGGAAACTGACCCAGGTGGCAAACCTAGAACAGGTTGGCAAGGTCTGGTGGTGGGGCTTCCTTAGCAAGAGGAATTAGAATTATAATTAGCCTTTATTTTCACATATGCTCAATGAGTATAGTGAAAACTTTATACATCACCACTGAGAGTACTGACAGGAACAATATGCCAAGGTATAGTTTCTTTAGTTACAAGATTTTAGACAATGGAGAAATAAGATGTCTAGTACTGCAGAAATAAAAGTTCATAACAACAGACCACACTGGCGTCTATCTTCCAGTCCACACCATGCCCTGGCTCAAAACTGCACCGGGCATGTGGATCATAAGGCTGGGAGATCACTTCAGACCACTACGCTGTGCCAGGGACTCCACACAGAGGCCATTACACCAAGCTAGGAGGTTGCCATACCATGTCAGGAGACTTCTGTGCCAGGCCAGGAGGTCATCATGCCAGACCTCTGCTTGGACCACCCTCCCCCAAGTTTCCAGGTTACTGTTGGACAATTGCAGTGACTTCTTTCTCTTCCCTGACATGTTCAGATTCTGCCCTTGCTGGGCAGCTTCAGAATACCAGTGCTTGCACAAGGTGCACAGTGGCTTTTTAAAGATGTCGTGGGTGAAAGGTATGATGGTGCTTTGTTGGCTGTCCACTGAGGGGCTAGTTACTGTGAGAACAGCTTATGGTAAGATGTGGATGAAATCAGAGGACTGAGATGCCATAGAGTCACACTACATAATTATTGAGGGGACTTTGGGGAAACTGGTTGAGAAATCTCTTTAGTGCTCATGGCAACAAACATTCTAAAACTTCGTCACAGCTTGGACATAGCCAAAAAAAAAGCATAAGATTCATAAACATAAGGAACATATAACATTGAAGTTACGTTCATCTCAATGGAACAGCTTCCTCTTTTCCAAGTACTATTACCAGTTCCCTAAATATTGAAGACCCTTTATTCACATCACTCTATGACTAAAATCCACCTTTGTGAATGTTTTGTGATGCTGGTGTTTTTCTTTTGTGTTTCCAATCTACTCCCATTTGTCAAGGTTGACTGTGTGACACACTATAATTTTATGCTCATTAGTCTTTCATGGGATGTGGGCGTCTAATTGTCCTGAGATGTTGGTGGTGAGCCTGAGAAGGTGGAAATTACGATGAGATTTTCTAAGTTGAGTTAATTCAATAACTTACATCCACATAAGCAAGTTTAGACATGTATTCTTCTATTATAGGAAGCTGGCCTTGAACCACTTGGCGAATAAAAAACAACATAACAGCTCCAAGATTGATGATACAAAAGTATATAGACTAACTTAACATGGCACATCTATCACTGCTACAATTTTTGAAATTGTTCTTAAGGTTTGTAACTTTTAATTAGATGTCTTAATGCAGTAAGGCTTGGATTTTATGACTGGCAAACAGTTGCTGTTCTGGTGCTGATGGAAGTTGCACATGGGGACCTGGCAGAATCACCAACATATTAAACTCCAAAGGAATTACCTGGGAATTTGAAAATTCTGCTGGGCAGTTGCTCTGCAGCTAGAAGCTTCTCAAAGCCTCCATATGAATCAGAGATTTCAGAGGGCTACACTGAAATTAAGAAATGTTTACTCAGGAAAAATTAGACTATTAAATGCACAGTCTGTCTCTGCATGTATCCTGTCAAGCCCCCAAGAATATTATGTTTCAATAAGGTCACTGCTCATTGTTCTAAACTCCAATGAGTATTGTTCCAACTTCAACCTCTCCTCATAAGAAAATCCTTCCATATACATGCCTTTTACCCAGGATCGACTATTACTGGTGTATCTATGGTATGCAGTAAGTACTGGGGGAATTGGGTTCAAATACTATCATGTCAGAAGTGGTGGCCGAGTGGTATTATTGCTGGACTGTTAATCCAGAGGCCAGACAACATTCTGGGGACCTAAGTTCAAATACTACCATGAGAGATGGAGGAGGTTGAATTCAGTAAATCTCTGGAATTAAGAATCTAATGATGGCTGTGAATCTATTGCCGATTGTTAGGGAAAAAAGAACATCTGGTTTACTGATGTCCTTTAAGTAAGGAAAGTACCATCCTTACCCGGTTTGGTGTACATGTGACTCCAGACCAGCAGCAATGTGATTGACTCTTAACTGCCCTCTGGGCAATTAGAGATGGACAATAAATGCTGCCTAGCCAGTGATGCCTGCAGTCTGTAAATGAATGAAAAGATGAAATTTAAACACTGACAATATGCAATTGAAAACCAGTCTAATTGTTTTCTTTGATAAGAAGATGTAGAGCTGGATGAACACAGCAAGCCAAGCAGCATCGGAGGAGCAGGAAAGCTGCTGTTTCGGGATTTTCTGAAGAAGGGTCGAGGCCCGAAACGTCAGCCTTCCTGCTCCTCCGATGCTGCTTGGCCTGCTGTGTTCATCCAGCTTCACACCTTGTTATCTCAGATTCTCCAGCATCTGCAGTTCCTACTATCTCTCATTGTTTTCTTTATTCACTTGTAGGACAGGGGCATCATTGGCTGGGCCAGTATTTATTGCCTACCCCTAACTGCCGTTGAGAAGCTGGTGGTGAGTATTCTACTCTCAGCTTTGAAATGGCAGACAAACCTCAGGTGGACAGAGGAAGGACTTCAGTGATACCCTCAAAGCCTCGCTGGTGCAGTACAGTATTCCCACAGACACCTGAGAATCACTAGCCGAAGACAATCCAAAGTGGAGGAGGACAATCAAGGAAGGCATCAAGTATTTTGAGACTTGATATCAGGAACAAGTGGAAGCCAGGCGGAAACAGTGAAACGAGCTCACTGCCCCACCAACGTCCAATTAACCCTTTCCCATGACCATCTTAGGCTCCAAGTGTAACAGAGTCTGTGTAGCCACTTCGGTCTGTACAGTTACCTATAGACTCACCCTGAGAGTGGAAGAGAGCCACCCTTGCCTGTGAGAGACCACCAATGAATGAATGAATAGTGAGCTGTCTTCATGAATAGCTCAGTTCATGATCTGTCAGGAGACCCACAATGCTCTTAGGGAGCGAATTTCAGGATTTTGTCCTGGCAACATTGAATGATATATTTCCAAGTCAGGATGGTGAGTGTTCTGAAGGGAACTTGCGAGGGTGGTAGTGTTCCTATGTATGTGTGCTGTCCTTGTCTTTTGAGATGGAAGGTGATGTGCAAGGACCTTTGGCGAATTTTTGCAGGGGGTCTTCTAGATAGTACACTCTGATGCTCCTGAGTGTCGGTGGTGAAAAGAGTGGATATTTGTGGATATGGTTTCAATCAAGCAGGCTGCTTTGTACTAGATAGTGATGAGGTTGCTGAGTGTTGTTGAAGCTGCACTCATCTGGGCAATTCGGGAGGATTCCATCACACCCCTGTCTTGGTGGCCATGTAACCACTGTCAATTGTTGTAAAAACCCATCTAGATCATTACTGTCCTGTAGGGAAGAAAATCTGTCATCTGTATCTAGTGTGGTCTGAATGATTCTAGACCACTGCAAAGCAATTGACTCTTAACTCCCCTCTAAACTGAACCTAGCTTAAAAAAATACATTAAAATTTGAGTCTGTCTTCCATTGGCATTTTATGGAGGAGTATTTTTATCCACATTGTTATTCTATATAAAACAGAGTTCAAAATGATGAAGAAAATGGCATTAGGAGACACATGTCAATTGAAAGATGTAAATTTGTGATGAGGTTTTTTTACATGTTTAGATTAGAAGTGATGTGGGGTTGAGTTGTATAGTTGTGCCGCATTAAAATCCATTGGGATAGTTTTGATCGTGTCAGAGTCATTGGCATTGCATGGTTGGCATTAGATATTAATGAGGCTTTTTGGGTCAAATGTAGGAATAAAAAGGGGGACGTCACACTGTATAATAGAACCTCAAACTGTCAACAGACAACTGAGGAGCAGTTTTCCAGACAATTCACTGAGCTGCATAAAAACATTAAGAGGGTAATCATATTAGAAGAGGTCAAATTCCCCAAGATTAATTTGGATAGCTATAGCTTAATGAGTTTCTTGAAATGTGTTCAGGAGAGGGTTTTGTATCAACATGTAGAAGGTCCAACAATGGATGGTGCAGTGCTGGGCTTAATTGTGAGGTACAAAGCTGGAGTGTTCAATGTGGCCATGAGGAGAATTTCAGTAATAGGGGCCACAACATAGTACATTTTAAGTTTGCTATGGAAAAGGAAAAATCTGGTCTGCGATAAAAGGGGTTTTGGATTGAGAGAAGGCGGATAATAGTAAAATAAGGCAGGATGTGGCCAAAGCAAACTGGGTTACTTGTGGATAGAACTAAAGCAAAACAACTGGTGAATGGTTGTGGGGGGAGAAGAAAGAAGGAATGGTGAGACATTCAAAATGGAATTGGGGAGAATACAGGCCCATGTTCCTTTTAGGATGAAATATAAGAGCAACAAGCTGAGAGAATCCTGTTTGTCGAGGAATTTGCAGGACTGTATAAGAAGGAAAAAAGCTTTTATCTGGTATAGAGGGAGTAAATCAATGGAGGATCTAATTGAGTATAGAAAGTGTAGAGCTGCACTTAACAAAGCAATTACGAGAGAAAAGAAGTGGTGTGTTTGTTAAGGGAGAATCTCAAGAAATTCTGTAAGTATGTTGAAGAAAAGTGGCTAAGTAGGGAATGAGTAGGGCCCATTAGGGAACAAGGGGCTCTCTGTACTTGCAGCCAGAGGATCTTGGAATGATAGTAAATGAGTACTTCATGTCTGTCTTCACTTGGGACATGGAATATGTAAGTACAGAATTTGGGAAGAACAGTTGTGAGTTTTTGAGCAGATTGATATTAGGAGTGAAGAGATATTGGAGGTTTTCACAAATTTAAAAGTGGACAAATCCATAGGTCCACATGTGCTGTGTTTCAGACGAGAGAGGAAAATACAGGGGCTCTGATGCAAATATTTAATTGCTCTCTAGTCACAAGACAAGGCTTTATCAGCATGGCTTTGCCAAAGGGAGGTCAGGCCGAACAAATTTGATCTGATTTTTTTTGGTGACCAAGTATGTTGATGAGGGTTGATTTAGCTTATTTGTATTTTAGCAAAGCCTTTGATAAGGTCTCACATGGGAGACTGATAAAGAAGGTAAAAGTACATAGGATCCGGCGTATCTTGTCAAGTTGGATCCAAAACTGGCTTAGTGGTAGGTGACTAGAGCTGGTGATAGAGGCTGTTTGTGTGACTAGATGTTGATGTCCAGTGGTGTATCACAGGGGTCAGTGCTGGGTCCCTCATTGTTTGTGACATATATAAACAATATAGTAGACATTATAAAGGGATGATAAGTAAATTTGCAGATGCCACAAAGGTTGATTGGGTGATTAACAGGAGAAAGAAGCTCTTAGGTTACAGGAGGATATAAATAGATGAATCAGTGGCAGATAGCATTTAACCCTGTAAAGCGTGAGGACAGGTGAGAAAGCAAGGGAGTGCTCAATAAATGGCAGGACACTAGAAACTCTAGAGGGGTTTTGGGGTGATTGACCACTGATCTCTGAAAGTGGCAGGACAAGTTAATAGGGTAGTTAAGAATGCATATGGGTTTCTTGCTTTTATCAGTCATGACACAAATTATAAGAGGAGAGAGATTATGTTAGAACTGCATCAAACCGTGATTAGGCTGTAAGTGAATCACTGCCTGCAGTTCTGATCACCACACTATAGGAAGGGTGTGATTGAACAGGAGGCGTGCAGAGGAGATTCACTAGGATATTCCCTGAGATGCGAGGAGTTTAGCTATGAGGATTGGCTGAATAAGATCAGATTGTTGTCTTTGGAACAGAGAAGGCTGGGAGGGGACCTGTTTGAGGTGTATAAAATTATGAAAAACATAGGCAGAGTGGATAGAAAGCAAATGTTCCCTAAATTACATGGTCAAATACAAACGGGCATAATCCGAAAGTGAAAGGCAGGATGTTTAAGGGGTTTTGAGATGAAGAAAGCTAGAGTATTGTGGGAATTTGGAATGCACTGCCTAAGAGGTTAGTTGAAGTGGGAAATCTCACAGCCTTCAATAAGTAATTGGATGAGCACTTGAACCGTCATAACATTCAAGGCTGGTGGCCGGCCAAGGGTAGAAGGTGGAACTAATATAGATTTAGAATAAGTTTATCTTAATGGGCCAAAGGGCCTCTCCTGTGTTGTATGATTCCATGTGACACCTTGCCTCAGATGTGACAAAGTAACATATAATATCTAAAATTGCTCATTTTGCTGTGGAGTTCAATTTCAGCTCTGATGGTTTTTCTGAATCTTAGGAAATAGTAGTGCCTGGATTGCAAGTGATTTAGCAGGGAGGATCGAAAACAGGAGTCAGTAGTGAAACCACAGGCTAGCATCATCCCGTAGCAGTCCTGTCTAACCGTTGGTCCTCTCACCTCTAAACAAAGGTCACTTTTTTAAGGAAAGTACTTTCTAGTGACTTCAGGCTAATAGTTCCAAAGCTATTTCAATGGATCAGTTCCTCAATAATCCTATGTGCCTGGTGGAGGGGAGATTGTTGGACTGGTCCGAGACCCTCTTTGCCCCTTGAGTGATGAGAATCGTGGCTAGGATGGCAGCATTCTGAACCTGTGTGGAACAAGAATGGATTTCACAGATTTCTCCGTGTGTGTCTCAATTGCAGCACTGAGATGTTTGATTGTTTCTGCTGGTGTTGCAGTGGAAGCTCAGATGGCAGCCATTAGGTGCTGCTTCAGAGGTGGGTCCACAATGACTGTCATGGGGTTAGCCATCTCTTAAATGGAAAGATGGGATTCAATCTCTGTGTGATACCTTGTGCCACATTGCAGTCAGACTCCTCCTTGACAGTGACAAGAGTCTGTCTGGCAAGCCAGCCAATGTCCCACGGATGCCAGTGTGCACTCTCACTATTGTTTTCTGGGATGTCACCCCACTGAAGTGTACACATGCTTCCACTATAACCAAGATTGTGAGTGCTGTTGTTCTTGAGAGAGCTGTGCATACGACATCATCATCCCTGGCCTGGCCATGACCTCAGTGACTCACCATATGTGGATTCCAACTAAGTCTAAAGTTCGAACAGTTCCAGTATCTGAACTGATAGCTGTGGGTGCAGAGTCAAACAATGCTGTTTCTTCACCAGTGTTTTGTTAATGTGCCCTCTGAGCCTGCTGTGGCCGAACATGCTCTCAAGTATCTGAGTATTTTGAATTCCCTAGCTTCTTAAACCTTCCTAAATGTCATTTACTTTCAATATTCAGGTTCCAATCACTGCACCTACAGGACTATCTCTGTACTGCCCAGTGGAAAACACCTTCTGGAAGATGTTTGATACAGTGCCCCAAGACAGACTTCTGAAAGAAGTTTTGGGCCATGGTATAAAAGGAATAAGAGCAACAATTTTGGCTCAATGATAGTGTCAAAGACACTAAATTAAATTACACACCAAAGGTCCAGACTTCAAGGCAAAGAGATTTTATTCATGTTATCATGGAGAGTAAATGCTGATAAAAGATTAGGTCCAAAGACTCCGACAATCATAAAAAAAAAGCAGAATTTAAACAGTAGTACAGACAAGTTAAAACAAACTACAATTGTACTGTGTTTTAGCAAGGCAAGATCATTACTTAGGCAACCGAACATACATGAATTAAAGCAGAATGTGGTGAAGATAAGAGTGTACAGCTGCTGTCAGCCCTAGCTTTTTGCTCTCTATCCCATGTGACTTCTCAGACTAGGGAAAGGCAGGTTACAGTTGCAGCAATATGTACTGTTTCATAAAGCTAATTTTTCCCTACTTCGTACTCCTAGTCATGTATTATTTTAACTCATTACTACTCAGCCTAAATTAAACAGTCTCAACATACAGTTATCCCACAATTCCCTCCTTTTCCACCAACATCACCCATCTTCCTCTGCAAACAGAGGGTCATGCCTCAGGGGAAAAGGTCTCATGCCCAAACATTCCTTCTCATCATAATCGGGATTGTTGTGTAGGGGCTGAGGACATCTTAATCAGTTCCCAGGCTACTTTACCCCATACTGTAGATGGGGAAGGCAATCATGAAAAAATGCTCGGTCTTGGTTATAGCCCTCTAGTGTCATTCAATCCAGGAATGCTGATGTAAGGTGGGGAGGTGGCTCACGTGGGGAATTATATACACAAGATAGCAGGAACTCGTCCAGAAGTGGGGCAGGCAGGCATAGGCTCTGTAGCCACATACAAAATATTTGTCATTAAAGGGAACTTACTCAAGGTAATAATACCGCTGGACAGTGCCACAATATTTGGATGATGTGAGGTGAAGGGGTTGCCCAGAGTCTGACTCACAAGGGAGGCACATACGGGAGGTATCCAAGTTAGTCAGCCCCTGGAGAAGGACACCAGTCCCTTAGGACATGTCGGTATACATTGCAGCAGTGCGCCGCATCCCAGTGCAATTGTTAAAACTGTCATGGGAAACATCATAACGTTGGGGGCAATGGCTGTTACCCATGGGGAATTCCCTTTCTCAAATTACTATTCTCATCAGGCAAAACAGGGCCGTGTGGTTGTTTTCAGCATTTAGCATTAAAAAAAAATGACAGGGAGGAAGTGTTATAATAATCCGGCTGGTAGCATCCCATGAAGGTGTTAAGGGGGTACCCTGCAGGCTCCCACTGTTGCCTGTCTGTGTCAGTGTTAACCATATAGTGACCTGCTTCACTCTGCAAACAGTCCTGATTTCCAGGTAGTGAGCTACTCTGGTTTAATACCCACTTTGCCCCTTTTGAGGTATGAAAGGAGATTGGTTGCAATGGGATTCCCCCTTTCGAATGAATCAGAATGTGGGTGCACACTCAGCAAGAGGACACATTTAAACACACCACATTTTCATAGCTTAATGACAGAAATGAGTTGTGGGCAGGGGCTTGTTCTACGTGATCTGATGCAATACCCCACAAAAATAGTTCATGTAGCATAAACACCAGGAGCCTCATGGGCTGTTGCCCATGGGTTGACCTGTCTCGATGGTTCTGGACCCTAGTTTACACACGTGTGCCGTGAATCCAGTCCGGCTTGCCTTGTACTTTGACAGTCAGTGGTACTTGATAGGGTCCTTTCCACTGAGGAGAAAAAGAGCTTTTCTTGAGTGATTGGATATACACAAAATCACCAGG
This sequence comes from Stegostoma tigrinum, assembly GCF_030684315.1. Taxonomy (NCBI): domain Eukaryota; kingdom Metazoa; phylum Chordata; class Chondrichthyes; order Orectolobiformes; family Stegostomatidae; genus Stegostoma; species Stegostoma tigrinum. Next base: position 85,270,169 of record NC_081355.1, on the reverse strand, counting down.
TTTAAATGGATGAGTATTCCCTTCCTTGGGCTTTGGCAGTGCCTCTAATACCTTTGCATGGTTGGACCAAACTGCCTCATTCAGGGCTTCTGCACATACTAGAGGGTTTTCTCATTGAGCCATATTAGTGCTATGTCGGTCCCAGTCATTGGGGGCTTGGTGCAGCTGGTCATGGGCCTTTCCATTAAAACTTCAAATGGGGGTCAGGCCTGTTGTTCTATTAATTTGGTTTCTCAGGCTGTATAGGGAAATGGGTAAAACTTCAAGGCACTTTAATCCAGTCTCCTGGCACACTTTAACCAGGGTAATCTTTAAAGTCCCATTGTTTGTTTTTACCACTCCCAAGAACAGGGGATGATAGGGTATGTGTACTTTCCAATCAAACTCCATAGCCTGAGACAGAGTCACTACCACCTTTCCTACAAAGTGTGTCGCTCTATTGTTATTTATCCATATGGGTATTCAAAATTGTGGGATGATTTCTTTCAACAGACATTTTACCACTGTCCTGGCTTCATCTTTTCGAGTTGCAAAACCCTCTATCCACTTTGAAAATACATCCACTATCACCAGTATGTACTTAAATCCTCCAGAAGCCGGAATGTACACAAAATCTACCTGCAGATTTCCATAGGGTCTTGCCGGAACTGGCAGGTGGGCAAATTTGACTGGGATCTTCCCTCTATTGCACCGTTGGGAAATACTACAAGTTTCAGCTATCTGTTGAATAGCAGTTGTTATTCCTGGTGCAAACCATTGCTGGGTAACTTGGTGTAGCATCCCCGCCTTTTCCTACATGCTCTTAACCATGCACCAGGTGGGCGAGTGCATGGTGGAGACCTTTTGCGCAGACCATCCTGCCACCAGGGTGTCTCCATAGATCATCAGAAGCCATCCCGAACCCAGTTTACTTTTTCTTGTTCACTGGCCCCTTCCTGGGCCTGTCCTGCAACTTCCAAATCAATGACCTCGGGCAATTTTTAGCTAAAGAAAGAGGAAACAATCGTTGCTCAGGATAGAACAGCTGGCTTAGCTGCTTGTCTGCAGCAGCATTGCCTAGCGAGACTTTGTCTTGCGCTTGTGTGTGCGCCTCGCACTTGAAAATGGGTAGCCTGCCCACTTGGAGCAAGTTATCTATCAGGGTTGCTGGATGGGCTTACCGAAGGCGGTGATAAATCCACGGTGCTGCCTCGAGTTTCCAAAATAATGCACCACTCCGAATGCATACCGCGAATCAGTGTAGATGTTATCAGTCCGACCCTCAGCGAGAATACAAGTGCGGGTGAGTACGAACAGCTTGACTGCTTGCGCTGAGGTGCCGGGGCAGGGCAAAGGCTTCCAGTAATTCTAAAAGGGGTGACGACTGCATACCCAGCCAGTGTGGCGGTGCCGTCAAGCCAGGAAGAGGAACCATCGGTGAAAAGCAGGGGTGTGGATTGTAAGTCAGGGCGGGGAGATGTGACAGAATCAACGACCTGCAGGCAGTCGTGCTCATTTCCGTCTGTCTCCCCACTGTCAGGGAGAAGTGGGGCAGGGTTGAACCAGGGCGCTGGCCCGAAGGAAATGTTCGGTTTGGACAACAGCGTGGCCTCTACGCAGTGCAGCGGGCGGCAGTGAAATGTGTCACCGCTGAATTTAGAAGCAGGAGGACTGCATGAGGGGCCAAAATCACACACTTACGGTCCAGAACAATAGGGTTCGATTTTTCAAAAATTACAGCAGCGGTGGCAACAGCTCGTTGACAACCAAACATTCCTCTAACAATGGGAAGCAACTGAACTGAATAGTGTGCTACCGATCGCCTGCGTCAAACAGGCTCCTGGGTCAGAATGCCACTTGCAAATGCTTCCTGTTCGCTGACTTTGAGGGAAAAGGGACTGTTGTAATCAGGAATCTCTAGGGTGGGAGTTCGAGTCAGGGTCATTTTGAGCTCCCTTTAGGCTTGTTGGCGCTTTTCAGTCCAGTCTATTTCCTTCAGTTGGCCCTGCAATGTGGTCTGCTGCAGCACAGTGCCCATTTACTGATATTCAGGCAGCCATTGTCTGCAATAGCTCACCATACCAAGAAAGGACAGCGTTTCTTTTTGCATAACGGGTCTGAGTGCCTTCAATACCAACTTGACCCTCTCTGGTCCCATTCGGTGCATGCCATTCTCAAGAACAAAGCCCAAGTGTTGCACTGAAGGCTGGCATAATTGTAGTTTTGGAGCGGAGACCCAGTGCCCTCTATCGGCCAGATGACACAGCATCGCCACGGCGTCTCGTTGACAGGCATCACAATCGCGGGAGGCAATCAATAAATCATTGGCATACTGCAGTGCCATACTATCAGTGGGCAATGATAGTTGAAGGAGATCTGTTTGGACCGCGGAGGCATATCAGGGCTCTCAGTGTAGACTTGGGGAAGCCGGGTCCTCATATACTGTCCGCCACGGTAGGTAAATGCAAAGATGTCTCAGCTGACCTCATGGACAGTAAGACAAAAGAGGGCTGAGCAGGGGTCAATGACTGTGTAACAGGATGAATTGGGTGGCAGGGAGGTCAGAATCACATTGGTGTCAGGGACTACCGGTGTGACAGCTATTACAATCTGGTTGATGGCACATAGGTTCCCGGACAAAGCACCAATCGCCCTTCCATCCAGGCTTTACGATCGGCAGCATGGGAGTGTTGCAGGGGCTGTGGGTAGGGCATAAAACGCCTTGAGCAAGAAGCCCCTCGATGACTGGCCTTAGCGCCTCCTCTGCCTCCTTTGACAAATGGTACTGTTTAATAGAGGGCAGGGCAGCCTCAGCCCTAATATTGACCCGATGTCGGGGGGCCTAGGAGAGCAGGCCAACATGGTTTTTGTGCAGTGCCCACAGGGAGGTAGGGACAGTCTGCAGGAGGAGTGTCTACTGAGGGGGGTAGCTGAAATCGACAGAATGTCACTTCCCATTACCCAGGCAGGATCCTAATACAGCCCGAGTGGGCTCAGAGGACACCAGTCAGTACAACCCTGAAAGACCGAAGAGGTACCTTTTCAGTACATGGAGGTTTCTCCTCACCTAAACCCTTTACCATAGGGTTAATCTGTTTATAGATTGCAAATGCTTCCTGTTCGCTGACTTTGAGGGAAAAGGGACTGTTGTAATCAGGAATCTCTAGGGTGGGAGTTCGAGTCAGGGTCAGAGGACACCAGTCAGTACAACCCTGAAAGACCGAAGAGGTACCTTTTCAGTACATGGAGGTTTCTCCTCACCTAAACCCTTTACCATAGGGTTAATCTGTTTAGGGGTCGCAGAGGCCTTTACGACCAAGGTGACATGAGGGACTGACTTGGGAGACATTTCAAACTAGGACCCCTGTGTATGACTCAAATCAATCACTGTTCCCAGTCCTAAGGAGCTGAAATAAACCTTTCCCCTAAGGCAAAGGGTGTCAGACAGATCTAAGAAGGGCTTAGCTTTTCTTGCCTAATTCTCAGACTCAGAATTTTTGGAGAATAAGGCCATGCAATGGGTCTTAGTAAGTAACCTACTGGTGAAGAGCAAATGACGTAAATAGCGCCGGCACTCATCATTCCTATCTGCAAGGGCTGCAGCTAAGGTCGCCAGCATTTTCTCAAGGAGGTTATCCCGTAGTTGCCAACAGGTCAAAACAACCATTTCAGATTTTAGAGCCTCTGTTTCTTTGAGCAGTGAGCTATAGGCTTGTGGGCCTGAATGTTCTGGCAATTCGAGAAATGGTCCGTGCAGAGTGCAGTGAATCATGGCCCCTAACTTGTAAAGTGCTTGGCATCCTAATAAGCTTACTGGGGAATGTTTGGCAATAACAAAGGTCTCACGCACACTATGATCTCCAACCTGTATAGGCACGGGATGGGACAGGGTCTCAACCATAGGAATTCCAGCTACTCCTACTGTAGAAATCTGTTTAGGGCCACGGGGTTATTCCACAGAGGGGCGCACAGTCGAAATTGTCGTGCCGGAATCAAATTAGCAAGTTTACTCATCTCCCCTCAATTTCTACTTCTGCTATTGGGTCCTCCCAGGGAGAAGAGGATAATCTGATTCTTGCAGCCTGTATTGCTGCCCTTCTGTGGCGCCCCTATTGTCCCTGAGGGAAAGGATTGTTGAGCGAGAAAGGGACGCTCTGTTTCTGATCTACTCTGCAGATCACTTCCACCCCGTTGCAGCAGTCCCTGGCCCAGTGGCCTTTCTGCCCACATCTCCAGCAGACATCCTGCTCTCTGTCCCTTCCCTGCCAACTCTAACCGTGATCACTATTATGGAGCTTTCATTGGTTACCTCTGTTACCTCCAGATCTAAGCTGCTGGACAAATTGGCCTTTAAGTTCACTTGATCTTTTTGTAAACAAGCCTTGCTTGTCAGAGACATAATAATCTTGTTCCATCCCTGCTGCCACCAGGTTGGCCAATATAAAGGCATACGCAGTATTGGGATCAAGGCAATTTAAAAGAGTTTGTGTGACTAGGGGTCTGTGCTGTTCAAGTGCCACACCTGCTGAGGATTACCAAGTATCCATAATTCGAGTCACAAAATCTGTTAACTGCTCACCCTCTTTCTGGATATATCTGGTCACTTCCCCGAAATCACTATGCTGTCAGGCCCCATTAATGATGGCCCCTTTGGCTCGGGCCAGAGTCAAATATCTGTATGCTCATTCCCCTGACCCTGATGGCAATCGTCAGGGACCCAATCACCATTACGGCCCAGAGGAATGGCAAACGAGTCCTTGACTGCGGGCCAGGAGATCCCATATGACACTTTTAATAATAACAGTACGTCCCCAGGCAGTGGGTTATAAATCTGACAGGTTTGGGTCAGACAAGTGTGAGACAGAATGGACTTTTTTCGAGAATTCTGGGCCTCATTTATCATATTTCGTATTTCCGAGGGAGTCCAGGTTCGCAAGACGGCTACTTCTCCTCCCATTATATGGGGATACTGTTTAACTGTACTGCTAACAGGTACCTCAGAAGCACTAGTCTACTGCATTCGCTGCTCACAATATGGTCTCCTCTACACTGGGAAAATGAAGCATAGACTTGGCGATCGCTTTGCAGAACATCTACGTTTTGCTTGCAAAAAAGACCCTGAACAACCTGTTGCCTGCCACTTCAATGCATCACCTTGCTCCCTGGCCAACATCTCCATCTCTGGCTGGCTACAGTGTCCAGTGAAGCCCAAAACAAGCTGGAGGAAAAACACCTCATTTTCAGTTGACAACCCTACAGCCCTATTGAGTTCAATAATTTTAGGGCCTGAACTCTCCCATGTCCCAACCTCTCACCACACACACCAGGCCATGTGGCCACAAAGCCTGCCACTACACACCCCCTGTTGTTCATCACTAACAGTCTCCATTAACGACTACTCACCCTCCCAGAGATAATAGGAACTGCACATGCCGGAGATTCTGAGATAACAAGGTGTAGAGCTGGATCAACACAGCAGGCTAACCAACATGAGAGGAGCAGGAAGTCTGACGTTTCAGGCCCAGATCCTTCTTCAGAAATTGTGAAGAAGGGCTTAGGCCCGAAACATCAGCCTTTCTGCTCCTCTTATGCTGCTTGGCCTGCTGTGTTCATCCAGCACTACATCTATTCACCATCCCAGCCTGATCGCGAGCAATTCTTTGTCTGTACAATTTTTAGACCTCATCTGGAGTATTGTGTACGGTTGTGAGTGCCATATTATAAGAAAAGTTGTAGGGAGTGCAGAAGCATTTACAAGAATGGTTCCAGGAATTAAAAATCTTCAGCTATGAAGGTATTCCGAAGAATTTGGCACTGTTCTCCTTCAAGAGGACTGAGAGGAGATTTGATAGAGGTTTTCAAAATCATGAGATGGCTAGATGGGGTAGATAGGGAAAAGTTATTCTACTTTGTAAACCCAACGACAATTAGAGGACACAGATTTAAAGTGATGTGCAAAAGAGACAAGAGAACAAATGTTTTCATGCAGTGAGTAGAGTTTCAATGCTCTATAACTCTATAAGTGAATAGTTAGCATATGGAATGTATTGCTTGGAAATGTGGTGGAGACAAGTTCAATTGGGGTATTCAAGAGGGCATTAAATGATTATTTGAATCGAAATAGGGGCAGCACGGTGGCTCCATGGTTAGCACTGCTGCCTCACAGCGCCAGGGATCCGTGTTCAATTCTGCCCTCGGGTGACTGTCTGTGTAGAGTTTGCACATTCTCCCCATATCTGCATGGGTTTCCTCCAGGTGCTCCGGTTTCCTCCCACAGTCCAAAGATGTGCAGGTTAGGTGGATTGGCCATGCTAAATTGCCCGTAGTGTTCAGGAAGTGTAGCTTAGGTGGGTTAAAGGGGGACGCGTCTGGTTGGGATGCTTTGAAGGTCGGTATGGACTTGTTGGCTTGTTTCCACACTGCAGGGATTGTATGAAAATTCTATGAAAACAAATAGTGTGCAGGGACACAGAGAGAAAGCAGTAGATTGACACTAACCTTGTTTGAAGAATTGCTGTTGACACAATGGGCTGAATGGCCTCCTTTTGCATTGTATTGACTCTTTGACTCTGTGATGAAACAAGGAGAAGAAATTGGGAGTGGGTGGCAGGGTCAATAGGAAGCAAGTTATCCATTTTCAAACCAAAGCAGATAGCACAGCAAGGATGATGGTGAGATGCAAACTTGGAGAGGCATTAGGCAGTCACATCCTATCACCCTGAATGCTCTTGGTTATTCCACATGCTCCAGTCTCCGCTTCAGCTAACACAATCTGTGTTCTCTACTGAGCTCACTGGATAAATGCACCACTTCAGCTTCACTTCTGTGTATTGTAGGCATCCTTTTCCTGCAGGAGAAGGCAGATTGTCAGTGATCATGCTGGAATATGTTCAGGTGAAGTCACAGTCTTAGCTGAATAGCTGGAGCAGCTATGAGGACGCAGCAAGATGTGGATAGGGTAAGCTGGCTCCGTAGGGAAGCATGTGAGGCTGTGTTATGTGCACGGTAGCACAGTGATTAGACCGCTGAACTAGAAATTCAAAGGTTTGTACTAATTATCCCAGCATGACACTGGCCTTTTTTATTTCAGTTAATTAAATAAACTTGGATTAAAAACAAACAGTAATTGGAGCAAGAGATTTCTAGTTTGTCATTAAAACTCATCAGATTCGTTAATGTACTTTTAGGAAGAAAATCTGCTACACTCATTGCATCTGATCCATTTGCGATTCTAAGCAAGTTAACTCTTACTGCCCTCTGAAATGGCGAAGTAAGTCAATCCGTTGAATTCAGAAAGGTGTTTCATCATTGCCTTCTCAAAGGCAGTTAGGGATTGGTCACATATGCTGGTCTTACTGGGTGATGCCCATATCTTGTGATTCATTAAAGTGGAATATCTGGGCATTAGATGTGGTCATGAATTCTATATACTGCTGATTGATCAGAGATAGGAGTGACTTGAACAACATCAGAACATGAGATGTTGATAGTCCAGTGGGTACGAGATGTTTTCTGAAGATGAATTTGTTGACCTGCACCGCCACATGAAGTCATTAAACTTAGCTGGCACTGTTGTCAGATCTTCCTTGGCCACTGGCTCCTATTCCCATCAAAATGTCGTCATTGAGGGCTTTCTGCTGATCCATCTCCAACATATTTGGCATCTATCTATCTGTTCACCTCCGCTTGCATTGTGAATCATGGAGCAATCTCTGCTGTGAAGATCTATCTCCACCTGGACTGTTGACAGGAGTTTCCTTTCATTCAGTGCAGCTTCCCTTTGAGAGGGCCACTCTACCTTTGGGATCACAATGGGACTGACGAGATAGGGGCTGCTTCAAATGATGATTCTGAAGTTGTCCAATTCTGAAGGAGGAGGACTCTGATCCAGAGGGGAATGGATGATGCTGATGCGTATGCATGGGGACGCAGTCAACAATACTGGAAGCACTTTCTATGTGGGGGTTGCTGAGGTGGCGCTGAGGGGAATGGTGCAGGAGACTCAGGGAAAGGGGTGTTAAGGGCCTGTATGGAAATTCCAATTCAAAACAAGAAGATGTGGTTATCCCTTCCTGCTCCACATTTAGTGCCATGAAAGACTTGTCTTTTTTGGTCCTTGTTTCCCTTCAATGGGGGTTGCGCTGTCAATCACATCATAATCTTTAAATTGACAGCCTGGAAGATGATTGGCTGCAAGGCCCTTGTCCCACCTCAATTAAACTCAGACCTGGGGAGTTTGAATGCTGATTGGGGTTGGTTTTAAGTTTTCTAAAGTTTTACCGGCTGGTTATCAGAATGTTAACTTTCACTGAAAGTGTCCAAGCTAAGCCTTATATTTTTGGTTTAAAGCGGGGCTGGGAATGAAAGGTAATCTGATACTGAAGCATCCAGGCAGGGGTGTTCCTCTGTTATTTGGGATTCTCCTGGGGTCAGTAGCAATGAGTGCACACGATAACACTGACCAGCGAAAAAGTGTCAACTTTGAATTTCATTTTTTTATTCAAATAATGAGTGTAACTGTTACAAATCAGAATTACTATTGTTTCTTCCTGAAGGGGAAGTTATTCGGTGGTATGATGATGACTCTGTGGTGGGCCATTATCCAAAATCATGAACAAATGTAAATATTTTTCTGTTCATGAAAGCCTTGAGATTAGTATATACAGCCCTGAGCAACAATGACTATTGAATTCACTGAGAAATTCCCAATGGCAAAACAACACTTCTGCTTGGATCCTTCAGCATCAAGCTATTGTTCCTATGCCTGTATGAATACTTCAGAAAATCACAGTGCCAGATAAACCGAGCAGTTAAAACAACTGAGTGAGAAATCTTGAGGTAATATTATAGTTAGCACGGATTTTGGTGTGGGGATCCTGAGGATATTAAGTATTTATTTTACGATATATGTTCCACAATTTGTAAATAACGATTAACGGACATACTCTTGTAAAAGTCAAATTATTTAGACTTTATTGAGGTAAAATTTATGGGGTCGACTGTTAATGGATACTACTTCTGAGGGGCTGAAGTTCATGCTACAGTCCAAAATGCCATATCATTAGCAGAAGCCCAGTTGATCTCTAAATGAATAAAAGAAACACAACAAATTACAGTAATTACTAGTACTTCTGTGGTTCAGCACCATGAAAAATGAACAGGGCTATGAGATGGAATAATATCTCACAGCGCAACAGCTCATGGCAACTAAAAACCAAAAGAACTGCGGATGCTGTAAATCAGGAGCAAAAACAAAGTTGCTGGAAAAGCTCAGCAGGTCTGGCAGCATCCGTGGAGGAGAAAACAGAGTTAACGTTTCGGGTCCAGTGACCTTTCCTCAGTTCCACTTCTGAGGAAGGATCACCGGACCCGAAACGTTAACTCTGTTTTCTCCTCCACAAATGCTGCCAGACCTGCTGAGCTTTTCCAGCAACTTTGTTTTAGTAACTCGTGAACTTTTGCTTGTTGTCAGCGGATAAAAACAAACAGATCGATTTTTCACCCTGTAATTTAAAACCTGGTCATTCTTTCACAAAGCAACATTGAATCTTTTCTGAGATAACAAGGCATAGAGCTGGATGAACACAGAAGAAGAGTCTAGGCCCAAAACGTCAGATGCTGCTTGGCCTGCTGTGTTCATCCAGCTCTATGCCTTGTTATTTCAGATTCTCCAGCATCTGCAGTTCCTACTATCATTGAACATTTTCCATTTGCTCCCGTGTATAAAAGCCATCTGTCACCCTCAGTGAAACAATATGTCAGTGGATCTGAGCTCTCACAATTATCGGGTTAATTTGTTTGAAACTCTGTCTAAGGAATGAAAGCCGATGAAAAGAATTCTGCTGTTAAAATGCTCCAGTACCCTGGGGTCGAAAACAAATTCCCACCAAACCTGGGAGACTGGCTAGCAGCACTTCATCTCCACCTGCAGGTCACAACATATTACAGTTTGAAAATGAAAACACTGAATCCAATTTTCATCCTAATCATTGGAGCAAAGATACACTTCAGAAAGTTTCTTTGACAGTTGAGAACGAACACTATCCAGCACTTGCCCTAACATTCAAATTATCTGTGAAGAACCAGGTTCGATTTTTACATGAGGTATATGGAAAATTCAAGACATTGTGGCCAACAATACGGGATTGACTTCAACATGCGATCGACTTGTACTCGAGTATATATGGTAACTGAACATTCAGAATAAAAATAAATTCTTTAAGAGTGAACTACTATCCTTCCAATAGCTTAACATATTTTGAAGGTAAAATTTTATCTTAGGAGACCTTTTTTTGCAGTGGATGATAGCTTGACTAATTATCTTTGAAATATCTGAAAGCTTCATAAATCTGTAAATGTCATGTAACACTGAACAGATTGGGAATCCCTCTTGAATAAAGGAAGTCGACAGTCACCTCGATAAATTGTTGTGATCTCTCTACCTTAATTAGGTTGCACAGATTTGAATTACTTATTACCTTAATTATATCCTCAGCACGTGATTCTTGTAACTATCATGTTATCCCAGCCATTTAGCTTGTCTCCAATGCCACCTTATTATTAACTTTTTGTAATTAACTTTCTACCTCATCTAATCAGATTATATGCCATCCCTTTGCTGGTTATTCAGCTTTTGACACTTTACTCACTGTCTAACTCTCATGGTCACCTGCAGAAACTTATCATCTCACACTCCACTCGCAGCGGTTGTATGATCTTTTGATCTCTCTGCCCTTGATCTCTCTGCCTATAAACTCCATGTCTGTGTGCCCTGCTCTCTCACTGCACCTGACAAAGGGGCTGTGCTCCAAAAGTTTATAAGACTATAGACATAGGAGTGTAAGTAAGGAAATTCGGCCCATCAAGTCCACTCCGCCATTTAAATCATGGCTGATGGGCATTTCAACTCCACTTCCCTGCACTCTCCCTGTGGCCCTTGATTCCTTGTGAGATCAAGAATTTGTCGATCTCTGCCTTGAAGGCATAGCTTGAGATTTCAAATAAACCGACTGGACTATAACCAGGAGTCGCGTAACTTCTGACTTTGTCCACCCCAGTGTGACACTGGCCCCTCCGCATCATAGAATAATGAAGACTGAAGGATGGCTTGAATGTAATGGTCAAGGGATAATTTGATAGGGTTGAAGAGAAAATGTTTACACATTTTGGACAGAATCAAGACCTGAGATCAATAAAAATAAGAAAAGCGATAAGAAATCAAGCAGAGAATTCAGATGAAATCTTTTTACACATAAAGTGCTAAGAATGTGGAACATGTTACCACAGGGAATAATTGAAGTGGATAGCATGGACACTTTTAAGGAGATGTCGGAAAAATACATGACAGAGAAAGGAATGGAAAGATATACTGAAAGAATAAGATGAGGGAAGATATAAGGGGGCTTGTGTGGACCATGTTTGCTGCCAAGGACCAGTTGGGCCAAATGGCCTCTATCTGTGCTGTGGACTTGCTGGCTGATTTAACCATTTTCTAAAAAAAGCAGTAAGCTGAAAAAGTATGAACTCCAGAGACAACGCAGATGATTAAAATATAAATTACATCAAAATTTCCAAAAAAAAAATTGCAGCAACTGCTTACTTAGCTGTTTGGCATGTTAGCCTGCTGTTTTCCTCTCCAATAACTTCCGTGGGGCAATGAGTAAATCTCAGTGTTGACATTCAGGCTTGATGTGGCTCAAAGCCTAATTACCTTCATTGGCCTTATTTGTTTTAAATGGTCACAGCCATGTCTCTTAGCCATGCAGGATTCATCACTAACTCCTGGTGTATTGGCAGGGCTTGTGTACCATGTTTAAATATCATTCTACATTGGAAAGCCAGCCTAGCTACAACTGCCTACAGGCATGCATCAACTACATCCAAAATGCTTAACTCCTTGTCATTCAAGTCATACATGAATATTTATAATTGTCAATAGAATTTCAATAGTAGGTATTGCTATAATTTAAAGTTTGGCTACATTCTCATGTATCATGTGGTAAAATAAAAGTTACATTTTACATACTCTAGGTGAAGTGTAGATTCTTTTGGATCAATCAAGAACAAAAAATTAAGATACATTTTGCAGGAACATTGCACCGCATGAACCAAATGATAAATTCTTCGTATTCAGCCGACTCAGTATAATCATTGCATCAGAGAATGTAAGATTTCACCTGCCATCCGTAAAATATAGGCAGCTTGATAATGTTCAAATAATACTGTAGCATTGTAAACAGCTGGAGATTTGGACAACTCAGAATATGATAAAAGGATACAATGGTTGATGACCCTAATAATGTGAGAATGCATTGCAACTGGAGGAAGATATATTTTATTGAATTTACAGGATGCTGTTGGATCAGATCAAATGATGTTTACCTTACATTTCATCTAAATGCAAGGAGATTATTAATGCAAGTTGCAAACAAAAGATTTTCTATTCTTTCACATTCGTGTGTATAAAACAATCCCTGTGTGGAAACTGTAAAGCAAAATAACCAAATTTACCAAGTGACTTCCAAATGAAGAAATTACCAACAAAATTTCACCTTAGGTAATTAAGATTTTAAGGAAATCATAGAGTGGAGGGAGAGTGGCTCTGGGCTTGGTGTGGACTCGATGGGCTAAATGGCCTGCTTACACACTGTAGGGATTCTATGATTTTTTGTCTTGGCCCTGTTTCCACACGAAGGTTGCCTGGTCACATAAACCAGTGTATTTATTATTCCAAGAGAACTGGAAACTTACTGTCTTAAAATGAATGTAAACTCTTAAAAGTCATTCAGCCTGAATTCATTAGTGCTGGAAATCTGTCCTTTATTGCCTTTAATAGAATGAAAATCAGGTAAGTTAGGCAGGTGATCCATTCCACTTGATTATTATCCATGTGGTGAAAATGAAAATTGAATTAACACATGTATCCTAGCATACTGTAGCTCTGAAGGAAAATGATCATCTCTAGCTATGTTAAAGGAATTGCTTTATTCCCTTTTAGCATTGTAATGGATGTTGCAATGGGTATTGATTTTGCCACCACAGAAAGGGGAATTGCAGCATAGGTTTACAAGAATGATACTTGCATGCCAAAGATTAAATTCCGAAGAGCAATACACAATCTAGGGTTTTATTCCCTGGAATTTAGAAGATTAGGGTAATTTTATAAAAGTTTTAAAAATAATCTTCGGAGCAAATTGTAGAAACTATTTCTATAGATTGGGGAATGTAGAGAACAATTTAAAAACCAGAGCCAAGTATTTTAGGAATAAAATTGTGAAATACTTTTACACACAAAGGATGGGTGAAGCCAACAATTGAGTCTAGACGCATTGTAAATTTTAACTTTGAGATTAATAATCTTTTTATCCAAAGCTATTAAGAGATATGGGGAATAGATGGGTAAACAGCGTTATGTCAGAGATCAGCCATGGTCTCACTGAATAATAGAACAGGTCTGTGCATCTAAACAAAAAAATTTCAATTCCTATATTCCTAAAGCAGGGGAATTCTGACTTTATCTTCAGATTAATGGCAGACCCTCAAAGAAAAATAATGCAAAGCAGTTTTGTATTCTTTCACTGTGCCATTTCTGCTTGTAGTTCTTGTCTTAAACATCATTGGTCTTTTCAGTACAATCAATCCAAATTTGTCAATGACATTTTGACACATTGAATTGTAACATTTCCTTGTAATATGAGTTTGTGTGTAGGTCCCTGTATCAGTCACCCATAAATGTTTTGATAGATGATCTGTCAGTTATGAAAGATGCAGTATTATGGCAATCTTCAGTTCCTGAATAATCTTGTTCTTGTGGATCCCCATATCATATACCCACACTGTACTCTATTACTAAGATGTCATTGACTGCACTACCTTGTTAAATAGCAATACAATCCATTTACAAATCTATATAGGGCTGTACTAAAATCTTCAATTTATGAAATTGAAATATCTAAATTAGATTTTGAAAATACAAAGAAAAAAAGAACAAAAATTTGTTTTATATAATTTATTTTTATTCATTCATGGGATGTGAGTATCACTGACTGGGCCAGCATTTATTGCCTGTCCCTAATTGCCCTTGAGAAGGTGATAGTGAGCTGTCTTCTTGAACCTCTGCAGTCTATGTACTATAGGTAGATGCACAACTGGGGTGGGATATCCAGGGTTTTGACTTAGTAATACTGAAGGAAAAGCAATATATTTCCAAGTCAGGGTGGTGAGTGGCTTGGAGAGGAATATGTAGATGGTGGCGTTCCCATGTATCTGCTGCCTTTGGCCTTTGAGATGGAAGTGGTTATAGGTTTGAAAGGTGCTGTCTAAAGAACATTAACATTTCACAATCATAGATGATTTGCTTATACATGATAGAGAATAGTTATCCCAATGACTGAGGGAGTCCTGGCCAATCAGCAAGTTGAACTAAAGTGTCAGTACATTTTAGCAGAGATCTACAGACAGATTATGAGTAAAAGTCTATTGACCCAGATTGAAGATATAGTTTACAGAAAGAGGAAATGGTCTGGCTTGAAAGTCAGGAGTCTAGATTAACAGGGTAGTTGTTCTCTGTGAAATGAATCATGATATTAGAAGTCTTCCAGATATTTGGTGCACTTTGGCCAGGAGAACATTGAGAGACGTACAAAATGGGGGATAGTTCTAAAGGTAATGCAGGAGCAGAAGGACCTGGGTGGATATGAGCACAGATCATTGAAGGTGGCAGAGCAGACCAGTAACTAAAGCATGAAGTGTTCTCAGCTTTACTAATAAGATACCTGTTAATCCTCAGCTGGAGAATTGTGTCCAGTTCTGGGCACTGCACAATTAGAAAAATGAGAGAGAGCAGAAGAAATTTTCTGAAGTGGTTAAAGGTATGACAAACTTCTGATATGAGGATAGATTGAAGAAGTTGTGACTGTTTTCCTTGGAGAGAAGAAGGCTAACAGGAGATTAAATTGAGGTTTACAAAATCATCAGCAGGCTGGTTGGAGCAGATGTAGGGAAGCTGTTCCCATTCACAAATGGAAACAAAGAATGAGATGGCATAAACTGAAAGTGATGAGCAAAAGTAAGGGTGATTGGAGAAAAAAGACCATCACCACACAAGTAGTTACAGTGTGGAAGGTATTGTCCGGTGATGTTGAGGCATTTTAGAGGGCATTACATAGTATTTTGGATTGCACTGGTATTCAGAGAAATAGGAAAAATGCAGTGATTAGCACTAGATATTAGAGACAGGGTAGGGATGATGGGCTGAATGGGCTCCTTCTGCACATTAATATATCTGTGCTACTAATGCAATTACTACCTGTTTCAGCAGGGAAGATCTTCTTTGTGAAGCAAATCCAACAGAATAAAGGCCCTCCAGTTACAGGGATTTTCAGACTTTGTACTGTCAAAACAACAAACAAACTCACCAGTCTGCAATGCAGTTCCACACTTGGAAATATAGGTCATCCTCATTGTCTCTGTATCAATATCTCTTGTACCTGTATAACTTCTACTTAGTGATTAACATGCAAAAACTTCTATCTTGCTGAAGACCAGAGCCTCTACATGTTGAACTAGCAAATGATTTTCTTCCTTGTAGACCCCTACGCTAAATGAGGATTATGCCAGCAAACCTAGGAAGCAATACTGCAGACAGCACATAACAACACGATGGTCTGCAGTGACGGTTACCCATGCAACATAGATTCATTGAGTTGTACAGCATGGAAACAGACTCATCAGTCTAACTTATCTATGCTGATCAGACTTCTCAGTCTGAACTAGTCGCAATTACCAGAATTTTGGCCTGCTCTGCGGTAGTTTGGAAAGGATGCTGAAGAGGATACAATAACTGGTGAATTTATCTCCTGCACATTTACCCATCCAGATGCCTTTTAAATGGTGTAATTGTACCAGCCTCCACCACTTCCTAGGCAGCTCATTCCATTCACGCACCACTCTCTGCGTGAAAAGGTTACCCCTCAGATACTTTTTAAAAAGTTTTCTCCTTTCTCCTTTAATCTATGCCCTTTTGTTTTGGACTCCCCTACCTTGGGAAAAAGATCGTGGCTAACTGCCCTAACCATGTCTCTCAAGATTTTATAGACCTCTAGAAGGTTGCCCCTCAGCATCCTATGCTCCAGGGTAAAAAGCCCCAGTATATTCAGCCCCAACTAAATAATAACTCAAACCTCCCACTGCCAGCAACACCCATGTAAATATTTTCTGCACATTTAGCTTGAACTATGTCAAGTAATTTGGTCTTAATTTTATTTATGCTAATTTGTCTAATCAATAAAGTTATGGTAGGGAACTTTGAATATATGCAATGAACATTCTGTGCCACGTGGGAACTCCAGAGGCTTTTTGTGTCCTAAATAATCACATACGCGGGAAATGTCATCAGCTGGAGGGGCATGACCCACTTCTCTCAGATCTTGAGCAACATCTGCTGCCATTACAGTGGATGTATGAGGCTATGAGTTATGTGGTTAGCGTAAGCAGAATCTTATGATTCAGCACCAGTTGGTTAACAAGTAAAATTGTGTACGTGCTTTACCAACTGTCCATCCATCTGCCTCTGACACAGCAGTGAATTTATGGGATGGACAAGGTTGAAGGCAAGGACTGTTTGGGAAGAGGATCTCCATTAAAGCCTTTCCAGAACATTACATTAAATGCAGTGTGTGAAGTGAGGCACAGACATTGCACAAAGAGAATTCACAACAAAATATACATGTTTGTTTCTGCGACTCTGAATAACTATTATTGATATCTCTCTTTTAATAGCATGGTTGTAATTGACTCATGTATTGTCATCAGGCCTGCTAACAACATTTCGCTGAGAAATCCAAAGCCAGATGCTACTTATCCCGGTGTGTCACTGCCTCCAACGCAACACTATAGTTACGTCAAACTTCAGAGAGACCAGAACTGGAAAACTGTGCACAGTTTTGGGACCAAAATGAAAAATGTTTTTCACTCAAAAGGTGTTCTTATTTGAATTTGTCTGCCTCAAATGGATCCAATTTTACACTTGTGAAGTGTACTCTAAACTGAAAATGACAAATGTTGGAAAAAAAATAGAATCAACGATAAGAGTATCGGTGAAAGGTCGATTTGAAGCAGAAGTTCAACATTAATGTCAATGAAGAGCAAAACAGGCTTTTTATTATTCCTTCATGAGATGTGGGCATCACTGGCATAGTCAGAAGTCTTTTCCCATGCTCAACTGCTTTTGAGAAAGTAATGGTGAGTGCTCTCTTAAGTTACTGCAGTGCGCATGATGTTGATAATGATTATAGGAAGGGACAGCCAGGATTTTGATCCAGCAACAGTGAAGGCGCAAGTTTTCAATAGAGGATGGTGCGTAGCTTACAGTCTATGGCCTATTCCTGCTCTTTTACTCAAGGCTTTATTCAGTGCACATGTTCCACATCACTTATATCCTAAGATAATTTTATTTTTAAATAGATGTCACCTGTAGCATGTTTCTTGCAACACATTTCAATGCTAACAACAGTTTTTTGCTAGAATACTGCAGGAGCAGGGGTATAGGAAAAGTTTGCACAAAAGGGTCAGTCAGACTCCAACTTTAGTTTTCAGCTCGGGCACTGGCACCGTTGTGAGGTCTAACTGGAAAATATTGGGCAGAAAGAATTTGTGGCTAATTTTCTGTTCTCCACTTTTTGGTTCAAAGCACAATTACACGACAGGTGCACGAAAATAGAAAATCTCCTTCAAAAGTTTTCAGAATAAGCCGTGTTATTGCCCAAACAATGACAAAGTTTTATAATTCTAGATGAATGTAGTAATGTGAACATAGAGTCATGGTCAAATAGCAAGGTACAGACCTTTCCGTCCAACCAGTCCATGCCCAACATAATCCCAAACTAAGATAACAAGGTGTGGAGCTGGATGAACACAGCAGGCCAAGCAGCCTCATAGGAGCAGGAAGGCTGACGTTTGGGGCCTAGACCCTTCATCTCAGATTCTCCAGCATCTGCAGTCCCTATTATCTATAATCCCAACTAAACCCGTCCCACCTGCCTGGGTTAGCCCACATCCCTCCAAACCTTTCTTATTCATGTAATTATCCAAGTGTCTTTTAAACGTTGTAACTGTACCCACATCCACTAATTCGTCTGGAAGTTCATTCCACATACAAACCACTCTCTTGTAAAAAATGTTAGCCCTCATGTCCTTTTTAAATCTTTGTCCTCTCACCCTGAAAATATGTCCCCATATCTTGAAATCCCCCACTCTAGGGAAAAGACAACTGCCATTCATCTTATCTATCCCCTCATGATTTTAAAAACCTATATAATGTCACCCACAACCTCTTAGGCTCCAGAGAAAGAAGTCTCAGCCTATTCACCCTCTCCCTATATCTCAAATGTTCCTTTCTCAACAACATCCTGGTAAATCTTTTCTGAATCCCCTCCAGCTTGATAATATTCTTCATGTAAGATGACCAGAATTGGACACACCATTCCAGAATTTTTGGTAATAATGTAACCTTTGTATCTGCTATTCTGTAACTAATTACGTAATTAAGCAAATACATTATATCCTGCATTGATAACTAATTTTGCAAAGTGTGTGAATGAGTATATCTTCAGGATTATGTACAGGATAAAACAGGAGTCAAACTGTGGTGTAAAGCTGATAATGAATCTAGGCATTAGCGTTAAAACTTTCCAAATGACAGAATGAACTGTAAATAATTCAATACGGAGTGACATTTTGTCAAATGGTGAGTTGAAACCTTATGGTGTGTCTTGTCATTACCCATTAGCTACTGAAATTTGTCCTCCAGCAATTAGTGAATCAGAAGTGTAGGAATTAGAATTTCAATGAACCAAAGATATCTTAATTATGTGCATGGGGAAAAATGCTCAAAGAAAAAGCTTTCCACCTATCTTCCATTCAAAGCAATTATGTAGTAATTTAGAGCTAATCATTTCATGCCTGTACTAAGCACAATTCGAATCAAAGCTCAAGGGAAATAATTTGTGTGCTGTACTGATCGAAAAAAAATTCTAAGCATGAAACTAAACTTAGTAAACATTAAAGGGGTTGATAATGCAGTTCATGAGCTAAATTCACCAGATATTGTATCCTCGTCAGCACCCTTTCCAAACTACTGCAGAGCAGGCCGAAATTGCTTCATAACTTTAATTAGGATAGCCATCTGACTTCTATTAACGTCAGAGCTCTATTGACCTTATCACATGGTTTTGTATCGGCAGCCCTCTTTCCTTACCATTTTCAGTACCGTGGTTACTTTGTAAACCTCAAAATCTACAAAGACGTTTATAGTCAGAGCCCAATTTTCCATTGTAAACCTTGTCCCTTATTGACAGTTGAAAGGGGACAAATGAAAACCCATTTTCACAAGGTATACCTGAATGCAGGGTGCACACTCTCCTAACTTCACCAAACGTTTGCAGAATTCAATAAACTTGACATGGTAAGTGTGGGGCATTCTAATTAATTGTTGCCTGGCCACTGGATTCTGTACCTATCCACCTTACCATCAGCTCACACTGCTTGTAACATTGTTATGGCCAAGTGAGAAGGGAGAATTGGTAAAATTCTCTCTCATTAAAATTCTCTCAGTGGATTGCAACAAATATTTTTAATCCCTTTTAGCACAAAGCTCTCACACTTCAATTAAGACATAATTAACTTCAGTAAAATGAAGCAGCCAAATTGCAAGGTTTTCTTGAGTGAACAGAAAAGAAATTATACTACCCATTAACTGTCCAGAAATGGAACAAAAATCCAACAAACTCACTTAAAAACGCACAGACGATGTACATTGAAAAAGTGTATGGTACAGATAAGAACAGACTAAGTACTTTTGATAAAAAGTAATTACAGTCTTTAAATTAAAGGCCACTTGCCTAATTGTTGAATTGTATTGTGCAACATGGGCAACATTAGTAATTTATTGAGTTGACGATGAATGGTAGCTTCTTTTTTGAGGTTTTTATGGTTCAGAGGGGCAGGGAGAAAGAGACTTAAAATGTCCTTGCAGCTACCAGTTTACATTTGTTCCACTTCTTGCTTTGCTGTTCAAAGTAGGTGTCAATATAGGTCATCCAAGTTCATATTTGCAAGAGTGCTTTGATGCTCTTATGTGCAACTTATCATACCAGTATGATTCAAACAGGAAATAGAAATAGTATTGATGCTGCTTCATTTGCTTTCAATCCCTAGCTCACATGGTAATCTCAGTGCAGACATGTTCCATTTATTGTGGCTTCCCCAGACTTGCCTCAACCAATGGAGAAGAGATCATAGCAGCTTTTTTTTTATGTCAAGCAGAGGCTCAGAGACCGCTTTGTGGAGCACCTAAGCTCGGTTTGCGACAAACAACAACACCTCCCAGTGGCGAACCACTTCAACTCCTCCTCCCATGCCCTGGATGACATGTCCCATTCTGGGCCTCCTCAAGTGCCACAATGATGCCACTGGAAAACTGGAGGAGCAGCACCTCATATTCAGCCTTGGAACCCAACAACCCAATCATCTCAAAATGGACGTTACAAGGGTTAAAATCTCCCCACTCCCGATTTGAACCCAGGCCCCCAGTTATATGGGTATGGCTCTCTGGATTAGTAGGCCCTTGATAATATCACTAGGCCATTGCCTTCCCAAGGGTGTAGCTGCTCATTCTCAATTTAAGGTCAATAAAGTTGCAGGCAGGATCAAACTGTGACTACGTGTCTTATTCTCTCTTCATTCCTGATGAGCATATTCCTGAAGCCCATATCTCTGCCAGACTGTATTAAGTCAGCGTTGTTATAATAATAAAACTTCCTCAAGACCTTTTCCTGCCCAGTTGATGTTCTGAAATGACAAAACTGAACAAATAAATCATTCCATCATACCGAGGAGATTTTAGGTCACTCCAAAAACTTGCTCTGAAAGTCTTATGCTCGTATTTTGACATCTGTGACATATTCCACCAGAGCAGCTTAGAAATCTGTAAACATCAGAGTGTACACAACTCAAAATGTTATCTTATTTCCAGAAGAGAAAACCAAGATGAATTTATTTCTTCTTGAGCAAATGATATCTAAAGCTGTATACAAAACATCTGAGATAACAAAGTGTGGAGCTGGATAAACACAGCAGGCCAAGCAGCATCTCAGGAGCACAAAAGCTGACGTTTCAGGCCTACACCCTTCATCAGGGAGGGGGATGGGAAGAGGGAACTGGAATAAATAGGGAGAGAGGGGGAGGCAGACCGAAGATGGAGAGAAAAGAAGATAGGTAGAGACGAGAGTATAGGTGAGGAGGTAGGGAGGGGATAGGTCAGTCCAGGGAAGACGGACAGGTCAAGGAGGCGGGATCAGGTCGTAGGTAGGAAATGGAGGTGCGGCTTGAGGTGGGAGGAAAGAATGGGTGAGAGGAAGAACAGGTTAGGGAAGCAGAGACAGGCTGGGCTGGTTTTGGGATGCAGTGGGGGGAAGGGAAGAACTGGGCTGGTTTTTGGATGCAGAGGGGGAAGGGGAGATTTTGAAGCTTGTGAAGTCCACATTGATACCATTGGGCTGCAGTGTTCCCAAGCGGAATATGAGTTGCTGTTCCTGCAACCTTGGGGTGGCATCATTGTGGCACTGCAGGAGGCCCATGATGGACATGTCGTCTGAGGAATGGGAGGGGGAGTTGAAATGGTTCGCGACTGGGAGGTGCAGTTGTTTATTGCAAACCAAGCGGAGGTGTTCTGCAAAGCGGTCCCCAAGCCTCCGCTTGGTTTCCCCAATGTAGAGGAAACCACACCGTGTACAGCGGATGCAGTATACCACATTGGCAGATGTGCAGGTGAACATCTGCTTGATATGGAAAATCATCTTGGGGCCTGGGATAGAGGTGAGGGAGGAGGTGTGGGGGCAAGTGTAGCATTTCCTGCAGTTGCAGGGGAAGGTGCCAGGTGTGGTGGGGTTGGAGGGGAGTGTGGAGCAAACAAGGGAGTCATGGAGAGAGTGGTCTCTCGGAAGGCAGACAAGGGTGGGGATGGAAAAATGGCTTGGGTGGTGGGGTCAGGTTGTAGATAGCGGAAGTGTCAGAGGATGATGCGTTGTATTCGGAGGTTGGTGGGGTGGTGTGTGAGGATGAGGGGGATCCTCTGGGGGCGTTTGTGGCGGGGGTGGGGTGTGAGGGATGTGTTGCCGGAGATGTGGTCGAGGGCGTTCTCGACCACTGCGGGGGCAATGTTGTGGTCCTGGAAGAACTTGGACATCTGGGGTGTGCGGGAGTGGAATGCCTCATCCTGGGAGCAGAGGCGGACGAATTGAGAATAGGGGATGGAATTTTTGCAGGAGGGTGGGTGGGAGGAGGTGTATTCTAGGTAGCTGTGGGAGTCAGTGGGCTTGAAATGGACATCAGCAAAACATCTGATTTGATTTGTCCTGGCTGTTTTTAGTGTAGGCATACATTTATCAAAATCTGGAGACTGATTTTGTAAGCATAATATTATAGATTTTTTTAATGCCTATATTGTCAGAGATCAGAATAATGAGAAAGGTCATCATTGTTATATATGGGGATAAATTAATTCTGGGCACCTCAACATGAGGTAGGTTACCTGCCACCATCCTCTTTATGTATGGGATCCACCGCACCTGCTTGGCTTAGGGAGTCCTCTGAAACCTTCTATGACCAGTCTTTTACCAAGCAGGTTCTGACCAGTTGTTGTTTTATAGGCTATTCTTTGACTTGTTTTTCATTGAGTATTACAGGGTTCTGGTTTGCGATCAGTAATTAGCTGATTTTAAGTGGCTCAAATCACTCCCAGATCCCTGGTTCTGATACTGGACTTATTTATGGAGCGTGAAATGAAGAATGCAATAGCCAGGCCTTTCAGGGCAAACAAAACTCTGCATTTATTTAATTACAAAAGCGTAGGTATAATACAGGAACTGAAGGCAAATGCAATTAAAAAGGGAAATTAACATAATCATACAGAGCACAGTAATTAAATACACCCTCAAATTAAACAGAGGTGAAAACACTATTAGAAGCTAAACAGCAGTTACAATCATGGACACTTTAATCAGACTGCGTACCCTTGGGGTCCCCTGCACTGCCACCAGCCACCTTCCCCTCCTTGCTCGGTAGGTTAGATACATTGGAATCTTGGGACTTTTAGCTTAACACTAGGGACAAATGCGATTTGAAATACAACTGTCTGTCCCCGCTGCCTGTACCCAGTCCCTCAATGGAGACTGTGGACAGCATGGGCCTTCAGTCTGGACTGAGTCTGCTGATGCTCGTGGGGAGATAGCTCTTTCAGGTGATATCGTGGCCTGCAATTACATTAATTGTGGGCCTCTTATCATTGTGCCAAATCTGCGCTTGCCATTGTGTTACTCGTGTCCCTTTTGTGGCCAGTTGGCTTCCTGGCAGTTAAGACTCCGTGTGAACATAGAACACAGAATATAGAGCACAGGCCCTTCAGACCATGTTGTGCTGACCTATTATTCCACTCTATAATCAAACGACTGTGCATACCCTACATTTTACTATCATCCATGTGCCTATCCAAGAGAAGCTTAAATGTCCCTGACGTATCTGACTCCATGAACACTGACGGCAGCGCATTCCATGCATCCACCACTCTGTGTAAAGAACCTACCTCTGACATCTCCCCTATACCTTCCACCAATCACCTTAAAATAATGTCCCCTCATAATAGTTATTTCTGTCCTGGGAAAAAGTCTCCGGCTACCCACTATCTATGCCTCTCATCATCTTGTACACCTCCATCAAGTCACCTCTCATCCTTCTTTGCTCCAATGAGAAAAACCCTAACTCCCTCAACCTTTCCTCATAAGACCTGCCCCCCAGTCTTGGAGGCATCTGGTGACGTATTTTGATTGAAGCTGAATGCCCGGTATCTCTGCGAATGAATATTGATTGAAGTTGAATGGTTGATATCCGTAGAAGCTTCACTCCATCTGCATTGGTTGGTGTTAGGTCTGGCTGATTGCTCTCTAAGAGTGGAGGTACGAATTCAATTTTTGAGCTGAGCAATGGCTCCAGGCAGTTATCTCTGTGTTTGTGTATTCTTCCCAAAACATAGCCCAGCTGTCTTTTCACTTTCGAAATTTCTTTCAAAAATCCAGGGTTTTTCTCTAGTATTTCAGAAAGTGGAGATTTTTGCTCAATCCTACACAGTAACTAATTTAATTCCCATTGACATTTGAATAATTTGGAGGCTGAGACACATATTGCTACTTAAGAATGTGAATTCTTGATTATATAGCACATGTAGGTTTTAAATTATTTGATGTCTCTTACATTAGAGAGTTGCTTGAACATAATTTTAATGTTAAGAGCCATGCCTTCTGGACCACATCATTGGTGTAGACATTTTTTTTAAACCTTGATTCGTTATCTAATAATAGAACAACACTCAACTCAATGTCCAACTTGAAATTCATGAGATAACCATTGCCATCAATATCTGCTTGCCGAAATGTAAATTTC
Organism: Stegostoma tigrinum; assembly: GCF_030684315.1. Taxonomy (NCBI): domain Eukaryota; kingdom Metazoa; phylum Chordata; class Chondrichthyes; order Orectolobiformes; family Stegostomatidae; genus Stegostoma; species Stegostoma tigrinum. The sequence goes on along the minus strand of NC_081355.1, from coordinate 85,245,698 downwards.
TCCAAAGAGTACTTTTGGATTTTTCTTCTATTGTGGACTGTTCTGCTTGGATTGGAATATTTTGTGCAAATTACCTATTGTATGGCAGATAAACATTCAGCTTTAATATTTAGACACTATATATGCTTGTGAAGCCTCTTTGTTCTAAGGTAATGAAAAATACTCTCAGTGCCTGAAATCTATCCTACTCACTGTGCAATTTTATCATATCTCTTTTGCAGTGTTATACCTTAACACTCACATGGAATCTGATCTCCTATGCCAGCTTCCTTCACCCTCTGAATGGTTTTCTGTATATTTAGGTTTTTTTTAATAAAACTGACAAAGACTCATTGCAATTTGAAATAACAGTTCTGAATCCTATGAATTTTAAATCATCAAAGTGACATTTTTCCACTAACCTGAAAAGATCATTCATGAAATTATCGATGGATTCCACTGAATGCTGTACTCTTTGGTTGGATAGTAACTGGGCTAGTAAACCAGAGAACCAGGCCAACATTCAGAAGATGAGTCATGACACCTGAAAGATTAATTCTGTCTCTCCAACACTTTTAGTTTTTAATTCAGGTCTCGAGCAACCATACTATTTTGCTTTTATTTCAGTATTTTGTTCACTGCTGTTTCTTTTCCAGGTATACACCTTGAAGAAGTTCTGCCTTTCTTTCTGATATGATTTATTTTTAATCTTATTGACTGTTCACCTACATTGTTGTTTATTACCTTCCTGGTGTTTGATAAAATTTTCTATTTAAAAGGGATTGCATCTCCTTCCTCACTGACTGCCTCCAACTCCATCTTAGCTCTTGAGGTATCCGAATGAAGTTCCGTTCTCCATGTTTCAAAGCCATGGATTACAGGTATCTCCAAGATACACAAAACTCCAAAGTCGGCTGTTCCCACCTCATCCTGAGATCCACACTCAGTGCCATTCACTGCCATATGCACACTGCTGACCTCTCTCTCCATCAGCACTGCCTCACACTACCTCAACATTGTCTAGTGCCCCTGTTCCATTTCATTCTTTATCTGATTCAATGTCTTACAAGAAACATTTTCTTTATATAGAACATAGAACATAGAACAGTACAGCACAGAACAGGCCTTTCAGGTTTTAAAGAATGCAACCTCCAACTACTGCCAGGTACTGATGTCAGTCGGAATTCTTCCAGGTCCCCCCTTTCCCTCTAACTCCATCCCTTCTTCTAAGCCCACCTCTTACCCCACATTGAATAAGGCACCTGAAGTGACAATGGTGCACACACAGCACTTACGACATTGTAAAGATCTTCTTACTAATAACTCAGGGCTTTTGCCCAAATGGAGAGAGCTGTCTGACAGCCTAACTTAGTCATTCTCATGGAATTATACCTTACAAAGAAAGTTCCAGCCACCATGATGCTGTCATCATCTCTGGTTATGCCCTGTCTCATTAACAGGACAGACTCACGAGAGGTGGAAGCTCTGACATACCGTCAGGAGAGAGTTGCCACGGAAGTCCTCAAAATTGACTCCTAACCCCAGGAAATCTTATGGAATCAGGTTGAAATGGGTGAGGAAACATCTTGCTTGTTAGTACTTACCACACCCTCTAAACTGATGGCTTAATGTTCATCCACATTGACCGGCATTTGGTGGAAGCACTGAGGATGAAAAGGGTACAAATGTACTCTAAGTGTGGGAGGTCAATATCCATCACCAAAATTCACTCAGTCATGTCACTACTGACTGAGCTGGTCAAGTCCAAAGTTATGTACCTGCTCATTTGGGTCTGTGGCAGGATGGTCTGTAACTTGCTGGTGAGGAAAAGCATACTTGACCCCGTCCTCTGCCTCTATCCATGATAATATTGGTAGGATTGATAACTACACAATCCTTATGGAGACAAATTCTCATCTTCACATTGAGGATACTTTCCATCATGTTACTTGGCAATACCAATATAGTAAATGGGATAAGATTTCAAACAGCTCCCGCAACTAAACAATGCATCCATAAGGCACAGGGGCCATCAGCAGCAGCAGTATTGAACCACCATCTGTACCTCACAGCCTGACGTCAGGATGAAATAACTAAATGAATCACTCGATAGTCAAGTCCACTTCGAGCATCAAGGGGCTTTTTTTTTTACACTGATGGGTAGAAAACCTCTAAGGATCCTTAAGCTTTTGCACTCAACAGTGAGAAACATACAGGGTTTATACATTTGTTTTTAGCCCTTCTTTGGCTGTTTTATTAATTGGTTAGATACACATCCAATCAAGTTAATCCCATGACTGCGTGATCAGTTGATGGATATCTCTAGGTCTTCCCAAGATCTCATGATGTTTACCAGGCCTCTTTATCACTTATCACTGAGCCTTCACAATACATCTTATTCAACCATATTCCAGGCTTTACATCCTGCACCAATTATGCAGAACTTCCTTGCTAAAAGCAGTGGAGGCTTCTCTGCCTTAGACAGAATATCCACGGCAATGCTGTTACATCCTTTAATGCCTGTATGATTAAAACTCCATTCTTAAAAAATATCTAGTCTGTGGCTCCAATTACCTGAGCGGTCTTCACTGATGTGAGTCGGACACTTCCCTTCTATTCCATGACCAATACCAGACATTGATCCAGCAGAGTATGAAGGCTTCTACTAGCATTTCTCAAGAATATTCCTCATGAAACAGTCTCTATATGAGCAGCAGCTGTATGTGTTTCTGTGTAACATTTCACAGGACCCTTTGTGTGTTATCTTTAGTTACCTCTGATTTACTTTGCCTCCGGAGACATCTAATCCCTCTAGTTCAGAGTTTGACTTGAAGCAGCAGACTGTGCAAACTGCTGTTTCAGCTAAGAATCTTCCTCAGCCATTTTATATCAACTGAGAGCCACCTTCAGTCATTTATTGTCAGCCGTCTCAGTCAGCCCTAACACCTGGTATATCTACCATTCCTCCAATATAACCAAGGGAAGGGTCATCCTTTCTCAATGAAAAATGCAGGGGGGAGGCGAGGCATGTTTCAAAATGAGACGCCAAACTGGTGGCATGACAAAATAGAACTATTTGTATGTCAAACAACATAAGCAGCATGTGATAAACAGAGATAAACAATCTTACGGCCAATGGATTAAATTTAAGCTTGCCTGCCTTGCCACATCCAGTTATGAATGGCACTGAATAATTAAACCATTCTCACTAACGCATGAGGCTACACAAATGACAGCGATCTAGGTCTAGTTGGGATGCTGTTTAGAGTATTGGTGTGAACTCAATGGGCTGAATCGCCTGCTTCCACGCTGTAGGGATTCTATGATCCTGTGAGCTGCCCCCCACTGTCTTTTGAGACAAACAGTTCCAAAGTTGAACAAGCTTCAGAGAAAACAACTCTCCTCATCTCTGCTGTTAAAAGCTAATTCCTAATTTTGAAACAGTGCCCCTAATTCTGAATTGGCCACAAGAGGAAACATCCTTTCCATATACATCTTATCAAAACCATTTAGGATCTTATACATTTCAATCAAGTCAATCATTACTCTTTTAGACTCAAATGGAAACAACCCCAGCCTGTCCAACCTTTCCTCTGCATAGTGGTTATACAATGCAATATTCCCAGACCTCATCACCTGCTTCAATTTCACTTTAAAATACCTGAGCTCAGACTTCTTCCAAGTAATAAGTTTGACCTTAAAGCTGTTTATAATGGTTTTGTTTTACAGCTAGCAGTTTGTTTGAAGTCAGAGCCAAATTCTGTTACAGCCATGTTTTAAATTGATTCAGTTGGTGGGAAATATAAAATAGAGGAGGAAAATATCGTTTTCATTTTTAACCTTGTTTTCATCAGTCTTGGAAGTGGTTTCAAGTGATGAAATAGATAGATTGGATTGCTTTCATTTCCTTGAAAGATAGCATTTTTGTGAGGGAAGATAACAAAACTATACATCACTAAGGCGGCTCACAGATAGAGAACGCATTTTACATCATTAATCTGGAAAATATTCTTAGCATGAAGTTGTATTTAATACCACACATTTTAGTTTGACAGTGACAAAATATCATTAATTGCAAAGTGTGTACCTGTCTCATGGGCTCCCATCAGTGTATTACAATATTCATACGTTGCTCTGATTATTTAACAAGTGGCTAAAATTATACTAACATTGTAAGCTGTCATTGGGGATTGTACATGCTATCAATATTGATAGGACTTTTCCAATCCTAACCTTCACCTGCCTTATAGGATAAGTGATATCAAACGAAGGAGGACATTTTCATGTGGTGAGTATTGTAACAACAGTATAAAATATGAAGTAGGAAAATGCATCTGAATTATAATAATCCTCTCTATTACACATTGTGACATTATAGCAGTTTCACTGGTCTAGTCATCTAGAGCTCCTTGTGGAGTGGGAATTTGCAATCCAATATGATAGATTGTGAGTTTTGAATTCAGTAAAATCTATATTTAAAAAGTAGCTTGTCTCCTGGCAACCAAATAACTATGGCTAATTGTCATAAAAACCCATTTGGTTCACTAACATCCTTTAGGGAAGGATGACCATCTTCCCTGGTCTGGCCTACATGTGAATCCAACACTAGAATAATGTGGCTGACTCTTAACTTATCAGCCAAGTAAATCAAGAGCAACTAGGGAGAGATAATGAAAGACACAGTTTCCAGTAAAATGCACATCCCACACAAGAGTAAAGGAAAAAAGAGAAGTAGGTGATATTAGATTGGCTGCCTATTATAGACCTCTGTCAATTTAACATTCCACTTACTACCATGAAAATAAAGATTCGACAAGATTTATACCTCCAATCAAATATTGATCACATCACACTGTGGTCAAAAAATTGTACTCATTCTGCATCAAATCGCATCTATCATATTAAGATTCCACCACTTAGCAAACTCAGAGAAAAACCTGTATTGATAGCTCTCTGAACCTCAAAGATATTCAAGTAAAATCTCAAAGTATTCACCTGTTTTCACATCTCAAACAGTTGAACCTATGTTGCAGTCCTCAAAATATCTCTTCTTTACCTTTGATTCTACAAAAGAAATGACTAGGTAATTGCATGGTCTTGATGGGAAAATTCCATCTAATTAGGCGTTGACCTGCTGAGATTGTAAATTCTTGCGCTTTCAAATCCCCTAAACGTGAGGGAAAAGGAAACCAGTCTACATTTCAAACTCTGATTATTAGTTGTACACACAGTTAGGCAAAGCACAAGTCCCACCTGGGTGGCCTTCAAAGTCAGAAAACACAAAAGAATAGCTTTCCCATATATATTCTGTCGCTTATAACAGCAGGTGTGATCCACTACTAAGTCTAGAAATGAGCCGGTTCGTGTCAAGATAGAGGGTTCATGTAGTTTGGACTTCTATTTCAGATTTATTTGCATATTAACCTCTGTAGTGACCTCAACTTGTTGCTTTTTGAAATGCAAAGTTTCCCCTGTAAAATCGGGATATTTCAGAAACAGGCTTACAAAAAGGTTAGATTACTGCTTGAGTTTGGGGAAAGAAATTTAGGGAATCTTTTATTCACTGGAATATTGCTGCTTCATGTTCAAGTAAAGCAGAACCTGGGTGGATCTTTTACTTGCTTTCACCCATTGAGTTAATTCTTGGAACATGGTTGTCACTGACAATTGCAGTCACTATTGTTCACCCCTAATCATCTTTGGAAAGGTGATGAGCCAACTTCCTTAAGTGTCAGCACACTCACAGTGATGTCAGTGTATGCTCCTGGATAGAAGATAGGAATAGGATGCTTTTGTTTGGGCAGTGCTATGTTTCTGCTCCAAGATTTCAGTTGGCACTTGGTTGGCCAATTTTGCAGTTTCAGATGATGATCTCTGTGCTGAATTTGGTATGGTCTCCCCACATTAGGCTGTAGGAGGTCGAGTCCAATTTAACTGCACTTCTATCACTACACTGGACCCACAGGTACTTTACAACACAGAAACAACTCTTCAGAGCCTCTGCTGGTGCTTTTAAAAATACTCATTGATCAGCTTTCAGTTGGGTTAGGCAATTGGATAAAATATATTTACTGTTGCTGCTGTCAATTTGCAATATTCTTTCTATTTACTGCAAATAGAGAGTTGCTGACAGGTATCTTTAAGAAATTAAGAGTGGCTGTATAACTCACAGAAATAATACCTTGTTTATTCAATTTATGTTAACAGGGCTAATTTTTCAAAACCAGGAACCCCTGGCACTTCTGCGCCAACCATATCTTATTAGTAATGCTTCTTTCAGAGAAGTAACAAGGTAAAATGAGTTAGTTATATAACCAACAGCATCATTTTCTTTCATAATTCTATTTGCTTTGGAGGTTATGTATCACTAGCAAATATCAGAGGAAGGAAGATAATGGTAAATACAGGAAATCATGACATATAATTGTATCTGGCATTTTAAGTAATCATTTTTTACAGCCACCAATCAGGTGTTTGCATATTCTTAGCTTATAAAATGGCTTGACTATTCTTTTGGCTATGACATGCTATACACGCATTTGTGGTCATTCTCATTTTTCCCCTCGATTGTATGTTTAATTTCCTGCTGCATTATGAGTAGGCATAAGGGATCATTTAAACAATGCTGACTGTGCTCTGAAGATATATTGGAATTAGATGACAATAACATTCAAAATGGTCACACCCCAACCCACACCAACCGTTCTCATTTATACTCAATATGTGAAGTTGAATGCCATTTTCTGGAGGGATTATTCTTCAAATGTCACCTCATATGCCAGCCTCTACAGTAATTTGCCTTCTAACTTCCCAAAGCCAGTCCACTGGTTAAAACAAACAACAAATTGTTCCCGATATCGATATAGATCTCAACGGGTTTCTCACACAATTCTGCCTCCTTTCCTGCCATTGATCACATCTTTCAGGCTCCTGTACATTTCCACCCAAAGTCACAGAAAACAGGAATGGCCTTTTGAAGAGCTCACTTCAGTACCCAGCAATCCCTGTGTCTGACTCTGTTCTGTGCTCAGGAATGGAGGAACAGATTGCAGGCACCACCTATCACCAGAATGAAGATCCAAGAAATCCAAGAAATTTCCCAACTCAATCCATCCAATTTGACAGTAAAAATCCAAGCCATTAACTCTGTTTGTGTCTCTCTGTAATTGCTGCCTGACCCACAGAGTGGTTGTAACATTAAGTTTTTTATATTTGGCAATGCCACTTAGTGTAAAGTTCCTATGAAATCCCTGACTTACTGAACTTGTTTCTCCCAGTTTGGTCTTTGTCAATGTCAGGCTCAATTTCAAACTCAAGCTCAATACTCAGTGTCTCCAGAGGCAGAAACCAACTCCAGAACCAGCCCAGTTCGTCCCGTCCCCCCACTGCACCACACAACCAGCCCAGCTCTTCCCCTCCACCCACTGCATCCCAAAACCAGTCCAACCTGTCTCTGTCTCCGTAACCTGTTCTTCCTCTCACCCATCCCTTCCTCCCACCCCAAGCCGCACCTCCATCTCCTACCTACTAACCTCATCCCACCTCCTTGACCTGTCTGTCTTCCCTGGACTGACCTATCCCCTCCCTACCTCCCCACCTATACTCTCCTCTCCACCTATCTTCTTTTCTCACCATCTTCGGTCCGCCTCCCCCTCTCTCCCTATTTATTCCAGAACCCTCACCCCATCCCCCTCTCTGATGAAGGGTCTAGGCCCGAAACATCAGCTTCTGTGCTCCTGAGATGCTGCTGGGCCTGCTGTGTTCATCCAGCCTCACATTTTATTATCCAGGAACACTACCCATGTAGGACATTGGGCAGTGGATTAGTGAAGTGGGTCACAGCAACTTCAATGATGTTGTTCTGGCAGATTCCCTGTGAGAGGTGGGCACTGCTAAAACAGACCACACACCACCGATATCTAAAATCACAAAAGACCAAGAGAATTGCTTTTGAATTCCCACACTAGCACAAGTTGTTTTATTTGGATTATAACAGGACCTAGCAGAAAGTGACTTTACACAGTGCTGCTGTTTCTAAGATGTGGGCAACTGATTAGAATGCTGCATGACTATGATGTGAAGCTAAATTAAACCCAGCAGATGGCCTGCAAAGCTTGGGGGAAAGCTGTAAGCTTGAATTAAAACAAGCATTAAACATATTGGAAAAAATAATGAAACCTCAATCCTGTTAACAATAGTCAGTTAAGAATTTTATACAATGAGTCCTGAAACAGACTTACAAAGGGCTCAGTGTTCAGAATGAAACAACACTCACACAGTAGAGGATTCACAGAGTCATAAATTCAAACTGCATCTTCCTAAATATCACTTATCCAGGCAGTTCAGTTGAAGTTTCCCTGCCAACCTGTGCTTCACCCCTCTACCACCTCACTCTAATTATTTTATGTGTTGAAAGGATGGAATCAAAATGTTAGACCTTATGTTCACATTCACTGTTCTGTAACTCCCCTGTTTTCTATCCTTCACATGCTGGAATGCTCTATCTGCCTCAATTTAATGATTTGCCCAGCAGCTCTCCTGAAAACAGGCCTTTTATGATATCCACAGACATTTGCACAATGGGGAGACCATGATTTAATAATATCGCTAGATTGGTAATCCAGGGACCACATGGGTGCTCTGGGATCCTTCGCGTCTCAGTTCAAGGGTATTTAGGGGTGACAACAAATGCTGGACTTGCCAGTGCTTCCCACATCCAACAAAATAACTTTAAAATAATTACATCCTGAAAAACATACATGTTTTAACTACATGGAAGAGAAACTGCATTTTTAAAATGATGAACATCAGTGGATCATCGGAAATGTAACTCGGATGGCCCTTCTTTAGGAAGGCCCCAGCCTCGGCTTCTTGTCTCTTTGGAAATGATCAATTTCTGCAGGAGTGCTACAGTATTCTTGATATTTCTTGAAAGAAAAACAACCATCAGTCATCCTGCTAATGATCATTGATCTAACTCTTGCAGAGCTACTGTGGATGACAGACTCATCTATGTCAGTTCTCCCTCAGGAATAAAGCAGGCCTATTTTTCTCTACCTATTATTCAAGTTCCCCACTGCTTACCTGAAGAACAGGTTAGATGTTAGGTGTCAGCTATTGCACAAGACAGGTTCCAGAAGTGTGCTCCTGCAAAAGAAGCAAATGTAAATGTGAAATTAAAAGAGCTCAGAGTATGAAGCATCTTCAGTTTGAAGACTTGAGGTATCTTGGTTAATTACGTTAAATTAATAATCAGTAACACAATATGAGTAGGTGTGGCTGCTACACAAGTTAATGAACTGAGCTATCGGGTACAAAATAGGAAAATGATCAGTTGATACAATGTGAATAAGAAAAATTGGGCAAAGATTACAGTTTTTCATCTTAGGAAAAAAGAGCAGAGAATAAAATAATCCAGAGCAAATTTCAAGGCCTTGCATCTTTCAGCTCAGACAGTTTGAGTGGAATCTTATAGGATCCTGAATCAAGTGGGGTATGGTGAGAAGTGCAAAATTCTGCAGCTTTGAAGTAAGTTAAATGTATTGAGGCAAATTTATTACTAGACATTCCCATTAAAGGAGATTGTTACTTGTTGATGACCTTACTAACTGCACGTCTTACCTCATTAATATCCAGTTTTCTAACTTACCATCCATTGCAAGCAAACTAAATATTGACAATTCTTAACATGAACATCAAAGCAGGTACCTGGTGACTTCAACTTTCTGATGTAATATAGAATAAAACAGCATCTCAGGGCATAAAACACTGTCACTGGCCTCACACACCCTTTTTCCATGAATGTTGGCATCCAATATTTGCCATCTCTTCTGAAGTACAGATCTGCATTGCAAGGTGCACCAGCAAATAGCACTGAAAGGTTGTTGCAAGGTCATATTGTTCACAGAAGCAGGCACCAGCTCATGGATTAGACCACTTAGTGCTGTTATGACTCACTGGAGTAATGCACTGGAAATGAAGCCTCACTTTCCCCAGCATTGTCAGAAAAGTTAAAGATTTTAAATAACGCACAAGTTCCCAAAGATGCCTGGCTTTCAGACCCAGATTGATAGAAAACACAGACTGGGTCTCTGTATTGAACAAGAATCGTTATTTATTACAAGTAATAACATTGCAGCTGCAGGTAGGCATTTATATACTGTTTTAGGCAGTTAGACAGAGAACTGTAAATGCAGTTCAGCAGTCTTTGTTCCCAGGTACTGTTGATGAGATGATCCCTTCTGCTAGCCAATACTTTGTTGCAGTCATCTTTCTCAGATACCTCTATGTTCTATGTTCTATTTCCACGGTCTAGTAAGAGGTATAAGAACGCTGATTTCCCTCCAACATACCAGTTAAAAAACATAGCTTACAACAACTAATGCAGGAAAGATTATCTGTTTTTCCTCAGGTTTACAGTGAATTTTGGCTGCAGAGAACAGAAAGACTGTTGCTGAACTGGGGAATAACAAAACACCTATCTGTCTCTGTAATTTACTCCCTGCTCCAAGCTGCTCTGTCGTCCAAGAACCAATCACAAAGCTGATCAAAGGCAAAAAGATCTCTGTCATTGATATCTGGCCTAGTTTTCCTTCTATATCACCCTCATTGTCTCGGTGACATTTTCCTTCTACTCTTAACACTTGACACATTTGTTATCCCTTATTCTCTTCCCGACAATAATAATTTAGCATAAGAGGTAATAAAGTGTGGAGCTAGATGAACACAGCAGGCCAAGCAGCATCTCAGGAACACAAAAGCTGACGTTTCGGACCTAGACCCTTCATCAGAGAGGGGGATGGGGAGAGGGAACTGGAATAAATAGGGAGAGAGGGGGAGGCGGACCGAAGATGGAGAGAAAACAAGATAGGTAGAGAGGAGAGTTTAGGTGAGGAGGTAGGGAGGGGATTGGTCAGTCCAGGGAAGTTGGACAGGTCAAGGGGGCGGGATCAGGTCATAGGTAGGAAATGGAGGTGCGGATGGAGGTGGGAGGAAGGGATGGGTGAGAGGAAGAACAGGTTAGGGAAGCAGAGACAGGCTGGGCTGGTTTTGGGATGCAGTGGGGGAAGGGGAGATTTTGAAACTGGTGAAGTCCACATTGATACCATTGGGCTGCAGGGTTCCCAAGCGGAATATGAGTTGCTGTTCCTGCAACTTTCGGGTGGCATCGTTGTGTCACTGCAGGAGTCTCATGATGGACATGTCGTCTGAGGAATGGGAGGGGGAGTTGAAATGGTTCGCGACTGGGAGGTGCAGTTGTTTGTTGCGAATCGAGCGGAGGTGTTTTGCAAAGTGGTCCCCAAGTCTCCGCTTGGTTTCCCCAATGTAGAGGAAGCCACACCGGGTGCAATGGATACAATATACCACATTGGCAGATGTGCAGGTGAACATCTGTTTGATATGGAAGGTCATCCTGGGGCCTGGGATGGGGGTGAGGGAGGAGGTATGGGGGCAAGTGTAGCACTTCCTGCGGTTTCAGGGGAAGGTGCCGGGTGTGGTGGGGTTGGAGGGGAGTGTGGAGTGGACAAGGGAGTCGCGGAGAGAGTGGTCTCTCCGGAAGGCAGACAGGGGTGGGGATGGAAAAATGGCTTGGGTGGTGGGGTTGGATTGTAGATGGCGGAAGTGTCGGAGGATGATACGTTGTATCCGGAGGTTGGTGGGGTGGTATGTGAGGACGAGGGGGATCCTCTGGGGGCGTTTGTGGTGGGGGTGGGGTGTGAGGGATGTGTTGCGGGAAATGTGGGAGACGCGGTCAAGGACGTTCTCGACCACTGTGGGGGGAAAGTTGCGGTCCTGGAAGAACGTGGACATCTGGGATGTACGGGAGTGGAATGCCTCATCCTGGGAACGGATGCAGCAGAGGCGGAGGAATTGGGAATAGGGGATGAAATTTTTGCAGGAGGTGGGTGGGAGGAGGTGTGTTCTAGGTAGCTGTGGGAGTCAGTGCGCTTGAAATGGACATCTGGTTCTAGTTGGTAACCTGAGATGGAGACTGAGAGATCCAGGACGGTGAGGGATGTGTTGGAGATGGCCCAGGTGAACTTGAGGTTGGGGTGGAAGGTGTTGGTGAAGTGGATGAACTGTTCGAGGTCCTCTGGGGAGCAAGAGGCGGCACCGATACAGTCATCAACGTAACGGAGGAAGAGGTGGGGTTTAGGGCCTGTGTAGGTGCGGAAGAGGGACTGTTCCGCATAACCTACAAAGAGGCAGGCATAGCTTGGGCCCATGCGGGTACCCATGGCCACCCCCTTAGTCTGTAGGAAGTGGGAAGAATCGAAAGAGAAGTTGTTGAGGGTGAGGACGAGTTTGGAAGGGTGCATGAGGGTGTTGGTGGAGGAAAAGTGGTCGGGCCTGCGGGAGGAAGAAGCAGAGGGCCTTGAGGCCATCTGCATGAGGAATACAGGGGTATAGGGACTGGACGTCCTTGGTGAAAATGAGGTGTTGGGGGCCGGGGAATTGGAAGTCCTGGAGGAGGTGGAGGGCATGGGTGGTGTCACGGACGTGGGTGGGGAGTTTCTGTGCCAAAGGGGAGAAAATGGAGCCCAGATAGGTGGAGACGTGGAACAGTCCCTCTTCCGCACTTACACAGGCCCCAAACCCCACCTCTTCCTCCGTTACATTGATGACTATATCGGCGCCGCCTCTTGCTCCCCAGAGGAGCTTGAACAGTTCATTCACTTTACCAACACTTTCCACTCCAACCTCAAGTTCACCTGGGCCATCTCCAACACATCCCTCACCTTCCTGGACCTCTCAGTCTCCATCTCAGGCAACCAGCTTGAAACAGATGTCCATTTCAAGCCCACCGACTCCCACAGCTACCTAGAATACACCTCCTCCCACCCACCCTCCTGCAAAAATTCCATCCCCTATTCTCAAGTCCACCACCTCTGCCACATCTGCTCCCAGGATGAGGCATTCCACTCCCGCACATCCCAGATGTCCACGTTCTTCCAGGACTGCAACTATCCCCCCGCAGTGGTCAAGAACGCCCTTGACCACGTCTCCCACATTTCCCGCAACACATCCCTCACAACCCACCCCCCACCACAACTGCCCCCAGAGGATCCCCCTCGTCCTCACATACCACCCCACCAACCTCCGGATACAACGTATCATCCTCTGACACTTCCGCCATCTACAATCTGACCCCACCACCCAAGCCATTTTTCCTTCCCCACCCCTGTCTGCCTTCCGGAGGGACCACTCTCTCCGCGACTCCCTTGTCCGCTCCACACTCCCCTCCACCCCCACCACACCCGGCACCTTCCCCTGAAACCGCAGGAAGTGCTACACTTGCCCCCATACCTCCTCCCTCACCCCCATCCCAGGCCCCAGGATGACCTTCCATATCAAACAGATGTTGACCTGCACATCTGCCAATGTGGTATATTGTATCCATTGTACCCGGTGTAGCTTCCTCTACATTGGGGAAACCAAGCGGAGGCTTGGGGACCGCTTTGCAGAACACCTCCGCTCGGTTCGCAACAAACAACTGCACCTCCCAGTCACAAACCATTTTAACTCCCCCTCCCATTCCTCAGGCAACATGTCCGTCATGGGCCTCCTGCAGTGCCACAATGATGCCACCCGAAAGTTGCAGGAACAGCAACTCATATTCCGCTTGGGAACCCTGCAGCCCAATGGTATCAATGTGGACTTCACATGCTTCGAAATCTCCCCTTCCCCCACTGCATCCCAAAACCAGCCCAGCCTGTCTCTGCTTCCATAACCTGTTCTTCCTCTCATCCATCCCTTCCTCCCATCTCAAGCCACCCCTCCATTTCCTACCTACCACCTCATCCCACCTCCTTGACCTGTCCATCTTCTCTGGACTGACCTACCCCCTCCCTACCTCCCCACCTACACTCTCTCCACCTATATTGTTTTCTCTCCATCTTCGGTCCGCCTCCCCCTCTCTCCCTATTTATTCCAGTTCGCTCTCCCCATCCCCCTCTCTGATGAAGGGTCTAGGCCCGAAACGTCAGCTTTTGTGCTCCTGAGATGCTGCTTGGCCTGCTGTGTTCATCCAGCTCCATACTTTGTTGTCTTGGATTCTCCAGCATCTGCAGTTCCCATTATCACTCACATAATAATTTAGCAACTTGTTTGTCCAACTTAATTACTTCCTCTTCCTATGATCAGGAGTATTTATCAGATAAGTTGTTTCCCACTCTCTATACTTTCTCTGTCTATGCAAATTTTGCAATATATATAGTTGTGAAAGTTGAAGCTTCTTGAAAACTATTTCTACTTAGACTAGTTTTGCACAAGATGAAACTATTGTGATTTCTTTTTAGAAACTGGAGAAAACCTGTTTGATTGTGCCTTTTTATGGTACGAGCAATTAAACAGTTAAGTCCTGAACCTAATCACTGCTTAATTGTTGAAACTGAAATTTGAATTCAATAAATATCTGGAATTGACAATCTAATGATGACTGTGAATCCACTGTCAATGGTCAGGAAAAACCATTCTGATTCACTAATATCCTTTAGGGAAGGAAACTGCTGTCATTAGGTGGTCTGGCCTGCAAGAGATTCGAGACCCACAGCAATGTGGTTGACTCTTAACTGCCCTCTGGGCAATTAGGGAGGGCAAAAAATGCTGCCTAGTCGGTGACACCCTCATCCTGTGAATAAATAAAGAAAAATAAATATAAAGGTTTATTCCACAAAATCAGAGGGAAGGTGATGTCCCAAAGAACATGAGACAGAGTTTAAGCCACAGCACTACGGTCATGAATCTTTATTTCTCAATCTGCTCCATGTTGGAGATATAAGCCCATGATTCTACCATTTATGCTACTTCTATTCTCTGTTGCTTGGTTACTTAACATGGGAATAACATGCTTTGTTGTCAGGGAGATTTGTCAACCAGTAAAACAAACTGAAAATTAATTTAAATGGTCAGAAAATGATACACAATATGTACACCGCAATTTCTGACATGTGAATCTAATGTGAGTCTCCTTTGCTAGTTCACATGCTTCTTACGTGTCTACAATCTCATTGTGTTTTGAGTTAGGTTTGTGTACATATTTCATGATGAATCGTTTGTAGTAAGTGTGGATGCTAACCTCAAGCCAGTTATGAATTATTGGCAATTATTCTCAGGCAACCAGTGATGAATAAAAAAATGGGGCCTTCCCTGCAAGGAAGCTAAAGAAGAATTTGGTTGAAACTATGCTGTATGATTACTGGTAATCTCATCCCATGAAATTCTTCTTTTTAGGAAGACATTAGTTCTTTGAAAGAAGCAATGTATGGCTTTGTTAAAATTTAAAAACAGTGGGACAAATTGCAACTAATGTGATTTTGACTTGTGTGACTATTGCTAATCAGCACAACCACCTAATGAACAGCAAACTTAATTGATCATATGTTTGAAGACAGTACCGATAATTACTTTGCAATAAATATTAGTTTATACATGTTAGTATGATTATACACTGACGGAAGAAAATGCCAATTACCTCAAAAAGTTGTAGAATAGCAGCAGGTTAATGAGGGGTCAGCTGAGATGTAAAGTAATCATAAATTGGATACTAGGATGTCGTCCAGCTGGTAATTTTCTAAATACCTAGGATCTGTTCACTATGAAGCAAGATATTTTCAAAATTAGATCTGACAAATGTTTATCTTGCAACTTGAATTAGATTACAAAGCAAAGTCACATTTGATGATTAATACCCACATGGATCTGTATCAGTTTTATCAACTGCCATTTAATGTTTTATCAGTCCCTCAACTTTATAAAAGGTATTGAATCAAATTTTGGAAAAACACCTTAACATATTTCAGCTCCAAAAGGGCAGCCCTGTCATGACTGAAGGAAATGCTCCAACCTTTGGATGAGGATGGCAAAAACATTCAAAAGTGAAATGTTTCAAAATTCTCTTGCGTGTTCAGGTTATATACAAATGAAAGTAAACATTGAGAAGTGTGACTTATTCTCAGAATATTTCTCATTTGAATTGTTCTATGGATCTAGTGAATGATTATGGTTAATTCATTCCAAATTTGGTAAAATTATTGGATTCAATGAACATACTCTTGAGGATGATTCATGGTTTTGGACAAAGGAGTGCAAGAAAGCGTGTAAGTTATAAAATTGTGTCATCAGCTTGTGTTACAGCACTTGTATGTTACAAAATATTCAAGAAGATTAATGTGTCCAAGAAAGTTTCCTAAATCAATATGCAGAGGGCCCTACCCAGGAACAACACTAGACTTCCTCTTTGGAAATGAGGTTGGGTAAGTGACTGAAGTGTCAGTCAGAGAACATTTTGGGTCCAGTAATCATAACTCTCGCAGTTTTAACATAGTTATGGAAAAAGATAGGACAAGCCCACATGTTAAGGTGCTAAACTGGAGCAGGGCCAATTTTAGGGCCATTAGGCAGGGTCTAGCAGAAGTCAGTTGGGTGAGTCTGTTTGAAGGAAAAGGAACAACTAGCAAATGGGAGGCTTTTCAAAATGTGACATCAAGAACCAGGGAGAGTATGTCCCTGTTAGGGTGAAAGAAAAAGCTGGCAGGTTTAGGGATCCTTAGCAGATGAGGGATATTGAGGCTCTGGTCAGGAAAATGAAGAAAGCGTACATTGAGTTGAAGCTATAAGCCTCAAGTGAATCCCCAGATGATTATAAAAAGTGTAGAAGCACAGTTGTGAGTTAAATCAGAAGAGCAAAAAGAGGGTATGAGATGGATCAGGCAGATAAGTTTAAAGATAAACCTAAGAGATTCTATAGTTATATTAAGAGTAAAAAGGTGGCTAATGAGAGAATAAATCCCCTTAAAAATCTGCATGGCAGTCTATGTGTGGAGCCACAGGAAGTGGGGGAGATTTTTAATGAATATTTCTCCTCAGTGTTAACTGAGAAGATAATCATGGATGCTGAGGAAGTAAAGGAAACAAGTGGGGGTGTTTTGGATCGCATATGTATTACGAAAGAGGAGGTGTTTGCAGCCCTATAGTGCACTAAAGTGCGTTTCGACCACTGTGGAGGGGAAATTGCAGTCCTTGAAAAACAAGGACATCTGGGATGTCCGGGAGTGGAATGCCTCATCTTGGGAGCAGATGGAGTGGAGGCGAAGGAATTGGAAATAGGGGATCACACTCTTGCAGGAAAGTCGGTGAGAGGAGGTGTAGTCTAGGTAGCTGTGGGAGTTGGTGGGCTTGAAATAGTTATCAGCTTCCAGGTGGTTACCAGAGTTGGAGACAGAGAGAAGTACCAGAAGGAGAGAGAGGTATCAGAAATGGTCCAGGTGAACTTAAGGTTGGGGTGGAAGGTGTTAGTAAAATGGATGAACTGTTTGGACTCCTCTTTGGAGTAGTGTTGATAGAGTCATCGAAATAACAGAGGAAGAGGTGGGGGATAGTGCCAGCTGCGGAAGAGGGATTATTCCACATATCCTACAAAGAGGCAGGCATATCTTGGGACCATGCGGGTATCCATGGCCAGCCCTTTCGTCTGTAGGAAGTGGGAGGAGTTGAAGGAGAAGTTGTTAAGGTTAAGGACGAGTTCGGCTAGTCGGATAAGGGTGTCGGTGGAGGCAATTTCTCCTCCATAGTGGTAGAAAATGCCCTCGGCCACATCTCTTGCGTTTCCCACACCTCAGTATCACCACATATCACCCCATCAACCTCCAGATTCAACGCATCATTCTCCGCTACTTCCACCACCTGCAATCTGACCCCACAGCCAAGGATATATTTCGTTCCCCACCCTTAACTGCCCCCCAGAGGGACTGCTGTCTCCACAACTCCCTCATCTGCTCCACACTCCCCATTAGCCCCACTAACCCCGGCACCTTTCCCTGCAATGGCAGGAAGTGCTACACCTGCCCCTACACCTCCTCCCTCACCCCCATCCCAGGCCCCAAGAAAACCTTCCACATTAAACAGATGTTCACCTGCACATCCGCTAATGTGGTATACTTTATCCACTGTTCCCGATGTGGTCTCCTCTACATCGGGGAAACCAAATGGAGAATTGGAGACCGCTTTGCGGAACATCTACGTTTGGTTTGCGACAAATGACTGCACGTCCCAGTCACGAACCATTTCAACTATCCCACCCACTTCTGGGATGACATGTCCATCCTGGGCCTCCTTCAGTGCCGCGATGATGCCACCTGAAGGCTGCAGGAACAGCACCTCATAGTCCACCTGGGAATCCTACAACCCAATGGTCTCAATGTGGACTTTACAAGCTTCAAAATCTCCCCACCCCGACCTCATTCCAAGACCAGCCCCCCCATCCCCGCCTCCCTAACCTGTCCATCTTTTTTCCCACATGTCCACTCCTCCCACCTCACCGTCCAACCCCCACACTTCCTACTTACACTCACCTCATCCCCTCCTCCTCAACCTGTCCATTTTCTCTCCCATCTATCCACCCCTCCCTCCTCACTGATCAACCCCCATTCCAACTCCCTACCTACGCTCACCTGTACTGACTTCATCCCCGCTTCCTTGACCTGTCCATCTTCTCTCCACCGATCTGTTCCACTATTCACCTTCTGTCATCGCCTCCCCCTCTCCGTATTTATTTCACAGCCACAATCCCTCTCCCCATTTCTGAAGAAGGGTCCAGACCCAAAATGTCAGGTTTCCTGTTCATCTAATGCAGTCTGGCCTGCTGTGTTCATCCAGCTCAAAGCTTGTTCTCTCAGACTCCAGCATCGGCAGTTCCTACTATCTCTGAAACTTGGTCAAAATTTGTTTAAACAATTCCAGTTGGCTGGTTTCATGAGAAATTCGGCCAAAAGCAAATTTGCAAAACAACTTAATCCCTGTATTTGGACAAAAACAAGTATTATCAAGGACAGTGCGCAATTTAATAGAATTTTCTTTCCTTAAAAATAAATAAGAAATTGTTAGGTTTTTGGGAATGTGTGAGTTTTACTAGAAATGTTTGCATAATTTCTGTACGTTAGGTGCACCTTTAAAAAATGTTGTTGAAGAAACAAGCAAAAGTGATATGGTCAGCAGAATGCCAAGCAGCTTTGAGAAGCTGGAAGGTTTTGCATTTCATGATAATTAATGGGATAAAACACATTAAAGTTCTACCTTAGCATTCTGCTATGAATGGAACAGCAGAACACACTGTGCAATTGATTAAGCGTGCTTTTGTTAAACAAGTACAACTGGAAGAATGTCAGATGTCACAAGCTGGTGAATTTTATTTATTGTAACAAACCTCATACTATTACTCGTAGAATACCAGCTGAATTATTTCTTGGAGAATAGCTGTTGTGATCTGTGCTGATCTTATTGCTGAACAAATTAGATCCCAGACTGAAATCTGGCTTGACAGATAGTATTTTTTGTCCTT
Organism: Stegostoma tigrinum; assembly: GCF_030684315.1. Taxonomy (NCBI): domain Eukaryota; kingdom Metazoa; phylum Chordata; class Chondrichthyes; order Orectolobiformes; family Stegostomatidae; genus Stegostoma; species Stegostoma tigrinum. Next base: position 85,226,380 of record NC_081355.1, on the reverse strand, counting down.
TTTGGGTTTTAATGAGGTGATCTCCCACTGACACACAAACACCCATGGTTCCAGGTGTTGCTTTATGGAAAAAAGAAGCTCATTAAGCAAAACCTTGAAACTAAAATAAACAAATCTTCTAACTAAAATTCGGAGAGATTTAAACACACAGTAAAAGGAGAATCTCATTAATCCTCAAACACTTCTTGAGCAATTCCAAAAGCCAGCAATTAAACCCTGATAAAATCTATAACAGAAATGCTTGTACAGTACTAATACCAGTATCCTTTTTTTTAATGCATTGATCGGTTTAAAATATCTGTAACTCGTACCCCTAATGTGGAATATCTGATATTTCCAGAAATTATCATATACTTGAGTTTAAACAAACTCTGACTTCAGATCTTCTTCAGACTTTTGTCCCAACATAAGCAGTCTAGCACCAACTTCTTACTCTTATGTAATGTCGTTTTCATTTCCTCAGCATTCTCAGGAGCACTGCCCTATAGATGCATGTCATGCTTGGACTTCACAGAACAACCCAGAATAAAGTGAAACAAAAGTATCTCCCTCTGAGCTGTGGATGTTAACTTTCAGTTCAAATAAAAACTCCCAGTGCAGAAATTTCTGATAGAAGCCTTGAGGTTCAATCAATAAGATAATCATAAAATCCTAAGGCAAACAAAACTCAGGGTGCCAAATTAACCCTCCGAAACTGCTTTAAAAGAAATCACTATGGTTACAAGAATACTGAAAAGTTAACTATTAACTTTAGACGCAGAAAACACGTCACTAAATAATATCGTTAGTCAAATATTCAAAACCCAAACTCACAGTAAATGGATATTTCTGTGTATAAATAAACCTGACGTTTTATTCACACCTTCCTCCAAAGAACAATAACAAATGTATCTTTAGGATACATTTTCATTACTCGTCAAAAACTATCTAACCATAAGAACATCTGTACCAAATCACCAGTCTCTTGTATACATGCTGTTGGTAAAACTTCCACAATGACATTTTATTTTCCAGGCACATGACTGATATCCAAATTATTTTCCAGAGCATTTTGGAGTATTGAAATAATTGTAGGCTTATGTACTCAAATTTACCCCAGAAAATCAAAGAATTGTAATCCACATAACTCTTCCATGTTGCTGCTAAAGAGTATTTCAAATTAAGTTAGAGCCAGCAAAAGACTCAATGTTTCTGCTGAATATTTTTGACAGCACGCTGTAAATTTATTTGTAAAGTAACCAAAAGGCCATTCAATCCCCTATGGTCAGTTTTTATGGCTTATAATCTGGCACAGCTAAAACCAGTGCAGCTGTCAGAACATTTTCTAAATTTTCAAAAGGTATATTGACACACTTGGATCAATTAAAATTTCCTGCTTTTTCTGAACAGATTTGTCAAGAGTGCAACAACAATGCTGAAGTTCAGAATAAACTTTTGGGGTAGAATCCATTCATACCAATATTACATGTTATGTTACATATTATTTTAGGCTAGAAAATTCCAAAATAGCCTGTACTTCTGCTTTGTGAAGTTCAACTTAGCCTTGTCCAACATAATGGCCAAACAAAGTCAACTTTTTCTTGGCTAATTCACTTTTAGCCAAATTTATAATCCAATTGGATTTTTGTAGCCAATCAAACTATTTAAAGAAATGGTGTAGATAGTCCTCCCAGGTTTAGCTAAAAATAAGTAAATTAATCAACATAAACTGTATAATTACCATGGCCTACAAGGTACATTGAGACAGAATTTCTTTAGAAGATGTCTCCAGAAAATTTCTACTGCAGGAGTTGAGAGAATGTTGATGAGATCTTGATGATGTGCCCCAGAAAGTCTGCCAAAGTATCTCAAGTTTTCTTCACTGTATAATAAATGTATCATCAGAGAACAATCAGCAAGCAAACAATGGAAGCTGAAAGTGGCTTTGATGATCAATTCTGGCTTTGCTCATCCTTGTCTTCTTTATTTCTCTTAAGCTGGTTACTGTTAGGAGCAACTTCAAGAGCTGCCTTTTTACTAAGTGTTGGGAGTGGGGTTAGTTGGTAAGCAAAGGGTTGATCATCCTCAAGTAGCCAAACGAAAATGCTCAAATTCGTTTTTAATGATGGTGCATGTACTAAAGTCAAACTAACCGGAAATTGTGACTGAAGACCCATCTTTACAGGTCAGATTCGCCTCAGAGTGGGGAAAATAACAGTCGTTATTGATTTCAAATTTTTTATTCAACCTTTGCTGCACATTTTTCAGTGAGAAAAGCATCAAATTGTTAAAAACCCTCAGCTGAGAATATGACAAATGAATACTTAGCTTACCTATATTCAGATTTCATATCTTCACGACATGAGAGGGTCTGTTTTCTCTTTGTATTGTTTTACAGCATTGTAGAGACAGTTATCCCTCATTTTGAAAATTTGCAGGCATTACTAAATCAACTTTGTATCCTGAGGGACCAGTCCTAAGAGAATTTCCTCATAATTAATAATGGATTAAACTTTTGCAGAGCCTCACTCAATTGAGTCACATCCACATGTGTATCAGTTAATTGTGCATGATTGAAAATGTCAGAAAGCTTCATTTACAAAAGATTTATTTTCAAATTTCTCTATTCACAGCTTGTTTTGGCCATGTATCATACCATATCACTTTAATATTTATAACAGAACTGTCAGTTTTACAAATTAGTCCAAACGCAGCAACTAGCATTCATCAAAAAACCTTTACTGTAAGAAATAATTCCTGCATTTTTTCCCCTGAAATTTGATCTTCTAATGTAACTCTTGTTTCGTTATACACACTTGAAATAACATTTCTCTGGAAGTAATTGCACATTGTTTTGCAAATGCCTTTAGAAGATTCACACTGACAAAGTACTTCAATTTTTTTCTGTGTGTGCAATAATGATGCAATCTTACAGTAGGGTAATACAGCATGGAAACAGGCCCTTTACCCCAAACTGGTCCATGCTGACCATGGTGCCCATCAGCTAGTTCCAATTGCCCACATTTGGACTATATCCCTCTAAACCATTCCCTAGCTATGTACCTACACAGACGTTTTTTAGATGTTGCTATTGTACCTGCCTTAACCACATTCTCTGGCAGCACATTCCATTTACGCAACACTGTCTCTGCATGAAGAGGTCCTTCTTAAACTTTTCCCCATTCATTTTAAACTTATGCCCTCTAGTTTTCAATTCCCCGTCCCTGGGGAAAAGACTATATGCATGAATCCTAGCAATGCCTTTCAAGATTTTGTACACCTCAATAAAAGCATCTCTCATTCTGCTACATTCCCAAGGAATAAAGTCCTATCCTGGCCAACCTCTTCCTATAATTCAGGCAACATCCTCATAAATCTTATTTGCACACTTTCCAATTTAACTGTGTCTTTCCTATAACAGGGAGACCAAAACTGTACACAATACTTCAAGTGTGGCCTCAGTAACGACTCATACAACTGTAACATAACATCCCAACTCCTAAACTCAATGCCTTGACCAATGAGGGCCAACATGCCTTCACACTTTTCTAGTTTGAATTCCATCTGCCACTTCTTTGCCCAGCTCTACATCCTGTCAATGTCCCATTGCAACCCTTAACAGCCCTCCACACTATCCACAACTCCACCAACCTTAGTGTCATCAGCAAACTTACTAACCCACCCTTCGACTTCCTCATCCAAGTTGCTTATAAAAATCCCAAGAACAGATTCCTGTGGCACACCACTGGTCACTGAGCTCCAGGCTGAATACCTACCATCTACTACCACCCTCTGTCTTCTATTGGAAAGCCAGTTTTATATCTAGACTGCCAAATTTCCTTGAACCCCATGCCTCCTTACTTTCTGAATGAGCCTACCATGTGGAACCTTAGCAAATGCCTTGCTAAAATCCATTTACACCGTATCCATTGCTCTACCTTCATTGATGTATTTTATCACATCCTTAAAGAATTCAATAAGGCTTGTGAGGCATGACCTGCGCCTCACAAAACCAAGCTGACTATTTCAAATCAAAATGTGCTTTTCAATATAATCATAAATACTATCTCTCAGAATCGTCTTCAATAATTTGCCCACCACAGAAGTAAGACTGATTGCTCTGTAATTCTTAGGAGTATCCCTATTCCTTTTTTTGAAAGAGGGAATGACATTTGCCACCTTCCAATCATCTGACACTACTCCAGTGGACATTGAAGATGCAAAGATCATCGCCAAAGGGGCAGCAATCTCTTCCCTCACGTCCCATATAAACCTTAGATGTATCCTGTTTGGCCCAGGTCACTTATCTATCTTCCTCTTGCCTCTTGCTCCCCAGAGGAGCTCGAACAGTCCATCCACTTCACCAACACCTTCCACCCCAACCTTCAGTTCACCTGGGCCATCTCCAACACATCCCTAACCTTCCTGGCCCTCTCAGTCTCCATCTCAGGCAACCAGCTTGTAACTGATGTCCATTTCAAGCCCACCGACTCCCACAGCTACCTAGAATACACCTCCTCCCACCCACCCTCCTGCAAAAATTCCATCCCCTATTCCCAATTCCTCCGCCTCCGCCGCATCTGCTCCCACGATAAGACATTCCACTCCCGCACATCCCAGATGTCCAAGTTCTTCAAGGACCGCAACTTTGCCCCCACAGTGATCGAGAATGCCCTTGACCGCGTCTCCCGTATTTCCCGCAACACATCCCTCACACCCCGCCCCCGCCACAACAGCCCAAAGAGGATCCCCCTCGTTCTCACACACCACCCCACCAACCTCCGGATACAACGCATCATCCTCCGACACTTCCGCCATCTACAATCCGACCCCACCACCCAAGACATTTTTCCATCCCCACCCCTGTCTGCTTTCCGGAGAGACCACTCTCTCCGTGACTTCCTTGTTCGCTCCACACTGCCCTTCAACCCCACCACACCCGGCACCTTCCCCTGCAACCGCAGGAAATGCTACACTTGCCCCCACACCTCCTCCCTCACCCCTATCCCAGGCCCCAAGATGACATTCCACATTAAGCAGAGGTTCGCCTGCACCCGGTGTGGCTTCCTCTACATTGGGGAAACCAAGCGGAGGCTTGGAGACCGCTTTGCAGAACACCTCCGCTCAGTTCGCAACAAACAACTGCACCTCCCAGTCGCAAACCATTTCCACTCCCCCTCCCATTCTTTAGATGACATGTCCATCATGGGCCTCCTGCAGTGCCACAATGATGCCACCTGAAGGTTGCAGGATCAGCAACTCATATTCCGCCTGGGAACCCTGCAGCCTAATGGTATCAATGTGGACTTCACCAGTTTCAAAGTCTTCCCTTCCCCTACTGCATCCCTAAACCAGCCCAGTTCGTCCCCTCCCCCCACTGCACCACACAACCAGCCCAGCTCTTCCCCTCCACCCACTGCATCCCAAAACCAGTCCAACCTGTCTCTGCCTCCCTAACCTGTTCTTCCTCTCACCCATCCCTTCCTCCCACCCCAAGCCGCACCCCCATCTACCTACTAACCTCATCCTCAGAACTCATCGTGAAGGTATTATGATGGTTCAGTGGTTAGCATTGCTGCCTCACAATGCCAGGGGCCCAGGTTCAATTAGCACCTTGAGCAACTATATGTGTGGAGTTTGCACATTCTCCCCGTGTCTGCATGAGTTTCCTTCGGGTGCTCTGGTGTACCTCCCACAGTCCAAAGATGTGTAGGCTGGGAGGATTGGCCAGGTTAAATTGCCCACAGTGTCCAGTGATGTGTAGATTAGGTAGGTTTGGGGCTGGGTCTGGGTGAGATGTTCTGATGGTCGGTGTGGACTTGCTCGGCCAAAGGGTCTGTTTCCACACTGTAGGGTTTCTATGGGTTTAAATAATTACAATATTTTTGTATGCAAAGTAAAACCAAGCACTTGTTCAATATTTGGCCAACCATTTAAAAGGTATTTGCAAAAATAATCTGCCATTGGTTACACAGAAAATCTATATCAGGCACATATTAATGAATAAAGACACAAGAATTACATTATTGGAAGAAATTTCAGGAAAGAAAACACAGGAACTATTTCTTACAATGATGGGTTTTTGTGACTGCTGGTTTCTGTGTTTGGAATACATTGTAAAATTGTTTATTGTCTTGTACGTATTAAAGTAATATTGTATGATTTACAGCCAAAGCAAGCTGCAAAAAGAAATTTGAAAATAACTCCCTTGTAAATGAAGCTACTGAGCTTTTTGAAATGTTCAACCAGAGGCAATCAATTGATGTACATGTGGGAGGAAGTGACTCAAAAGACTGAGATTCTGCAAAAAATTAACCTATTATTACCTATTACAAGGCAATTCTCTTAACTCTATATCCTGAAGGACCAATTCTAAGTTAATAATGTCTATGGCATGCTCAAAGTGAGGGATGACTGTCTGATTACACCAACAATGCTGTAAAACTTTACCAAACATTGAAGGAGTTGCTGCATATGTTATTGGAACTCACCGCGATTCCACTGTTCAGAGATTCCACTGTTGCTTTGTTCAAGTAGTATGGGTTGGGTGGGAATGTTTGAGATCCAACAGTAGCATGGGTGTTCGTTCAATGGTGCTTCATGAGAGACAGTTTGTTGGTTGTATCTTCTGTTAGAACCACTTGGGGGGCCCAGGAGTCTTCAGGATGCCAACATCTCTGCGACAGGCTCCTGGGGAGATTAGATTAGATTAGATTCCCTACAGTGTGGAAACAGGCCCTTCAGCCCAACAAGTCCACACCGCCCCCTTGGAGCATCCCACCCAGACCCATCCCCTTAAACACTATGGGCAATTTAGCATGGCCGATCCACCTAGCCTGCAAATCTTTGGACTGTGGGAGGAAACCGGAGCACCTGGAGGAAACCCATGCAGACACAGGGAGAATTTGTAAACTCCGCAAAGACAGTTACCCGAGGCTGGAATCGAACCCGGGTCCCTGGTGCTGTGAGCCTGCAGTGCTAACCACTGGAGATAGACGGCTTGTGTATGTGTGTGAATAGTACTGAGGCAGAAAGTCTCAAGACAGCAAGAGACAGCATCTTTCTTTTACATACTCTGCAGTGAATTAGCCAAAACTTGAAAGCTAGCTAGCAAATCTCTCTTACCACTTGCTACAACCCATTGCCACGAACCAGTATTTCAGAAACCGAACACTTAAGGTGTCAACCCCCACTCATCCTGAATATTTGTTCTTCTGCCCATTACATCCATGTTTCTATGTTTTGCCTGTGTCTGTCTGCATGTGTGTGTGTAGAGGGATTGAAGACTGGTTAAAATTTCAGTTAGTAGAATTATATAACGATAATTGATAACTTTATTTGTTTGTGGTTAGAATAAATCTATTTATAACAAATAACAGTTCATTTTAAGGACAGAAATCTGGTCTGGGCGTTATTAACCTGTATTCACCAGATGAGTTAATTGGAGACCTTGAGAAATTTGATCAAATCTTTAACATTTCTGATGATCTGATGAGTAGTGGGGCTTGGATATTCCCAAGTGTTTTCCCAAGTGGGTTGTAACAATGTAGAGATATCTGAGAAACAGACAGTATATCTGAGAAGAGTGGAAAAATAATTCCTCACTGGCTTCTGCCAAACACCCCGCAACACTGCGGGAATGGGTTTGGTCATGCAAGCGGGATTGCATTTGTCAAAAGGCAGTGACAATGCACAGATCAGGAAGCCTTTCAGCCCTCCAGGCTCTCTCGTTTCTGCACACCAGGGTGGTGCAAACAACGAGAAGAAGAGTAGGGCCATGAGTGTGATAGGAATGTGTGCATCAGCAGTTGATGAGCATGCCTAACCCTAACTGGCAGAGAGCCCTTCCCAGTGAATGAGGAAGAAACACAGTACCTAAGAGATGATGGAAGATTGTCAATGTAGGCAGAGTATGAGCCATTCAGCGATGGTCCAACAATTATGGGGTTGCAGTGAGATGTTGTTGCTACTTTTCTTGCAGAGCACAGAGGATTCAAGTCTCTCCCGATACTAATCCGATTCCTTTTATTCCTGTTCGAGGTGCTGGCTTCCATTTTAATTTGGATGGAGCTCCCAGATCTAAGGGGTGGGCTTCTTTCAGCCAGCAGCAGGGAAGAGGAGCTCCTTCCTGGACCAGAGCAGAGAGAGGCTGATGTAAAGTGGGAATCTTGAGAGAGTACGCTGCAGACATCTTCAGGGAGGGCAGGCTGGGAGGATAACCCACTGGCCATTCTGGTAGTTGCTTGTTTGCAGTAAGTTGAAGGGGTGTCCTTGTGACCTTTAAATATAAAGTGTCTGAACCTTCCGACTGGAAATGTGATGGTGGCGGGGAAGGCAGTGAAGAGACCCTCTGGCCTCATGTTCATGTTGCCATCAAACGCCTTTGCCTTTGAAATGAACTGGTCAGCAGATGATGTCTCCAGGAAAGTGCCACAGCCTGGGGCAGGTATGGTGCCATCTGTAATGCCCATAGCCAGGCTCAACTCCAATCGGGAAAACCCCAGCTACAGTCCATTTGTGTTGGAGCTAACACCTGGCAGTACAAAGTACATCCTTGTCACTAGACGCAGGAGTGGAAGCATTGGTTTTGAAGTTGAGTGCAGAGATGAAAGTAGCCCTTTTCCCATCAGTCTGATGATTACAAGTCAGGGAAGTCACTTCAACACCAATGAAAACAAACCCAGATCAAACTGAGAGACACATGTATCTGCAACTCACCATGTAAACTTTTATGATTTTTGCGAATCTAGTAGAAGATGCAGCACAGCTACTGTGAAGCATAGAGTTCTTTGTTTCACACTCTTGCATGTTTTCTGAATATCCAAAAAAAATCCACACAAAAATGGCAATTTACATACACACAATGGCATTTCATTTGCTGAGGAGAATGCACCTTTCTAAGGAGAGCTTGACAATAGATATTGTTTATCGGTTATAACATGAAGAGACAACATTTACCATTCAGATTCATTTTGTGGCGATTCTTACCGTAATGCTTTGGCATATGTTCCACAAGGACTTTGTGCAGAAAGTTCCATTGACAACTTCAATGCAGGAGTATGGAACATTTGGTTTGATTTCTGTAGCAATGCAGTTCAGTAAATGTGAGGGCAATATTTAACTTATGATGTATGGTATATGTGATTCTGTTGTGCTGTTTTTGGCCCATATTCATCAAGACAGAATGGAGAAAGGCAATAAGCTACCGAAACAAAGACAAAAATGCTTCACTTATGGCATCCCTTAAAACGTACATTCGCAAACTGCAGCATCCTAAAAAAACTTTTCAAATCACTTTTTACCCAACTTTAATTAGCAATTCATTACCACAGCATTCCAAACATTCAAGCAGGAAGAGAAAAATTGATCCAAAGTGTGATTACTACATAACTTTCTTGAACTTAAATACCTAGAAGGGTAGGATTTGCAATGAAAAAGAAAATGCTGTGAGTGGATAAGAAATTAAAACAAGTGGAAGTAATATCTTTGTGTGCATGGTGAGGAGGTGTCTATTCAAAGAGGAAAATATCAGGCAGTTATTACGTATGCACTAAAGTCAATATGAAATGGTCACAAACAAAGCCAACCTTCTGTGTGACATCTTACCATCACATGGGTAGTAGTGTTGCCACAGAATTGATGTTCTTGATTCTTATGAAATACAATAAATACTTCAAAAACAGAATTGTAGAAATTATCAGTAAACAACTGCTTGGAGTATTGAGTACTGTTCTGGTCGCCGCATTATAGGAAGGATGTGGATGCATTGGAAAGGGTGCAGAGGAGATTTACCAGGATGTTGCCTGATATGGAGGGAAGGTCTTATGACGAAAGGCTGAGGGACTTGAGGCTGCTTTTGTTAGAGTGATGAAGGTTAAGAGGCGACTTAATAGAGACATACAAGATGATCAGAGGATTAGATAGGGTGGACAGTGAGAGCCTTTTTCCTCGGATGGAGATGGTTAGCACAAGGGGACATAGCTTTAAATTGGGGGGTGATCGATATAGACAGATGTCAGAGGTAGGTTCTTTGCTCAGAGAATAGTAAGGGCGTGGAATGCCCTGTCTGCAACAGTAGTAGACTTGCCAACTTTAAGGGCATTTAGATGGTCATTGGATAAACATATGGATGATAATGGAATAGTGCGGGTTAAATGGGCTTTAGATTGGTTTTACAGGCCGGTGCAACATTGAGGGCCAAAGGGCCTGTGCTGTGCTGTAATGTTCTATGCTCTGTGTCGTATGTACTAGTTATTTTAGGTTTCAGTTGGAGAAATGAGTCTTCACAAGGTGGGATTATTGAGGCATGGGAAAGGAATCAGAGGAACTCCACCAGAATAATTCCCAGTTTGAAGCACTTAGCTACAGCAAAGGAAAGAAAGAAGTGGGACTGTGCCCTTACTGAGGTGCACATGTCGGGATGAATACAGGAATCTCTGTGTTTGTGTGGACAGCCTTTTGTACTATATCGGGAGGAGAGATCACAATACTACATTGTAGAAGGCCAAAAACATGGCTACTGCATGTGAGCTGGTTCTTTTCCCCAAAGGTGCGGAGCAAGTGGATGGCTCATGTAGTGAACACCAATTCACTTTTTCCTGTTGTGCTATTTCTGAGTGGGGCAGAGATCATTATGCACAGAAGGCCAATGTTGTAAGATATCAGCTGGATCAAATGAGGAATTCTTAATCTGGTTTTATTGTCTATGGGGGAGGCAAAAATGAATTCTTTATTATTTTCTTCCTGCCTATTTGTTTTGGTTTGTGGCTGATTTTTCATCCTCCCAAGGGACAACAAAATTTTCTGATGCAGTTTTTGGAGCGTATAAAATATGGTGCACAAGTAATCACAGTGGTGTGAGCCTGCCTGGGCGAAGCAATGGGCCCAGCCATATTTGTACATTCACGTGAATGTTACTCCTGAGCTTTTCCAGGTTGCCAGCAATTGGCATTATTACATGGGTTAAAAATGTGCAAATGGACTGGAACTTCAGAAAACAGTGCACAAGGTTTAATTTTGCCTAAGTTACATGGACACATTTCTAAAAATCAAAAGAGATGATTGCAAGAATGTAATAGGTACAGAAGTGAATTGCTGTTGGGCTTCAAGGATTCCTACTCCATACACTGGTTGGAAAGCCTGGACTAGTAAAATCAGATTTTTGACAGCATTAGTGATTATGGCTATTTTCACCTTTTGTTGCATAAGGTCAGTGTTCAGCCCACAATACAAAAATATTAAAAAAAATTAAAATTAATGATTCCTGACAGTCCTGTCCATTTGCTCATTATTCTCCGGTAATTACAAAGCTGAAGGTGTTTATTGTGAAAATGTGTTGAAATCTAAAAATACTCCAGATGTTTTTAGAACTTCATTCCAAAATCTATTTTATGTTCACTGAGGAATGCTTGAGACAACGTAGCTGCAGATGTAAGTTAAATGACCATCTGGAGAGAGGCAGATCAATGGAATGTAAAACCTAAAGTGTCAAAGAAACTTCACACAGCCTGGGGCATGATCTCTTGTGACTGCAAAGATAATAAGGGCCCGTGAACTCCTGTTCAACAGAAAATTACACCCTGTGCAATATATCCCAAGCTCCAGACACAAGTTGTGATTTTCCCTGAGATACTCAAGTGGAGACATTAAACACACATATTAAACTATACTGGAGTGTGCCAGTGATACTGAACACTATGGTGTGTACCATTCTGGGTTTGAGTATTAACATATTGTGAAGGTATATAATACATGTATATTATAAGGGGATAATTCCACTGTTGAGGAATTATCCCCTTAACACCCCTGCCTTGCAGGTAAAGACTCTCTCTTATTTTAACTCTGAGTGTTATAAGTCATAGCTAGTAGCAAGACACAAGGAAAACCTTCTCACACTGAGTGCTCCAAACCAGTTAAAAAGCTGTGAATCAGGACAAAGAAAATTCAAACAAACTGCAAAACTAAGAAACGCAAAAATTGACCTTTCAGTTACTAACATCCACATTGCCAGTAAGCTTACAGCAATAGCTGCAACATTCAACAATCCATTCCTCATAAACAATTGAGAGATTAATCTATTTATCTATTTATTTTTCACATTTATCCTTTTGGGTTCAACTCTTATTTGCATTGCTTGTGCTGCATTTATATATTTTTTCTGTGTAATTAATAAACTCACTCTATATATTAATTCAAGAAAGCCTGGTTAAATTAGCTTAATTTAAACAAATTCATTTAGATCTGAGAGGTAAGTATCAACAAGGGAAAGGATCACCTATAAATTAACAAGTCATTAAACAGTGTGAAATTCAGGCAACTTCTTTATTCTCATTGCGGTTGATGTGTGTAAGAGTTTAAGCATAACGTTGAGGGTAATTGTTTAGGTGTAAGAAAGTTTATGCCGTAATTGCAATTCATGTTTTGTTCAAGTGTAATGTTTTCTCTCTTGCTTTGGTGGTTACCTATTAACACGTTAATGTCAGTCTAAAATCTGAAACCAGATCCAAGCTCCCCTGCATTCTTGGGGTAGTTGAGTCAGAACAAATCATAGCTCATGGTTTGTTGTCGCATGGTGGCAACCACAGAATAGCTTCCTCAACTTGTAAAAGGTTTTGATGCTTAATTGGATACACTTCGCTTGAACTTTAGTTACTTTCTCTCCTGTACAAGAAGCGTACTAAGGTGTTTTAACACAAGTGAAAATAATTTCATCAGCAGTTTAACCCCTGCAGTATTATCAGCATAAAGTCATAAGACACTCCTCTGCGCAATAGATAGTGAGATACATCCAGGTCTGGACGGTGTGGGCCTAGTGACGGAGAGCTAGAGTGGACTATCAAAACAGCCCAGTGGTGAAACATTCTGCTGTGTTTAAATGGAATTTTAAAGTTGATTATGACCTATTTTTAATTCTTGAAGTGTGTCAGCCTGGGTTTGAAATAACCCTCTCAAAGGTAGAGATCTCTGGCTTAAGATGCACTTGCTGACTTCAACACGTCATTTGGGCTGAACATCATGAAATGCTGAAGGAGTGCTGCATTGTCAAAGAAGCTCATATGCTGGATAAGATGCTAAGCTGCAGTTTTGCTTTCCTACTAAGATAGAACATTAGCTTAAGAAGCGTACATGGCCAAAAAGCAACATCTCAATGACAGAAAGTTGAAACAAAATAATTCCTGAAGCCCCAGAACAACTACTCGCTCCCAATGTCAAAGCAAACTAAACCCGAGGTATAGATCATAGGGCCTTGGAGTTGAACTGCATGGAAACAGACCCCTCAGTCTAAATCAGCCATGCCGACCAGATATCTCAAATTAATCTAGTCCCATTCCAGCATTTGGCCCATATCCCTCTAAACCCTTCCTATTCATTTATCTATCCAGATGATTGTTAAGTGTTGTAATAGTACCAGGCTCCACGACTTCCTCTGGCAGCTCAGTCCATACACACACCACCCTCTGTGTGAACATGTTGCCCCTTAGGCCCCTTTTAAATCTTTCCACTCTCATCTTAAACCTATGCCCTCTAGTTCTGGAATTCCCTCGAAAGACCTTGGCTATCCATCCTGTCTATGCCCATCATGATTGCATGAACTACCATAAGGTCAACCCCTCAGCCTCCAGTGCTCCAGAGAAAATAGCCCCAGCCTATTCAGCCTCTCCTTACAGCTCAAACCCTCCAACCCTGGCAACATCCTTGTAAATCATTTCCAAACCCTTCTAAGTTTCACAACATCTTTGCCATAGCAGGGAGAACAGAATTGAACGCAGTATTCCAAAAGTGACCTCATCAATGTCCTGCACAGCCTCAACATGGCCTCACAACTCCTGTACTCAATGCATTGACCAATAAAGGCTTCACTATCCTATCTATGCGACTCCACTTTGAAGGAACAATGAACCTGCTAGTCAAGGTCTCTTTGCGATTAGAGATAATGGGAACTGCAGATGCTGGAGAATCCAAGATAACAATGTGTGAAGCTGGATGAACCCAGCAGGCCAAGCAGCATCTCAGAAGTACAAAAGCTGATGTTTCAGGCCTAGACCCTTTATCACCCTCTCTGATGAAGGGTCTAGGCCCAAAACATCAGCTTTTATGCTCCTGAGATGCTGCTTGGCCTGCTGTGTTCATCCAGCTCCACACTTTGTTATCAAGGTCTCTTTGTTCAGCAACACTCCCCAAGACCTTACCATTCCTTTTGTCATCCATTGACAATTCCCCCGTTCTGGTTGTCACTCTCAACAGGGTATCCCCACTAGCAAGGCCTCATACTCTCTCTCAGATGGGTCAGGTAAGAAAAATCCAGGCCAACTATCTGAGAACTGTGCGCCATTGGCCTTCAGCAAGTGATGTAAATAGAAGGCACTTGAGCAAAGGCAAAACAGCACCATCTAGTGGTTGATCACTCAAACTGCCATAAATCTGTTTCTGGGTTAATATCCCAACAATAATTTGAACACAGGATAAATACTCAGACTTCATAGAACATAGAATAGTACAGCACAGTACAGGCCCTTCAGCCCATGCTGTTGTGCCAAACCTTTACCCTAAATCTAAGGTCTATCTAACCTGCACCCCCACTTCATACTATCATCCATATGTCTATCTAATAGCTGCTTAAATGCCCCTAATGAGGTCGACTCCACTACCCTCTCCAGCAATGCATTCCACACCCGTACCACTCTCTGAGTAAAGAACCTATCTCTGATGTCTCCCCAATATCTACCTCCTTTCACTTTAAAACCATGTCTCCTCATAATAGCTACCTTCACCCTTGGAAAAAGTCTCTGGGTGTCTACTCTATCTATGCCTCTGATCATTTTGTACACCTCTATCAAGTCACCTCTCATCCTTTGATGTTCTAAAGAGAAAAGCCCTAGTTCTTGCAATCTTTCCTCATAAGACCTTCCCTCCATTCCAGGCAACATCCTGGTAAATCTCCTCTGCACTTTTTCCAATGCCTCCACATCTTTCCTGTAATGAGGTGACAAGAACTGGACACAATACTCTAGATGTGGCTGAACCAGGCTTTTGTACAGCTGGAGCATAACTTCACGGCTCTTGAACTCGAAAAGCTAACATACCATATGCCTCCTTAACAACTCTATCCACATGGGTGGCAGCTTTCAGGGAACTATGAACATGAACCCCAAGACCTCTCTGCTCCTCCACAATGTCAAGGATCTTTCTGTTAACTCTGTATTCTGCTTTCAAGTTTGTTCTTCCAAAATGAATCACCTCAATATTTTCAGGGTTAAAATCCATCTACCACTTCTCAGCCCAGCTCTGCATTCTATCAATGCCCCTTTGTAACCTAGAACAGCTCTCTGCACAGTCCACAACGTGACCCACCTTTGTATCATCCACGAACTTGCTAATCCACCCTTCCACTCCTTCATCCAAATCATTTACAAAAATCACAAATAGAAGAGGACCCAGAACAGATCCTTGTTGTACAGCACTCGTAGCTGAGCACCATGTTGAATATTTTCTGTCCACTACCACCCTTCGTCTTCTAAGGGTCAGCCAATTCTGAATCCAATATGCCACATTTCCCCCTATCCCATGCTTCCTTACCATCTGCATGAGCCTACCATGGGGAACCTTATCAAATGCCTTACTTAAATCCATGTATTCCACATCCACTGCTCCACCTTCATCCACGTTTTTGGTCACCTCTTCAAAGAATTCAATAAGGTTTGTGAGGTATGATCTACCCCTCACAAATCCATGCTGACTATCACGAATCAAACTGTGCCTTTCCAAGTGATCATAAATCCTGTCTCTCAGAGCCCTTTCCAATAATTTTCCCACCACTGACATAAGACTAAATGGTGTGTAATTTCCAGGGTTATCCCTATTCCCTTTTTTGAACAAGGGAATGACATTTGCCTCTTTCCAATCTTCCAGCACTATACCCATGGACAGTGAGGACAAAATGATCATCGCCAAAGGCCATGCGATCTCTTCCCTTGCTTCCCATCGAATCCTTGGATAAATCCTATCAGGCCCAGGGGACTTATTTATATCTATCTTCAACTTCCGCAGAATTCCTCGTACATCTTCTTCACTAACATCGACCTCCTCGAGCCTACCTGCCTGTTTCACACTGTCCTCCTGTACAACTAGGTCCCTCTCAGTTGTGAATACTGAAGAAAAGTACTCATTGAGGACCTCTCCTATCTCTTTAGGCTCTGTGCACAAATTCCCTTTGCAATTTTTGATTGGCCCTTCCCTTTCTCTGGTCATTCTCTTGTTCTGCACAAACATGTAAAAAGCCTTGGAGTTTTCCTTGATTCTATCTGCCAAGGTTTTCTCATGCCCCCTTACAGCTCTCCTAAGCCCTTTCATCAGCTCCTTCCTGGCTTACTGGTATCCCTCTAGAGCCTGTTCCGTTCCTCTTTTCCTAAACCTTACATAAGCCTCCTTCTTCCTCTTAACCAGTCATTCGACCTCTCTCGAGAACAACAGCTCCCTCACTCAACCTCATCTTGCCTGCCTGCTCGGGACAAACTTATCGAGCACATGCAGTATGCATTCCTCAAACAATCTCCACATTTCTATAGTGCTCTTCCCTGACAGCATCTGTTTCCATTTTATGTAACTCAGTTCTTGCCTAACTGAATTGTAATTACCCTTCCCCCAATTATAAAGTTTACCCTGCCATATGTACCTATCCTTTTCCATGACTATCATGAAAAACACAGAGTTATGATCGCTCCCGTCAAAGTGATCTCCTACCAACAGGTCTAACACTTGACTCAGTTTGTTGCCAAGCACCAAATCCAAAGTAGCCCCTCCTCATGTTGGTCTATCTACATACTGTGCCAGGAATCCTTCCTCAATACACTGAACAAAATCTGCTCCATCTAAATTATTACAACTAAAATGTTTCCAAACAATATTTGGAAAGTTGAAGTCACCCATGACTACAACCCTGTGACTTCTGCACCTTTCCAGTATCTGCCTCCCAATCTGCTCCTCTACTTCCCTGCAACTATTTGGGCGTCTATAAAAACCCACAAAGTGACTACTCCTTTCTTGTCCCTGCCTCAACCGAAACTGACTGTGTAGACGTATCATTCTTGAATTACCTTTCAGTAGCTGCTATACTAGTCCTGACAAGCAATGCCACTCCCCTGCCTCTTTTACCACCCTACCTATTTCTTCTAGAGCATCTAAATACCAGAACTTCCAACTACCATTCCTGTCCCCAAGTTACCCAAGCTTCTGTAATGGCCACTTCCTGGCATAATGCAGACATAGATCAGAAAAAATCACACACACTCTCCAGTTTTTCATTCAGTGATTGGATAAACAACAGGCATGGTTTTTCCTCACAGGACACAAGAGAGATGTCCTGAACCTGCAAGTGATAGCAGTCTGACTTGACAAATGTTCACAAAACCATGATGATAATTGCTAGGGATTAATCCCTGAGGATCTGGGTGCAGTGCAGCGAGAAGGCCAATGACCTCATACAATATGTTAGTGAATCCACCTTCAAATGCTGTGATCTACCAACTCAGATTGAGGGAACTGCCATTACTCACCCCACCGTGCAATCTTTATCAATTTCGACTCGTAAGCAACAATCACTTTCCCCTCACACATTTAAACTGCCCTCATCTTTACACTAATGTCTCACCGTGCATATTTATCTCATGTTAAATCTAGATTTTAGAATATTTTGTTCAAAATCATGGTATCTTGTGACTTTATTCTCTTATGACATATCTGGGATTTTAAATGGTTTCTAGCCTACACCAAAAATGTTACTAGTGCCTTGCCAGACCATAAACATAAATTTAGTGGTATATCAGGGACCGTAACAAATGTAATTTGCTCATTTGAAAATAGACTCAATATTATTAAAAGACAAAGTGAAAAATGTTGCAAAGATCTTCAGCTCCAATAGAAAGCCAAACACATTAAAAACCATTGCAAAACTCATTGTCACAATCACTGGTATGTGATCTTGGCCCTATTCGAATGTTGCATTTTTGACTGCTTCAGGTGGTAGGTTTTAGTGGATACCCTTGGTGCTGGAAGTATAGACGTTTCAGTCAATGTTTCTCCCTGACAGTCAAGTAACATTGTCTGGGCAAATATGAACTCATGTTGAGAGGCCTGCTCCACCTCCCCGCCCTTCTAACAGCTTGTCCTCCTTTAAGTAACCTCTGCTCATTCTCCCATTGTGCTGAATTCAAAGAGAATGTTGAGTACTAGGGACAACTTGTAGACTGAAGTCAGGAGCAAGTCCCAAGCACATGCCGTCCAACTCCCTGTGGAATGTAACTTCTTCATCGATGGAAAACAGCAACTACTTGTAGAATCAACGCAAAAACGATCAAGTGCTGACTAACCTGTTAAGAAGCTGATTATTTCTTTCTGTAGCACTGATGTTTATCACAGAGATAGTCGTTGCTGGTCAACTAACCAAAGCAATAATCTAATATCATCTGTAGAATCACAGTCCCTGGAGAAAGACTACATGTCTTGTGCATATGCCAAGTATAAGCTCACCTGCACTGCATGTACCTGCCAGGAGTTACTCTTCACACTATATCTAGAGGGAGGGGAATCAAAAAGAAATGCTTTCAAGGGTGATAGGTGTCATGGCTGACGTTTCATTGCAAATACAAGTGCACATTTGTAAATGTATTTCAGAGAGCCTTGACATAGACCCTGGTCAATTCTGTGAGTTTGATGCTGTCCCTGCACATAGTGTTCTGGCAGCAACATTAGAATGATAAGTGAAGATACACCCGAAAGTGCAGCATTCAAGCACAGAACCATACAAAACAGGGACAGCGATGTCTCATGGCGAAGCAGTGAGGCTGGTACATGTCCAATGCCAACTTGCATGGATAGGGGAATGCAAGCAGTTGCTGCCCATATAGCGTGATCAGAGATGTTGATGATTGGTCCTTAAGATGAAAGCCCAGAGGAACTAACTCCCCAGTCATCAGATACCTGCTCTGACAGTCACATAAAGTTTTCTAGGAGCATGGGAGGTTAAGAAAGTGCACATCAATGAAGCAAGATCAGATTCTAATGGTATGCAAATATTTGGAAATAACACTTGCACTACTCATTAGCAAGATTTTCATCTTGCTGTTCAAAACTTGATCAAGCTTTTTTTTCAACTTGAGAATCTCATTACTCCCTATCTCGCCATATTTTCACAACTTTGCCCACATCTTTCAGAGTCTGGGAAGATTCTGGCCATAGTCTTTACTAGTGATTATGTTCCATCAAAGTGGATGATTATGATCATACAATCCCCATTCAGAAGCTCCACGTGGCAAACTGTGCAGCTGAATTAGCCTCCTGTCGAATGGGATTGAACATCAATTCACTTCAATGCTGAGAAATGACACTGTTCTTTCACCACAGCTGCAAAATAAAACTATGTTTCTCTTTAAATCTGCATTTAAAATTAAGCTCCGTATTTGTAGTGTTATGATTGTGATCCATTCTATAGTTTGTTTCATTTGCTTAACTGTGATCGTAAATAAAACACCAGCAAGTATATTTTGCTTTTGTTTTCTGCAGTAAAAAGGGTGCAAATATGTTGCGCATCTCTTTTCTTCTTCTTAAAGCAAAGCCATAGTTGGTTTCTACTCTTGTAACAGAACTGAGGGAAATGTGAAAACTGATTCATAAAACTTCACTTGGTTTGCAAGGGAGAAAATTCTCAAAGAATCAAATGAATCTAAATGAAGTGTGGTCCGGATGTGAGGTGGAATGCCAAACAAAGCTCAACACTCACTACAATCACACCCTGCTGCAGCTATCTTAATGCAGTGTTTTTCTTGGTAGCACACAATGGCCTTACGAATGCACATAACTTAGCTTTACATCATGTACCTAAATAACAGGGCTTTTTAACATCTTACCAAACAGATGTTTCAACCTGTAAGACCCACACAGCATGAAACCTTCACAGTGGTGCAAAACATATTCAGGCCAGATACCCTGACCTAAGATAACAAAGTGTGGGGCTGGATGAACACACCAGGCCAAGCAGCATCTCAGGAGCACAAAAGCTGACGTTTCGGGCTTAGACCTGTTGAAGGGTCTAGGCCTGAAACGTCAGCTTTTATGCCCCTGAGATGCTGCTTGGCCTGTGGTGTTCATCCAGCCCCACACTTTGTTATCTTGGATTCTCCAGCATCTGCAGTTCCCATTATCTCTGATACCCTGACCTGTAGGGCCAGGTGTCTGGAATCAGAAAGTACATTTGGCAAGTCCAGTTCCCCTTTGATGTCCCCTCTAAGCTCCATGCAGTACACTGCAAGATACCAGGCTTGTTCTATGTTACCTGCTGCCTGTGTAAAACCAGGCAAAAAAAAATAAAGGACTCACACACAGAAATAGCTAGCCAACCACAGATACTTTTCAGGAGAATTTTGCTTCCTCTCCTTTGTGTATTGAACATCTTTTTGAATGACGACCACTGTTCAGAATGTAGCTGTTTCTCCCTGAGTGCCACCCAGGTGTCCTAGCCCTCCCCTCAGTCTAGTATTCAATATCTAGAATCTATTGAGTTGCATCTAGATGTTTATTATTATTTAAACAATTCAACTAATCAATACTCATGAGTTTTCGTTCTTAAAATAACGGTAGGAGTCCTATATCTTCTATTGGGTGATTGCATGGGGATAAGTGGGTTAAGTCCCCAACAAAACAACTGCACTTACATTTCTCCTGAAATGTCATACAACAGCAAAGTAAAAATAAATTAGTGAGCACTAATGCAGAACTGATTGGAGTTCAAATGAATGGATTACCAAGGAGTAGGGAAGAAAGTTTGAATTCAAGGAGAGTGACTGTAATTTGATGCAGTTTATGCATGGAACACACCGAAAATATTTTACTTTCAATTAAACACTTAAAATCTCAAGTCATCATCACTTGTGAAATATCCTGCAACATTCAACTATATCACAGGTAAAATCTTACCTATTTCATGAAAAGTGAGTTTTGGTTATATTGTTGTGATGCAAAAATCTCTGCACACAATCTAGACACTTCGCATCTTTGGCAACTCGAATTTCTCCAATTCTAGAACAGTTGGTACAACTAAACCTGTCAGGTATTTTACAAAGAGATGAAATAGCTTGAAACGAGACACTTAAAGTTGACATTTCCGCCAACCGGCAGCAAATGAAGTTTATTTAAATGGAAATATAAAAGTTCCAGTTAGCCTTTATATAAATAAGTGATCCATATAAACAATATTATTGCTTAAACACTGCATTTTATACCTTACTTTCAATGCTTTCTTATTTACCTGACTGATGTGCATTGAGTACTGAAAAGTTATGTTATCTCAGAGGCACACAATATGCATTTTTCAAATGAATGTCTGTATAAACCCAGAAACCCAGAAGAATTGGGCTAGGGAATTATGTTTTATATTGTCCAGTAGTACTCGAAACTCTATGTTTATATTTGCACTGGCTATAAGCATTTTCATTATGAGTTTGTAAATTTGGGACTGTGATTGATATGTACAACGCTGAACTGGCTCATTTCAATACTGAATTGTTGACAATCAGAAGAGCAGCATACACCAAGTATTGTAATTTGTGACCCTCTGTTCAGGCAACAGTCTGAAGGGCAGGTCATAAAATAAAATGCAACTTGCAACTTAGAGGAAACAATATCTATATTGATGTTTGTGTGAAATCATTGAAAATACTTTTCCAAAAGACTAATCTGTAATGTAGAGTTATAAATATTGAACTTAGGAACTTCAGCAAAACCATTTTTTTTAACCTGTTGGTACAGGCATTCAATCCATTTACAATTCAAACATAATTTATTTTTTAAAATATCTCATAACATGATATAGGATGTCCTTTCTAATCAGAGTTTGTAATGGGAGTTGCAAAAAAAGAGTTTATTGCACCAGGGAAACAGCTTTGAAACTTGCAATTACTTCTCAGATTTATTTTATTCTAAGAATATGTTCCATGAGCTCAAATCAGTTTTAGTTGTTTCATTTCAAAGAAGGTTTCAAATCTTTTGATTCAAAAGGGAACATCTTCTGCAATGACAATCAGGCAATCAACCAAAGATTTGAAATCTTCTTTGAAATGAAACAACTACAACCTGTTACATTTACTTTTAAGGCTAGGACATGTTGTACTGCGAGGGAAGCTTAAAAATCTGTTCTATGCCACAACAGAATATTTAAATCTCAATTCCATGTTAACCTTTGCACATGAATTGTGCCACAAGATCACTGTGGTCAATGACTGTATTTTCTTGACATTGTATTTTCTTTTTAGCAGCTGATCAGGAAAACATTGAAGTTCAAACAAACTGCTGTTGGACCAAAGCTTAAAATTTACAAATTAGTTTTTAAAAAAATCAAAGAAAATGGTTTTGAAAGATCCAAAAATGGTAAATTAAATGTTTATCATTCTTATCAAAAAGTCTCAGGCCTCAAGTTTCTACATTTATAAATCTTGCTTGAAAACTTTTCCTTCCACATTTTATGAATGTGCAGAGAGGAGACACATTTACTCCTCCCAAAAATATGTTAGTAAGCAGCGATGAACAGAAAATAAAAATGCAACATGCAAGACTATGCAACTGAATGCTTGACTTCCGGACCTGCAGTCTGCAATCATTAAGGAAGGCAAATAGACCTCCTCCACAATAATCCTCAACCAGTGTACCACAAGGCTGCATACTCAGACCTCACTATACTCCTTACACATTCACGGCTGTGTGGCTTAATTCAGCTCTAACTCTGTTTGCAAATTTGCTGGTGACACTACCATGGTGGGTCGGATCTCAAACAACAATGAAACAGACTATAGGAAAGAAATAGAGAGCTCAGTGGCATGATATAAAGACAAGAATCTCTCCTTCAATGTCAGCAAAATGAAGCAGCTGCTGCTCGACTTTAGGAAGCAGATTGGAGAGCGCACCCCTGTCTGTATCAATGGGGCTGAGTGGACATGGTTAAGAGCTTCAAGTTTCTAGGAGAAAATATCATCAATGATCCATCCTGGTCCACCCATGTCTCCTGAAGTCAAGAAAACATACCAATGCCTCTACTTCCTCAAAATGCTAAGCAAATGGGGCATTTCCACAATGACTGTCACCAATTTTTATGGTTGCACCACAGAAAGCATCGCAGCTTAGTTTGGTAATTGCTCTGCCCAAGACCACAACAATTTACAGAGAGTCATGAACACCGCTCAGTCCATTTCGAAAACCGGCCTTCCTCTTCCATTGGGCAGATGGCAAATTAGTTTGAAAATACCAACAAATTTAAGAATAGCTTATTCTCCACTGTTGTCAGAGTTGTAAACAGACCTGTCATGTTCTTTGCACCTTCTCTGTAGATGTAACACTCTCTTCTGCATTCTTTTCTATTACCCTGATGTACTTATGTAAGGTACGATTTGTCTGGATAGTGGACAAAACAATACTTTACACTGTATCTTGGTACATGTAACAATAGTAAATCAAATCAAATCAGATATGGGTCAATATTACAGTCACAACAATCAGTTATGTCCTACTTGACCTACCCTGTTGACATTTTGACAGGTAGTCAAACCAGATCTGATCAGTTTGTTGAACTGAACCACATATTGATTCAACTGAAGTATGTTGCAATATAGGGAGTGACAATGAAACAAGAGTGGCACTGTGCACAAGTGAAGTGAGCAGGGTGGATTTTTGCCACAGTTCAACAATGCTCAGCTAATGCCAAATTTACAGGTTTACCATCAAGCTGGACAATTTTCTGGATTTGTGTCATTATTTCCAGCATTCCACAGAGGATGCTGATTCCATCTCATCCTTCAATAGGTTACTCATACAAAAATAGTAAATGCTGCAGCGCTGTTAAGAGAACACAAGTACGGGGGAAGCCAACAGCCTAGCAATACTATTGCTAGCCTATAATCCAGAAACTCACCCCTGCTCAATTCCTGCCACGGCAGATGGTAGAATTTGAATTCAGTTTGAAAAAACCTGGAATTGCTAATCTACTGAAGACTATGAAACCATTGTCCATTGTTGCAAAAACCCACCTGACTCACTGATGCCTTCAGGGAAGGAAATCTACCATTCTCAATTGATCTGGCCTACATGTAACTTCAGACCCACAGTAATGTGGTTAACCCAGGATTGCTCTCTTAAATGGCTTAGCAAGCCACTCAATTGTATTATAGTTATGAAGTCTCAACAAAGAAATGAAACCAGACAGATCACCCAACATCAATCTAGACACCAGAAAAGACAATAGCAGAAACAGTCCTGTCAACCCCGCTAAATCCTCCTCATTAATGTCTGGGGGCTAGTGCCAAAATTGGGAGAGCTGTCTCTGAGATTAGTCAAGCAACAGCTATCATAGCTATACACATGGATTCAAACCTTTCAATTTCTCAGATACTGCCATTACCATCCTTGGATATGTCCTGTCTCACTAGCAGGACAGATATGTCAGAAGTGATAGTACAGTTGTATACAGTGAGGAGCGAGTTGCTCTCAGAGTCTTCGAAATTGATTCTGGACTCCATGAAGCCCCATGGCTTCAGGTTAAATGTGAACAACAAAATCTCATGTGTGCTCCTTCAGATGAAGAATCAGTGCTCCTCCATATTGAACAACACTTGAAAGAGCACTGAGAGTGGTAAGGACACGACTTTATTCTGGCTGGGCGATTTCAATGTTCACCACAAAGAGTGGCTCAGCAGCGGTATTCCTGATCGAGCCAGTTGGGTCCTAAAGAGCATAGTTGTTAGACTGGGTCTACGGCAGTTGGTGAGGGAACCGATGCCGAGGGAAAAGTATACTAACCTCATCTTCGTCCATCTGCCGACCACAGATTTTTCTGTCCAGACAGTATCAGTAGGAGTGACTGCGGCATAGTCCTTACAGAGATGAAATCCCATCCTCACATTGAGCATAACCTGATCATGTTGTGTGGCACTATTGCTGTGCTAAATGGGACAGACTTAGATCGATCCAGCAACTCAAGACTGGGCATTTATGAGGTGCTGTGAGTCATCAACATCAGCAGAACTCTACTCTAGCACAATCAGCAACTTCATCGTCCAGCATATCCTCCACCCAACCCTTATCATCAAGCCAGAGGATCAACCTTGGTTCAATGAAGAGTAGAGGCGGGCATGCCAGGAGCAGTACCAGACATAACTGAAGATGAGAAGTCAACCTAGTAAAGATACCAAACAGGATGAATTGCATGCTAAACAGCATGAGCAGCAAGAGGTAGACAGAGATAAGCAACCCCTCAACCAAAGGATCAGATCTAAGCTCTGCAGTCCTGCCACATCCAGTCATGAATGGTGATGGACAATTAAAGAACTCACTGGAGAAGGAAGTGCCACAGGGCCATGGTGTTAAGGGCTTGGACGGAGAGGTATTTGTTAAATGTGGACAAGAAAGTTTTCTGATAGTATATGTGGATGTACCTACTGGAGACGGTGAAAAACCTCACCTAAGGCAGGGCAGGTGACGGAGGTGTTAGTGGGGGAGCACTTTGGGGCTAGTGACCATAATTCTGTTGGTTTTAAAATAGTGGTGGAAGAGGATACGTTGGATCTAAAAGTTAAAGTTCGAAATTGGAGCGGGGCCAATTTTGACGGTAATGGGCAAGAACTTTCAAAAATTGATTGGTGGCAGATATTTGCAGATAAGGGGATGGCTGGAAACTGGGAAGCCTTCAAAAAATGAGATCACAAGAGTCCAGAGCCAATATGTTCCTGTTTGGGCACTGGGCAAGGCTGACAGGTGTAGGGAATGCAGGATGACTAAAGAAATTGAGGTTTTGGTAAATAATAAGAAGGAAGTATATGTTAGGTATAGACAGCAGAGATCGAATGAATCCCTAGAAGGCTATAAAGAAGTTTGGAGTATACTTAAAAGGGAAACCAGGAGGGCAGAACTGGGGAAATGAGGTAGCTTTGGCAAATAGAGTTAAGGAGAATCCAAAGAGTAACCAGGGAGAGAATAGGTCCTCTTAAATATCAACAAGGCCATCTATGTGTGGAACTGCAGGAGATGGGGGAGATACTAAACAAGTATTTTATGTTTACTGTGGAGAAGTATATAGGAGGTAGAGAATGTGAGGAATAGCAACATCTTGAAAAATGCAGAGGAGATGCTGGATGCCTTAAAATGCACAAAGATGGTTAAATCCCCAAGATCTAATTTGGTGGACCCTTGAACTCTGTGGGAAGCTAGGGAAGTGATTGTTGGCCCCTTTGCAGAGAAATTTTGCATCATTGATAGCCACAGGTGAGGTGCCGAAAGACTAGAGGTTGGATAATGTGGCGCCACTATTTATGAAAGGTGATAAGGAAAAGCCAGGAAATTATAGAGCCTGGCATTGGTGGTGGGCAAGTTGTTGGAGAGAATCCTGAGGGACAGGATTTACATGTATTTCCAAAGGCAAGAACTGATTAAGGATAGTTAACATGGCATTGTTTGTTGGAAATCGTGTCTCACTAACTTGATTTTTTTTTTGAAGAAGTAACAAAGAGGATTGATGAGAGCAGAGCAGTAAACATGATCTAAATGGACTTCAGTAAGGCATTTGACACAGTTTCCTCATAGTAGATTAGTTAGCAAGCTTAGATCACATGGAATACAGGGAGAATTGGCCATTTAGATACAGAATTGGCTCAAAGATAGAAGACACAGGGTAATGGTGGAGGAGGTTAAAATTGGTTCAAAGATAGTAGGAACTGCAGATGCTTAAGAATGTGAGATGACATGCTGTAGAGCTGGATGAACACAGCAAGCCAAGCAGCACCAGAGGAGCAGGAAAACTGATGTTTCAGGCCCAAAACATCAGCCTTCCTGCTCCTCTGATGCTGTTTGGCCTGCTGTGCTCATCCAGCTCTATACCCTGTTATCTCTAGTGGTGGAGGGTTACTTTTCAGACTGCAGGTATAGTGGATAGCAAAGAAGATAACCTCAGTGTACACCAGGATCTTGAACAGATGGGCCAATAGGCCTAGGAGTGGCTGATTGGGTTTAATTTTGATAAATGTGAGGTGCTGCACTTTGGAAAGGCAAATCAGGGCAGAACTTACACACTTAATGGTAAGTGCTGAGGAGTGATACGGAACAAAGAGACCTTGGAGTGCAGGTTCATAGTTCCTTGAAAGTGAAATCGCAGGTAGACAAGATAGTGAAGAAGATGTTTGGTATGCTTGCCTTTATTGGTCAGTGCATTGATTATAGGAGTTGGGAGGTTATGTTGCAGCTGTACAGAACATTGATTAGGCCAGTATTGGAATACTGCGTGCAATTCCGGTCTCCCTCCTATAGGAAGGATGTTGTGAAATTTGAAAGGGCTCAGAAAACATGTACAAGGATGTTGCCAGGGTTTGAGCTATAGGGAAAGGCTGCATAGACCAGGGCTATTTTCTATGGAGCATCGGGGGCTGATTGGATGACCTTATAGAGATTTATAAAGTAATGAGGCTCATGGATCGGGTAAATAGACACAGTGTTTTTTCCAGGGTGGGGTAGTCCAGAACTAGAGGGCATAGGTTTAAGATGAGAGGGAAGAGATTTAAAAGGGATATAAGGGTCAACTTTTCCATACAGTGTGTGGTGCGTGTATGGAATGAGCTGCCAGAACAAGTGGTGGATGCTGGTATAATTACAACATTTAAAAGGTATCTGGATGGGCACATGGTGGCTTAGAGGGACGGGGGCCAAATGTTGGCCAACGGGACTAGATTTATGTAGGATATCTGGACGGCATGGATGAGTTGGACCAAAGTGCCTGTTTCCGCACTATATGTGCCTATGACTGTAAATACCATATCCCCATCATCAATGATGGAAGAGCCCAGTGCTTCAGTGCAAAGGAGAAGACTGAACCATTTGCAGCAATCTTTAGCTAGAAGTGCCAAATGGATGATCCATCTCGGCTTCCTCCAGTGATTCCCAGTATCACAAGTACCGGTCTTCAGCCAACTCAATTCTTTCCATGTGATATCAAGAAATGGTTGGAGACAGTGGACACTGTAAAAGCTATGGGCCCTGACAACATTCCAAAAAGAGTGTTGAAGAATTATGCTCCAGATCTTGCAGGTCCCCTAGCCAAGCTGTTCAAGCCCAGTTACAACACTGGCATCTACCCGACAATGTGGATATTTGCCCAGATATGTCCTGTATACAGTACTCAAAAAGCAGGACAAATCCAATCTGGCCAATTACCATCCCATCAGTCTACTCTCAATCATCAGTAAAGTGATGGAAAGCATCATACAACAGGGAAGACATTCAATACCCTCACTACCCGCCAACTGAAAGCTTTTTCTCTCCTTTTAAGCTTTCTTTGTTTGTACATCACTTTAAACTGCATCCTCTCATTTTTCCTTTGTAAGATCGCAAACAATTTCCCCCATCTACTTTATCCAGCATGCTCACGAATTTGAAGACCATTCTCAGATCTCTTCTTAGCCTTCTTCCCCAAGGAGAACAGTCTCAACTTCTTCAATCTGTCCTCATAATGGAACTTTCTCATCCCTGGAGCCATTCCTGAAAGGTGTTTCTGTACTCTCTGAAATGCATTCACATCCTCCTGATAGTATGATGTCCAGAACTGTGCTGAGGTCTAACAAGTGTCTTACATGTGTCGAGTACAACTTGAGTATTGCTTAGTATGTGACGTGTTTAGATTTCAATGATGCCTATAGTTCACATTCTTGTCCTGTTAAAAGATTACAGAAATGAGACCACCAGAAGGAAACAACATGATGCATGTGGAGAGAACAATGAAAGGACAGGTTAGCCTGGGAAAATTAAATGAAGGATAACAGGAAGAATGTTCCATGCCACTCGAAAGCTCTTACGTTAGACAAAGAAATGGATTAAGATGCTAAAGTATCAGTAAAATTTTAAATGAAAATTAACAAAATGAGATTTGAAGTTGAACATATTAGTAAAAGTGATGGCAGCAGAAAGTCAAGCTTAATCTCAAAGATATTAGATCTTTTGTTTTATACATCAAGATCGTTCTGCTGTGGAGATAGTGAAAATGCAGAAAGGGAGCAGATTTTTGATAAAGTGCTCAACGAGCTTCAAAATCTTGAGTTACATCCCGTTACTACTGAAGACTTAGAAATCAGTAAGAATTATTAACAAGATAGCAAGTAAAAGATATCTTCCACGTACAAAATCTCATCTTAGTTTATAGCCTAAAAGGATGGGAGCATTTGAGAAATGAAATAATGATTTTGTGAATTATTTAATTATTAACATTTGTGTTTTACAGTGAATAATAAAGTAAAATGCGGTGAAAATCTTCAGTGGTTGCTACAATCTGGCACCATTTTGAATAGTTTAAGATAAAAAAACACAAAAGCTTTAACTGAAAGAGAGTCCTGAGCCCCGAGTCGGCTCATCAATGACCTCTGCGCTACTGTCCCTCCTCTACTGCATCGCGACCGCCTGTGCCAGACCCACTAATATAGGAGTCGCCACTGTTTAAGTGCCATCTCTTTGCTGCTGGGGCCATATTGCTGCTGCCATTGCCATTGCTGATGCCAGGTGCCATGCTGAACCCACACTCACCCTGCCAACTCCACAGTCTACTCGATGATGCTGGGAATCCTGGCTCCGGGTGTTGCTAGCTGGGTCTTCACAAGGTTACTCAGCTTTATGTAGAATAATAGTGACTTGATCTATGGTGGGTGTGAACCTGGCAAGGTGGAAGCACCATGGCTAATTGGCACAGGGACAGTGTTGTCAATTGTTCACTCACTTGTTTTCCATGAGTATCTCACCGTAAAGTCTGAGCTGATTAATGTCTCTTCCCTCATCTAGGTTTCTGCTCCAGAAAGCAGACATTCGCTATCATGGCTACATCTAGTCTCTTCTACCTTTCCACTTTTCATAGCTTGGCATTCCTGACAGTTTGTGACCTAATCAATACTCCTGTAGAAATAAGGATGTTGACAATATCCATGTTGTAAGGGTCAAACATATTAAGAGAGATCAGGGTCCTTTAAAAGTATGTGTGGTGACTGCCATGTGCAGCGCATTACGAGGCTGACCACTGGGGCACAAAATCTTTGACTTTGATCCCTGCACTCAAGCTATGTCAGCTTGTACAGGACCCTAGTATTGTTCAAGTAACAGGATAACTGTCTGTTGTTTTATTTACTGATACTGCCACTGATCTCGAAGGCCCATGTCAGCCATCTTCAACTGGCCAACACCAGGTCTTTGGAAGCCAGCACACACCACAAGTAGCAGGGCATCCACTTAACGTAAATCTAAAATCATTGTGGGACTCCAGGCATGGATACGCATGCAGTTGCTAAATTTAGCATCAAAAATGCTTGCTCCCAACAAAGACTGTCTGTAGGTGTCCTTAAACCTGTACTGCTGTTGACTGTGGGCTGACTGGAGGTGATATTTCTAACCTCATTTCAAAGATGGACATTAGCAAGTTGGAGGAGACCCAGAGAAAGTAGCTTGTTTCTACCCACACCAAATGTGGGAGAACTCTCAGTGTCTACGTCTCAGCTCCCTCACTGCAACTGGATCCTCAGCTTCCTGACCTACAGGCCACAATCAGTGCAGATAGACAACAGCACCTCCTCCACAATAACCATCACCACTGGTGCCCCACAAAGATGCTTTCTCAGCCCACTATTGCACTCCTGTAGGCCCAGGTCTGTCTAGTCAAATTCCGTATGAATGCCATCTACAAGTTTGCTGATGACACCACCGAAGTAGGTGCGATATCAAACAACGATGAATCAGATTACAAGAAGGAGGTAGAGTGTTCGGTGTTGCAGTGCAATGACAACAATCTCTCTCTCAATGTTGGAAAAGAAAAGAACTGACCATTGACTTCAGAAGGAAGGGAGGAGGACACACCCCTATGTACATCAAAGGAGCTGAGGTGGAGAGAGTCAACAGCGTCGAGTTCCTAGGAGTGACAATAACCAACAATCTCTCCTGAGCCTTCCACACAGATGTGACGGACAAGAAGACGCAAAAATGCCTCCTCTTCTTCAGGTGGCTTAGTAAATTCATCATGTCCATAAAGACCCTCAACAACTTTTACAGATACATTCTGTCTGGGTACATAATGGCCTGTTACAGCAAATGCTGTGCCCAGGGCCATAAGAAATTACAAAAAGTTGTGTGCCCAGGCCATCACAGAAGCCAACTTCCCATTCATGGACTCCAGTTACATTTCCTGTTGCCACAGAAAGGCAGCTAACATCATTAAAGACCCCACCACTCCAGTAATACTCTCTTCTAACCTCTTGTGTCAGGTAGAAAATACAGAAGTTTGAACACACACACCAGCAGATTCAAGTACAGCTTCTTTCTTGCTGTTGTTGGACTGCTGAACGGATTTCTCTGATTTCAAATAATATTGATCTTGCTTTCTGCATCTCCTGTGTGGCTGAGGGGAACTGAAACAAAACTTGTATCTAGAACATTTTGACCAGGACCACTCTCAGCAACTTATGCCCACGAAGGAGCTACCTGTATGATTGTTCTGTCTAAGTATCCAATGATTTGTATGTCCTTGTTTGCTATGATTTGCCTGTACTGCTTGCAAAACACGACCTTTCACTGCACTTAGGTATATCTGACTACAATAAATCAAATCAAAGGAAAAGGAGTTTGCTTGATCCATATTTCTGATGCTGAATTTAATATTTTTAATAAAACAGGAAGAGCTGTGATAAAATATAATTTTGGTAATAGGAACTTAAAATGGAATAATAGAGGGAGATCAACACGTTAGATTCAGCGGAGATAATTAAGCAGAAAATAACTTCTGTTCTGCAAAACGACAATCAACATAACTGATTGGAAAGAAGAGGGTGTGAAGCAGTAAGAAAAAATCGAAACCATTTCAATATGTTGCTTTGGCTAGTTCTGTTAGACAAACAGTAAGTTTGTGCTCTGAACCTTGTACCAAGAACATTGTGCTCAAACATTGTGTCCCTACATCACTATTCACAAACAGTTAAATATCTGTAACATTCAGTTAACCATAGATTGAACTCAGATTGTCAAACATGAACAAAGGTTTTTATAAAATATGTAATAGTCGGTTCTATCAATTCTGATAAAATTGACTGATCCATTTTTGTGAAAATATCTCAAACAGTTGAAAATTTGCACTGTGATTTTATTGTTGGTGTATTTGATTTAGTGGTCCTAGTACGAAAAACATACAGAGAATTTGTTGGTGGGCTAAATCTCATTAGGGCGTGAATGATAAGGCCTGTGACAGAAAATATGGTCAAACAATGTAAGAATCCAGTGAGGCTAATCTCAACTTGAAGAACAACTTGCTGCAACCTTTAGACAAGTTCCAGGCGTCATTTGAGATTCTTGCTTGGGAGCCACAAATGGCCTATTAAAGAGGATTATTGTTTGTTTGATGGCATGATTATCTGCACATCTCACCACATTGATTAAAAGCTTCCCCTCCTACCACAAGCTTCAAGCAAACTGGACGTTAGGGATCCAAAAAAAAATCACAGCTGTTCATTTGCTTCTCTTACACACTGATGGAAATTACCATCAAATTGGCTCTGTGTCACCGCAAATCACTCTTTTCTACAATCTTTTTTCTGAGTGTGGCATCTCTGCCAAAAAAAACAATTCAAGCAGAATGGATGCAATTTCCTCTCCGAGTGGCACTGTTCTGTGATTCTCTGATGATCTCAATGTTAAGAGAAATCAATAAAGTAGCTATTTTGAGTTCAGTAGAAATAATCATTATAAACTATTAACAGAATACTACCTTTGATAGGAGCAATTGGTTATATTTACACAGAGGCAGAATAACGAATTAAATCATTCTGACAAAATCCTTTGTTAATTTTTAAAAAGCTTTGCTTTAATTTCTGGACCTTACAGGTAGCTCCTTCATGGGCATAAGATGCTGAGAGTGGTCCTGGTCAAAATGTTCTAGATACAAGTTTTGTTTCAGTGTCCCTCCAGCAATAACGCTACACTAACACTATCTCTAAAAATATTAATAAATCATCATCTTCATCAATCGGCCATCCAAATAGATCAGTTGCTTGCCCTCCTTAGGTAAAAAAAATGCTGAACTTTTGTCTTGTATAGCCCAGATTTTTTTACCAAAGAGAATTCCTAAATTGCACTATTATGTTTACTATTATGGTTGGTATTTCAATTTAATCTTGCTCTAGCCGTTTGGATCTTCCAGTAAGATCTCACACCCTGCCCTGGTTGAACCCTTGTAAAATAACCCTCATGTATTATCTAATTTCCCTGTAGCACCAATCAACAATACAGGTTTGATAGACAATTCTTTTCACATTTTCAATTAACATCCATAATATTCTTAATCATTTCTAAAGTTTATACAAACTGATATTAAGAGACTTTCAATTCTGATCAAGCAAAGAGATGCTGAAATCTCTAGAAGTAGTCATTGCACATGTGCTTAAACATTAAGAAGTAAAAACTTCAAAACCTTCAATGCTTTCACATTCCCATTTGACATTGACCATAAAATCATAAGACCATAAGACAAATGAGCATAAATTAGGCCATTCACTCCATCGAGTCTGCTCCGCCATTCAATCATGTCTGATAAGTTCCTCAATCTCATTCTCCTGCTTTCTCCCCGTAGCCCTTGATCCCCTTGATAATCAAGAACCTATCTATCGCAGTCTTAAATG
Source organism: Stegostoma tigrinum (assembly GCF_030684315.1). NCBI lineage: Eukaryota > Metazoa > Chordata > Chondrichthyes > Orectolobiformes > Stegostomatidae > Stegostoma > Stegostoma tigrinum. Next base: position 85,192,688 of record NC_081355.1, on the reverse strand, counting down.
TACTCAATTATCTGGCCTCCACAGCTTTCTGTGGCAGTGAATTCCACAGATTCACCACTCTCTGGCTGAAGTAGTTTCTCCTTATCTCCGTTCTAAAAGGTCTTCCCTTTACTCTAAGGCTGTGCCCTCGGGTCTTAGACTCTCCTACCAATGGAAGCATCTTACCAACATCCACTCTGTCCAGGCCATTCAGTATTCTGAAAGTTTCAATTAGATGCCCCCTCACCTGTTTAAACACCAATGACTATAATCCCAGAGTACTCAAGCTTTCCTCAAATATAAAGCTTTCAATTCATGGGACCATTCTCGTGAACCTCCTCTGAACCCGCTCCAGGGCCAGTACACCGTTCCTGAAATATGGGGCCCAAAACTGCACGCAATATTCCAAATGTGGCCTGACCAGAGCCTTATAAAGGCTCAGTAGAACATCCTGCTTTGAGATTCAAGTTCTGTCAAAATAAATGCCAACATTGCATTTTCCTTCCTGACTTTCATTCATCGGACGGTGTATTGAGTACAAGAGTTTGCAGGTGATATTGCAGTTGTATAGGACTTTGGTTTGACCACATTTGGAATACTGTGTACAGTTCTGGTTGCCACATTACCAAAAGGATGTGGATGCTTTGAAGAGGGTGAAGAGGAAGTTCATCAGGATGTTGCCTGATATGGAGGGTGCTAGCTATGAAGAGAGGTTGAGTAAATTAGGATTATTTACATTAGAAAGATGGAGGTTGAGGGGACACCTGATTGAGGTCTACAAAATCATGAGAGGGATAGACAGGGTGGATAGCAGGAAGCTTTTTCCCGGAGTGGGGTACTCAGTTTATGCGAGATATGTGTGGAAAGTTCTTTACGCAGAGGGTAGGTGGGTGCCTGGAAAGTGTTGCCAGGGGAAGTGATAGAGGCAGGCACAATAGCATCATTTAGACAGATGCATGAATGGGCAGGGAGCAAAGGGATACAGATCCTTGAAAAATAGGCGACAGGTTAGACAGAGGATCTGGATCGGTGCAGGCTTGGAAGGCCGAAGGGCCTGTTCCTGTGCTGTAATTTTCTGTGTTCTTTGTTCTTTGACTACTGGTTCAACCTGCAAGTTTAGAACATAGCACATTACAGCGCAGTACAGGCCCTTTGGCCCTCGATGTTGTGCTGACCTGTGACACCAAACTGAAACCCATCTAACCAACACTATTCCATTATCATCCATATGTTTATTCAATGGCCATTTTAATGCCCTTAAAGTTGGCGAGTTTACTACTGTTGCAGGCAGGGCATTCCACACCTTTACTATTCTCTGAGTAACGAACCTACCTCTAACAACTGTACTATATCTATCACACCTCAATTTAAAGCTATGTCCCCTCATGCTAGCCATCTCCATCCGAGGAAAAAGGTTCTCACTGTCCACCCTATCTAATCCTCTGATCATCTTGTATGTCTATGAAGTCACCTCTTAACCTTCTTCTAGCTAATGAAAACAGCCTCAAGTCCCTCAGCCTTTCCTTATAAGACCTTTCCTCCATACCAGACAACATCCTGGTAAATCTCCTCTGCACCCCTTCCAATGCTTCCACATCCTTCCTATAATGTGGTGACCAGAACTGTACACAATACTCCAAGTGCGGCCTCACCAGAGTTTTGAACAACTGCAATATGACCTCATGGCTCCGAAACTCAATCCCTCTACTAATAAAACCTAACACACCCTACGCCTTCTTAACAACCCTATCAACCTGGGTGGCAACTTTCAGGGATCAATGTACTTGGACTCTGAGATCTCTCTGCTCATCCACACTACCAAGAATCTTGCCATTAGCCCAGTAATCTGTATTCCTGTTACTCCTTCCAAAGTGAATCACCTCACACTTTTCTGCATTAAACTCCATTTGCCACCTCTCAGCCCAGCTCTGCAGCTTATCTATGTCCCTCTGTAACCTGCAACATCCTTCAGCACTATCCACAACTCCACCAACTTTAGTGTCATCCACAAATTTACTAACCCCTCCTTCTACACCCACATCCAGGTCACTTACAAAAATGGCAAACAGCAGTGCCCCTAAAACAGATTCTTGCAGTACACCACTAGTAACTGAACTCCAGAATGAACGTTTCCCATCAACCACCACCCTTTGTCTTCTTACAGCTAGCTAATTTCTGATTCAAACCGCTAAATCACCCTCAATCCCATGCCTCTGTATTTTCTGAAACAGCCTACCGTGGGGAACCTTATCAAATGCTTTACTGAAATCCATATACATCTCATCAACCGATTTACCCTTATTCACCTGTTTGGTCACCTTTGTGAGGCATGAACTACACTTCACAAAACCGTGGTGATGATCCCTAATCAAATTATTCCTTTCTAGATGATTATAAATGCTGTCTCTTATAATCCTTTCTGACACTTTACCCACAACCGAAGTAAGGCTCACTGGTCCATAATTACTAGGGTTATCTCTACTCCCCTTCTTGGACAAGGGGACAATATTTGCTCTCCCCCAGTCTTCTGGCACTATTTCTGTAGATAATGATGACATAAAGTTCAAAGCCAAAGTCTCTGCAATCTCTTCCCTAGCTTCCCAGAGAATCCTAGGATAAACCCCATCCGGCCCAGGGGACTTACCCATTTTCACACTTTCCAGAATTTCTAACACCTCTTCCTTATGAACCTTAATCCTGTCTAGTCTAATAGCCTGTATCTCAGTATTCTCCTTGACAACATTGTCTTTTTTCTGAGTGAATACTGACAAAAAATATTAATTTAGCGCCTCTCCTATCTCTTCGGGCTCCACACACAACTTCACACCACTGTCCTCGACTGGCCCGAATCTTACTCAAGTCATTCTTTTATTCCTGACATACTTATAGAAACCTTTAGGGCTTTCCTTGATCCTACCTGCCAAAGACTTCTCATGTCCCCTGCTGGCTCTTCTTAGCTCTCTCTTTTGGTCTGGTCGGCACAACATCGAGGGCTGAAGGGCCTGTACTGCGCTGTAATGTTTTATGTTCTATGTTCTTTGTCCTTCCTGGCTAACTTGTAACTCTCAAGCGCCCTAACTGAGCCTTCACACCTCATCTTTACATAAGCCTCCTTCCTCTTGACAAGAGACTCAACTTCTTTAGTAAACCATGGTTCCCTCACTTGACCACTTCCTCCCTGCCTGACAGGTACATACTTTTCAAGGACACGCTTGGCATTTCCAGCAAATTTAAATACCAAGCTATTGCTGTAATTATCTCTCCTTTTCTCACAAAGGCAACCCCAACCCCAACTTTACTTTGCTCACCTGTTGTCAGACTCCCAAAATCACTTCTTCCGCCCCGGAAAACTCTAAGTGATTGAAAGAGCCATTGCTACACAGAGCACGCCCTGTTTAAACCAACCAAATTCAGCACCCGAAACAAAAGACACTAACACCTACCACTCATCACTTTTGAGAGCAACAACCCCAAAACCAAATTGGAATTATAGAAATTTATCCAGACAAGAGCCCCCACTTGGTTATGGACCAGACCAGATCCCTTCAAAATGTTTCAAGAATGTAGCTCAGGCCCTAACTTTTTATTACTTTAAAGGTAGATGTGAAGTGTACGTGATACAACCGATCAAACCACTCAATGTTAAGCAAAACACAGTTTATTTAAACACGATAGTTAAAATATTAACAAAACAATGAAGAATTCAGAATTACTAAACTATTGTAAAACGTAATAAAATAATAGCTACAATACCAACTACTAATTAACTTTTCCAATATAGTAACAACCTACAAGCACACTCCTTAGCTAAACAAAAAATTCAGACACAGATTCTTGCAGGCAATTCTCCAATCCAGGAAGAAACAAAATCAAGCAAGATTTTAGACTATGCAGCAGCTAGGATTCATTTTATTGAAGATCCAACTCTTCTGGGACCCAGAGATAACAAGGTGAAGAGCTGGATGAACACAGCAGGCCAAGCAACATCTAAGGAGCAGAAAAGCTGACATTTCAGGCCTGAAACGTCAGCTTTCCTGCTCCTAAGATGCTGCTTGGCCTGCTGTGTTCATCCAGCTCCACGCCTTGTTACCTCAGAATCACCAGCATCTGCATTTCCTATTATCTCTTCTGGGACCCAAACAGTTTCTGACAGTTGCAGCTGAAAAAAACGAGATAACCTAATCTGTGAGAACTAACCACTCCTATTCCATTGTTTACAACAGTTTTTAAAAAAATCTAAAGGCCTGCTCTGATTGTTGATTTAAGCCTCCTCCTGTAGACACTTTACAAACTCTCTTCAAAAAAACCCAGGAAAAAATAACCATTTTAAAGTCACAATAATCCACCTACTTCTTGTTACAATCAGTTCTGCAGAATTGGTCTGGAACCAAAACCTTATCTCTGCATTATCTCACAGATTCTGCCAGACTTGCAGAGTTTTTCCTCCAGCAATTTCCCTTTGGGTTTCAGATATCCAGCATTCACAGTTCTTTGTTTTATATTGGCTTATATGACCCAGTCATAGCAAAAGAAGTGACGCAAAAAAAAAGGACAATGTAAATACATTGCTGCTGCAGCCAGGTAAATCAGTTGGGTCAGCTGCTCCGAAATCGCGCCAGGAGATCAGTTGATGGACTGTCCACCTGAGACAGAGTCTGGCTTGTGGGATGTCTGAGCAAACAGTGTCATTGCTAGTATTTTCTGTTAGTTTGAAGTGAACAAAGGTGTACCACATTAAATGGAATTGTGTCCAGGCTGCTGCATTGATACCTGGGCCAGAATCTTTGGGTTCTTAATTATTACTTACAGTTTTTCACTCCTTCACTGCCCCTTCCATGGAAGAGAGAATAAGGATACGGTGTGGTTTATTTTGGATTGCTGACTTGCTGAGGGTTGATTCAGCGTTACTAACATGGGTCAATTTCATCTCCCCTATTTGTTTTCAGAGAAGGCATTACAGGATGTTGCATGAAATTTAGAGAATTCAGACTAATACAACGAGGCTAATGAGATGCAAATACTGAAGACATTCCCTGACAGATGCCTCAAACAGAACGATTTTTATACACTATACTGCTATTTTGATTCAAAGCAGTAATTATAGTATATTCATACTCATAGGAAATTGTGCAAAGACTCTGCACCAGCTTCTGAAAGAATAAAACAATACTAGAAAAGGTTAGCAAATCCATTCCCTTGAATAGTCTTTTTGTAGAGAACATTACATGATATCCATTGTGTTTCAACTTTGCTAAGTCAGTGCCATTTTTCCATTTTCTTTGCTCTATGTATTTACTATTAATGGAGTGCCTGTGCAAACATTCCCAGAACTCATCACCTGCTTCATTTCTATTTTAAAACACCTGAACATGGACTTCTGCAACTGATAACTTTAACCTTAAGGCTAGGGAGAATTATTTTCTTTCTCAGTGAGTAGTTTATTTGAAGTCAGAGTCAAATCCTGCTGCCGCATTGTCTCAAATTGATTCATCCAGTGGGAACACTAAAATGCAAGTTGAATATATCTATTATGTTTTAAAATCAATTCCAGCATTCTTGTTAGCAGTTTCAATCAATGAAATGAATAGATAGAAGTATTTTCATTTCTCTGAAAAATGTTATTTCTGGGCTGAAATAAACACAACTTCTCATCCTGGCACACAATGAGTGCTGAAAAATGCTGTATCCTTACAAATTCAGCCCTTTCAATGACTGGGTTTCTTGAAATCTGGGAAATGCTAGCCAAAAAATAATGAAATGAAGGCAGCAGTCTCAGTTCAGCATCATTCATCTAGACCAGACACATTTTCCTTTTTGAAAGAGTCAAGTCAACCAGGACTTTTTTTACTTCATAACACAGTGCATTTTTATGTTTCTAAATGTAAGAAGAATTAAGAACACAATACACATGCACACAAATTATAAGTGAGGAGTGAGCCCAAAAAGATAACTTATAAGATGTCCGATTCAGAATCCATGCATCGCTTGTGAAGCGTAGATCATGGATTGCTGGCTGTTGAACAGTTGATCTTATCTTGGCTTTGCAGGTTAGTGGAGATCCTTTCTTCCTGTTTCCTCTGGGCTGGAGTGCTGGCTGGCTGGCTACTAGTGTTCAGAGTAAAAGAATCCATTGTGTATAATGCAGGGTGACTTATACATGGATCTTCTACTGAGACCCCCACTACACACTAACAATTGAACATGGCTATTAGACATGGGTACCTCAGCCTACACGTATATTTTTCACACATGGCTAATTAATGATAGTGAGGGACTTGCATTTAGTCTGTTGGCCTGAAATCACAAAAGTAACTTTTAAAAACAATGCATATATAACCATAGCTAGCCAGGAGGCCATTTGTGATATCAGCACTGTAACTTTTTTTTCTCCATAGTAAGAAAGTGCTATCACGTGCATTGAACAAGGGTGAAAGCAGGGTCAAGTACAATGGATGATGGAAATCTGAAAAGAAAATAGATAGAAAATTCTATAACTAGTCACTATACTAACTAGTGCCTCTCTTCGACAGGGATAAAATAGAAGAAGAAAATGGTGAGTATTTGAGATGAAGTAGGATGGAGAAGATTTATTGACTATATTCACATCAGTGCAGAGCAGCTGGTTCGAATAGCCTGACATTGTGCACTGAAAAAACTACGTTCAAATGTAATGGCTGGAAACCCCTAACTGAATTTTTAAAAAGACTAAAGTCACATTCCAGTAGCTTAGAATCACGAACTAAGATAGCTGTACACTTGCATCTCTGTACTTCTCTGGTTCAAAAACCAGTGAAATAAAATCAACCTGTTTGCAAAGCTGCACTAAGAACACCTGTTTTGAAATTGATGAAATGGAACCATCTCTTATCCCAATAGCAAAGTACCCAGATAATCTCTGAATTGTTGTATGTGTGTGTGTGTGAGAGAGAGAGAGAGAGAGAAAGAGAGAGGGGGGTCTTCTTTAAAAATTATTTTTACTCAGACCAGTTTCGTTATAACAATAAACATTTTCCTTTTGTTTCAGAATTCAAGAAAATCCATCAAGAAAATTGCAACTTTAATGGCCACAGCATGTAAGCAAAAGGAATACTTAAGGAATTGGCAGGTTTATCCATTTATATAAAGGCAAAATTTATGGCCAGACAATGCGTGGGTAAAGCAGGGAACTATTTGGCTCATCCTCAGCACTGTGTTGTCTCTTAACTGCCTTCTGAGCAATTAAGAATGGACAGTAATTTCTGGTCTATCCAACAATGTCCATATAGCTTGAATAACTTTTTTTTAGAAAGAAAGTCAGTTATTATTGGGATTCTGGGAGAATACAGTCATTGTTGATAGTCTTTTGGTGCCTATGTGAATTGGCTTGACATGTTTCACACTGTTAATAATATCATGAATGTTCCTTATAATCTGGCTGTTAATCAGGAAGTGCGAGAAAGTAAAACAACAATATTTCTGAAGCGTATAAAATACTCAAGAGTGTGATTTCCCCTGCTAAAGCAAAGCTGCTAATCCAGAGCAACGCTAGAGTCCCAAGTCATTGGAGACGACACAAGGCTATCAGTTTAGAACAGGCGAACAGTTACTCAGAGAGGGTAGCAGAAAGTTTATTGTAGCTTGTAAAATGTTGTCCATCTATTTCAACTTTGGAGAAAGAGAGGACAGTACAGGAAGATCGCCACAAAGTTTTTAAAGTGAGGACATTTGCAATAAATTCCCAAAGATAACCTTTGTCACGTCTTGACAAAGATGGACATACTGGACTGTGACTCTGAGATGTCAGACTTAACATCTGCTTGTAATCTGTAGAAATATATAAGGTGAATTTTAGTAATCTGAAGGCCCCAAATGTAGTAACAACATCTTGTTACCATTACATAAGCCAACGCTGGGCATAAAATTGTCCACTTGAGACTGCCGAATGCTACAGGTGCAAGAAGAAGTGTCACTTCTCCAAGCTATGTCCAAAGAAAGTAGACAGGGAAGCATTGGGGGAAGGAAATGCCAGTCATTATAAACATACAGTAAGAATTACAAAGATATTGAATGTAATTGATAGGGTTATGTGTTTCAAATAGCATTGATAGTGCCTGAGTGGCCGTGGAGGTTGACTCTGAGGCACCTGACACGAGATTCCTGATTGTTACTATTTACATGGGTCTATATCAGGCTCATAAATGGCTATTTGGCGTTGGTTCAGCACCTGGAATTTTTCAAGGAGTAAGGAGTCAAATTTTGGAAGGAAGTTTGGGAGTTCTGTGTTAATTGGGTGACTTTCTTAATTTGCCTCCAAATAGAGAGGCCTGTGATAGGGGTCAAGGGAGAGGAAGAAGCCTGAAGTTGAATCAAAGGTATGGTGAAAGGACAATATCATAAGTGGTTGAAGGCTACCAGGTTGAGCTGTAAAAATATACTGTCTTCTCACATACTTTAATCACAGAAAGGTTAGCTTCAGTCCCAGACCAAAACTGGGCAAGGTCTTTTGCCAATTTGGTCGCGTTTGCTGACACTGAGCTGTATGCTGCTTTAAGTCTTGCGCAAAATGGATATAAAGCAGGTGAGGGTCTGTCATAACCTGGGGTCTCCTTGTCATGCTCCTCTCCCTACCCGACTTCTGGGCCCTCCCTCCTTCTCATTCTAGGGGTTACCCTGTGTCCCACATCCCCTGTCCCGACCACTAAAGCCCAGTTCAAAATCATGTGCAGTTCCTGGTGCATCTGTAGTCACGCATTTGCACATGGAAGGCTTGAGTCAAGAAAAGAGCTATCCTCCGAGGAATAGGAAAACTATAGTAAAGTTAGATTCATAAACAAATGGAAAACAAGGCACATTACTCACAGAGCCATGAGCTAATTAGCAGAGCATCGAGATTACAGAGGTAAACATGTGGCTCAAAGATTGGTGTGGGAGAAACAGGTTTGAATTCATGGCATCAGTACTGGGGATGGAAAGAGCTGTTCCAATGTGGCAGGCTCCACATGAATCATGCTGGGACCAGAGTTGCATAACTAGGGCTGCAGATTGGGCTTTAAACTAAATTGTGGGGGAATAAGTTCAGTTACATGGAGAATTATGGAAAAAGCAAAGGGTGGGGAGCAGGCGAGGTGGCATTGGTGGGATTGCTCAGCAGTGGCGATTAAAGTTTCCAGAACTATTAACAGGACAGAGAGTATGAAAATGCTTTGGAATCTAACTTCAGGCGCTGCAGGCGAGGGATGTGGGAGGCTGACAATGCAGGACTGAGGGCATTGCACTTAAATGCATGCAGTATATGAAACAAAATAACTGAGCTTGTAACGCAAACTGAAATCAGCGGTTACAATATTGTGGGTATCGCTTGCTGGATGGGGATCAGGGCTGGGAAATAAATATGAAGGATAGATGTTCTATCAAAAGTGCTATTAGATAAGCAGAGGGGGAAGAATTGCCTGGCTACTAACAAATAAAACTAAATTAATAGCAAGAAGTGATGCAGAATTAGAAGGCATAGAAATGGAAAAAATGCCCCTGATTGGAGTTGTGTGCAGGTCTCCTAGCAGTAGTCTGGTTTTGGGACGGAAAATAAATCAGGAGATAGGAAAGGCATGTAAGAAAGGCACTATTTCAATAATCAATGGGGTCTTCAATGTGCAGGTGAAGAGGGAAAATTAGGCTCAGAGAGATCCCAAGAAAATGAATTTATGAAATGTCTACGAGATTTTTTTTGTGGTGGAATCCACTAGAGATGTAGCAGTTCTTGATCTGGTGGTGTATAATGAGGTTAATTTGAACAGGGATTGTAAGGTAAAGGATACCCTAGGGAGCAGTGACCAGAATATGATAGAATTCGCCCTGCAGTTTGTGAGGGAGAAGTGGAATCAGATGTAACAGCATTACACTGAGGAAAGGTAATTACAAAGTCATGAGGAAGGACTGGATCAGAGTTGATTGGAAAGGGAGCTTATCAGGGAAAACAATGGAGTAACAAAGGCAAGAGGTTCTGGCAATGATTTGGGAGACACAGCAGAAATTCATGCCAAGAAAGACAGAAGATACTTAGGGGAGGATGAGACAACCGTGGTTGACAAGGGACAGCATAAAAGGAAAAGAAAAACCATACAATGTTGGAAAGTGTGGGGTTGAACACTTTCCAGGATGAATGGAGGCATAGACTATTTTCTCAAAGGGGAAAGGCTTTGGATATCTGAGGCACAAAGGGACTGAAGAGTCCTAGTTCAGGATTCTCTTAAGGTTAATATACAGGTTCAGTTGCCAGTTAGAAAGGCAAACGCTGTGTTCACATTCATTTAGACAGGACTAGACTGCAAGAGCAGGGATGTACTGCTGAGGCTGTATAGGACTTTGGTCAGATCGCACTTGGAATATTGTGTGCATTTCCTAAGGAAGGGTGTGCTGGCCTTGGAGGGGGTCCAGAGGAGGCTTACAAGAATAATCCTGGGAATAAAGACTTCATCGTACGAGAATGGATTGAGGACTCTGACTCTGTACTTCATGGAGTTTAGGAGGAAGTAGGGGAGATCTGGTTGAAAGTGACAGAATATTGACAATATTGAGAGGCCTGAATAGAATGGATGTGGAGAAGATGTTTCTGTTGGTATGAGAGATGAGAACCTGTGGGCAAAATCTCAGAGTGCAGGGAAAACTCCTTTGAATTCAGATGAGGAATTTTCTTTAGCCAGTAGTTGGTTATACTGTGGAATCGATGCTGCAGAAGGATGTTTACGCCAAGTCATTGAGTGTATTTAAGACAGAGATAGATAGGTTCTTGTTTGGTAATGGGATTAAGGGTTACGGGCAGAAAGCAGGAGAAGGGAGTTGAGAAACATGCTGGTCATGATCAAAGGGTGGAGCAGACTCGATATGCCAAATGGCCTAATTCTACTCCTATATCCTATGGACACGTCAAAGTTTTATAGAATTTTTGAACATTATGTGACATATTCACCAAGGAGGGAGGAGCCTAATGTTACCTCCTGGTGGCCATTCATATTTTAGAATAAATTAGTTTTCATTTGGTGTTGCCTCTTCTAGTATGTCATTCTGTTTTATTCTACTCTACAAAGGTATTGCGGAGGGATGTACAGTTTAACATTCGTAAGTAATGTTGAGTGTGTCAGTGTTCACTGTTTGTTAAACGTAGATAGAGAATGATTATAGTAATGGAGTATTGTACATTTCATGGCCCTTTTTTATGTTCTGCAAAGGGAAGAATTTGAAAGCGTTGTCTACAGATCGATTTCCTGATGGTGGATGATGGAAGATAAAGCATGTTGACAAGTGCTGTGATGTCAGATGTCACTGGGTGTCTCTCAAAAGTGGTTGCCAATGATATGCTGGTGAGCAACTCTCTCAGATGTGCACCTTTTACCGGTTACTGCCTGGTGATCTCCCAGGATCCTCTGCTTCCTCCCTTTGAGCCACTTCGGTTTGACTCTCTAGTACATTCATCGGTGCTAACTGCTGGCCCGTCATGTTCACCACATTGTAGGACATGTAATAAGTTACCACTAATTTGGACTGCTTCCCTCCTGAACCACTTTTTCAGGTGTCAATAGACAATAGACAATAGGTACTGGAGTAGGCCATTCGGCCCTTCGAGCCAGCACCACCATTCAGTATGATCATGGCTGATCATCCACAATCAGTATCCTGTTCCTGCCTTATCCCCATAACCCTTGATTCCTCTATCTTTAAGAGCTCTATCTATCTCTTTCTTAAAAGTATCCAAAGAGTTGGCCTCCACTGCCTTCTGGGGCAAAGCATTCCATATATCCACCACTCTCCGGGTGAAGAAGTTTTTCCACAACTCTGTTCTAAATGGCCTACCCCTTATTTTTAAACCGTGTCCTCTGGTTCTGGACTCACCCATCAGCGGAAACATGCTTCCTGCCTCCAAAGTGTCCAATCCCTTAATAATCTTATACGCCTCAATCAGATCCCCTCTCATCCTCAAGTGTATACAAGCCCAGTCACTCCAATCTTTCAACATATGATAGTCCTGCCATTCCGGGAATTGACCTCGTGAACCTACGCTGCACTCCCTCAATAGCAAGAATGTCCTTCCTTAAATTTGGAGACCAAAACTGCACACAATACTCCAGGTGCTGTCTCACCAGGGCCCTATACAGCTGCAGAAGGACCTCTTTGCTCCTGTACTCAATTCCACTTGTTATGAAGGCCAGCATGCTATTAGCTTTCTTCACTGCCTGCTGTACCCGCATGCTCGCTTTCATTGACTGATGTACAAGAACACCTAGATCTCGTTGTACTTCCCCTTTACCTAACGACTCCATTGAGATAGTAATCTGCCTTCCTGTTCTTGCCACCAAAGTGTATAACCGCAGTGTCAGTGATCCATCTCATATTATTCCCAGTGGCTGAGTGGGTGTCCTTATGTGAATTGGTGTCTCAGACTATTTAACGACTCTCATGAGTCACAGCATCAGAAATTATCCCTCGTCACCTCGTGGCCAGGCATATACATTGCCTTGGGCCTTAAAGATCTCTGCTCTAGATAAGTATTCCATTAACAAAATATATTGGCAGCTGTCTGGGGAGCAAACATTTTCCTGCACATTACATTTTGCTGTTATCCCACTTGATGGTAACACTGGATAAATAACAACCCAGAGTGAAACCTGGCTTGAAAGGCCATTGGGTTTCTTTTTTCAGTTTGGGTCCTATGATGGATAGTTTTTAGAATCCCTCCAGTTTGGATACAGGCCCTTCAGCCCAATAAGTCTACATTGACCTTCAGAGCATCCCACCCAGACCCATTCCTCTATAACCCACCTAATCTACACACGTCTGGACGCTTCAGGCAATTTAGCATGGCCAATTCAACTAGCTTGCAGGTCTTTGGACAGTGGGAGGAAACCAGAGCACCCAGGGGAAACCCACAAAGACATGGGGAGAATGTGCAAACTCCATACAGACAGTCGCCCGAGGGTAGAATCAAACCCAGGTCCCTGGCGCTGTGAGGCAGCAGTGCTAACCGCTGAACCACCATGCCACAAACATCAAATTTTAATGTAAAAATAGGAAAAAAGCACAGCTATTTTTCATTATGTAAGAATTAATTTAAAAAGCCTTACTCCAAATATCAAAAATAAAGATTCAACCCTGTTACCCTCTGCAAATATCAAACCATGAAGGGTCGCCCTGCTTCCACTTTAACATTACTTGTTCAGGTGACACAGCTGTACTTGGTTTCTTTCTGGCAAACGTTTGCATTAACTTGATGCTATCTTCTTTAGTTATTACCTCTTCATGAGGCCCTAAAATAAATGATTGATATGGCTCACTTATTTTTCAATATGAATTCCTGAAAATCCACAGCTACAACTCCTATTTCTTAAACTTTGTCTTTCTGATATCGAACTACTTCCTTTCTCTGCTCTGTCTGTTCTGGAGACTGATAAACTGCACAGCTGCTCTTAAAGGCTTTTTCTTCCTGAATGATCTGCTTCAATTTGAAATAAACCTGCACACTTACTGCATCTTTGACTGGTTGACTCTTTCTGAAAGGAAGCAATTTTGTGTATCATCGAACACCCTGTTACTAGGCACAAGCCCTACTTGCTACTCTCTTCTACAGTTTGTTTTCTAAGGGATGAACCATTCACCTCCAGAGGTTTCAAAAGCCTCACTTTAATGCATGCAAACAAATTTTCAAGCACCCTGGTGCAATGCATAGAAGTTTAAAATGTAACTAAGTACTATTCTACTTCACTCAACTCAATATAGACATACAAATCAAGCTTAAAGTTTACATATTTCTGCTCAAATTTAGAATTCAAATTTCCAAATACAGAAAACATTTTACCAACTGGCACCTATGGGACCAAATTGATCACATATTCCAGATAGTCAAGAGGTGCGCACAACCGCAGTTAACCACGACCAAGTGAAGCGTCAAGACAGGATCATCCCTCACAAAATGAATGTATAAACATCAACACATCCCCTAAAATCAAAGCAAAAATACACAGCATGTCAGAGAAAGATAATTTGGGGGATATACACATCGCTGTTATGCTTTATTTACAGCATGAAAACTCAGACATCATGTTAGTTCACAGAACTTGAGGTATATAATTTTTGCTGGGTTAGCCAAGGTTGCTAGTTGGTAAGGTGCCTGTTAAAGCAAAGTTTTCTGTAATAATAAGGGTATAATGAAAGTTCATAATACCTCGCCACAGAACAAAAATGAAAATATGTCTTTAAGAATTTTTTTTATTATTTTTCTATTGCAATTTCCACTCATCACTATACTATTCTATTTATGTAGATTTCAAGACAATGGCAATAATATTCACATGACTTTCTACAATAACCATTTGTGTACAAGGCCACTTTTTTAGCAGTAATGCTTTCCTTTCATATTTACTCTTGATTAAAGATTTGCTATAATATTGTCTTTCACTGCAATGTGAATAAAATTTAACTTGATTAGCCGGAGCATTAAACATCAAATAAAAGATGTAATTACAAAGTCATACAGCCTTTGAGATGTATAGCACAGACACCGACACTTTGGTCCAACTCATTCATGGCAACCAGATATCCTAAACAAATTTAGTCCCATTTGCCAGCATTTGGTCCGTATCACTCTAAACACTTTCTATTCATATACCCATCCAGATATCTTTTAAATGTTGTAATTGTACCCGCCTCCACCATTTCCTCTGGCAGCTCATTCCATACATGCACGACTCTCTGCGTGAAAAAAATGCCCCTTAGGTGCCTTTTTAATCTTTTTCCTCTCACCTTAAACCTATGCTGTCTAGTTTTGGACTCCCAAACCCCAGGGAAAACGGCTTGTCTACTTAATCTATCCATATCCTTCATGATTTTATCAACTCTATAAGGTCACCCCTCAGCCTCCAATGCTCCAGGGAAAATAGCCCAAACCTATTCAACCTCTCCCTATAGCTCAAACCCTCCAACCCTGGCAACTTCTTTGTAAACCTTTTCTGAATGCTTTCAAGTTTCACAACATCCTTCCTACAGCAGGGAGACCAGAATTGCATGCAGTATTCAAAAATAGCCTATCCAATGTCCTGTACAGCTGCAACATAGCCTCCCAACTCCTATACTCAATGCATTGACCAATAGAGGCTAACATACCATAGCCTTCTTCATTATCCTGTCTACCAGTGACTTCACTTTCAAGAAACTATGAGCCTTTGATCAGGATCTTGTCATTAAGTGTATAAGCCCTGCCCTTATTTGACTTTCCAAAATGCAGCACCTCACGTTTATCTAAATTAAACTCCATCTTCTACCCCTCGGCCGTTTGGCCCATCTGATGAAAAACCTGTTGTACTCTGAGGTAGCCTTCTTCACTGTCCACTCCATCTCCAAGTTTGGGGTTATCTGCAAAAGTACTAACTATACCTCCTATGTTCACATGCAAATCACTTATATAAATGACAAAAAGCAGTGGTCCCAGCACTGATTCTTGTGGCACTCCACTGGTCACAGGCTTCCAGTCTGAAAAGTAACCAAATATCACCACCCTCTGTCTTCTACCTCTGAGCCAGTTCTGCATCCAAGTAGCTAGACATCACTGTGTTCCATGTGATCTAAGCTTGCTAACTAGTCTACCATAAGGAAACTTGTTGACTGCCTTCCTGAAGTCCCTGTAGATCATGTCCACCACTCTGTCCTCCATCAATCCTTTCGTTACTTCTTCCAAAAACTCAACTAAGTTAGTGAGACGTCGTTTCCCACTTGTTCTGTGGAAGGCTCACGCCAACTCTGATTTTTTTCTTCACAGATGCTGCCAGACCTGCTGAGTTTTTCCAGCAACTTCTGCTTTTGTTCAAGATTTCCCACTTGTTATGAAATATTTCTAGCAGGGTTGCTAAATCATAAGACTTCAAAATGCTGTGGAGTCGATACTAAATTCAAAGGCTTCTTTTATTTTCTCTGCAGTTGAATAATTCGATTAACATACATTCAGTTTGTGTAAAAAATAACTAGTATTTAATGCCTCTCTTTCTATTACCTACAATGTACCACGCCAATGTGACTAGCATCAACAATCTATTTAAATGTTACACCATAATTTGGTGTTGGTAATTCTGATGCAGTTGCCAGTACAGCTTACGAATGATCAGAGGCACCCTGACATTCATTTATTCATTCCTATTATTTGCCTTACTTGAACAAGCTTATCAATGGAACTGCTACAGTGCTGAAATCTGGAATTAACTTCTGATAAAATACACTCATGCTGCTATGTTGCCGTATTTCTTGGCACATAAAGAGGATGTCTCGGCAATGAAATCCTTTTGAGTTCCTGAATGCCATCAAGTTTGAAAAAGAGGGTTAATTATAGCATGAGCATATAGTTAATGATTCCTTAAACCATTTCTCCTCTCTAAATCCTATCAAATTATCAAACTCGGGCCTTTCTTGCAATAGTGAAAGATATACAGTCAATTCTCCAGATTGTGCAGAAGGTCAATGACCCTGGTTATATTGTGAAATGTCATTGATTTACTTGTAGCTATGGCGAGATTCCAATTATTTAAAAATTAAGTGAAATTTGACCTGGTCTGTCACAGGTAATGCAGGCTTGGCCATGCTCCAGTGTCTGAATCTTCCTTCCATGAGGCCACTGATCTCTGTGATGACCACTTTGGTAAAATACAGGCTCCTTGTGCACTGACTTTGGTCCATGGGAACCTACGAGTGCTGTTGTCACACCACTTATGATCACATTTTCTATGATGGAAAGATGGGTTCAAGCTCTACACAGAGTCTTGTCAAACCGGAGCTGCACTCTCACTTGATCAGTCACCTTTCCTCCTCCTCTGATGCTGCTTGGCCTGCTGTGTTCATCCAGCTCTACACCTTGTTATCTCAGATTTTTCCTGCACCTGCAGTTCCTACTATCTCAGGGCAGTATGTGAGTAAGTTTGGAGCACAGTGTTTGGGTTATTTGGCAGTGAAGGATTGAACAGCTCGCAGCATGTGACTTGCAGTTTCCTTGATACTGCAGCATTCTGCCATCTTTCTCTATTTAAGTATTAGAATTATAGAATCTCCAAAGTGTGGAAGCAGATATTTGGCCCATGGAGTCCACGCTGACCCTCTGAAGAACATTCCACTCAAACCCAGCCCTTCACCTTATCCCTGTAACCCTGCATTTCCCATGCCTAATCCACCTAGCCTACACATCCCCGGACATGCCAGGCAATTTAGCATACACAATCCACCCAACCGACACATCTTTGGACTGTGGGAGGAGCCCAGAGCACCCGGAGGAAACCCATGCAGGCACAAGGAGAATGGTCAAGCTCAACAAAGATATCCCCAAGGCAGGAATCGAACCTGGGTGCCTGGCATTGCGAGGCAGCACTGCTAACCTTTGAGCTACTATGCTTCCCAAATGCTGCTTTTCTTTGCTTCCTGTCAAGGTGGACACCGCATTTTACAATTTCTCACATTACACCCTCTCTGCCAAACCTGCCAAATATTCGTTTGCAGATTCTTTGCATCTTCCTCACAGCTTCCTTTCCAACTAGGAGATAGCAAGAGCTGCAGATGCTGGAGTCAGAGTCAACACAGTGTGGTGCTGTGGTTCTGATGAAGTGCCCCAATCTGAAATGTTGACTTTCCTGCCCCTCTGATGCAACCTGACCTGCTGTTTATCCTCCAGCTCTGCACTTCCTTTCTTACTATCAGACCACACCATGAACGGTGTTGAGTGTTCATCTGACAAACAATGCTAAGAGCAATGTACTCTGTTTGTAATCTAGGTGGTGGAGATAACACTTGAAGATGCATGAACTAAACTTGACCGCTGATGCGGGAACATCAAACTGTTTACAGTGCTGCATTCAGATCCTTCCAGCTTGACTCCTGGCATTGTTCACCACAACTATCTGGCTCCTGTGTTGTATTGTTTGTCTGTGGGACGTTCTGACCCCTGAAAGTAGATCATATTTGTCCTCCTCTGCACTTTCTGAAACTGGCATCCATGTAAGATATACAAAGACAGAGAGATCAGCGATAAAATGTAATACTGACAATAGGGAAGGAATTGGAACGTTCAGAATGACATCAGCAAGGTGAGATTAAGTGGAGAAAAATGCATGCAAAATGTCAAATGCTGTGTAAAATGGCAATCAACAGAACTAATGGAAAGTGCAAGGATAGAAAATGGAAAAAAAAAGCCTTTGAAACCATTTCAAAATATCACTTTGGCAAATGACCAGAAGAAAGCTCCGCAGGAGAAACAGTTTCTATTCAGAAACGTTGTGTCCAGAACATTGTGTTTACACAGTGTGTCTTCAAATGTTGGTAAGACATTGAAATATCTGTAACATTCAGCTAATTGTGGACCTACGTTTTGATTGAATTTTGATTATAAAGGATCAGCAAAGTCTTTTACAAAAATGATTGTAGTTGGTTCTAACAGTTCTGCTCAAAAGTGGTGACCCAACATTATCAAAGTATGTCATTCTGTTGAATTCTTGTATTGATAACCTTACAGTTGGTAACATATTCAGTGATTTCAATATTGAGAAGAATGTACGTCATATTGGTATAATGAAACAAAGAACTGTAGATGCTGGAAATTTGAAACAAAACGAAAATTGCTGAAGGAACTCGGTTTGTTCCGGAATATTGGTGATGTTTCTAATTTGAAATAACATTGGAAATAACTAATAACAATTTGCAATGATAAGGCACTTTTAACATTATAACATATCCCTGAATACAGATAAATCAAAGCAAATATTTATGTATTGATTGTTTTGTTTTGTGATATCCAGGAATCTGAAGAAAAATCACAACATTGAACACTTGCTGGAGCTGTAAGTGAATGGAAATCTCAGATTTTACCATGTGCTGCAGAATTGATACAGTTTGCTTTGATACATGGACTGTCATGCAGTTGTTAGTAATGTGGCATTTTGGTATACATAAATTTGTCTCAGCATTTCATGAAGTTTTTCTTGTCTGTCCAGGAATATCCCTCAATGAAGTTATGTCTCCTTTCATAATGTGGCCATGGTGTGATGATGTTGGACTCATACTGTTCAGCAAACTCCTTAAAATTTGCAGGTGTGAAATGGTTTCCAGCTATCTTATCTTCCTCATTCAGGAATCGCTTCCTCAAAAAACAGAGCTCATCCCATTGAGGAGATTGTTGTTGCTCCCAATTCTTCATCTTTCTGAAACTTTAAGGAATTGTCTGTTGCTATGCAGTGTTATACTTGATTGGATGTGAATAAATTGACTCCCATAGATTGCTGAAGTCTTAGTAGAACCTCAAGAGTTTTCCACAACTTTTTCTGCTGGGTATCTTGATAAACAAATGTACACGTTATTTTTTGGATGTCTTTACAAAAGCCTATCCAATTTGCATCTGATCTGGCTGTGAATACACAATTCTCCAATCCTGCACTTTCTGGAGTAATTCTTCTTTTAGCATTTTGGTTACGGTTATTTCGAATCTGGTGAGCAGAACGCCAATCCTTCAATGAGATGTCATTGGAAAATCAGTCGAGTGGTAATGCTGCCTGTGTTGGTTGTAGTTTATCAAACCATCCCTGTATCACTTTCTTGCGAAAGTATCTGAAACTGTTTGTCTTTACTGTTATAATGTCTTCCTGACTCAGTTTTTGTGGTCTGTTCACTCGTGATGGGTCTTTACACCTCAGTCTTGTGATTCTCCTGTTGACAAATATGATAAGGCACCTGGCAGCACAATTTCTCTTCCTCCTTTGAATTTGAGCAAGGGATTGAAACCCTGATGCCTGCAGCTCTACAGAGTTTTCTTGTAAATCTGCTCCTGTTGATCCACTATGAACTTTCTCTCACCAAGATACCTGTGCAATTTCTTACATCCATGCATGGCTGTGAAAAGCTTTCATTTCATGTTGGAAAATCTGCTGTCAGTGGATATTGGTGTTTTACACACTGCTGATTTTCTTTCTTGTACCTGTGTTCCTCCCAACCCTTGTGTAGACACATCGCTTTGCAGAGTGACAGGATTCCAGCGATTCTGGCCACTGACAGTCAGCAGATATCGTAGTCTTGCATTTGTGTTCTGGCCTGTGAGTTATTCATTGACTAGATTCATCCAAGGACAGTCCACAGCTCTTCGTTCACTCTTGAAGCTTTCACCTCAGAGACAGTTGTGATGTTTTCTTTGGCCTGTGCATCTCCATCTGCTCATTCTTAGCTAAGGGTACAATTTCATCATCTGTAGTTGTCTCAGCAGGAGCTGATTCTCCAGAAGTCCTCTTACTGTCCGGAACCTTTGCAGTAACTTCCTCCACCAGCTACAGGCCATGATATTGCTGGTCTCACCAAAATGTTACTCCATGCCTGCTCTAAACAGATTCTCCACTGAGAAGAATGTGTTTGCCTGGTGGAGGAGGGGGAGAAATACTTCTACGTTGCATCATCTCAGGCTCCAAATGCATCCTTTCTAGAGATGCTGGTGGAGGTGCTGGTAGGGAGAAACCAGGGGGTGTGGGGCTAGTTTTTTTTAGCTTAAGTAGGAAAGAAGCATCAAGATGTACATGGAAAGCATATAGTTTTGACCCAGTGGCACTGAAAGAAGTGCAATATATTTCCAAGTCGGGATAGGGAGGGATTTGGAAGGGAACTTGCAGGTGATGGTATTCCTATGAATCTGCTCTTGTCCTTCTAGACGGTAGAGATCATGGGTTTGGAAGCTGTCATATAAGGATATTAGTAAATTTCTGTAGTGTATCTTGTAGATGGCACTGAGTGTTATGGTGGAGGAAGTGGATACTTGTGGATGTGGTGTCAATTTAGTGGCCTGTTTTACCCCATATGGTGTCAAGCTTCTTGGATGTTGATGCGGCTGCACCCATCCAAGCAGATAGGGAGAATTCCATCCTGCTCCTGATTTCTGACTTGTGGATGGTGGACAGGCTTTAGGGAGTCTGGAGATGAGTTACTTGCTGCAGGATTTCAAACCGCTGACCTGTTCTTTGTAGCCTTTACATCTGCGCTAGCCCAGACAAGTTGCTCGTCATTGGAACACCCAGGATGTTGATAATGGGGATTACATTATGGTTATTACCCACTGAATGTCAAGGAGCTAAAACTCTTCTGGATCATTAATGCCCTGTAGGGAAGGACACTGCTGTCCTTACCAGGTCTGGCATTAATTTGTCACTACGCACCCTTGCAATACGGTTGACTCTTAACTGTCTTCCAGGCAATTAGGGATGGGCAATAAATGCTGGCTGTTCCAGTGGTGCCCTCATCCAGTGAATGAATTTAAAAACTTCACCCAAAGAAGACATTTACCCCAAATCCCACTGATTTTGCTTGGGTTCCTCGGTGCCAGACCTGGTTAAATGCAGCCTTGGTGTCAAGGGCTATTACTCCCATCTCACCTCTGGAATTCAGTTCTTCCGTCCATGCTTGAACCAAGGCTCTAAACAGGCCAGGACCTGAGTGGTCCTGCCAGAGCCCAAACGGAGATTCAATTAACAGATTATTGCTGAGGTCGTGCTGCTTGATGGCACTGTTGCTGACCCTTCCATCTATTGTACTTTTTCCTCTCCTGGAGATACAAAGACAGATTTGAAACATTGGAATGTGTCAGGAGCTCTGTCCCTCACCTCGTAGATTCTGATTGAGATGTTCATACCCAGAGCTGTGAATCTGGTTGAGTGTGTTACCGGTAACAAGAATATAAGAGGCAGTTGAAGTGTCAGAATAGATTAAGCTTTTCTTTATCAAACAGTTAGAGCAGATGAC
Organism: Stegostoma tigrinum; assembly: GCF_030684315.1. Lineage (NCBI taxonomy): Eukaryota > Metazoa > Chordata > Chondrichthyes > Orectolobiformes > Stegostomatidae > Stegostoma > Stegostoma tigrinum. Next base: position 85,170,944 of record NC_081355.1, on the reverse strand, counting down.
ACACTGAATCCTGATCTGTGCTTAACTGAGTTGTCTCTGAGCTGTTAAGACTGAAGCTTCCTTCTGTAGCTGTGCCCATGTCCCATCCAACATTTTGCTGAAATCTTTAATGATGTAGGAGCACTCCATTGAGCTGAAAGGCCAGTGACCAAATGTGCACCACCCACTGGATGTTGTAGCTCCTTTTAGTCTTTAAGTATTAATCCAGGCCCATGTATTGGAGCCACTGATGCAAGTAGCTCGAGTTCATTGACCCACATTCAGTGCACCCTGTGCCCTGTGTCTCAGTCTGCAGTGGCAGGCTTACAGTGCTTCATACCCTCTGGGTGTGATTTTTCATTGCATAGACAGCAACACATGCGCTGACATAATACAGCAGGTCATTCACTCTCTTAAAGGCCTGAAGCCTGGCTCTATTGTGCCACCCATGGGATTCGAGGTGGTGGCCACTGAACCATGGGATCACTTGCTGCCTGGTCTCAGACAGATCCAGAGGTGGGTGGAGGCGATGAACAGACTCAGTGCTGTTCCTGACTTCAGTGAATTGCAGTCCTGATGCCTTTTAGATAAGGCAGTGTGACCCTGGAAGATGGGCCAGTGAGGATGAGAAATTCCTGCCTGCCAAACTCATAATGTGCTGCACACTAGCCATACCTGCATAGGAAATAAACCCAATAATGCTGCTGCTGATCCATTCTTGGCAGTGGGTATTGAAATCCCCCAACCAGACCACATTTTGTGCCCTTACCATCCTCAGTGCTCTCTCCAAGTGTTGTTCAAGAAGGAAGAGCATTGATTCATTAGGTGAGGGAGGATGGTACGTGGTTTAACCTGAAACCATGAGACTTCATGGGGTCTGGAGTCAATTTTGGGGACTCTGAGGGCTATTTTTCCCAACTATAATCCACTGTGGAATTGAGCCCAGGTCCCTGGCACTGTGAGGCAGCCGTGCTAACCACTGAATCACAAGTTGATTTATCTGTTTCTCTTCTAGGACCTCATTTCCAAGCAGAAGTCTGGCATACCCTCAGAGTTCCAGCACATGTGTAGAGCGAGATGAGCAACATATTGTCAGCCCTATGTTCAGTGATCAATCTTCACTTTTGGCAGCTGCAGACAGGATTATTCCCACAGGGTGGCGATGTTGTGAAAGGGATATCATGGGACCAGAAAGGGTCACACAGACCAAAGAAATGCAGGTTAGGTGGATTAGCTGTGCTAAGTTGCCCATAATGCCTCGGTTGAAGAATGCAGGGATAGGGTAGGTCTGGGGTGGGCCTGGGTGAGATGTTCTTCAGAGGGGCAGTGTGAAAAAGAAGTGGGTGGCACAGTGGTTCAGTGATTAGCACTGCTGCCTCACAGTGCCAGGAGCCCGGGTTCAATTCCACCCTCAGGTGACTGTCTGTGTGGAGTTTGCAAGTTCTCCCCATGTCTGTGTGGATTTCCTCAAACAGTCCAAAAGCATGCAGGTTGGGTGGATTGGCCTTGCTAAATTCCCTCTTTTTTCCAGGGATTTGTCGGTTACGTGCATTAACATGAGAAATACAGAGTTACAGGAATTGGGTGGGGTGCTCTCCAGAAGGCTGGTGTGGACTTGTTGGGCTGAATGGCCTGCTTCCACGCTGTAGGGGTACTATTGGTACTATAGTACTGGAAAACCCCAAGGTATGCCAAGAGGTTGAGAAGAGGTGCCACACCATAAAGATGCTGCCAAAGCCCACTCTTGCCATCTAGGCCTTATGAGAAATGGATATTTGTAAAACTGATGGCTGTCCTGCAAATATTAAATGACACACTATACGTTATGGCCAATGAACAGGAATGTTTCTGTGTGAAAAGGAGAATTTTGAAAATGATTATTTTGTGCCTGATTCGACTGAGCTGTATGAAATATTCATTCATAGAGAATCAATTGGTGTACACATGTGAGAGGAAGTGACTTAACAGAATGTAGAGTCTGCAAAGTTTAATCGAATACCAGTTAGAAGGAAAATAGCTTTGAATTTGTCCCAACCCAAGATTTAAGTTGATATAATAATACCTGCTATATTTGCAAAGTCAGATGTGACTGTCTGGTTACTTCAGCAATGATGTAAATCAAAATTAAGATAAATCCAATCCTCTCATAATTCACATTGTGAAGATATGAGATTTGAATGCAGTTTATTAGGACATTTGCTTGTAAGATTGTGAATGAAGAGTTTTTTAACCATTTAATGCTGATCTGTCTCAAAAATATGCAACAAAGACAGACACTGAAATTGATGGTTGTTACTTTCTCCATTCTAAAGAGATTCCGAGATGGCAAGGATGGATTTGGCCCTTCAAAAAAGCACTGTTCGAATAAAGGAATTTGAGTGTGCTCTATAAATGACCTCCGCCAAGGATGATATCCATTTGGTTAATAATTAAATACACTCCTAGCACTCAGTAAAGAGGCTGGCGCCTTAACTGCAACTAACAGCAACCAGCTTAACGAGAATAAAGATGTTATGGGTGAGTATATCAAGAATTGATGCTCAAAGCCATATTTAGCCATCAGTCCTCTGGCGTTTCAACTACACTGATTATATTGTGAGAAACATTGGCAGACTTTCTAGGGCACATCATCTGGAACTCATCAATGTTCTGTCAATATCTGTTATCAAAATTTTCTGAGCACTTCATTTAAAATTTCTATCTCAATGTACTTATAGAAGATATTATGAAGAGAAAAGTGAATATTCAGTTAAGGATTCTTGACGGAAGAATGAGGCGAGGCCAGGGAGAGCAGCCCTAACTTCAGCTGGAGTGAGGCAGAGAGGGAGGGCCCTGAGCAGATATCCCTATCCAACCAAGGTCTGAAATGAGGATATTTTCCAACGATTGCACAGAGTTGAGTATCATTCGCAGCTCCTCAGATACTGTCGCAGCCTGTATTCAAATACTACAAGACTTGGCCAAACTCCATGTTTAGGCTGGCAAGTGTTAAATAACCGTCATAGTACATAATGCCAGGCAATGATCATCTCCAATAAGGGACAATTTACTCATCTCTCTTTGATATTCAATGCCATTACCATCATTGACTATCCCCACTATCAACATGCTGGCAGTTACAGTTGGCAAGAAACTGAATGGGATTACTATGTAAATATATTGGCTATAACAATAGGTTGGAGGCTAGGAATCCTGATGTGAGTAACTTGTCTCCTGATTCCCCAGAATCTTTACACCATCTATATTGCACGAGGAAGGATTGGGTTGGAATAGTCCACATTTGCCTGGATGACTACAGCTCCAACAACAATCAAGTATCTTGACAATTTCCGAGACAAAGCAAGCCACTTAATTGGCACAACATCTTCAAACATCCACTCCCTCCACCTGCTGATGCTCTGGATTCTATCTATAAGATGCAACGCAGAAACTCACTATAGTTCCTTACACAGCACCCACTAAACACATGACATTTCCACCTAGAAGGACATGGGCAGTAGATACATCGGGGCATCACAACCTACAAGTTCTCCCCCCATTCATTCCCTATTCCAACTTTCAAAAATATCACTGCATCCTCAGTGTGGCTGGGTCAAAATCATGGAAATGCCTTCCTAATGGCATTGTGGGTATATCTACAGCACATTTTGGTAAGACAAATGAGGGCAAGACTTATAGAATTCATGACAGGACCCTGGGGAGTGTTGTCAAACTGAGAGACCTAGGCGTGCTGTTACATGGTTCTTTGAAAGTTGTGTCACAGATAGACAGGGTCATTAAGAAGTTGTTCAGCACACTGGCCCTCATTTTGCAGAACATTGAGCTGCTGTTGTACAGGGCATTGATGAGGCTACTTTTCGAGCACTGTGTACAGTGCTGGTCATGTTACTACAGGAAGGATATTATTAAATTGGAACGGGTGCAGAAAAGATTTACATGAATGTTCCCAGTACCTGAGATTTTACATTTTAGGAAGAGTCTGGATAGGGTGGACATTTTTCATTGGAGCATCAAAGGCTAACAGGTAACCTTACAGACATCTAAAAGACCACAAGGGACATAGATAAAGCTAAATGGCAGAGGTCCTTTCCCTCGGTCGGGGAGTTCAAAACTAGAAGACATAATATATAGGTGAAAGGAGAAAGGTTTAAAAGGGTCCGGGGTCGCTAACTTTTTCACACAGAGGGTTGCTCGTATGTGGAACAAATTGCCAGAGAAAGTGATAGATATTGGTACAGTCATAACATTTAAAAGACATTTGGACAGAAACATGAATAGGAAAGGTTCAGATGGATGTGGGCAAAGCCATAGCAATGGGACTGGTTTAATTTGAGAAACTTGGTCAATATGGACGGGTTAGGCTAAAGGGCCTGCTTCCGAGCTGTATGCTTTTTTGAGCCTTACAGTAATTGCATCAGGCCAAGAAGGCAACTCACATCAGCTTCTCAAAAGCAACGAGGGATGGACAGTAAATGCTGGTCAAGCCATTGACACCCACATCCCATGAATACATGAAGATCGTGAACCCCACTTTGTCGAGGGCATTGTGAATTGGCGATCAACTCTGATGTAGCCAATGATGACCACTGCCTGTGAAAGCATCTGTAAAACAAATGAACAAAATTCTGACCTGAACCTCACAGGAATAGATGTCTGTTTTTGACCATGATGCAAGTCAAGTGGCATCAGATCAGCTATTCTCTCTGTGCATGATCTATCATTCAATCATACAGATGACAGTGGAACTGAATATTGAGTTTAATAAGTGGTTAATCAATATCTCACATTCTGTACGACTGTCACATTTGAGATCAATTTCTACCCTTCCTGTTTAAATCTATCAAGCGTTGTTACTTCAAATAAGGAAACAAATTCAAAGATCCATTTTTAACCCAGTAATTTCAAGGGAGATCTTCACATTGATGCTACATGTTAGTATATTTTTATTCCAGTACTAGCAAAGCAATTAAGCATTTCAGCAAATTCACAAAACCCTAAACAAATACTTGTTTCCACATGCCAGCACTGGTTCGGATTATACAGCTGCAAAGCTATATGATACAATTGTTCCAAAAGTGTGTAAATGCTAGATTGAAAAATACCACCACATATAACATGGGTTATATACCTGTACAAAGCAAATAAAAAAGTCTATTTTGTCAAAGGAATGGCAACTATTCTAATGGGGTGATAAAAACCTGTATCAGAGCTGTTAGACAAGTTATATGCACCATTGATCACACTTCTCGATTGAGAAAACAATGGCATCGTTGAAGTTGACAGCTTTGGTTTTCCACATGGAATCACACTGGAGCATCTCGGAGCCAGACTGAGTGCAGTGGCCGGAACACCTACTATATAAAAGTACCAGGCTGGAATTTCTAGTTCGGGAGTGAAGAGCCCACTTGATTCCACTGATCCAGTGCATATTAAAGTGACGAGTTACAAGGAGTATTCTGCAGCAAAATCAACGTAACTCACTCGCTCTGTCCTAATCATGGATGTGCAGCTTTTCGCCATGACCTGCAGCATCTTGCTGCTGCTGGCTTCACAAATCAACGTGGCAAAGAAAGATAAAATGTCCAAATTGTCGGGACAGAAAACTGAGTTTTTTTTCCTTCGTTTTAAATAAATGTAAATTCACCGCTATCCTGCTCTATCATTAGAGAGAAACGCCTGGTGCCATTTTAACCTGAGAGTGGCCATACCGCGGGTAAGTCTTTCATGGTAACCCCAGCTAGTACTGGAATTGAACCTGCATTGCTGGTAACACTTCGCATTGTGTGCCAGTCATCCAACTAACCAACCTCCTCAATTCTAAATAGCGATGATAAGAACATTTATGGCATTGCTGAAAAGTATTTGAGAATTGCTTTTGAAGAATAACGACAGAATGTAAATGTTTTGGAACTGGATCTTCCATGGACAGTCACGTGTGTCACAAATACCTGTGTTAACAGCAGTGATCTGCTGTATGAGGGCTACACTGTCCGTTTGGCCATTAAAGATGAGAAGTGCTTGTTTTTGATTAATTGATTACATTGCGGAAAAGGCCAGAAATTATATTTTTGCCTTCTTAAACTCTTTTATTGTCATTTTCAACAGAGATAAAGCCAAACGATAAGTGCTGATTCATTCAGTAAGCAGAAAAAGCTGATTAATCCCGAGTATGTGAACAGCTGCACTCACAGCCAGTTTCACATATTCAGCTATGTTTATAACTTGCTTCAAGTGGCACTTTATTGAAGTGGCACTTATTCATACCAGGAATCCACTCTGTGAAAACAAAAACATATTCAAGTTTTGCATCTGTTTTTTTAATTTTCTGCCATTTTGGGTAGCGTATAGCTTTCAATGTTTCTATTTTATTGTTTTATTTGCTTTTTGTCCACCAAGCAGTACTCGATTCAGAGTTATGCCCCTTTAAATCCCCACTTCAATAAATTTCAGGCAGGACGTGATAGTGTTCAACTCTTCTTCTGCCTGTGCTCATTTATTTGGACAGGGGCCCTCTCTCCATCCCATAAACTCTTTCACCAACCTCGAACACACTCCCTATATCTGGCCCCTTCCCTCTGAATCTTACCTGCACTTGAACTCTTCGTGGAGAACTTTCAGTATGACATCGGTGTCCTTAACTTCTCTGCTCCCCTTACCAATTCAAATGTTTCCCGTTTCAAACTGACTGCATTCTATGCTCTCAGAACCAGCGCTAACTTTTTAATTAAACCTGCCAACAAGGGTGGAGCTGTTGTTGTTAGGCGTACAGGCCCAGTACATTTCAGAGGTTGAACGCCAACTCTCAGATGCCTCCGCCAATCTCCCTCTGACCCTAAATGCACCCCCATCCCCTCCACTACCCATTGAATATCAACTTATTGTCGCTATCATGATTGTAACCAAACTCATCCCATCTAAAGATTCTACACCCCCCTACAGTTTCTGACCTCATTCTGCCCCAATCCCATACATCCCTCTTTTATCATTTTCAAAAACCTACAACCAAGACTGCCCAGATAGACCCATTGAGGTAGACTGTTCCTGTCGCAATACACTTATTTATTCATACCTGATTCAATTTTTTTCTCCCCTTGTGCACACACTTCCCTCTTACATCCACATTCTTCTGATACTTGATGTCAGTTTCAAATTGTCCAGTTTGCTGGCACCAGCCACCTCCCCTTCACAACAGATGTTCAATCCCCCTACATGTTCATTCCTCCATTAGGATGATGAGACGGCCTTCAGTTTCTTCCTGCAAAAAAAGCCTGAATTGTTCCCATCCATCACCAACCTCCTGGCTAAGCTCATCCTTACTTTGAACAACTTCCTCTCACTTTCTTCAGGTCTAAGATGTTGTCATGCATATCTAGATGGGACTGACAAGTTTCTTTATGGGGTATGTAAAATAATCCTTGTTCCAATCCTACTCAGGCCTCACACACACCTCTTTCCCTAGTACCTCAATGACATCATTTGTGTTGCTTTAATCTCTTATCCCGAATTACAAAAATGATTAACTTTACTTTCAATTTTCACCCTCTCTCACCTTCATGTGATCCATCCCTGAACCCAACATTCCCTTCCTCGACATCTCTGTTTCCATTACAAACCCATTGACTACCACAGTTACCGAGGGAATGCATCCTCAAACCTTGCTTCCTTTAAGGACTGCATTGCGTTTCCTAGTTTCCCTGTCTCTGTTGGATCTGTTATGATGATGCCACCTTCCACAGGGGAACCTCAGAAATGTCAACCCTTTTTTCTTCTCAAGCAAGGATTCCCCCGCACTGTTGTTGACTGGGCACGCAGTAATGTTCAATCTATCTCTCATACGTCTGCCCTCAGTCCTTCCTTTCCCTCCCACAACAATTATAGGGGCCTTCGTTCCTTCACTGATCACCCCATCAGCAGCTATTTCCCGAGAATTATAAAGCCCCATTTCTGCTACTTCCAGTGGATACCACCATATATTCTCCTCTCATCCCTTGTCAGCGTTCAGCAGGCACTGTTCTGTCTGGGATACCTTAGCCCTCTCCCGCTCCTTTCCCAACATCTCCTGATACCCCCACAGCACATTCCCATACAAGTGCAGAATGTTCTCCTTTACGCCCTCCGTCCTCCTTATCCAAGATCCCAGGCACAACTTCAAGGTAAAGCAGTGTTTTACCAGCATTTTCGTTCAATCCGGTCTCCTCTATTCACTGCTCACAGACTGTGCCATTCAACAACATGACGGAAATTCAATTTACTTGTGACCTAAAGTCTCCACTGACGCACATTGTCCCTCGGAAGTTGTGCTCCAACAACTTTTCCTATTAACTGGTGTGCAGCCTTGCCAACAGGGTATATTAATTTGGGAGAAAAAGTACATATGACAGGAAGGATGAGAGTTTCTGTTTGCAGTTTTAACTAAAAGAAGTGTCACTTATCTCAAAATGTTAACTCTGATTTTGCTCCCCATTTGGAAAAGCAATGGCTGCTTAGGGATAGTCAACATGGCTTTGGACATGGGAAATCATGTCTCACTAACTGGATTGAGTTTGTTGAAGAAGGGAAAAAGAACATTGATAAATGCAGCTCTGTGGACATTATCTATATGGACTTCAGCGAGGCATTTGACAAGGTTCCCCATGGTAGACTGTTTAGCAAGGTTAGATCACATGGCATACAGGAGGACCTAGCTGTATGGATGCAAAACTGGGTCAAGAATAGGAGACAGAGGGTCATGGAGGATTGTTTTTCGGACCGGATGCCTATGACTAACAGTGAGCTAGTCTGTTGGATTGCTGCTGCATCCATTGCTTTTCGTCATTTATAAAAATGATTTGGATGTGAATATAGGAGCTATGGTTAGTAAGTTTGCAAATGACACCAAAAGAAAATTTGGGAAGAGTGAAGAAAATTACCTCAGCGCAACAGGACCTTGATCAGATGGGCTAGTGGGTTGAGGATTGGCAGATGTAGTTAATTTAGGTAAAAGTGAGATTTTGCATTTTGGTAAGGAATATCAGGGCTGGAATTATCCAGTAAATAGTAGGAACTTCGGGAGAGTTGCTGAACAAGGAGACCCATAGGTGCAGGTGTATAGTTCCTTGAAAGTGGATGCGCAGGTAGACAGAGAAATGAAGAAGGCACTTGGTACACTTGCCTTCATTGGTCATAACAGTGAATTGGATGCCATGTTGCTGCTGCACAGGACATTGATGAGGCCACTTTTGGGATACTGCATACAATTCTGGTCATCCCTATATAGGAAAGACGTTATTAAACTTGAGAGGGTGCAGAAAAGATTTACAACGATGTTGCCAGGGTTGGAGGGTTTGAGATATAGAGAGACGCTGAATAGACTGGGCCTTTTCTTCCCTGCAGTGTTGGAGATTGAGGAGGGACCTTATAGAGGTTTATAGAATCATGAGGGACACAGATGGTGTGAATAATCACAGTCTTCTTCCTGAGGTGTGGGTATCCAAAATTGGAGGGCACAGGTTTGAGGTAATAGGAGAAGGATTTTAAAAAGGATGTGAAGGGTAACCTTTTCACACAGAGGGTGGTGCATGTATGGAATGAGCTGCCAGAGGAAGTGGTGGAGGTGAGTACAATTACAACATTTAAAAGGCATCTGGATGGGTGTATGAATCTAAATGGTGAAGAGTGATATGTGCCAAATGCTGGCAAATGGAAGTAGGTCACATTGGGATGTCTGGACATTGCAGACACGTTGGGCTGAAGAGCTTATTTCCATGCTGTACGACTCCACGACTCCAGCGTACATGCTTTTCACAACCGGCTTTGTGAACTTCGCCTTGGTAGCAATGAGTTGCCAATTAATGGGATGATTGCTTGTTAAACACCTTGTAAATGGTCCAACTCTGCTCATTAATATTCAGCTTCATACCTTACCAAATACGCCAAAGAAGGCAGACAACAAAAAGTTTCGACATTGTAGTCAGAGTGGCTCCCTGGGCAATTCTGCTCATCACCACCCGAAGGGCGGGGTTGATGGCCTAGTGGTATTATTGCTGGACTGTTAATCCAGAGATCCAGAAAATGTTCTAGGGGTCCGGGTTCAAATCCTGCCATGGCTGATGGTTGAATTTGAATTCAATAAATATCTGGAATTAAGAGTCTAATGATGACCGTGATCCATTGAAGATTGTTGGAAAAACCCATCTGCTTCACGAATGCTCTTTAGGGAAGGAAACTGTCATCCTTACCTGGTCTGGCCTACACATGACTCGAGACCCAAAGGCATTGTGGTTGACTCTGGGCAATTAGGGATGGGTCATAAATACTGCCTGGTCAGCGACACCTTCAACTTGTGAATGAATTTTTAAAAAACTAGCTCTCTCAGACCTCCATCTTGCTTAGGACAAAACAGCATCACAGGGCACAAACCATGGGCTCAGACACATGCATCCCTTGTCCACGGACTTTACTATCCAGCATTTCCCAAACAGTTACCACCATAATGGCATCTGTTCAGGAAGCATAGACTTGCATCACAGGGTCCACCAGCAAGTAGAATTGAGTGGCTGCAGCACAGGCTGATCTCCAGCTCAGAGACAGGCTGCATCTCTGGGCTGCTCACTTCAACTATTGCTCACTTAGTGCCTTCCAATGCATACTCAGACCATCCATACCTTGCCATGACTTGTCTTGTTGTGCCAACTTGTGCAGTCAAGACCCATCAGCTTGCCTTATTATTGTGTGGGTTATAGGGGGATGGGTATGGGTGGGATGCTTCAAGGGGCGGTGTGGACTTGTTGGGCCGAAGAGTCTGTTTCCACACTGTAGGGAATCTATTCAGCAGTCCTCAAAGGGGCAAACATGTTGCTGTACAGTAAGACAGCAAGAACTGCAGATGTTGGAGTCGGAGATGTGGAGCTGGAGGAACACAACAGAGCAAGGTAGCATCAGAAGAGCAGGAAAGTTGATGTTTCGGGCCAGGACCCTTCTTTAGAAATGGGGAGGGGCAAGGGAGCTCAAACAAAAAGAGAGGAGGGATGAGGCTGGGGAAGGTGGGTGGGATAGTGATAGGTGAGTACACATAGGGATTGGTGGGTATTGGTCAGTGAGGTGGGAGAGAAGATGGAGAGATTGTGTCTGGTCAAGGAGGCAGGGATGAGAGGGACAATTGGTCATGGGATGAGGCCGGGGGAGGGGAGATTTCAAAACTGGTAAAGTCCACATTGAGACCATTGGGTTGTAGGCTACCAAGACAGAATATGAGGTGCTGCTCCTCCAGTTTCTGGGTGGCATCATTGTGACTCGAGAGGAGACCCAGGATGGACATGTTGACCAGGGAGGGGGAGGGCATGCTAAAATGCTTTGCTACCAGAAGGTGTTTTCGTTTGTCACATACAGAGTGCAGATACTTTACAAAGCAGTCTCTGAGTGTCCGCTTGGTCTCACCGATGTAGAGGAGGCCCCACTGGGATCAGTGAATGCAATAGACCACATTGCCAGATGTACAGGCGAATCCCTGAATGATACAGAAGATTTGTTTTGTGCCTTGAATGGAGGTGAGTGGGGAGATGTAGAGGCAAGTGTAGCACTTCCTGCAGTTGCAGGGACAGGTGCCGGGGGTGGTATGGTAAATGGGGAGGGTGGAGCGAACACGGGAGTCATGGACAGAGCAGTCCCCATGAAAGGCAGATTGGGGTGGGTAGGGAAATGTATTTTGGCTGTGGGGTCAGATTGTAGGCGATGCAAGTAACACTTTCTGGAAAGCCAGCTTTTCTGTTCCTCTGATGCTGCCTAGTTGCTGTGTTCTTCCTGTTCCACACTTTATTATTGCTGTACACTAATGTGCTGTTTCAGTCTCAGACTTGCTTTCAGTCTGTGTTTGATCTTGCCAATGCACAAGAGCTGGAATTGTGAACAACCAATACAGGAGCCAGATTGCAAGAAGTCAGGATTGCGGTGTGGTGCACTGGAAGCTACATATATTAATACACAGGCCCTGTGAGCTACAGACAGAAAGAACATGCATTGTCTGTTTCAACTCAGCAAAATAGGTGACCACCATTTGCTGTTTCATTTCTATGGATAATAGCTTGACCAATCAGTGTCAATCTGCCTGGTTTGAAATCCCAGTGAAACCTTGTTCTTAACAGCCAATTAACCACCATTTTCTTCACAGCAACACCTACAATCCATTTTCCAACAAATCTGCACACTCTTCTCTTACAGTGTAAATGCTGTTTTTTTCCCCTTTTTTATATTCTTGCAAGTTGTCCTGATGAATGAAAAATGAAGACCTTTGGCAATTTTTTTTGCAAAAATATATTTTATTCATTAAAAAAATTGTTATATACTTGAAAATCATTTTGTAAATAGACAGTTACTGAGGTTACTGTACAGAATTGGCACATGAAACATACAAACATTGGAAATCTGGCATTCCCTGCAGTTTTAGCAAAGCTCAAGGCATTTCTTACCGATACACAACATTTACATACATTTGAGGCACAAAGAAGGTTTGATAACTGAATGGACTTCCAATGTACTTTGGCAGATAGACATTGGACAGTGTTATTTCCACACTGTGCTTTGGGGGCAGCTGCCCCATGCTTTAGTGTGTCCCTCAGCACATAGTCCTACACTTTGGAATATGCCAGTCTGTTACACCTGGTCAAGGGAAACTCTTTGTAATTGAAGACAATCAAGTTTCAGGCAAACCACAGAATGTTGATGGTCCCTCAGGCTCAATCGAATTTTGTTTTAATGTGCATCCTGGTGAACAGATCATAGAATGCAAAGTTGCTTGGGATGAACCTTGACAAAACCACTGCAACTTTCTCCAGAATTTCTTTGGAAAGGCACATTTCAGCAGGGGATTAGGGACAGTCTCTTTGCCCTGCAGCTATTTTGAGGGCAATGTGAGATGACACAGAACAACTGGTTGTACATAAAGGATCTCACAGGTAGTGCCCTTCTCACCATCAGCCAAACAATATGCTTGGTGCTTCTTAATGCTCTGACAATGAGGCATTCTGTCAATAACTTTCACTGTCTGCTCAAGGAACAACCCAGTAGGATCTACCCTATCCTTTCCTGCTGACCACTGCGTAATGGACTTGTGGTCAGAGGTGTTGTCTTTCAAAAATTTTTCCACAAAATGTGCCTTTTCAGAAAATGCAACTTTTCCAAATGTGATGTATTCTGCAATGTTTAATTCCCAGTTCTGAATTTTCTGACGCCACATCTCAGTGTTTTTGACAACTTCTGTGTCCTCCCAATGCGTGAAGGCTTCCAGTTCTCCTGTAATAATATGGAGCCTGTGTACATTGCTGGTCAGCAACTTGAACTCATTCTTAACATGAATCCTCTCACTTCATGTTTGATTTTTTTTAGACTCTCATCTTTTAACCCTACATATTCACTTGCCATCAGTGCCCCTCCTTATTATTTCCTATGTTCTCATTGTCTAATCTGAATATGTATAAGTTTCTTATGTCTCTAGCTGATATCTACCCCAAATCTTTACTAGTTTAAAGAGTTTGCCATGTTCCTATTTACCTTTTCCACCAGGACACAAGTCCCATGTTAATTAAGGAGAAGTCAATTTGAATTCAGCAGTCCCTGACAACCAACTTTCACTTATTTCACAAACTTTCAGCAGATATGTCTCAATTCTTTCAGAAACCCATTAGCAACACAATGTTAGGTAAAGTGATTGATCTTTAAAGTTGTGATTAAACAATCAAGCAGGCAAATGAGATTCTGGCTTTTCACAATAAAATGTTAGAAGATTAACAAGCAAAGAAATTATGTCAAACTCACACAACATATGCTTCGTCTAGAGTTTGAACACTGCGTGCAAAGTGGGGCATCTTTTTTACAGGTAGGGCATTGGAAAAGGTTCTGTAAAAGTTTGTGTGAAGTAATGTCACAAAGTAAAAAAGATTCTTTAATCCAATTATCCGTTTTGTGTCCCACAGCACTTTTCTCTGCTGAAAATTAATCACTAGACGGAGAATTCCTTGACAGAATTCAGCCCAGATCTCAGATACACCTCACTCACCTGAATGGGTATATACCTGGAAAAATGAATCTGCTACCTGCCAAGACCTGCCATTCAGTTGAATAGATTTTCAGGTCAATGGGGAACCATAACATTCAAAAGCTCATACCTGGCATGGCCACCTCATATGCCAGAGGCTGGTGGAGAATGGCAAAGATAGCAAGCTCAGGGAGATGCAAAGCCTGTGGAGTTGACACAACAGTCTCCAAGGAAAGGGATCTATGCCAGCCACCTGTAACATTTCTTCCTCAATCAGATGTGGAGCTATCATAGTCAAGTGTTCGCCACTTTGTCTCTAAAAGCCTAATCTCCTCACTGAGGTGCCAGTACCTGGACCAGTGGGAGTATAGCAGGGACAGTCTTACTGATGCTGCCTCTGAGGCCTCCTCTTGTCAAGGTGTCAGGGGGTGACTTCTGACAGTTGGCTGTTTTTCTGTGTAATTGCTGGACATCCCAGCATGACCAGCAAGACACAAGATGGAAGGTGGACATTGTACCAGAGATGTTAGTGAGGTATCGGAGAGAAGACTGTGCCACTTATTCTGGCACAGTGGAGACTCTCATTGACCTTCTTATGGCGTTCACACGGGTGGCCACCTCAGAGCAGGCTGCCAGTGTCTGGTGGTATGGCGTCCCCAGCTGGTTCTCCACGAAAAGGACTCCTCGCCTTTGCACAACACCCTTGACCAGGGCCTGCGGGTCCCTGTTGGAGAATCATGGTGCCATCTTCATCTTCTCAGACATCTTCAGAAAATGTGCCTGAGCAAGCCAGGCAGTTCTTACCAGGATGCAGAGTGGCCTTTGAAAGATGGCAGAGTGACCAAATTTGGCAATTTTTAGTGGATGCGTGCTAAGTGATGTTTCAGGAATGGTGCTGAGTAAGATGGTTTTAGATTCAAAAGTGAGGGACATCATGAGGCAGCGAATGTACTTAATGAGCCACTTTGTGAGATACAGTGAAAAATCTGGTTTGGCATCACAGTGAGAAAACTTGTAAAATGTCATCACAACTCGGACAAAACCGCAAGAAGTAAGAAAAAGCACTAGAGTTTAACAATGAGGATATTAATGATGATCTTAAACAGGATGCTGGTTAGACACAACTGGAATATTGTGTATGGGATAACAAGGTGTAGAGCTGGATGAACACAGCAGGCCAAGCAGCATCAGAGGAGCAAGAAAGCTGAAATTTCGGGCCTAGACCCTTCTTCAGAAATGGGGAGGGGAAGGAGGTTCTGAAATAAATAGGGAGAGAGGGGGAGGCGGATAGAGTTGAATAGAAGGGAAGATAGGTGGAGAGGAGACAGACAGGTCAAACAGGCCAGGATGGAACCAGTAAAGGTGAGTGTAGGTGGAGAGGTAGGGAGGAGATAGGTCAGTCCTGGGGGGGTGGACCTGTCAATGGGGCAGGATGAGGTTAGTAGGTAGGAGATGGGGTTGAGGCTTGAGGTGGGAGGAAGGGATAGGTGGGAGGAAGAACTGGTTAGGGGGGCGGGGACGAGCTGGGCTGGTTTTGGGATGCAGTAGGGGGAGGGAAGATTTTCAAGCTTATGAAACCCACATTGATACCATTGGGCTGCCCAAGCGGAATATGAGTTGCTGTTCCTGCAACCTTTGGATAGCATCATTGTGGCACTGCAGGAGGCCCAGAATGGACATGTCGCCTTCCAAATGGGAGGGGGAGTTGAAATGGCTCATGACTGGGAGGTGCAGTTGTTTAGTGCAGAACATCTACACTCACTTCACACTCTGTGTGTGTCAGCAATTTTTTGATGGAGGCAACCATGTCTTCATAGGAAAGGATGATCACAAGATCTACGGCTTGGATGGACTCCTCCACTGTCCTGTTCAGGGTTTGCTTACCCTCCAGACTATCCACCAGATCTTAATGCACCTGCTTTGGACACACAGCATCTGCCACCTTGTGGATGAACTCACAGGTTTGTCATCTATCTGGAGCTCAGTATCTTCATGGTTCCCTACATTCTTCTGAGTGTCAAAGCCTTGAGCAACTTCTAACAGCCAGTGATTGAGCACTGCTGAACCAAATTTTGAGTTCAATTCCTTTCAAAATGAACAATTACTTTCTATTTGTTTTCCTATTTACATGCTATACCTGTAAGCCACCCTTTTGCAATTCATGCACTAGGCCACGCAGATCCCTCTGCATGCCAGAGCTCTGCAATCTCCCATTATTTACATAATAATCTTAGTTACATTACCTTTTGTTCCTTCAACCAAGTCATTCACATGATTTAACAGTTGAGGCCTCAACACTGACTCAATGCACATAGTCTCTCACAAACCTGAGAAAGGTCCATGTACATGTGCTCTCTGCTTTATATTGGCTTACCAATCTTCTATTCATGCAAGATGTCATTCCCTACATTATGACTCTTCAATTTCCATCATAAACTTTGTAGTGTAACCTTATGAAATGCTTTCTGGAAAGTACAGAGCATCCTATGGTTTCCCTTTATCCATGCTACATGTTGTGTCTTCAAACTATTGAAGGCATTGGTTGAACATGGGATGACACAGTGTGGATCCGAAGGAACACAGCGGGCCAGGCAGCATCAGAGGAGCAGGAAAGTTGATGTTTCTGTTTGGGACCCTTCTTCAGAAAACCCATTTCTGAATGGGTAGATGAAGGCAGCCTAAAGGGTGAGCAACTAATATTCCTCTTCATGTCAAAAATGAAAAGATGGAATATTTTCTTTGAGAAGTCAGCCCTGTACCAAACCTGAGAATAATTACCACTTTGTTCTGGTCTCACCATAAACATTAGGCTTAACAACACAATCAACCCTATTGGAGGAAATCTGTTTCATTGAAGCATCTGCTCAATGGATTGCTGAAGCCGTCATGGTCTCACTGAATGATGACTAGGGGCCAAGTTTCATTTGGACATTGACTCAATAATCAGTGGACCCAGTATTTCCTAAAGTGGAAATCCAGATGGAGGAATGGACATTGTATTCCCTGACATTTTCACTAATTTGAATAATTTGGACTGTTAGCATGTTAAGTCAATTCATCAATATTAGAGACAGATGATTAACACCATTATCTGCTTTGTTTGTTTAAACACCAACTGAGTGATTGATTAATATGAATTTGTTTGTGTCATTTTTTCTTTCCAGTCTAACAGGAACATGATAAACCAGTGGCAACAACCAACAAGGTCTTCCCAAATTGGTAAGAACTTCATAATGGCATTATTTTGTGAATTGCGATCTTACAGGTGATGTTTGGCTTTGGGTTGAGATTAGATTGCTTTGAATTGTTGCAAGTCACAGTAGAATCTCAAGTCTTCATATTGTCCACTTGAAATTTTCATCGTGACTTCAAGTGTGAGTTCCCGTGTGCCCAGGGGTAACACTTGTCATGGAGGAAAATTCTCCACATCAATCCCAGCAACTTGTGTCAATTATTTATTAACTTGTGTCAATTCACTGTTTTTCACAGAAAAATGTCTTGAGCTGCTGCACAGAACTTTTTCTTTAGATTAGATTCCCTACAGTGTGGAAACAGGTCCTTTGGCCCAACAAGTCCACACTGCCCCTTGAAGCATCCTACCCCTACAACCCACACACCCCTGAACACTATGGGCAATTTAGCATGGCCGATCCACCTAGCCTGCACATCTTTGGACTGTGGGAGGAAACCGGAACACCCGGAGGAAACCCACGCAGACATGGGGAGAATGTGCAAACTCCACACAGACAGTCACCTGAGGCTGGATTTGAACCCAGATCCCTGGTGCTGTGAGGCTGCAGTGCTAACCACTGAGCCACTGTGCCGCCCCTTTTTAAAAAAATAATGATTAGATTAGATTAGATTCTGTGTCAGAAAAGTTGAATGCCAGCACAAGGAGGGGAAATTTGTAAATTTAAATATCTGGCTTTTAGCAAAGAGCTTACAGTAGGAGGGTGACTGGAGAGATTTAGTCAGGAATTTACAAAACAAAAGGGTGAAGTGGTTAAGGCATATCTGACCATAATGGGGCAAACGGGAAGAATGTATAAGATCCGGGCACTGGCTAGGCTGCCGGTTAATGCTGAAGCTGTTACAGAGATGGAGGGTGGGAGGCTGTGAGGGGATTGAAGCAGAGATTGAGAATTTTAAATTCACAACAATGTGGACACAAGATGTTATAAGTAATTAGAAGTGAGAGGTCATGTGGTGAAATCTCGCCCTGTAGATCAGAGTTGGTCTAACTAATACCAGAGTTAATTAACATTGTGGTTCATTCTATGAAAGAATGTATGTTTTCCTTAAAATAGGTGAATGCTATGTGATTAAC
Source organism: Stegostoma tigrinum (assembly GCF_030684315.1). NCBI lineage: Eukaryota > Metazoa > Chordata > Chondrichthyes > Orectolobiformes > Stegostomatidae > Stegostoma > Stegostoma tigrinum. Next base: position 85,152,630 of record NC_081355.1, on the reverse strand, counting down.
ATATTCTTTCTGCTCAGACCATTGATAATGGTATACATCTTGAAGCTTTAGTTTTATCTCAAAGTCTTCTGGACGTTTCTGTAATAGCTCCATTGAAAATCTCGAAAACCAATTCAGTTTCTATATGAAGGGACTTCTCTCACCACCTGGGCATCAGCAGGATGACTGTAACTTATGAAGGATTTTTGCTGGTTGGCAAACATTCTACCCATTTTCAGAGAAGGGTCTTGATGATGTGACTCTATTTATTTCCATTTGCAGATTTAGTTGCTGCTGTGACCCAGCCCATTTAGTTGTCTGACCAATTGTCAAATTGCTGTCCCTAAAAGTGGTCTTTTGAATGTTGTCTCAATGTCTATGAACATGTTTCTTTAGCATATCATTCATTTCTTTGTCTAACCTGACAGCTTTTGCGTGGCATGGAACATTCCTCGCATAATCCTTCATTCAATATTCCTATGCTTTCAATGTTCTCTCTGCACTCTTGTTGTTGTTGCCTTTTGTTGGTCACATTTCCATCATTTTTAAACATGACACATGTGCAAGCGAGCTATGACGAGTATCTTTAGAATGCACATATATCACATTTTGAGATATAGCTTCAAAATCCACTTCTTTTGGAAATCACTGCCCGTTTATAGTTCCCCAAGAATACTCTTTGTCCGTGGACATTATGCAAAAAGAAAATTTCTTGAAAATGCAGTGAACTGAATACATTTTTGCTTCACTTAACTCAGGGTGCTCGTTGTACAGCAATAACCTGATAAATTTATCCTAAAAGTGTAACAAAAACTCTGATAGTTCTATTCATGACACAACCTATCTCAACATAGTATCAGAGATAATGGGAACTGCAGATGCTGGAGATTCCAAGATAATAAAATGTGAGGCTGGATGAACACAGCAGGCCAAGCAGCATCTCAGGAGCACAAAAGCTGACGTTTCGGGCCTGGACCCTTCATCAGAGCTGATGAAGGGTCCAGGCCCGAAACGTCAGCTTTTGTGCTCCTGAGATGCTGCTTGGCCTGCTGTGTTCATCCAGCCTCACATTTTATTATCTCAACATAGGTTTTTTAAATGACATTGTGACCGGTAAACTTTTCTTTGTAGGCTTCGCTCTGTTTGTTCCCCTTGTGCCAATTTGCAGTTTCTAATGACAAAAACAAAAATACTGCAGATCCTGGAAATCTGAGACATATATAGAAACAGTTGCAGACACTCTGCAGGTTAGGCAGCATCTGTCAAAAGAATTATGTTTTTAGGCTTGGATTTCTTTTGTCAGGACACAAAGTATCAGCTCACTCATGTTCCTTTAACGGGGATGCTGCATGGCCTCTTTCCAGTAATTATAATTTTTCTTTTATTAACGTAATGAATGATTAGATGGTTTCAGTGCACTCCTCTATCATTGAGCATAAGAGTTGAGGCATCATGTTGAGGATATATGGGATGTTGGTGAGGCCATTTTTGAAGCACTCTTTGCCCTGATGTAGTTAAATTGGAGAGGGCTCCGGCAAGATTTACCAAGATGTTGCCAGGACTGGAGGGTTTTGAGGTACAAGAATAGTTTGGATAAGCTGGGACCTCTTACTTAAGAGATTGAGGGGTGACCTGGCTTAGGTTTACAAAATGATGACGGACATTGATATCCCTAGGGTGGGGGAATTCAAAATTAGGGAGCACAGAATTAAGGTGAGTGGAAAAAGACTTAAAAGGGGCCTGAGGGGCAACTTTTACCCACAGAGGGGGTGTTCATAGGTGGAAAGAACTGCTTGAGGAAGTGGTAGATGTGGGTAGAGTTGTTGCATTTAAAGGACATTTGGATAGGTACATTAATAGGAATGGTTTAGTGGGATATGGGCCAAGCGCAGCCAAGAGGAATTAGTTTAGTTTGGAAAATTTGTTCAGCATGGATGGGTTGGAAGAAAGAGTCACACAACATGGAAACAGGACGTATGACATGCTGGAAATAATTACAGAAATTTACCTGGACATAGTTGAACTGTGGTAGAAATCTACTTTAAATACTTGATTTACGCAAAATGCCACTTTACTTTCATTGTAGATCCATTTGTCACAACACAACTCAGTTGATTCAATATGACCTTCAATTCTACAAACTGATCCCAATAGGTTTGAATACCTATCGAAATTCCAACAAAATACATCAAATAGAGAGAGACTGATAGCGGTGACCTCAATGATAAAGCATAGCCTTGCATGGTGCATTTTTCTGCTTACTGCTGCTCAATAAAAGGCTAAAAATATTTTCCACACCATGGCAGTATTTTTAAAACCCAATTTCATGCAAAACAATATATGTACTTTGTGTCACAGGATCGTTATGGATAATGATGTCACAGAGGGCTGTGATAGATTTTATTTCCTTGACATTTTGTTTCCAATCTGGCAGGTGCTGGGTAAAAATCAAGCAAGTTCCTGCTGCACCAATGCATAAAACTAATTTAAAACAATCAAAGGAAGTAGTTTATAAAAAAAACTAAAGTCAAACATAAAATCTTTATCAATTTTAGCAAGAAGTTCCAGGATTCTAGCTCCTACATTTTTCAAAGTGCTGCTTGATTGAGATCAACTTTTCCATCTTTTTGTTTCAACAATGCAAACAGAAGGTACAACACACACCTGACCCTCCCAAAAAAATTTTGAGGCTAGAGATGTTTTCAGTTGTTGTTTTTGTTACATTAATCTGAGTAGCATTAACTTTGCTTAAGAAGGTTGTGTGTGGGATCTTAAAGCAAGTTATTGAATCAGATGGTTTATGGAGAAATTTCGTGGGCAAGTCATTGTTTACCATTCCACTTCTTTGTGTTGTATTATTTCAGTAGAACCTGTTTCATAAATGTGAAACCTTGGATTATTTAATGTGGAGAAATTTAAGAAGTAGACTTTATTATCTTACTTTCCCTACAATGACTTATTTCTGTTCATATAAACGTAGAACTTCTGAATTATGCATTCCACTCATAACTTGTCAATTTTGGAACAATAGAACTTTAACTTCTTTTCCTGCATTTCCATCATCCCACCCCCTTGACCTGTCCGTCCTCCCTGGACTGACTTATCTCCTCCCTAACTCCCCACCTACACTCACTTTTACTGGCTCCATCCCGCCTCTTTGACCGGTCTGTCTCCTCTCCACCTATCTTCTCCTCCATCCATCTTCTATCTGCCTCCCTATTTATTTCATGGTCTCCTACCCCTCCCCCATTTCTGAAGAAGGACTATGCCCAAAATGTCAGCTTTCCCGCTCCTGTGATGCTTCTTAGCCTGCTGTGTTCATGCAGCTCTACATCTTGTTATCTCCAATATTGTTGTTTTTTTTCAGATTTCTGGAAACCACAAAACAGAACAATCAGTGCCCAAATATTTGTTGCGGTTTATCTGTATTATGGGATATGTTATTATGTCAAAAGTACCTTATCAGCACAAATTTTTATTAGTTGTTTCCAACGTGAAACTAAATTAGGAACATCATCAATATTCTGCAACAAACTGAGTTTTTCCAGCTATTTCTGCTTTTGTTTCAGATTTCCAGCTTCTACAGTTCTTTGTTTCATTATATCAATATGCTGTACAGACTTCTCAGTATTGAAATCACTGAATATCCTTCCAACAATAAATTATCTGTGCAAACATTCAACAGAATGACAAGCTTTGGAAATGTTGAGTGAGCACTTTTAAGCAGAACTGTCAGAAACAACTACAATCCTTTCTGTAAAAGGCTTTGCTAATGTTTTCTAATCTAAGATCAATCAAAAGATAGGTGTTCAGTTAGCTGGATGTTACAGGAATTTTAATAGCTTACCAATATTCACAGAGACACACTGTGTGAACGAAAAGTTCTGTACACATAGTTTCTGAACAGAAGCTGCTTCTCCTGTGGACCTTTCTTCTGGTCATCTACCAAAGCTATACTTTGAAATGGTTTCAAACTTTTATGTCTTTTGGGAGGCACAGTGGATCAGTGGTTAGCACTGCTGCCTCTCAGTGCCAGGGTTTGATTCAAACCTTGGATGGCTGTACGTGAGGAGTTTGTCTATTTGCCGTGGATTTGCGTAGGTTTCCTCCTGGTGCTTTCATTTCCTCGCACAGTTGGCCTTGCAAATCTGCCTGCAGTGTCGAGGGATGGGCACAAGGTGGATTAGCAATGGAAAATGTGGGGTCACAGGGAAAGGGCAGGGTCCAGGTCTGGATAGGATGTTTTTCAGAGGGTCAGCCAGACTCATTGGCTGCTTTCCACACTGGACGGATTCTGTGATTCCACTTCACACCCTCATACTCCCTAATTGTTCTGAGAATTGCCATTTTATAGAGAGCAAGATATTTGGCACTACTTTGTTCCACTAAATCTAACCTTGCTGATGCCATTCTAAATGTTCCAGTTTCTTCCCAATTATTAATATTTCTGCACCTTAAAATGTTTATTCCACCGACTGCATTGTGAATAACTCACACTGCTCTCCTCACTGTTGTCAGATGAACGCTCAGTACTGTTCATCATGTTGTATGATAGTAGGAAAGGAAGCTAAGAAGAAGATGCTAAGAATCTGAAAAGGGATATAGATAGCTTTGGCAGATAGGGTGCAATGTGGGAAATTGTACAGTGTCCAACATGACAGAAAGAATAGAAGAGCAACATTTGATTTCAATAGAGAAAAATGGCAGAATGCTGCTGTATCAAGGAACCTGGAAGGCACATGCTGCCAACTGTCCAATCCTGAGCAGCCAAATAACCCAAACACTGTGCTCCACACTTACTCACTTACTGCCTTCTGTCTTCCAGAACAAGGCGGCAGCAGGCACTAACCACATGAGAACAGTACTCGTCATGTCCCTGTCTAATGGGGGAAATGCCAGCTATTACCATTAGAGTAACAATTGCTGAGAGCAACAGTGCGACTGCAATCATCAAAGATGACAATCTCTTCACGTCTAACACTCCTCCTCAAATCTCCCGATCCCCTCACTCTCTCTATTAATTTAAAAGCAGTAGATGATGTAAACAGGGATGTCTTCTCCCGCCCCATCCCTTCACTGCCTTTCTCCTTCATAATATCAAGGAACCACATTCGGGGTCGGGCAGTGAAAGAAGAGTGTGAGATGAAAATAAAGGAAAGCAGTGATGAGTTAGAAATACAATCACTCAATCTCCCACACCCCCCAACCATTGGCTCAGGTACTAACACTGCACATAATTCAGTGGGTAAATCAGAGACAGAACGTACACTCGGTGCTGCTACAAGTGAGCTGCAGCCAGGAACAGACGAAAGGGTCACACAGGTGGCAGCTCACTGGACGGTCGGGTGTATGTCACTGCAGCTGCATTGGTCTCAGATGAAGATCTCAGAGGGGTGGCTGACAGAGAAGGCTAATGGCTGTGTTCACTGAAACACTGGTGCATTTGGCAGGCCGACAGAAAACCTGAGCTCCCTGTCACTGAGCATGCGGGAGTGCAGCTCTAGTTTGGCACAAGGCTTTGTGCCACGAGGAGGCAATTGAGAGGCAATGACCTAGTGGTGTTATCACTGGGCTGTTAATCCAGAGACCCAGATGATGGTCTGGGGACCGGGGTTCAAATCCTGCCATTGCAGATGGTGAAATTTGAATTCAATAAGTATCTGGAATTAAGGATCTAACGATGACCATGAATCCATTGTTGATTGTCGGGAAAAACCCATCTAGTTCACAAATATCCTTGAGGGAAGGAAACCTCTAAACTTACCTAGTTTGGTCTACACGTGACTCTAGACCCACAGCAATGTGGTTGACTCTTAACGGCCCTCTGGGCAATTAGGGATGGGCAATAAATGCTGCCTAGCCAACGATTCTCTCATCCTGTGAAAAAATAAAGAATAAAGGAACCCATCTTTCTCTCATGGAAAAAGTGAACCACTGGATCGAATGGGAATCAGTTGGAAATCTCTCCGCTGGTTGGAGGCATATCCAGTACAAAGGAAAACAGTTGTGGTTCTTGGAGGCCATGTATTCCAGTCCTAGGACACGTCTGCAGGTTTTCCTCAGATTAGTGTCATAGTCCCAACCATCTTCAGCTGCTTCCTCAATGACCTTCCCTTGATAATACGGTCTAAAGGGAGGATATTTGCCAATGATTACACCATGTTCAGTGCCATTCATGACCCTTCAGATATTGAAGGAATCCCTGTTCAAATGCAACAAAAATTGGCCTCGGTCCAGATTGGGCTCACAGATGGCAAGTAATCTTTGTATCACAGAAGTGGCAGGCAATAAACAACTCCAATAAGAGACAATGTAATCATCCTTTGATATTCAGTGCCATTACCATCTCTGCTGCCCCCCACTATCAACATCCTGGGAGCTACAGTTGTCAAAAAAACTGAACAGGACTTACTAGAAAAAAAAGCATGTTGATTACAAGAGCAAGATCAGAGGCTAGGAATCCTGCTGTGAGGAGATCACCTCCTTACCTTTCAAAACCTTTCCACCATCTGTAATGCACGAGACAGGATTGTGATGGAATTTTCCACATTTATCTAAATTTGACTACATCTCCAAAAACAATCAAGTACCCAACATTCTACAAACAAAGAAACCCACTTGATTAGCACCACACCTCCAAACATCCACCCCTTCCACCTGCTAATGTTCAGTAGCAGCAGCGTGTACCATCTTTAAGTTGCAATGCAGAAATTCACTAAGTCTCCTGAGACTGCACCATCTAAGTACATGACACTCTCATCTAAAAGGACAAGCGCAGCAGATACAGGGGAGCACCACAACTTGCACATTCTCCTACAATCCATTCTCCATCTGGACTTTGAAATAATATCACTGCTGCTTCAGTGTCGTGTGTCAAACTCCTGGAAATCCCCACTTAATGGCATTGTGTGTGTATTTAAACCACACTTTAGTAAGACAAACAAGGGTAGAACTTACACAATTCTTGATAGACCCCTGGGGAGTGTTGCCAAATGAAGAGACCTCAGGGTTCAGGTGCATGGTTCAGGTAGACAGGGTGGATAGTAAGGTGATTAGCACACTTGCCTGCATCGTTCAGACCATTGAGTATATGAGTTGGGACGTCATGTTCCAGTTGTATAGGACATTAGTGAGGCTATGTTTGGCGTACTGTGTACAGTTCTGGCCATCCTGCAGTGGGAGGGATATTACTAAATTGAAGAGGGTGCAGAAAAGATTTACAAGCATATTCCTGGGACTGAGGGTTTGAGTTATAAAGGAGAGGTTGGATAGGCTAGGACACTTTTCACTGGAGCATAGGAAGTTGAGAGGTCACTTTATATAGGTTGATGAAACCATGTGGGGAATAGAACTGGTTAGTAGCAAAAGATCTCTCCCCTAGGGTTGGGAGTTCAAAACTAGGGGTCATATTTTTAAGATGAGAAAGCTTTAAAAGGGACCTGAGGGGCAACATTTTCACAGAGGGTGATTTGTGTATGGAATAGCTGCCAGGGGAAGGGCTAGCTGCAGGTACAGTTACAACTTTTAAAAGTCATTTGGACAGGTACAGGAATAGGAAATTTTGAGATGGATCTGGGCCAAATGCAGGCAAATGGGATTCGTTTACTTTGGGAAACTTTGTCAAAAAGGACGAGTTAGACTGAAGGGCCTGTTTCCGAGCTGTATGATTTTTTGACTCTGACAGCAATTGCATCAGGTCAAGAAGGGAATTCATATCAGCTTCTCAAAAGCAACGAGGGATGGACAGTAAATGCTGGTCAAGCCATTGACACCCACATCCCATGAATACATGAAGATTGCGAACCCCACTTTGTGGAGGGCATTGTGAATTGGCGATCAACACTGGTGTAGCCGATGATGACTACTGCCTGGGAAAGCATCTGTAAAACAAATGAACAAAATTCTGACCTGAACCTCACAAGAATAGATGTCTGTTTTTGACCATGATGCAAGTCAAGTGACATCAGATCAGCTATTCTCTCTGTGTATTATGCATCATTCAATCATACAGATGACAGTGGAACTGAATGTTGAGTTTAGTAAGTGGTTAATCAATATCTCACATTCTGTACAACTGCCATATCTGAGATCAATTTCTACCCTTCCTGTTTAAATCTATCAAGTGTTGTTACTTCAATTAAGAAAACAAATCCAAAGATCCATTTTTAAATCAGTGCTATCAACGGGGATCTTCCCACTAATGCGACATGTTGATATATTTTTATACCAATTATGTATTTCAAACCAATTATGTACTTCTGCAGCTAAATTCGCAAAACCCTAAACAAATACTTGTTTCCACATGCCAGCACTTGTTCTGATTGTACTGCTGCTAAGCTATATGATAAAATTGTTCCAAAAGTGTATAAATCCTGGATTGAAGAATACAGAAACACATAACGTAGGTTATGTAACTGCACAGAGCAAATAAAAAGTTATTTTGTTACTGTAAGGGAAACTGTTCTCAGGGAGTGAAAAAAATTGTCCCAGAGCTGTTAGACAAGTTATATGCACCATTGATCACACTTCTCGATTGAGAAAACAATGGCATCGTTGAAGTTGACAGCTTTGGCTTTGCACTTTGTATCACACTGGAGCATCTCGGAGCCAGACTGAGTGCAGTGGCCAGAACACCTACTATATAAAAGTACCAGGTTGGAATTTCCAGTTAGGGAGTGAAGAGCCCACTTGATTCCGCTGATCCAGTGCAGATTAAAGTGACGAGTTACACAGAGTATTCTGCAGTGAAATCAATGTAAACCACTCGCTCTGTCCTAATCATGGATGTGCAGCTTTTCGCCATGACCTGCAGCATCTTGCTGCTGCTGGCTTCACAAATCAACGTGGCAAAGAGAGGTAGAATCTTCAAACTTGTCAGTGCATAAAACTAAGTTTATTAAGTTTAAATAAATGTAAAGTTACCGTTATCCTGCTCTATCATTAGAGAGAAACACCTGGTGCCATTTTAACCTGAGAGTGGCCATACCACAGGTAAGTCTTTCATGGTAACCCCAGCTAGTACTGGAATTGAATCAGTGATAATGAGAACTGCAGGTGCTGGAGAATCCAAGATAACAAAGTGTGGAGCTGGATGAACAGAGCAGGCCAAGCAGCATCTCAGGAGCTCAAGAGCTGACGTTTCAGGCCTAGACCCTATATCAGAGAGCTCTCAGAATAAGGGTCTAGGCCCGAAACGTCAGCTTTTGCGCTCCTGAGATGCTGCTTGGCCTGCTGTGTTCATCCAGCTCCACACTTTGTTATCTAGCACTGGAATTGAACCTGCATTGCTGGTAACACTTCGCATTGTGTGCCAGTCATCCAACCAACCAACCTCCTCAATTCTAAATAGCGATGATAAGAACATTTATGGCATTGCTGAAAAGTATTTGAGAATTGCTTTTGAAGGATAATGACAGAATGTAAATGTTTTGGAACTGGATCTTCCATGTCGCAAATCATTGTGTTAACAGTGATCTGCTGCATGAGGGCTACACTGTCCATTTGGTCATTAAAGATGAGAAGTGCTTGTTTTTGATGAATTGATTACATTGCGGAAAAGGCCAGAAATTATATTTTTGCCTTTTCAAACTCTTTTACTGGCATTGTCAACGGAGATAAAGCCAAGCTGATTCATTCAGTAAGCAGAATGTGCTGATTAATCCCGAGTGTGTGAATAGCTGCACTCACAGCCAGTTTCACATATTCAGCTGTGTTTATAACTTGCTTCACGTGGCACTTTCTAGAAGTGGCACTTATTCATACCAGAAATCCACTCTGTGAAAACAAAAACTTATTCAAGTTTTGCATCTGTTTTTAAAATTTCCTGCATTTTGGGTAGCCTATGGCTTCCTATAATTTTATTTTGTTTTCTTTTCTTTTTGTCCACCAAGCAGTACTCAGTTAAGGGTTCTAACCCCTTTATTTCCCCACCTCAATGAATTTCAGGCAGGACATGATGTTGGTCAACTCTTCTTCTGCCTGTGTTCATTTATTTGGACAGGAGTGCTCTGTAGCGTTTTGGTCTGCAATCAGTTATTTTGCAATCAGATTTTTAAGTGGTTCGAATCACCTCTAGATTCTGGACACTGGGCTTATTTAGGGAATGTGAAATAACGAAGGCAGTAGACCGTTGTTTCACGCCACAAGAATCCCTGCATTTATTTAAAATGCAAAAGGTAAGTATAATACAATGATGAAGGGTCTAGGCCCGAAACGTCAGCTTTTGTGCTCCTGAGATGCTGCTGGGCCTGCTGTGTTCATCCAGCCTCACATTTCATTATCTATAATACAAGAAATATAGGTAAATGCAGTAAACACGGAAATTGACGCAATCAGCTATACAGAGAACAGGAATGCTATTAAATACATGATTAGAAACATAAAAACAACTATTTTAATTGCAGAATCTTCAATACCTTTGGGATCCCAAACCACTTTTCCCATTTGCCTCCCCTCCCTGCTTGCTAAGTCAGAACTTTAGGTTCTGGGGAGTTTCAGCTCACTACTGAGAAAATGCAGTTTTGAAATACGCTTTCTGTTTCCGCTCACCATAACCGGAGCCTGGGGGAGGGCCCGTACTGGGTAGGCTTTTCAGTTTGGGTTGATTCCGTAGTTACAGTAAGGTGCATATTGGATCTATAGGGTAAATTAAAACCAAAAGAATAGCAGTTAGGTAAGTACTTGATTTTCTTCACTTTCTGCTGATTTTGTGGGCTCGATTTTCATCTCAGGTCAGGGCTGAGGCCTTGTGGCATTGCTCAGGTCAGTTGGTTTTTGGAGTTTGTTGGTTTTTTAGATTAGATTAGATTCCCTACAGTGTGGAAACAAGCCATTCGGCCCAACAAGTCCACACCACCCCTTGAAGCATCCCACCCAGACCCCTTCACCTATAATCCACACACCCCTGAGCACTACGGCAATTTAGCATAGCCAATCCACCCAGCCTGCACATCCTTAGACTGTGGGAGGAAACTGGAGCACCTGGCGGAAACCCATGCAGACACAGGGAGAATGTGCAAACTCCGCACAGACAGTCGCCCGAGGCTGGAACCGAACCCGGATCCCTGGAGCTGTGAGGCTGCAGTGCTAAACACTGAGCCATCATGCCGCCCACTAGTCTGGTGTTGTGGTCGGTTGCCATTGGCTCCCCTGGTTCAGAACAGGCCCGTGTCTGCTAGCTCTTGCTCTCAAGCTCTCAGAATTGCTCTTGGATTGTTCTCAGAACTGCACTTCGAGGGCTCTTTGGAACATCTTGGAATTGCTGCTGGAATTGCTCTCGGAATTAGCTGCCAGTATTGCTGCTCTAGCTGTGATCAGGGCCTGTAATTATGCTGATTGTGGGCTCCTTATCTTTCTGCCAAATCTGTGCTTTCTATTAAAAACCATCAAAGAATGGGCTGAAGAAGGATAATCAGATCTGAAATGTTAATTCTGAATTTTTTCTTCACACATGCTGCCTGACTTGCTGAGCTTTTCCAGCAACTTCAGTTTTCGTTCCTGTGTTTTTGTAGCATTTCTGGTGTTCCTTCTGAAGTCAATTGGTTTCCTGATTGTTAGGAGAATGTGTGAATGGATTTTGATTGAATTCCAATGTCTGGTATCTCTGTGAATTGTCTTGATTTAAGTTTCTCTGCTCCCCTTACCAATTCTAACCTAACTTATTTTGAACTTCCTGTAGTCCGTGCTCTCAGATTCAACCATAACTATGTAACTTCAGCATAATAATTTCCCCACTGCGCCATGGAGGCAGCTGCCCCAAGCTTTAGTGCGTCCCTAAGCATATAAGCCCTGGATCTCGCAATGTGCCAGTCTGCAACACTTGGTCAAGGTCAATTCTTTGTTCTGAATAAAACACCCCGAAAGATGCTGTAAATCAGGAACAAAAACAGAAGTTGTTGGAAAAGCCCAGCGGGTCTGGCAGCATCTGTGAAGGAAAAAACAGAGTTAACGTTTCAGGTCTGGTGACCATTCCTCTGAGGAATGGTCACCAGACCCGAAACGTTAACTCTGTTTTTTCTTTCACAGATGCTGCCAGATCTGCTGAGCTTTTCCAGCAACTTCTGTTTTTGTTCCTTGTTCTGAAAGACCAACTAGTTTCGGGCAGACCAATGAGCCTCTTTCACCATGTTGACGGCCTTCCAGGCACAGTCGATGTGTATGTCAGTCTGTTTCCCTGGGACTAAACTGTAAAGCACAGAGTCCTACATACCACAACCACTCAGGGCGAACCTCAATAAAAGCCATTGTATCTTTCTCCAGACTTCCTTTGCAAAGGCACATTCCAGAAGAAATGTGACAGTCTCAACCCCACCTCCTCTCCAACAGCCATTTTGAGGACACTGTGCAATGATGCTGACTAACTGGGTGTACGTGAAGGATCTCACAGGTAGTGCCTTTCTCACCACCAGCCAAGTGATATCTTGGTGCTTGTTGGAAAGTTCTGGAGATAAGGCATTCTGCCAAATGGCTTTGAAAATCTGCTGAGGGAGCCATACAACAGGATCCACCCTCTCTTTTTCCTGCAGGGTTTCAAGGATGCTACATGCTGACTGCTTCCTGATGGACTTGAGGTCAAAGGTGTTTTGCTTCGCAGATTTCTCCACCAAGGATAAGTGATCCAGAATGGTTCAGTTACTTGGAGAATTCTGTGGCAATGAGACAATTCCCATCCTTTGAAACACCAGGGACAGGCAGAACCTCAGTACATAGTGACACGATGTTTGTGTACCGAGGGTCCAGAAGCAGTTTGATGCAGCCTCATACAAACATCGCCACCAGGATGAAGGCGACATTGGGTTCATTCTTCTCCCAACTTATCCAGAGTTTTATACATGGAGTCCTTGCAGACACAGTCCACCTTCGACTTCCAGTTGAAGTGGAAGATTGCTTGGTTGACCACAACAGTGCAATATTGGGGAATGGACCAGACCTGCGCCACATCCAACAACTGAGACAATGCCTCACAACTGGTGACCAGGTTTTTATCCACAATGGAGAAGGAGTAGCATTCGCTACAGACCAGCTTCAGCCTCACTTTGGTGATATGCTCCTCCCAAGATTTTTGCATGCCCCAGCCCCTCCGAACCATATTCCCAGCATGTTCAGGTAATCTGTTCTGACGGTGAAGGGGATAAAGGATCAGTTGGCCCAGTTCCCAAAAGGCATGGCCTCAATCTTGCCTCGATTTACCTTGGCTCTCAAGGCCAGTACAAACTGGTTGCAGATGCTCATGAACTTGCGCATTGACAGCAGACCTGAGCAGACATCGTCCATGTACAGGGAGGCTTTGGTCTGCAGGCCTCTGTTGACTGGAATAAGTCACCCCCTCTCAGGCTTGCATCCTTCCTGATGGACTCAAACAAGGCAGGACAGAATGGACAGCCTTTCCTGACACCAGATCTGACAGGAAGCTATCTGATTCCCACCCATTAATTGAGACTGCACAAATGATGTAGAGCAGTTGGATCCAGTTATGGATTCCCTCCCCCAAAGCCTATTTTGAGAACATGTCCCGCATATAGGTGGGCAACATCCTGTTTACAGCCTTCTCCTAGTGCAGGCTGATGAGGCAGGCATCATGTCTGCCTGTCCTGCATTTAGACAATTGTATTCCTGAGGAGTGTAAGACTCTCAAAGATTGTGGTGCCCAGTACTTGCACAGGTTTGGTCGGGGTGAATCGCTGATCCCAGAGCAGACCTGATCCGGTTGGCATTGATCTTAAATAGGATTTTGTGATCTGCATTCAGCAGTGAGCTTGGTCGCTAATTCCTAATGTTCTCCTTCTCCCCCTTCCTCTTGTAGATGAGGGTGATGACACCTTTTCTCATAGATTCATATATGCTACCTGAAAGAAACATACTGTCATATACCTCCAGCAGGTCCTGGCCAATTAAGTCCCACGGAGCTGATTACAACTTGGCCAATAAGCCATTGCTTCTGGGAGTTTTATTCTTTTCTAAGGACTCGAGAGCCTTGGTCAGCTTGTCCATCTATATCGGCTGGTCCAGCCTGTCTCACATGCTGTCGTCTAAGATCTTTGTGATAGAGGACAGGAACGACTGGGAGACTACTGCGGGTGGGTCTGTGGGTTTCATGTCATACAATTTGGCATAAAAAGATTTGCTGATCCTCAGGATGTCAGGTTGAGATGACAGTGCCAAGCCATTGTCTTCCTTCAGGCGGTTAAGCACAGAGCTCCCCTTGTGCACCTTCTGGAAGAGGAAACGTGAGCATATCTCACCCTGCTCCATGGTGCAGACCCAGGATCGGAAGATTATCTTGGAGGCCTCGGAGGCCAAGAACGAGGTTTGCTCGGTCTTCACCTCCGGAGATGCTCCATGATATCAAACCTCATCATCTGCAGCTGGAGTAGGCTCTGCATAGTTTTCTGGAGTTTGGACAGTCTTCCCTGTACCCTCATACCTCTTGAACATCTTTGAGGATAAAAAAACCTCTAGATTTTCCCCTCAACTATTTCCTACCAGTCCAATGCAGACTCAAAGAGGGGCATCATGTTTTGCCAAGTTGTGAAATCCCTTTTGAGCTCCTCTATATTTGTTGGGTTTCAGGTTCAGCTTCCACATATCCTTGATGAGGCAGTAATTGGACACTTTATGTTGTACTGGCAAAGGTCTGTCACCTTCTTTATGAATACAGCTTTGTGGAAGGCTTCACTACCATTGGTAATGGTTAGCATTTCTACTGATTCACATTTTCTTTTTCTAGGCAAAGCTTCCGATTGCTTATTACCAAAGAAGGTAGGAAGATGTAGGGCTGCACTCCGTCACTTTTATTTCGACAGAAAGTCCCGGTCTTGTCAGCGATTTACATATGGTGGCTGTGGAGGAAATAAAAACAACTTTAAAACAATGAGCGACTGTAGATCGACTTGCAATTGTAAGTTCTGATCCAACAACATTTCCTGTTAATTAATGTGCGGCCTTGCCAACAGTGTATATTAATTTGGGAGAAAAAGTAAATATGACAGGAAGGATGAGAGTTTATCTTTACAGACTGTTTTAAATAAATGTAGTTCTGAAGAAGGGTCAGTGGACTCAAAATGTTAACTCTGATTTTGCTCCTCAAGTTTCCATGCATTTGGAAAGGTTAGGGATAGTCAACATGGCTTTGTACATGGGAAATCATGTCTCACTAACTGGATTGAGTTTTTTTGAAGAAGTGACAAAGAAGATTAATGAAGCCAGATTGATAGATGTTGCCTATCTGGATTTCAGCAAGGCATTCAACAAGTTCTGAATGATAGACTGGTTAGCAAGGCTATATTTAGGGAGAACTAGACAATTGGATACAAAATTAGCTTGAAGGCAGGCTCAGAGGGTGGTGAAGGGTTATTTTACAGACTGGAGGCTTGCAACCAGCAGTGAGCCATGAGGTTCAGTGCTGGGCCCTCTGCTTTTCGTTATTTACGTAAATGATTTGGATGTGAATATAGAAGGCATGGTTAGTAAGTTTACTAGTAAGTTTACTAAACTAGGTGGTGTCATGGACGGTGAAGAAAATTATCTCAGAGTACAATGGGACCTTAACTGGATGGGTCAATGGGTCAAGGAGTGGCCAGTGGAGTTGAATTTAGACAAATATGGGGTGTTGTATTTTGGTAAGGCAAACCAGGGCTTGAATTATATAGTAAATGGTCGGGCCCTGGGGAGTGTTGCCGACCAAAGGGACCAAGGGGTGCAGGTGCATATTTCTTTCTAAGTGGAGTTGCAGGTAGATAGGAAGGTAAAGAAGGCATTTGGCACACTTATCTTCATTGGTCATAACATTGAGTATAGGAGTTGCGATGCCATGTTGCAGATGTACAGGACATTGGTGAGGCCACTTTTGGAATACCGTGTACAATTCTAATTGCCCTTCTATAGGCTGTTCAGGAAGCACAGACTTTCATCACGGGGTCCGCAGGCAAGTAGAGTTGAGTGGCTGCAGCACAGATTGATCTCCAGATCACAGACAGGTTGCATCTCTGGTCTGCTCACTTCATCTATTGCTACCTAGTGCCTCCCATGCATACTCAGACCATCCATGCCTTGCCATGCCTTGCCTTGTCTTTTCTTGTTTCATCAACTTGTGCAGTCAAGACCCATCAGCTTGCCTTTTTGTTCAGCAGTCCTCAGCCAGAGGGGCAGACATTGCACTACACACTAACATGCTGTGTCAATCTCAGACTTGTTTTCAGTCTGTGTTTGATCTTGCCAATGCACAGGAGCTGGAATTGTGGACAGCCAATACAGGAGGCAGGATTGAAAGAAGTCAGGATTTCGGTGTGGTGCACTGGAAGCTACATATATTAATACACAGGGCCCTGTGAGCTACAGACAGAAAGGACATGCATTGTCTGTTTCAACTCAACAAAATAGGTGACCACCATTTGCTGTTTCATTCCTAAGGGTGATACCTTGACCAATCAGTGTCAATCTGCCTGATTTGAAATCTGAACAAAATTTGGTTAACAGCCAATCTAAACAACCACCACTTTCTTCATAGCACACCTCTACCAATCAGAGTCCATTTTCCAACAAGTCAGCACACTCTTCTCATACAGTATAAATGCTGTTTTTGAGAGATAGTGGGAACTGCAGACGCCGGAGAATCTCAGATAACAAGATGTAGAGCTGGATTAACACAGCAGGCCAAACATGTGAACATCTGTTTGATGTGGAATGTCTTCTTAGGGACAAGAAGACCTTCCACATCAAACAGATGTTCACCTGCACATCTGCTAATGTGATATACTGTATCCACTGTTCCTGTTGTGGCCTCCTCTACATCGAGGAAACCTAACAGAGGCTTGGGGATAGCTTTGTGCAACATCTACGCTCTGTTCGCAACAAACAACTTCACCTCCCAGTTGCAAACCATTTCAACTTCCCCCTCCCACTCCTTGTACAACATGCCCATCCTGGGCCTCCTGCAGTGCCACAATGACGCCACCCAAAAGCTGCAGGAACGGCATCTCATACTTCGCTTGGGGACACTGCAGCCCAAGAGTATCAATGTGGACTTTACAAGCATCAAAATCTCCCCTTCCCTGACTGCATCACCAAACCAGCCCAGCTAGTCCCCGCCTCCCTAATCATTCCTCCCACCTCAAGCCCCACCCCCATCTCCTACCCACTAACCTCATCTCGCCTCCTTGACTTGTCCATCCTCCCTGGACTCCCTAACTCCCCAACTACATTCACCTTTACTGGCTCCAACCTCAACTCTTTGACCTGTCTGTCTCCTCTCCACCTACCTTCTCTTTTCACAGAATCATAGAATCCCCACAGTGTGAAAACAGGCCTTTCAGCCCAACAAGTCCACACTGACCCTTGTAGCATCCCACACAGACCCATCCCCCTATAACCCACACACCCCTGAACACTACGGGAAATTTAGCATGGCCAATCCACCGAGCCTGCACATCTTTGAACTGTGGGAGCAAACCGGGGCACTCGGAGGAAACCCATGCAGACATGGGTAGAATGTGCAAACTCCGCCAGACAGTCGCCCGAGGGTGGAATCGAACCTGGGCTCCTGGTGCTGTGAGGCAGCAGTGCTAACCACTGAGCCACCGTGCCACCCCAATGGCAAAGATGACATCTTCTATCCTCCTCCCCCTCTCTCCCTATTTATTTCAGAATCCCCTTCCCCTCCCCCATTTCTGAAGCAGGGTCTCAACCCGAAACATCAGCTTTCTGCTCCTCTGATGCTGCTTGGCCTGCTGTGTGCATCCAGCTCTACACCTTGTTATCTCAGATTTCCAGCATAGGTAGTTCCTATTGTCACAGTACCAGAGATGTTGGAGAGGTATTGGAGAGAAGACTGTGCCACTTATTCTGGCACAGTGGAGACTCTCATTGACCTTCTTATGGCGTTCGCACGGGTGGCCACCTCAGACCAGGCTGCCAGTGTCTGGTGGTATGGCCTCCCCAGCTGGTCTGCCAGGAAAATGACTCCTTGCTTTCGCACAACACCCTTGACCAGGGCCTGCGGGTCCCTGTTGGAGAATCGTGGTGCCATCTTCATCTTCTCAGACATCTTCAGAAAATGTACCTGAGCAAGCTGGGCAGTTCTTGCCTGGGTGCAGAGTGGCCTTTTAAAGATGGCAGAGTGACCAAAGATGGCAATTTTTAGTGGATACGTGCTATGTGATGAGTTATTTCAGGGAGGGTGCTGAGTAAGATGGTTTTAGATTCAAAGCTGAGGGACACCATTAGGGCAGGGTAGGTAGCTAATGAGCCATGTTTGGTGTTCCACAAGGATCAGCATTGGAACCTTTGCTGTTCTTGGCCCACGTAAATTATTTGGAAGAGAATGTGTTTCGTTGAATTAATAAGTTTGCAGATGATACAAAGATTGAAGGAGTTGTGGATGGTGAAGAGGGTTGTCAGAGGATACAGCAGGATATATATCAGCTGGAGACATAGGCAGAAAAATGGTAGATGGCGTTTAATCTGAACTGATGTGAGGTGATGCATTTTGGAAGAACAAGTACAGGTGGAAATTATACAGTGAATGGCAGAGCCTGTAGGAGTATTGATATGCAGAGGGATCTGGATGTGCAATTCCACAGATCATTGAAGGCAGCAGCACAGGTACATAAGGAAGTAACAAGGCCTATGGCATGTTTGCCTTCATTGGAAGGGAGGTTGAGTATAAGGATAGGCAAATTATGCTGCTGCTTTATAGAACTTGAATTCATCCACACCTAGAATATTGCGTATAGTTCTAGTCACCAAACTACCAGAGGGATGTGGATGCTTTGGAGAGGATACAGAAAAGGTTTACCAGAATGATACCTGGTATGGGGGATTTTAGCTATCAAGAAAGGTTGGCTAAACTGGGTTTGTTTTCACTGGAACACAGGAGGTCAAGGGATGACCTTATAGCAGTTTATAAGGTTGTGAATGGTATGGTAGAGTCTTTTGCCCAGGGTGGAAGGGTCAATTACTAGGGGACACAGGTTCAACGTGCGGGAGGGAAGTTTAAAAGAGATCTGCGAGGCAGGTTTTTCACACAAATGGTGGTGAGTGCCTGGAAAGCATTGCCAGAGGAGGTGGTGGAAGCAGGCTCAATAGCAGCATTCAAGAAGCACCTGGACGCATACATGAATAAGAAGGGAATAGAGGGATATGGATCCTCTAAGTGAAGACAGTTTTAGTATGGAAGGGCAAAATGTGTGGGTGCAGACTCGGAGGGCTGAAGGTCTTGTTCCTGTGCTGTATTGGTCATTGTTCTTTGCATAATGCATGGCTTTGCTTGTCTGAACATAGACGTAGAATCTCCTGGATCAGGCTCTCTGTGTGTGCCAGCAACTTTTTGATGGAGGCAACCATACCTTCAGAGGAGAGGATGAGCACAAGGCCTGTGGCCTGGATGGACTCCTCCATTGTCCCGTTCAGGGTCTGCATACCGTCTAGACCATCCGCCAGATCTTAATGCACCTGCTTCGGACACACAGCATCTGCCACCTTGTGGATGACCTCACAGGTTTGCCATCTATCTGGAGCTCAGTATCTTCATGGTCCCCTACACTCATCTGAGTGTCAAAGTATTGTGCAACTTCTAACAGCCAGTGATTGAGCACTGCTGAACTAAATTGGAGCTACAGTTTCAGATGCTCCATACCTCCATGCCAAAGGGTAAGTATCTGAGCTGCTGAAAAATGCAGAGGAAGGACAAGATATCAGTTCCCTTCTTCTTCCTCAGCAATTAACATCAGAACTTTGTGGATGGTGTCTGCTGGGTCTGATGCTTGAGCTGCTGAAGAAAGAAAAAGGGATTATGCCAACTCAGAAATAAGGAAGACGAGAACTCCAAGAGCTTCATGTCTGACAAAAACCTGCAACATACCATCCTTGCTACACAGGTGGTCATGTGCACTGTTTATAACAGCCAACCCTCATCACATTCAGTCCACACTCCCTCGACACCGGTGCTGCTCTGTAGAAAACCCAACATTGACTCCAGCCTCTCCTTGTCCAATCAATCTGGCTCCTGTTAATTAGTCAGATCCAAAATAGCCTCCCATTTTGACCCTTTAAGGACGTGATAGGTTCAATTTTTCTGCAAAAGTAATGGGAGCTCTGACAGCCTCTCCTTATATCTCTGGCTAATTTAGTCTCAAATTTTATTTCTTTCCCTTTTTAATCAATTTTTGATGGTCTTTGTCTCTTCCTAATGTACTCCAAATCCTCAGGCTTACTGCTATTCTTTGCATCATTATCAGCTTCTTATTTTAATCTAATACTATGTTTGCAAGCCATGATGGATAGAACTTTCTCACTGTGTGTTTGTTCTTCAACAGAATGTATATTTGTTGAACATTTTGAACTCTTTCTCTAAATGTTTCCCTTTATTTATTTATTGCCTTGTCGTTAGTCTAGTTACCTGAATAGCCTTAGCCAACTCTCCCCACATATGTATGGAACTGGGTCTGTTTAAGTTTCAGATTCTTGCTTGCAATTCTAGTACGACATTATTAAGCCAGAAGTGGAATATGATATACTAGTGAATCCTTTACTGCTACATTAGTAATTAACACTATCTGATTGCGCATACCAGATGTAAAATGCAATTATACAGAATTGTTCCACATCATATTGGTCCAGGAGGTTGTCACCCAACTACCCACCTAAACAGCTAATACGTTTCTAGATCTGACTCCTACCTCACCCACTACATCTCACCAACCTGGCACTGTTCCTATCCACCAGCTGATCCAACTACCAACTTACCACCTCCCACCTGACAAATGTCAACTGATACAACAACCACCCTATATACCCATCAGCCCGCCCATCCAGTGTTGCATGAGCAAATTGTATCACTGCTCATCATGTTATAAGACTTCTTTCGTACTATTGCCTACTACAACTTCAATTTGCTATCACCAATCAGGATAGGGATCTATAGGATCTCGTTGATCTGGTGTGACAAGAGAAAAAGCACCATCATGTCCAAGAAGAAGAGCTTCTTGTCTTGGATACGATGCAGTTTATTGCATGACAGTAATCAGGTACATGCAAGTGACACTGATGTGATAGCCTTTGTTATCAAGGCTGCGGAAGATCCAGATATCAAGTCTTACCTAACATGGGCTTGAGCTAACAAGTGGCAAGTAACATTTCTGCCACACAAATACCAGGCAATGGCCATCTCCAACAGGTGACAATCTAACCACTGTCACTTGACATTCAATGGTGTTATCATCACTGAATCTCCATTGTCAACATCCATGAGGTTACCATTGACCAGAAAATCAATGCTCACCACATAAATGCAGTGGTTACAAAAGCAGGTCAGAGGATAGGAATACTGTGGCAAATAACTGACCTCCTGACACTCCAAAGCCAGTGCACTATATCTAAGGTAAAAGTTAGGAGCATGATGGAATAATCGCCACTTGGATGGATGGGTGCGGCTCCAAAAAAACTCACGAAGCTTGACAACTACTGTGGGAAAGCAGCCCACTTGTTTGGCACCGCATCCAGATACATCCATTCCCTCCCCGGCTGATGCTCATTAGCATCAATGTGTACTAAAGAAGTTCACCAAAGGTCATGAGACAGCACCTTCCATGGCCATTTCCATATAGAAAGACAAGGACAGCAGACATATGGGAACACCACCATCTGCAAGTTCCACTCCGCGTCCGTGTTATGAAGCGGAGGTTGACACCCCCGATCCCCTCTGAGAACTAAAACTACAACGCCCAAAGAGGAGCACCTCGTTCTATAATCTGTCTGAGGAGTGCAAAAACTGGTGTGACCTGCCTTTCAGCAACTTCTAGTGGTTAACTGAAATAAATCCTTGACACGCACTTTATAATCAAAGACTAACAATTTATTTATCTAACTGTAACAACAAACAAATTAACTAAACTAGTAACAAACCGAGAAATCCCTTCGAACTACTAACTATTCCCGAATAAAACAAGATTCTAATGGTTGGCTGTTCAAACCAATATAATTCCCACTTATATAGAAAAGTAGAATTTGGTCTCTCGAAATTACAGCCAGGTTGCATTTTACAGAATGTAACTTCCTGCCTCCAAATCCACAAGTATTCTATCCAAATTTGCAATACCGGTCACTACCCTGACTTGGAAATATATCATTGTCACCCTTCACTGTAGCTGGGTCAAAATCCTGGAATTGACTGTCTAATGGCATTGTGAGTAAACTGCAGTGAGTGGACTGTAGCAGTTCAAGAAGGCAGCTCCCATCACCTTCTCAAGGGCAACGCAGGACAGGCAATAATTGCTGGCCATCTAGAAATGTCCACATCCCATCTGTGAATTAAAACAAAACGCCTTTCAGATTCTAAGCTATTCTCTCAAGCAAATGTGACATAATCATAGCGTGTGGTGTTGAAGGCACTCCTCAGAGTTAACACTTTCTGATTGAAGACAGACTGAGTTTTCCAATTGTAAACAGTAGGGGCCTATTTTCAATGAATTAACATAATACACCCACTTATCAAAATACCATTTTGTCCGATGATATGATATTTTACCAATTAACTTTGAAATGTCTGAGAACCACATGCCTTCAGACTGACATCTGGGTAATTGGTGATGTGTAGCAGGGTGGAGCTAGTCTTCCCAGTGAAGTTGGCCTGATTTGGGGGAGGGAGGGGAGAAAGTCAATGAGAGAAAGATTGGAAGGTTCTTGCAACAGTGGCCTCGAGGTGAATGCCCACACAGCCAGGCAGAAAATGAATGTCCCTCTGAGTGCCCCTAAAATAGGGCACCTAGAGTTTTGACCCTGCAAGGTTGTCAATTTCCTGCCCATCCCACTGTACAATTGGCTGGGCACCTCGCTCATGAATATCTAATTGGTTAGATACCTTGTTATTGCACACAGCCAGCCAGTCCAGCTGTGAGCTGGGGTCCCACACACTTCACACCCCAACATCTGGAGGTTTGATGCTGCAACAGTTTTTCAACAAAATGTTACTGGAATTTCCCATCCAAAACGTAGCTTTTTACCCGATTTCACAAACTGTCCACTTTTGTTATCAGCGCATCATAGTCAATACTGTAACCTTGATATTAGCATCAGACGTGGATGAGTTTACCTAATCAGTGTTATTTAAATGGATCACGATGAGCTTCTAGGATCCTTGAACTCAGGCTGGTTAACAGATGCCATGCACGGCCAGCACAGCACAGCAGGAGTTGGTGCCCACAACAGCGGTCCCTGTCAGACAAGCCGGTAATGGTGACTAAGTAGGTGGCTATAGATCAGGGAATGTTGTTCAGTGCGACAGATTTATACACGTGGCCTTTCTGGCCCGAAATGAAATGCACCAAATAGAAATTGACCTTATCTTTCTGCCCTCATCTGGTCCTTTTGCAGCTTTGTAGCCAATGCTCCTGGTCAAGGCAGCATGAAGTATCAAACACAGCTGTCAGCGGGTGTAAAGTCATTGGGATCTGATTGACATTATCCGAGCCAGGTTTCAGGATTTTTATGAGTTCCTTGTTTTCCTGCTGGGTTGCCTGACAGGTCTGTGAGAAAGGTATAGAGAGGATCTAGTGTCTACGAAACATTTAACCTTCCAATTGCCCCTTTTCACCAGGCACACAGTAGATGAGAGCTGGGTTATATTTCTGTAAATGTGTGATCTTTTAAGTGAGAATCAATGCTCATTACATTCTTACTAGTCCCGTGTGAGCTTTTGCAATCTCAGTGTTATCATCCCAGCTGATAGATGGTCACATTTAATGAGTTATATCTGAGATTAAAAGCCTTGCTGAATAGACCAATTATTTAATTTTATTGCAGTTGGTAAACATTGTAGTTAGTCACTTGTAAATGTCCATACAAGGCTGCAGTTGTTCTTTGAACAAAAGGACATTGTTTATTTCTTCTTTTGTGTAATAAACATAAATTGTATGAGGCACTTAGAAAAACCTTAATCCAAACCTCACAACAAAGTTTCAACTTGCTTCCCAACATTAGCCATTACAGAGACTCGATCTTGGAGAAGATATCTCTCCTATCTCAAGTTTGTAAATCTTAACTGAAACTTTTCGGTTTCTTTTCCTGGGAATGCTGATACTGTTTTTATTAGAATTGCTTTCCAAGCCCACTAGCATGTAGTTTTCACAGTTCTGATGGCCTAACTTTCCCCAACTCTGACAACTTGACAATTTCGACCTAAACTTTCCTGCAATGGAAAGTCTGCAGACTCAAAACCGCTTCTGTTGTGGTTCCAAATTTCGATAAACTGACTTGGTTTTCAGGCTGGGAGAAAGTGTTTCTAACTTCTAAATTGGGTTCTTCTGAACTAATTTTTTGAACATTCTGTTCTGAAGACAAAACTTATTGACTGGATTTGCCTTTTTGCATTTTGCCTCCTCACCTAGATATCATGGCTCACATTACCGCTGTCTTATTGTGCCATTTAGTCCCACAGGAAGCCAGGAAGCTGCCTCAGTGATGAACAGGCCTCAGTCCAATAAGCGGGTCTGGGCACAGTAAGGCATGCACAGCTTTCAATATCAGTCCTGGCCCTGAATTGGAGCAGTTGTAGTTTGGGCCTTCCACTCATAAGGGGAATGTTGATCTGTTTTAGCTTTCTCTACACTATTTTTACCCCAGAATGAGACAGGTGGGTATTATGGAACATGAAAGTGAGTGGCACAGCTATTACTGCTGGTGCAGGTGGACGGTTTCCTGAGTAAGTGAGTAGGCTGGGCAGAGGCCATACAGGGCTAGTGGTGCTGCAGTGAATGGGGTCGGTGACAGTGAATGGGGGAGATGTTGCAGGCATTAGTTAGTGTGCGAGTGCATGATGGGAGGTGGATACAGTGGCATGGATAGAGTGAGTGTGGGCTATCAGAGAGAAATTGTGGCATTTCTGTCAGTGGCGTGGAGCGGGACATTGTTCATACAGGGCTGGGCATTGCTATAGCTGGTTGGGATACTTCAACGCAGGCCGGGGGGGGCGGTGGATGTGGTGGGGGGGGGGAGTGGCAACCTTTCACAGGGTCATCCTTGTTTGTTGTCATGGCCTCCGCTGCTGTTGGTGGGGGACATGGAAGTCCTACCTGTGCACCATGCCATCCAACAGGATCCCCAGGACAACGCCCACAAAGTGGGCTGCGGACATTTCGCTTGCCGGCCAGCCAAGTCTGGGAAAGGGTCAGGAACCATGCAGGGTAGTTCCAGACCAACAGTGCCCATCCAGGCACACAGTGACCTTTGACCTATGGGACTGGCACCATGGAGCCTGGTAAATGTCAGGATCTCCAGTGGGTGCAACAGTGCATGGTAACATGGAGTGGCAACAAGGTGTGGCTTTCGCCTTGAGGGCTCAAACAGCAATTGAAGGAGTGAGTTTGGTAAGATATGGAAAGGCAACCTGTTCAATCTTGGGGTGACAATCACTCCACCAAAATGAAGCACCTTCACACAAAGCCAAAATAATGCTAAGATTCCACCCTTAGTTCTAAGTTAACCCACAAGAGGAAATGTCCTTTCCTCAACCAGATAATCAAGCCCTTTTAGCATTTATTAGTTTCAATCAAGTCACCTTTTATGTCTTTATCTTTCAGCAGATACAGCCTAGCCTGACCATGCTTTCTTCATTAGACAATATGCTCATTCCAGATATTAATCTAGTAAACCTTCTCTGAACTGATTAGATTATTTGCATCTTTTCCAAAATGAAATGACCATTACTGTAACAGTTTTCTGGATGTGATTTCCCCAGTACCTTGTACAACTGAAGTATAAGCTCTGTACTTTTGTATTCAATTTCTCTTGTGATGAACAATAACTTTCTGTTTGCTTTCCTAATTACATGTTATACCTGTAAAACTCCCATTTGCATGCACTAGGACACTCGGATCCCTCTGCATCTTAGAGCTCTGCAATCTCCCACTATTTAGGTAATGTTAGTTTCTTTTTCTTCCTGACAAAATGGGCATTTTCTCACATTCCATTTCATTTGCCAGATTGCCGCCAACTCATTTACCACGACTTACAACATCTTCCAGCCTTTATTTTCACTCTTTACAACTTAGTTTCCTACTATCCCTGTGTCATCAGCAAATAGAGCAATATTATCTTTAGTTCCTTCAACCAACTCGCTCATATAACTTGACAGTTGAGGCCTCAACACTGATCCCTGTGACTCAGTGCACATTGCCTCTCACAAACCTGAGAAAGATCCACATTTGTGTGCTCTCTGCTTTATATTAGCTTACCAGTAGGGAAATAGCAGGAGGATTTAAACAGGCTAGGAGAATAGACTAAGAAGAGGCAGATGGAGCACAATGTGGGAAAGTGTGAGGCTATGCACTTTGGTAAGAACAGTAACGGCAGAGATCATTTTTGAAATTGGGAAAGGCTTCAGAAATCTGAAATGCAAAGTGACTTTGAAGTCCTAGTTTAGGTATTCTCTTCAGGTTAACATGCAGGTTCAGCTGCCAGATGGAAGACTTTTTAAGATTTATTTCAAGGCGTCTAGAATATCCTTGGATAAGCATATGGATAACGATGGGATTATGTAGGGGAGGGGCTTAGATTAGTTCACAGGTAGGCTCAACATCGAGGGCCAAAGGGCCTATTCTGCGCTGTATTGTTCTATGCTCTATGTTCAATCTTCTATCCATGTCAAGATGTCATCCCCTACATCATGAGTCTTCAATTTCCACAATAAACCTTGTTGTGTGAAGTTAAGTTACGTCTTCTGGTAATCTAGGTACAGTACATCACCAGTTTCCTTTGTCCACAGCAATGTTGCTTTTTCAAAGTGTTTAAGGCTTTGGTTCAAAATGATTTCCCATTTGCAAAATTATTGACTGCCTGATTAGCTTGAATTTGTCTAAGTGCCTTCCTATAGTGCCTTTGAATAATAGCTTTGCAGATTTTCCCTTTCACGTTAAGTTAAGTGGCTAGAAATTTTCTTGATTTCTATTTTGCTCCTTTTGAGTTATTTTCACTATTTTCAACTCTGATGGAACTTTCCCAGGATTAAGGAATTTGGAAAGTTAATACCAATGCATAACTATCGCAGTAGGACACTCCTTTTAAGACCCTAGAATGAGGTCCATTAGGACCCAAGGTCTTGTTAGCCCACAGCTCCATCAATCGGTAAGTACCACTTCCCTGGGGATTGTAATTTTCCTTAGTTCCTCCCTCCTTCCCTTTCCTGATTTATAGATATTTTTAGGATGTTATTTGTATCCTTTACAGTAAAGGCACCAATGCAGACAAACTTGTTCAATTCCTCTGCCACCTCCTTATTTTTCATTATTAATTCTCAAGACTCACTTTCTATGAGATCAATATCATCATTTTTCGTGTTCAATGTGTATAGGAACTCTTACTCACTGTTTTTATATTTTAGCTTTCTTTCTCTTAAGCTGTAATTTTTCTCACATTATTAACTGTTTAGATATTCTTTACATTTTAAAAAAATATGGCCAATCTTCTCACCAGTCATTCATCTTTGTGCAGTTATACACTTTTCAGTTAATTTGATAGAATCATAGATCATAGAATCCCTACAATATGGAAACAGGCCCTTCAGCCAACAGGTCCACATTGAGCCTCAGACCCATGCCCCTGTAACCCACCTAACCTACACATTCCTAAACACTATGGGTAATTTAGCATGGCCAATCCACCTAGCCTGCACATCTTTGGACCGTGGGAGGAAACTGGAGCACCCGGAGGAAACCCACGCAGGAACGGGGAGAATGTGCAAACTCCACACAGACAGTCGCCCGAGGCTGGAATTGAACCTGGGTCCCTGGCGTTGTGAGGCAGCAGTGCTGAACACTGAGCCACTCTCTTTAAATTTGTTCATTAATTATAGATGATATGTTTTCAGCTTTGATTCTGTGAATTGCAAAATAGCCCTTTAAATAGCTAATACTCCCTCTCTATTGACCTATCCCTCAATGTAATTTACAAGTTCACATCAGCTAGATCTGCTTTCATGCCTTCACAGTTGCCTTTACCTAAGTCTAAAATGCAAGTCTCGGACCTGCTCAACTCTCTCTCAAACCAAATGTAAAATTCAGTCATATTATGATCACTGTGACTGAGAGGCTGTGACTTCATTAATTCATCCAGTCATATTGAACAATAGCAGGTCGAGCACAGCCTGCTCTCTGGCTGGGTTCAGAACACATTGTTCTCAGAAATACGCCGAAAACATTCAATGAACTCCTCTTCTGTGCAACTTTTCCCTGTCTGACTTTTCCATTCTGTAGCTAGATTGAAACCCCCACCATTATTGTACTACAATTCTGAGAATCTCTCATGACTTCTTCCTTCATATTTCTAATTACATTGTCAGTTTGTCTGTCTTGCTGTGAATGCAACATGCATGCAGATACAAATTCTTTGGTTCTGTCTATTATTCTTAGAATCTCCAACATCACCTGTAGATATGAACACTTTATCCTTCCTGTCACAGTTTATTTAGCAATTCCCAAATTAATTCCTTAATCAAATAGATTGATGAGTTGCAGCCATATTTAGTGTGAGATTTGAAATATCTTGCTATCACTAGCTGCAACATTGAAATTAGTGAGATCCAATTTCACCCCATTAACCAGAGCTAAATGAAGGGAGCCTAAGTGGTAAATAATACCCGACTTGATGTCGAAAATGAAAGAATGGAATATTTTCTTTGAGAACTCATCCCTGTCTCAAATCTGAGAATGGTTATCATTTTGTTCTGGTTCCATCATAAACATAAATCTTATCATCACAATCGATCCTTACTTATTGCAGGATAGTGGTTTATTTGAAGAATCTATTTAACAGAATTCTGAAGCCACCATTATATTTCCTGCAAGAATTTCTCAGAATGCAATCCCAGATCTCATTCAATGCTGACTGAAGGTCAAGTGTCATGTGGTTGTGAAAATGGGAACTGCAGATGCTGGAGAATCCAACATAACAAAGTGTGAAGCTGGATGAACACAGCAGGCCAAGCAGCATCTCAGGAGCACAAATGCTGACTTTTCGGGCCTAGACCCTTCATCAGAGAGGGTGATGGGGAGAGGGTTCTGGAATAAATAGGGAGAGAGGGGGAGGCGGACCGAAGATGGAGAGAAAAGAAGATAGGTGGAGAGGAGCGTATAGGTGGGGAGGTAGGGAGGGGATAGGTCAGGCTAGGGAAGACGGACAGTTCAAGGAGGCAGGGTGAGGTTAGCAGGTAGGAAATGGAGGTGCGGCTTGAGGTAGGAGGAAGGGATGGGTGAGAGGAAGAACAGGTTAGGGAGGAAGAGACAGGCTGGGCTGGTTTTCGGATGCAGTTGGAGGAGGGGACTGGTTGGGCTGGTTTTGTAATGCAGTGGGGGAAGGGGAGATTTTGAAGCTGGTGAAGCCCACATTGATACCATTGGGCTGCAGGGTTCCCAAGCGGAATATGAGTTGCCGCTCCTGCAACCTTCGGGTGGCATCATTGTGGCACTGCAGGAGGCCCATGATGGACATGTCCTCTGAGGAATGGGAGGGGGAGTTAAAATGGTTCGTGACTGGGAGGTGCAGTTGTTTATTGCGAACCCAGCGAAGGTGTTCCACAAAGCAGTCACCAACCTCCACTTGGTTTCCCCAATATAGAGGAAGCCACACCCGGTACAATGGATACAGTATACCACAGTGGCAGATGTGCAGGTGAACATCTGCTTAATATGGAAAGTCATCTTGGGGCCTGGGATGGGGGTGAGGGAGGAGGTGTGTGGGCAAGTGTAGCACTTCCTGTGGTTGCAGGGGAAGGTGCCGGGTGTGGTGGGGTTGGAGGGGAGTATGGAGCGGACAAGGAAGTCTCATTGAGAGTGGTCTCTTCGGAAGGCAGACAAGGGTCGGGATGGGAAAATGTCTTGGGTGGTGGGGTCGGATTGTAGATGGCAGAAGTGTCGGAGGATGATGCGTTGTATCTGGAGGTTGGTGGGATGGTATGTGAGAACGAGGGGGGTCCTCTTGGGCAGGTTGTGGCGGGGCCGGGGTGTGAGGGATGTGATGCGGGAAATGCGGGAGTCACGGTCAAGGGCATTCTCGACCACTGCGGGGAGAAAGTTGCGGTCCTTGAAGAACATGGATATCTGGGATGTGCGGGAATGGATTGCCTCATCCTGGGAGCAGATGCGGCGGAGGCGGAGGAATTGGGAATAGGGGATGGAATTTTTGCAGGAGGGTGGGTAGGGGAAGGTGTATTCTAGGTAGCCGTGGGAGTCAGTGAGCTTGAAATGGATATCAGTTTCTAGCTGGTTGCCTGAGATGGAGACTGAGAGGTCCAGGAAGGTGAGGGATGTACTGGAGATGGCCCAGGTGAACTTGAGGTTGGGGTGGAAGGTGTTGGTGAAGTGGCTGAACTGTTCGAGTTCTTCTGGGGGGCAAGAGGCAGCGCCGATACAGTCATCAATGTAACGGAGGAAGAGGTGGGTTTTGGGGTCTGTATAGGTGCAGAAGAGGGACTGTTCCACGTAGCCTACAAAGAGGCAGGCATAGCTTGGGCCCATGCGGGTACCCATGGCCACCCCCTTTGTCTGTAGGAAGTGGGAGGAGTCTAAAGAGAAGTTGTCGAGGGTGAGGACGAGTTTGGCTAGGCAGATGAGTATGTCGGTGGAGCGGGACTGGTCGGGCCTGTGGAACTGAAAGAAGCGGAAGGCCTTGAGGCCATCTGCATAAGGAATACAGGTGTACAGGAACTGGACGTCCACGGTGAAAATGAGGCGCTGGGGGCCAGGGAATTGGAAGTTCTGGAGGAGGTGGAGGGCGTGGGTGGTGTCACGGACGTAGGTGGGGAGTTCCTGGACCAAAGGGGAGAAAATGGAGTCCAGATAGGTGGAGATGAGTTCGGAGGGGCAGGAACAGGCAGAAACAATGTGTCGACCAGGGCAGGCAGGTTTGTGGATTTTGGGAAGGAGATAGAAACGGGCTGTGCGGGGTTGGGGAACTGGCTCAGTGGTTAGCATTGCAGCCTCACAGTACCAGGAACCCAGGTTCGATTCCAGCCTTGTCTGTGCAGAGTTTGCACATTCTCTCTGTGTCTGCATGGGTTTCCTCCGGGTGCTCCGGTTTCTTCCCACAGTCCAAAGATGTGCAGGCTAGGTGGATCGGCCATGCTAAATTGCCCGTAGTGTTCAGCGGTATGTGGGTTTGTAAGGGGATTGGTCTGGGTGGGATGCTGCAAGGGGCAGTGTGGGCTTGTTGGGCCGAAGGGCCTGTTTCCACACTGTAGGGAATCTAAAAATGTAATAAGGTTGGAGGCTGTGGGTGGGAGGTCCCCTGAGGTGATGAGGTCATGGATGGTATTGGAGATGATGGTTTGGTGCTCGGGGGTGGGGTCATGATCAAGGGGTTGGTAGGGGGAGGTGTCAGAGAGTTGACGTTTGGCCTTGGCGATGTAGAGGTTAGTGCGCCATACTACAACTGCGCCTCCCTTGTCTGTGGGTTTGATGGTGATGTTGGGGTTGGAGTGGAGGGAGCGGAGGGCTGCCCGTTCTGCAGGGGTGAGGTTGGTGTGGGTGAGAGGGGTGGAGAGGTTGAGGCGGTTAATGTCTCAACGGCAGTTGGAGATGAAGAGGTTGAGGGAGGTAAGGAGGCCTGGGGGCGGTTTCCAAGAGGCGGACTTGTGTTGGAGGTGGGTGAAGTGGTCAGTGGAGGGAGGGTTAGGCTCCCGGTTGAAGAAGTAAGCGTGGAGGTGAAGGCGGTGGAAAAGCTGCTCGATGTCCAAACGTGACTGGTATTCATTGATGTGAGGGTGGAGGGGGACAAAGGTGAGCCCATTGCTTAGAACTGACCATTTGTCCTCACTCAGTGGGAGGTCTGGGGGGATGGTGAAGATGCGGCAGGGCTCAATGTGGCTGTCTTCTATGGAGTTGCTGGCTGTGTTTTAACTGGGTGTTCAGTCTATGGATCCTGTGGAGGATAAAAAAACAGCAGAGGTCCTTTGCAGTTGACGTCACATCCGCCACCGCCGGGCTCACCACTTCCGGGACCGCGAACGCAAACGTTGCTGCAGTCACCGCCTCCACTTCCAGAACTAACACCACAAACATCTCCCTCACCACTGCTGCTGCCACCCACCCTGCTCCTCCCACTGCCAATGGAACCCCGCCCACAGCCAACGTCGACGGAACCCCGCCCACAGCCGACGACCTCATCGCTCCGCCCACAACCTCCACAGCCAGCAACCCCAGAGAAGACAGCCACACTGAGCCCTGCCGCATCTTCACCATCCTCCCAGACCTCCCACTGACTGAGGATGAATGGTCAGTCCTAAGCAAGAGGCTCACCTTTGTCCCCCTCCACCCACACATCAACAAATACCAGTCACGTTTGGACATCGAGCAGTTTTTCTGCCGCCTTCGCACTGACACCTACATTGCCAAGGCCAAACGCCAACTCTCTGACACCTCCTCCTACCGCCCCCTTGATCATGACCCGACCACCGAGCACCAAACCATCATCTCCAATACCATCCATGACCTCATCACCTTAGGGGACCTCCCACCCACAGCCTGCAAACTTATTGTTCCCCAACCCCGCACGGCCCGTTTCTATCTCCTTCCCAAAATCCACAAACCTGCCTGCCCTGGTCGACCCATTGTTTCTGCCTGTGGCTGCCCCATCGAACTCATCTCCACCTATCTGGACTCCATTTTCTCCCTTTTGTCCAGGAACTCCCCACCTACGTCCGTGACACCACGCACGCCCTCCACCTCCTCCAGAACTTCCAATTCCCTGGCCCCCAACACCTCATTTTCACCATGGACGTCCAGTCCCTATACACTTGTATTCCTCATGCAGGTGGCCTCAAGGCCCTCCGCTTCTTCCTGCCCCGCAGGCCCGACCAGTCCCGCTCCACCGATATCCTCATCTGCCTTGCCGAACTCAGCCTCACCCTCAACAAGTTCTCTTTCGACTCCTCCCACTTCCTACAGACAAAGGGGGTGGCCATGGGGACCCGCATGGGCCCAAGCTATGTCTGCCTCTTTGTAGGTTATGTGGAACAGTCCCTCTTCCGCACTTACACAGGCCCCAAACCCCACCTCATCCTCCATTATATTGATGACTATATCAGCGCCACCTCTTGCTCCCCAGAGGAGCTCGAACAGTTCATCCACTTCACCAACACCTTCCACCCCAACATCAAGTTCACCTGGGCCAGCTCCAGCACATCCCTCACCTTCCAGGACCCCTCAGTCTCCATCTCAGGTAACCAGCTAGAAACAGATATCCATTTCAAGCCCACTGACTCCCACAGCTACCTAGAATACACCTCCTCCCACCCACCCTCCTGCAAAAATTCCATCCCCATTCCCAATTCCTCCGTCTCCGCCGCATCTGCTCCCAGGATGAGGCATTCCACTCCTGCACATTCTTCAAGGACTGCAACTTTCCCCCCGCAGTGGTCGAGAACGTCCTTGACTGCGTCTCCCGCATTTCCCACAACACATCCCTCACACCCCACCTCCGCCACAACTGCCCCAAGAGGAGCTACCTCATTCTCACATACCATCCCACCAACCTCCGGATACAACGCATCATCCTCCGACACTTCCACCATCTACAATCCGACCCCACCACCCAAGACATTTCCTCATCCCCACCCTTGTCTGCCTTCCGAAGAGATCACTCTCCCCGTGACTTCCTTGTCCGCTCCACACTCCCCTCCAACCTCACCACACCCGGCACCTTCCCCTGCAACCACAGGAAGTGCTACACTTGCCCACACACCTCCCCCCTCACCTCCATCCCAGGCCCCAAGATGACTTTCCATATTAAGCAGATGTTCATCTGCACATCTGCCAATGTGGTATACTGCATCCATTGTACCGGGTGTGGCTTCCTCTATGTTGGGGAAACCAAGTGGAGGCTTGGTGACCGCTTTGCAGAACACCTCCACTTGGTTTGCAATAAACAACTGCACCTCCCAGTCGCGAACCATTTCAACTCCCACTCCCATTCCTCAGATGACATGTCCATCATGGGCCTCCTGCAGTGCCACAATGATGCCACCCGAAGGTTGCAGGAACAGCAATTCATATTCCGCTTGGGAACCCTGCAGTCCAATGGTATCAATGTGGACTTAACAAGCTTCAAAATCTCCCCTTCCCCCACCGCATCCCAAAACCAGCCCAGTTCGTCCCCTCCCCCTACTGCATCACAAAACCAGCCCAGCTCGTCCCCTCCCCCCACTGCATCCCAAAACCAGTCCAACCTGTCTCTTCCTCCCTAACCTGTTCATCCTCTCACCCATCCCTTCCTCCCACCTCAAGCCGCACCTCCATTTCCTACCTGCTAACCTCACCCCGCCTCCTTGACCTGTCCATCTTCCCTGGACTGACCTATCCCCTCCCTACCTCCCCACCTATACTCTCCTCTCCACCTATCTTCTTTTCTCTCCATCTTTGGTCCGCCTCCCCCTCTCTCCCTATTTATTCCAGACCCCTCTCCCCATCCCCCTCTCTGATGAAGGGTCTGGGCCCAAAACGTCAGCTTTTGTGCTCCTGACATGCTGCTTGGCCTGCTGTGTTCATCCAGCTTCATACTTTGTTGTCATGTGGTCATATTTGGACACTGCTTTAATAATCAGTGGCCCCAGTATTTCCTAAATTGGAATTCAGTTCGAGGACTGGCCATTAGATTGCCCGATATCTTAACTAATGCTCAGGCTTGACACAGGGTCGAGCTCTCAAAGGAAATATTCCATTCTTTCATTTTTGACATGGAATGGAATATCAGTTGCTCAACCCTTAGGTTGCCTTTATTTTCCTTTGGACTGTTAGCATGCCCAGTCGATCCATCAGTAATAGAGGCCGATCATTAATTTTAGTGTCCACTTTGTTTCTCTAAATACTGACTGACTTTTGGTTCCTATGGTTTTAATGTTTAATTATTTTTCTTGTGTCACTTTTTCTTTCTGTCCTATAGGAAAATGATTAATCGGTACGAAAAACTAACAAGGTCTTCCGATATGGGTAAGAACTTCACAACTGCAGTATTTTGTGAACTGCAGTCTTGGGTGCGATGTGAGGCTTCATGTTGATGTTAGGTTGGTATGGATTGCCACAAGTCACAGTGGAACCTCAAGTGCTCATATCGTTCACTTTTTTAGCCTAACCTCACTTGGAATTTTCATCGTGACTTCAAAAGTGAGATCACATGTGCCTAGGGGTAATACACTTGTCATGGACGAGAATTGCCCGCATCAATCCCAGCAATTTGTGTCTATTCAATGTCTTTCACAGAAAAATGTCTTGAGCTGCTGCACAGAACTGTGTCAGAAAAATTGAATGCCGACACAAGGAGGGGAAATTTGTACAGATAATTAAATATCTGGCTTTTAGCAAAGGGCTTAAAGAAGGACAGTGACCTGGAGAGATTTAGTCAGGAATTTACAAAACAAAAGGGTGAAGTGGTTAAGGCATATCTGACCATAATGGGGAAAATGGGAGGAATGCACAAGATCCAGGCACTGGCTGGGCTGCTGGTTAATGCTGTTACAGAGATGGAGGGTGGGAGGCTCTGAGGGGATTGAAACAGAGATTGAGATTTTTAAATTCAAGACAATGTGAGCACAGGATGTTGAAAGTAGTTGGAGGTGAGAGGTCATATGATGAAATCTCACCATGGGCTTCAGAGATGATCTTCCTAACACCAAAGTTAATTAACATGGTGATTCATTTCATGAGAGTGCATCTCTTTTAGAAGAGTTGATTACAATCTGATTAATATATTCTACCTGTCCCAAACATGGGCAATGGTATGCATTATGAAGCTTTAGTTTTAACTTGAAGACTTTCAAAATGTTTCTTTAAAAAGCTCAACACCCAAATCAGGTTCTATATGAAGGGGCTTCTCCCACTTCCTGAATATAAGGTTAATCAGCAGCATGACAGGAACCTCTGAAGGATTTTTAGATGCCAACAAACTTTCTACCTACTTGCAGAGAAGGCTCATGATGACATGAACGTATTTATTCACTTTTGCAGAATTAGTTCCTGGTCTGATCCAGTCTATCTGGATTTCTAACCAAACATTAAATTGCAGCCCTATAAAGTGGTCTTTGAATGTGGTCTCAATGTCTAAGAACATGTAGGGCCAATACACCGTTCACTTTCAAGTTTAAGCAATATCATTGGGCTGTCCATATGCTCTTCTCATTTTGAAAATCACACAACACCAGGTTATAGTCCAGGTTTATTTGAAGACGCAAGCTTTCAGAGTCTCACTCCTTCTTCAGGTGTCAGTATTCAACACTAGGACATCCACATCATGGCTACTTATGTCAGAAATGGTGTAATATTACCACCAAAAGGCACAAGGGAATAACATTTATTTTCTCAACTTCTCCCAGCCTTTTGGGGTATAAACTAAAACCAGATTTTGTATCTGAAACATGTCTTTTAATTGCTACATATTTCTGATTTGACTTCCAGGTCATCTGCAGTAACAGGGCGTATCAAAGGCTCATAAATCTAAAGGTGTGCATAATCTACAATTCTGTTCCCTTTCTGAATTTCGACTAACTCCACGCTATATTTAACAAAACATGAAACGTCGAGACTTTCTGTTGGCATCACATTCACTGACAGGTCCAACTTCAAATCTTATTTGCTCTCTTTTCAATCATAATTTCACTGATTCTTTAGCATCACAATTCATTTCTTTGTGTAACCTGAGAGCTTTTGATTGGCCTGGAACATTTCTTGAATAATCCTTCATTTAATATTCCCAGGCTAACCTGTCTTTTCAATGTTCTCTCTATATTCTTCATGCAGTTGCCTTTTGTTGGCCTCATTTCTATAACCGTTATGAAAAGTGTGAGCAAGCTTTTACAGACATTGTTAGAATCTACATACGTCACATTTTAAGTAATATCTTCAGAATCCACTTTGGGAAATCACAGCCCACTAATTCTTCCCAGGATTACTCTTTGCCTATGGATATAATACAAAAAACGTCTAAACTGTCAACAGAATCCTGCTGTATTTTTGCTTCATATTACACAAAATGTTCCTCCCACAAACAAAAACTAATAATTTTATCAAAGCACAACAAAAATTCTGACAATTCTACTCTGACACAACATTTCTCAATATAGCTCTGATGAAAAGTCATCTGGTCTCGAATCGTTATCTTACTCTCTCTCAATGGATACTACCTGACCCGTTGTGATGTTCAGCATTTTTTTGTTTTGACTATCACAACATCGGTTTCTGAAATGGTGTCATGATTTGCATCTTTTTAGACTCTGGTCTGTTCATTCCCCTTGAGCTGAAATTTGATTAAAAAATCCAAATATTTGCAGACACTGATCAGGTTAGGCAGCATCTGTCAAAAGAATAACGTTTTCGGGCTTGGATTTATTTTTCAGGACACGAAGTACGAGCTCACTTGTGTCAGGTTAACAGGGATGCTGCATGACCTGCTTCCAGTATTTAATGTTTTTATTTTCGTAACTTAATGAATGATTACAAGTACTCAGCATGTTCCTCTACCACTGAGCACAGGAGGTTGGGACATCATTACTGAGGATGTATAGTATGTTGGTGAGGCCACTTTTGGAGTACTGTGTCTAATTCTGGTTGTCCTGCTATTGAAAGGACATCATTAACTTGGAGATGGCTCAGAAAAGATTTACCAGGATGTTGCCAGGACTGGAGGGCTTGAGTTATAATGATTGGTTGGATAGGCTGGAATGTAGAAGGTGACCTGATGGAGGTTTCTAAAATCATGAGAAGCACAGATATCCCTAGGGTGGGGGAGTTCAAAACTAAAGGGCATATTTTTCAGGTGAAAGGAGAAAGACTTAAAAGGGACCTGCGGGACAACTTTTTCACACAGCGAGTGGTTTATATGTGGAATGAACTGTGAGAGGAAGTGGTAGATGCGTGTACATATATAATTCTTACAAGACACTTCGACAGGGACATGAATAGGACAGGCTTTGAGGGATATGAACCAAATGCAGGCAAGTGAGACTAGTTTAATTTGAGAAACTTAGTTGGCATGGAGAGTTGGACTAAAGAGTCTGCTTCTGTGCTGAATGACTCTATGACATGATAGAAATAATTACAGAAACAACATTGAACATGGTTAAACTGTGGCAGAAATCCACTTCATGTAATTCATTTATGCACAGTGCCACTGTTGCCTCATTGTAGATCTCTTTATCACAACACACCTCAATGGAATCAGTATGTGCTTCAATTCTACAAACTAATCAAATCAGGTTTGACTACCTATCAAGATGTCAACAAAGTGTGACAAATAGGAAATAACATAGTGGTGACTGCTGTTATAAAGCGTATACTTGCATGGTACATTTTTTAGCATATTGCTGCTCAATGTCATTATCTTGCCTGATTATCAAACTGCCAGTAAGACAACTATTTAAATATATCACAGAAGTTGTTCTCTTTGAATTGGAGGTTTTGGTTCCTTCTTTGAAATGAAGTAACTGAGATCTGTAAAATTTACTTGTAAGCTAACTGGGGCATGTTTTTTGAGTGCAGCCTAAAAGTATCTTCCACACCTCGGCAAATTTTTATAACTCAATTTCATGCAAAGCAATATGCATAGTTTGTGTCACAGGATCATTCTGGATAGTGACTGTACAGAAACCTGTGGTATATTTATTTCCCTTGACATTTTGTTTCCTTTTTGGCAGGTACCAACTGAAAATCAAGCAAGTTCCTCCTGCACAAATGCATAAAACAAATTAAAAACCATCAAAGTAGTTTATAAAAGTCCAAAGACAAGAAATTACATGTTAATCCCTATTAGCAAGACATTCCAGGACTTAATTTCTACATTTTTAAAATCCTGTTTGATTGGGATCAACATTTCCATCCTTATGTTCTGCCAAGAGAAGACAAAATCCACATCTAACCCTCCCAAAAACATTCTGCGGGTTTCAGTTGATGCTTTTGTTACATTTATCTGAGTAGCATTAACTTTGCTTGAAAAGGTTGTAAATAGGAAACTAAAGCAAGTTCTTGAATCAGGTGGTTTGTGGAGGGATTCAATGGGCAAATGATCATTTACCATTTCATCCCTTTATTCTATATTATTCAAATAGAAGCTGCTTCATAAATGTAAAACGTTGGATTACATAAAATGGATAACTTTAAGAAGTGGAATATATCTGCAAGATTTGCACACCGTGACCTTAAAGGATTGCTTGTTTCTCCTTTTCCCCACCATGACTTATTTCAGTTCATATAAATATAGAATTCCTGAATTATTTATTCCTCTCATAATTATTGTTAAATTCAAAGCCAACAGAAATGACACATCTTCTCCCGTATTTGAAGGGAGCTAACCTTGAGAGCCAAGTTATTCAAAGAAGGCACAACTGGGCTGAAATGAATCCATAAATTACATTGTTATTTTGAATGGTTAGACTCCATCTAAATCTTAAAATTCCTTAAGGACTACTGCTTTACGTTCATAGAAATTCTCAGAATAAAACAAATCCAATCAGTAATCATAAACTCCGTAACCATTGTTCTGATGTGATACAACTGCTTGTTATGAACTCTGATTGTAATGCACATCGTATTTTATGTTGCAAGGTGTTAAAAAAATAAATTTAATTGAATTGTATATGTACTGAATGTGTGGATGAATTTATATCAATGAGCGAAACATTTCTGACTCTCTAGATTGACAAGATTTATTAGATGGTTACTTGGAATATATGTCTTATGAAGATAGGTTGTGCTAATTTTCATTTTATCTTTGAAAAATGAGGGGTGACTTGATTGAAGTGTCCAAGATCCTGAATGGTCCTGGAAAGATGGATATGGAAAGGATAATGACTCTTTAGGGTCAGTCCAGACTACTTTAAATTAAGTATCACTCTTAGAGTATTGAAATTAGATTTATTTTCTTTTAGTGGATTGAGTGACTATAGAACTCCCCATGTCAAAAGGTGATGGAGACAGGATCGCTAAATATTTTTAAGACAGAGAATAGATTCTTGTTAGGCATGGAAATAACGGCTATTGGGAGTAAATGGGAATAGGAAGGGATTTCAAACCACAAACTGATCAGCCATGATGTTATTTGATGGTGCAGCAGATTCAAAGGGCCAAATAATCTATTTCTGTTCATATTTTATATTTGAGTTCCTTTTTATTTGTAATCACGTAATCAAGGAAAGAAAGCAAATTACAAAATGGAGCATACATACAATGATGGAAGATATGGAACATGATTTTAAATTCAGATTTTAAGAAAAGCATTTTTTGCAACAGTAATGAAAGAACAGCAATCATTTCTCAGCACTGAAGCGCATTGATATTCAATTTGACTCGATTGAAGACTAACAGAGCTGCACAGTTTGTCACGTGGAGCTCCCAGACTATGATCACAATCAGCACTTCAATGTAATTCATTTTCCAGAAAAGACTGTGGAGTTGAGCCTGTTGTACTGGAACAGCCTCAGACAGGACACTGGCCTGTGTACACTGCTCCCCCTAATGGTGTTCTATCATCTTGCTCAATGATACAGTCTTCAAGATGATGGTGTGACTGCTGGCGGGTTTCAGGTTATTGTTAACAACGATATTTATATAACAGCAAATAACAGAGAGTTATCAAAAGGAGCATGTTTCAAACCAGACATTTTCTTGATACAAGTGAGTTATAAATCTAGGGGAAGAAAAGGTGGCCAGTACATTTCAGACTTGGATGTTAATAAATATCACATGATCACTTTAATTTTAATAAGGGTGGGTTGAACTGTTTCCTGGTAGATTTAGGAGTTGAGATTTTTATTGATAAACAAAAGGATAACATCTACAGCCCGAGAAGGATGGACTGCTGCGACTTTGAAAAAGAAAACAGGTATGAAAAGGAAAATAGATTAATGTGAAAAGAAACCAGCAAAGTTCAGAACATCAGACAAGGCGAAAGAAACAAGTGTAACCTGTACTAAAAGAGGAATTTTAAAACATCCTCAGAAATAGTAAGAACTGCTGATGCTGGAGTCAGAGATAACACAGTGTGGAGTTGGAGGAACACAGCAGGCCAGGCAGCATCAGAGGAGCAGGAAAGCTGACCCTTAGAAGGGTCACAACACGAAACGTCAACTTTCCTGCTCCTCTGATGCTGTCTGGCCTGCTGCGCTTCTCCAGCTCCACACTGTGTTGTCTCTGACTCCAGCATCGGCAGATATTCCACTTAAAACATCCTGTTGTGACCTCACATTTACTCTCTTAAACGCAGCACATAGGCAAGACATTGTCTAGTCTTTATTTGGGGGCTGTGATTCTAAATGACCTAAATAGAAGACTGCTTTGGTCAGCTCACCAGTTGCTGGCTGTCTCTACGATGAATACTGAACACCTACAGATAATGAAGAAAGGATAAGTGTAATGCATCAGGAGAATTTTCAAGCATAATGAAGCTGCAGAGTGGAATTTTCCACTCCATTAAATGGTGTGGTTACTGGTGAGAAATGCATGGGATCCACAGTGACTTGGCCATGTCGATTCAGAGTTAGCTTGCCCACAGAAGACACAGAGTAGCGATGGAAGGGTGTTTTATCTATTGGTGTTTCACAGGGAGCTGTACTGGGACCTCTACGCATATGTACCTTGGATGAAAATGCAGTGGATTAGTAAGTTTGCAGTTGATGCAAAGGTGGGTGGAGTTGTGGGTAGTGTAGAAGATTGTAAAAGGATACTGTGGGATACAGATCAGTTGCAGATACAGGTGGTGAAATGGCAAATGGAGTTTCATCTGGGTAGGGGAGGTGCTGCATTTTGATGTACAGAGGGATCTTGGGGTTCAAGTCCGTAGCTCCCTGAAAATGGCGCTGCAAGTTATGTAAGATGGTAAAGAAGGCATGTGGCATGCTTACCTTTATTGGTCGGGGAATTGTGTATAAGAGTCAGGATGTCATATTGAAGCTTTATAAGACTTTGGTTAGGCTACTCTTAGAGTATTGTGTTTAATTCTGGAAGCCACATTACAGGAAGGATGTGAAGGCTTTGGAAAGGGTGCAGAAGAGGTTTAGAAGGATGCTGCCAGGATTAGAGGGTATGAGCTTTAAGGAGAGGCTAGAAAAACTCAGTTTTCTCTGGAGCAGTGGAAGTTGAGGGGAGACTTGATAGATGTCTATAAAATTATGAGATGCATAGATGGGGTTGAAGGTCAGAATCTTTTTTCCCAAAATTGAAATGTTTAATACTAGGAGGCACACATTTAAGATTTGGGTGAAAGTTCAAAGGAGATGTGAGTGGCAGGTTTTTTTATACAAAGTGGTAGGAGTCTGGAATGCACTGCCAGGTGTGGTGGTGGAGGCAGACAAGGTAAGGGTATTTAAGGGACTTTTACATAAGCACATGTAAGTGCAAGGAATGGAGGGATATGGACCAAGGGCAGGCGGAAGGGACGAGTTTCATTTGGCATCATGTTTGGTACAACATCGTGGGCCAAAGGGCCTGTTTCTATGCTGTACAGTCTATATTCTCTGTTCTAAATAGCCCTGATCTTTGGCTAGTATCAAAGTTTTTATTCCTGATTCCATTCACAGAAATAATCACTACACGGTCTTGACATCCAACAACACTGACTTCACTCAAAAACACATTGCAATGTCTGAATTGCTATCACTGTACAAACTGCAGGCAACTCATCCATATTTCTTTGATCAAATAGTACTTAACCTCATAGTACCATTCGTCAGAAGTTTGAATAAAGAGCAAAGAACAAAGAAAATTACAGCACAAGAACAGGCCCTTCAGCACTCCAAGCCTGCGCCGATCCAGATCCTCTGTCTAAACCTGTCATCTATTTTCTAAGGATCTGTATCCCTTTGCTCCCCGTCCATCCATGTACCTGTCCAGATACATCTTCAAAGACACTATCGTGTCTGCGTCTACCACCTCCGCTGGCAACGTGTTCCAGGCACCCACCACCCTCTGCATAAAGAACTTTCCACGCATATCTCCCATAAACTTTCCTTCTCTCACTTTGAACTCATGACCCCTAGTAATTGAGTCCCCCACTCTGGGAAACAGCTTCTTGCTATCCACCTTGTCTATACCCATCATGATTTTGTAGACCTCAATCAGGTCCCCCCTCAATCTCTGTCTTTCAAATGTAAATAACCCTAATCTACTCAACCTTTCTTCATGGCTAGTGCCCTCCATAACAGGCAACATTGTGGTGAACCTCCCCTGCACCTTGTCCAAAGCATTCACATCCTTTTGGTAATGTGGCGACCAGAACTGTACACAGTACTCTAAATGTGGCTGAACCAAAGTCACGTACAACTGTAACATGACCTGCCGACTCTTGTACTCAGTACCCCGTCCAATGAATGAAAGCATACCGTATGCCTTCTTGACCACTCTATTGACCTGCGTTGCCACCTTCAGGGAACAATGAACCTAAACACCCAGATCTCTCTGCACATCAATTTTCCCCAGGACTTTTCCATTTACTGTATAGTTTGCTCTTGAATTAGATCTTCCAAAATGCATCACCTCGCATTTGCCCAGACTAAACTCCATCTGCCACATATCTGCCCAACTCTCCAGTCTATCTATATTCTGCTGTAAACTCTGACAGTCCCCTTCACTATCTGCTACTCCACCAATCTTCGTGTCATCTGCAAATTTGCTAATCAGACCATCTATACCTTCCTCCAAATCATTTATATATATCACAAACAACAGTGGTCCCAGCACAGATCCCTGTGGAACACCACTGGTTACAGGTCTCCAATTTGAGAAACTCCCTTCTACTACTACTCTCTGTCTCCTGTTGCC
This sequence comes from Stegostoma tigrinum, assembly GCF_030684315.1. NCBI lineage: Eukaryota > Metazoa > Chordata > Chondrichthyes > Orectolobiformes > Stegostomatidae > Stegostoma > Stegostoma tigrinum. Next base: position 85,108,876 of record NC_081355.1, on the reverse strand, counting down.
AGCCAGTTTTTTATCCATCTAGCTAGAACACCCTGGACCCCATGTGATTTCACTTTCTCTATCAGCCTGCCATGGGGAACCTTATCAAATGATGCATCAAAATGCTTTGAGCTGGCTAAGCTGTTACAATAATATTTGTCTGGAGAGTCCTTGTTTATACCTGTCTCCTGTTATACAAGAAACACAATGGTTTCAAGATATGATCTAAACAGTGCATATATCCATAAGCATACGCATTTCTCTCTTGAGGTGATAAATCAGTACTTGTATTGAAATGCAATCGTATTTTAAAATTCTTCCTATAATGTTATACTCAAGTGCCCTCGACAATGAAGCATACATGCACTGTAGGCAGGCATGATAAATTCATTTAAACAATTGAACTTAATGAAGTAATTTCAATAAATATCTTGTTTTGAACACATGGCTGCACTATACACATGAAATGAGCTATCAGCAGTGGAATGGCTATGATTATAACAGAGCGAGACAGAGATCTGTGCAAAGTTGTGAGCTGCTACTAAAATGAACCAAAGACAAAGATCAAAGAGACAAGTCACAGTTCAAACATTAATTAAGAAAAAAATAGCTGCAGCTTTTCTCCAACAAGCTCCTGTTCAAATGTCTGGAGATATGCAACAAAACTGGAATTCTTTCTGTCCAAAATGGCAGAATTATGAAATAACAACAGATTCGTTCAGTAAACCAGAAACATTACTGGAAGCTACAATTTTATCACTGTTGGGCAGAGAGCATTTCCAAATATATTCCACATTAAACGTCAAAGAAGAGCAGCAAAAGCAAATGCCAGAAATGTTTGTGAAAAGCAATGCCCCTACTACAAGTAGTTGAATCTTTTCACACGCCTGCATCTGGCTAAACAAAGGCAAAACAAGCAGTTACTGATGGGCATATATTGGCGGAAGCTTCCAATGAATCTCTCTGCACCATGCAGGTGCAACTACAACAGGTGAATTAGTCAAGTCAATAGATGAGACATCAAAGGAATTTTGCCACAACTTGCAAAGGCAAAACTCTTCGCTGGCCTGGATGGAAATGGTACACACTGGCAAGTAAAGCTGGATGAAAGCTGTATATTTCTCACCATATTCTGGACATGTTCAGGAACCACAGGTGGTTATGCATGCTGCTTGGGGTTTCCACTGCTCCAGAAGAATATCGACACAGACAGTGTGGAGTTGTTAGTGATCTTTCCAGAGTGGAAGCTGCAGTGAATGATCTGCTGGTGCATGAATTTGGAGACACAACGGTAGAATTCATTGCTGCCCATAATCAAGATCTAGTGTGATGGCTTGACAGAGTTCACTAGAGGAATCTGAAGCTGAACAGGAAAATATGTAATTAAAGATGCTCTAGGCCAAGTTTACAGGCCATAGGGTGAGAGCAAAATGCCTTCGCCTACATCCTGAAAAGGTATAAGCTGTAGCAGTGTTGCAGCTAAAAAAACACATGTGAAAGCATTGCAGAGATAATGGGAACTGCAGATGCTGGAGAATCCAAGATAATAAAATGTGAGGCTGGATGAACACAGCAGGCCAAGCAGCATCTCAGGAGCACAAAAGCTGACGTTTCGGGCCTAGACCCTTCATCAGAGAGGGGGATGGGGTGAGGGTTCTGGAATAAATAGGGAGAGAGGGGGAGGCGGACCGAAGATGGAGAGAAAAGAAGATAGGTGGAGAGGAGAGTATAGGTGGGGAGGTAGGGAGGGGATAGGTCAGTCCAGGGAAGATGGACAGGTCAAGGAGGTGGGATGAGGTTAGTAGGTAGCTGGGGGTGCAGCTTGGGGTGGGAGGAAGGGATGGGTGAGAGGAAGAACCGGTTAGGGAGGCAGAGACAGGTTGGACTGGTTTTGGGATGCAGTGGGTGGGGGGGAAGAGCTGGGCTGGTTGTGTGGTGCAGTGGGGGGAGGTGACGAACTGGGCTGGTTTAGGGATGCAGTAGGGGAAGGGGAGATTTTGAAACTGGTGAAGTCCACATTGATACCATTAGGCTGCAGGGTTCCCAGGCGGAATATGAGTTGCTGTTCCTGCAACCTTCGGGTGGCATCATTGTGGCAGTGCAGGAGGCCCATGATGGACATGTCATCTAGAGAATGGGAGGGGGAGTGGAAATGGTTTGCGACTGGGAGGTGCAGTTGTTTGTTGCGAACTGAGCGGAGGTGTTCTGCAAAGCGGTCCCCAAGCCTCTGCTTGGTTTCCCCAATGTGGAGGAAGCCGCACCGGGTACAGTGGATGCAGTATACCACATTGGCAGATGTGCAGGTGAACCTCTGCTTAATGTGGAATGTCATCTTGGGGCCTGGGATAGGGGTGAGGGAGGAGGTGTGGGGACAAGTGTAGCATTTCCTGCGGTTGCAGGGGAAGGTGCCGGGTGTGGTGGGGTTGGAGGACAGTGTGGAGCGAACAAGGGAGTCATGGAGAGAGTGGTCTCTCCGGAAAGCAGACAGGGGTGGGGATGGAAAAATGTCTTGGGTGGTGGGGTCGGATTGTAAATGGCGTAAGTGTCGGAGGATGATGCGTTGTATCCGGAGGTTGGTGGGGTGGTGTGTGAGAACGAGGGGGATCCTCTTAGGGCGGTTGTGGCGGGGGCAGGGTGTGAGGGATGTGTTGCGGGAAATACGGGAGACGCGGTCAAGGGCGTTCTCGATCACTGTGGGGGAAAGTTGCGGTCCTTAAAGAACTTGGACATCTGGGATGTGCGGGAGTGGAATGTCTTATCGTGGGAGCAGATGTGGCGGAGGCGGAGGAATTGGGAATAGGGGATGGAATTTTTGCAGGAGGGTGGGTGGGAGGAGGTGTATTCTAGGTAGCTGTGGGAGTCGGTGGGCTTGAAATGGACATCAGTTACAAGCTGGTGAAAGCATTGCAGTTACTTTTTGGTGCTTGGTGAAATTATAGCCCAATTTGTCAGTGGAGTGTGAAATATTTTGCTAATTTACAAAAGTATGTGTAGTGATATTGAGGCACAGAACAAGAAGCAACATTCATCAACAACAAGCATCAAATGACAGCAATGCTAACATCACAATGCAGTGTGACACCAGCGACATAGGACTTAGAGCAACACTAACGCAGAAAGGACAAGTGGTCACATTCGCATCCAGGATGCTAACCCAAACAGAAAAATGCCGTGCCTAGATCTGGAAAGAACGTCTTGGAATCACGTTTTCTCATGAATGTTTTCATCAATGCCAATTCAGAAGAGGCAAGGTGGCAATCAGCTTCAACCACAAGCTATTTCAAAATGTTTTCCTCAAGCTGCTACCATCTACTCCAAAGCATTTCAAAGAATGTTACCCCAGATACCAGGAGACCATCGGGATGTGACATACAAGCAGGGAAGCAGATGTACTTTGTAGTTGAGCTGTTGAGAGGAGCACTCCTGATGATGAAGTAAGTAGAGGATACCACAGCAGGGTACAAAAACTTCCATATTTAAGGTGTAGCAGTAGTTTGTCATTTTCCAGTAGGTATTGAGCCATCAGAGACATGAAATATAACAAATTAGCACCTTGCTGAAGTCAAGCAAACCAACAAGATGGAAATCTCCAAGTGTTGCAAGAAATGATAATAAAAGTGTGGCATAAAAGTGCCAAGGGCACACATCTCTTGCTGTAAGAACATATTGGGCATGCAGCTATGAATGGAAAGCCAAAGATAGTATATTGTGAACCTGAGATGGAGCAAATTTGCAGAGCTATAACAGAGCCAGCTAATCTAAAAGAAGTGAGTCAGTATGGCTGTGAAGTTTTCACTCTCTGTTGCTGGAAATGAAAGGAGATAGGAGGTGGAATTGACTATTTTTCTCTGTGCTCAGTTGCAGAAATAGCTAGAGAATTAAATAAAAGTAAACAAGAGCAACATACTTATTGGCCATTGGTAAATGGCAAAGATAAAATTTGTTGAATTCTTAAAGTCAACTGGGTTTCTTGTTATTAGCACTGAAGAAAGTGTGCTCGAAACTTTATTGCACCCACAAGCTCACTGAGGAGAAGAGAACACAGGACAGATTTCGTCAGTTTTGAAGATATACTTTGAAACTCACATTGATATGACTTATGAGCTGTATGTTATCACCATCAGAACTTGGGGGAGACTACTGATCAGTATATAACTACATTGATACATCTAGCTAAATCCTGACGGACGATCTTATTAGAGACGGCAAAAATTGCCCAAGTATGTCCTGTACATAAAATAAGGACAAATCCAACCCGGTCAATTACCACTCCATCTCTCTCCTCTCGATTATCAGTAAAGTAATGGAAGGTGCCATCAACAGTGCTATCATGCAGCACCTGCTCAGAAATAACCTGCTCAGTGATGCCCAGTGATGCCCTGCGTTCTGCCAGGGCCACTCAATCCCTGGCCTAATTACAGCCTTGGTTCAAACATGGACAAAAGGGCTGAATTCCAGAGGTAGGTGAGAGTGACAGCCCTTGAGATCAAGGCTGCACTTGACCGAGTGTGGCATCAAGGAGTCCTGGCAAACCTGGAATCAGTGTGTATCAGGGGGAAAACTCTCCAGTGGTTGGAGTCATACCTGACACATAGGAAGATGGTCATGGCTGTTGGAGGTCAATCATCTCAGTTCCAGGACATCTCTGCAGGAGTTCCTCAGGATAGTGTCCTAAGCCCAACCATCTTCAGCTGCTTCATCAATGGCCTTCCGTACATCATAAGGTCAGAAGTGGGAATATTCGCCAATGATTGCACAATGTTCAGCACCATTTGTAACTCCTCAGATACTGAAGCAGTCCATGTTCACATACAACAAGATCTGGACAATATCCAGGCTTGGGCTGACAAATGGTAAATAACATTCACGCCACACAAATTATGAGGCGATGACCATCACAAATAAGTGACAATCTAACCACTGCCCCTTGATATTCAACAGATTTACAGTCACTGAATCCCCCTACTTTCAACATTCTGGGGGTTATCATTTCCCAGAAACTCAACTGTACTCACCACATTAACATAGTGGCTACAAGAGCAGGTCAGAAACTAGGAATGTTCCCCGCTTTCCTGGATAAGCACAGGCCCAACAACATTCAAGAAGATTGTTATCCCAGACAAAGCAGCCTACTTGTTTGGCATTACATCCACAAGCATCCACTCCCTCCACCACGGACGCTCAGTAGCAGCAGTGTGTACTTTCTACAAGATGCACTTCAGAAATTCACCAAAGGTCCTCAGACAGTGCCTTCCAAACCCACGACCACTTCCATGTGGAAGTACACAGGCAGCAGATCTATGGGAACACCACCACCTCCAAGTTCCTCTCCAAGTCACTCACCATCCGATATCGCTATTCCTTCACTGTTGCTGGGTCAAAATCCTGGAATTCCCCCTAATAGCATTGTGGGTCAACCCACAGCAGGAAGAATGCAGCTGTTCAAGAGGGCAGCTCACCACCACCTTCTCAAGGGCAACTAGGGATGGGCAAGAAATGCAGGCCAGGCAGCAACGCCCACATCCCAAAAAAAACTCTGAAATATGATAGACCTGTTATAGGTATAAGAGATCTTGCAGTGAGACCACATCTGCCGAAAGAGAAGAAATGTACTCATAGGAATGCTATTGATATGTGCAGAGGTTTTAAGTTCGCTAACAATCAGTTAGAGGGGGTTAATGGGAGAACAGGTGAGGCTTTGCACTATGCTGTGTGGCTTGCCGGGCTGAATGAGAAAGGCAGTGGGAAAAAAAAAGAAATATTTGCAAAAGAATCAGCATAAAGATCCAGTCCAGAGGTCAGGATGTAAATATTGCAGAGGATATCACTGTTATGATTGGGATGGGAGGAATGTGCTGGTAATCGAGCCCCACTACTCCGAGTGTCACACCATTAATATAAATGCTGTGATTCAATCACCAAAGTTGCCAACTGTTTCTGTTTTGGTACTGCTATCCAGACTGGAAAACTTCCCCCAGATTTCTGCAATGAAATCAAAAATAATCATTTTATATTCAACAAAACTCATTTGTGAAACAATTGGCAAAAATGGTTAACATCTGAGCCAAATTCTTGAAGTAGATCTACATTTCTTTTCAATCCAACATAAACACACATGATAGAAAAAAATACAAAAATTCTGCAGAGGAAAAATATACTTATTAGCCAATGACCTGAAGAAGCAATAACAGAATTTGATGAATTCTTAAAGCCCACTGCGTTTCTTATTGGCAATATTGAAGTACTGTCAACCATAGACCAATAGAAAGACTTCCAAGAAAACTTGGATTCAGATGGAAATTGAGCTAATTCTGAGACTTGGAAATGTGGTTACAGTTCAGCTTCTTGGGGTTTACAACATTTGACATGAAATCTTTTTCAGGTTTCCACATACTTCAAACAAGAAAGGGAGAGAGAGAGATATCTGTAACGTTGACTGTAAAGAAATTTATTTCCTTTTAATTCCATGGGTTTTTGAAGCAGAAGTCAATATTTAAAAAGATTTTCAGCCAACTGTTAGCACAGTTTTGTTATTTCACCTAGGCTCCTGATCATGTCTCTCTGGTATATTGTAACTATCAGCCACAATTATTGACAATATATATTAATGATTTGAATGAGGAAATTGAAGATACTAGAACCAACTTTGCAGAGGACACTAAATAGGTAGGAAGGCAAGTGTTGAAGGATATAGCCAAGTTATTAATTTGTTATTGCCAAGCTTGGCTCATTGGTGGCAGATTTAACTATCAGAAAATTATGACCTAGAAATGGGATCATACTATGCTCTTTTTGCATGTGTAACTAAAGAGTCAACTTTGTGGGCATTACACACAGCTTATTCAGCGACAGAAACGCTCTGCCAACTATATTGGTTCAGTTCTATTGTCATCATTGAGACTACATTCCAGAATCATTAACAGAAAGAGAAAAGCAATAAGAACAGAAAGCATTGGAAATGATCGCTAATTCTGACAGAATTTATGGTGAAAGAAACCAAGTTAAAACTGTTGGTACGGGCTATCATCAGACTAGTGTGGTCAGAAATGGAATAGATTTTAAAGCAGTGGAAGTAGGGAGTGTGTGGTTAAGAATAAAAGGGCAGGTCTGTCATCAAGTAAGTGACAGGATGGATTGAAGAACAAAAGTTTCCATAGTACAAGGGCAAATATGTATTAATTGGAGAAGTGATAAATTAGAAAAAGTTATGGCATAGTGAGTGCATCATCTTACTAGCAAAAACAGAGAAAAGGGAAGAGCGAAACTAGAGGCAGTCGTAAATCAGCAGATTATCAGAAATGCTAATATGGAAGGCCATATTGTCCAAACAATTGTGATACAGGAAGTGAAATTTGGAGAGTACAATAGAGACAAAGGAAAATATTGTGTATGCTCTGAAAGGATTAATAATTTGAGTGCATAATTATCACTCACTGTCATGATATCACAGGGATTTGGTGAGAATAAAGAGGAGGCTTGTAGTAGAATATATCCGGAGCTATAGTGTTCCTGATAATCGCCATAGTAATGTAAGTCATGTTCATTTAATCTGTAAACAGTTGCAATAATGCAATAAACTTCATCCTGTTCGATATCCTAGAATTTCCTAGTTAGATCAGAAAGGTGGCAGCCTGTAATACAGTCCTGAGTCTAAACTGAGCTGGTGAGTCAACCAGACAGCTAATTCAAACATGATGAGCTGAATGGCCTCCTTCTGCACTGTAAGAATTTGGAGATTCTGTAATTTAGTCTTAGAATATGAGTTGAAATGTTATTAAAATACTTTTTTGCCTGTACTTGACATCTTTGTTTATTTTTCTGTTTTTAAGATGGTGCCCAAAGTGACAACACCATACAACACTCTTCACCATATTTTCTAACAAAATACATGCAATAATAAATAAATTAAATCTAATCAATAATCCCAACGTGTGAGGGCTCAATTCTCCAGCTGAAATCTAAAACATCTTGTGCAAGCAGTTACTTACGCATAAGTTCTACAGTTCTGTTTTGGGGCTATTTCTTTTGTTTTATAAGAATCAAGCACATCAACTCTGTGGTAATGTTACTACCCTCATGTTATGAAATAACAAAACTGTGCTAACAGTTGCCTGACATTTCATCTTTGAAAGGACACCTCCTCACTGTGTGCACAAAGATGTTACTCCCACTTGTTTTGATTTCTTATTCACTCACACAGGTTAGGAACACAGAGACAGGCTGGGCTGGTTTTGGGATGCAGTGGGGGGAGGGGACGAGCTGGGCTGGTTTTGTGATGCATGGGGGCAGGGGAAGAACTGGGCTGGTTTTGGGAAGCAGTAGGGGAAGGGGAGATTTTGAAGCTTGTGAAGTCCACATTAGTACCATTGGGCTGTAGGGTTCCCTAGCGGAATATGAGTTGCTGTTCCTGCAACTTTCGGGTGGCATCATTGTGGCACTGCAGGAGGCCCATGATGGACATGTCGTCTGAGGATTGGGAGGGGGAGTTGAAATGGTTTGCGACTGGGAGGTGCAGTTGTTTATTGCGAACCGAGCGGAGGTGTTCTGCAAAGCGGTCCCCAAGCCTCCGCTTGTTTTCCCCAATGTAGAGGAAGCCACACTGGGTACAATGGATACGATATACCACATTGGCAGGTGTGCAGGTGAACATCTCCTTGATATGGAAGGTCATCTTGGGGCCTGGGATGGGGGTGAGGGAGGAGGTGTGGGGGCAAGTGTAGCACTTCCTGCGATTGGAGGGGAAGGTGCCAGGTGTGGTGGGGTTGGAGGAGAGTGTGGAGCAGACAAGGGAGTCGCGGAGAGAGTGGTCTCTCCGGAAGGCAGACAAGGGTGGGGATGGGAAAATGTCTTGGGTGGTGGGGTCGGATTGTAGATGGCGCAAGTGTCGGAGGATGATACGTTGTATCCGGAGGTCGGTGGAATGGTATGTGAATTCCAGAATTGCCAGTGGTCATCCTCCCAGCCCACCCTCCCTAAAGCCATCTGCAGGATATGAAATCACAGCCCCCTGCTTCATGGAATCCTCTCTCTGCCCCTGGTTTCTGTCTGCAAAGATATACACCACCACCTTCTCAAAATAACCTCATAGTCTTTTACTCTAATCTGCCACTGTACAGCCATGCCGTGTACATGCCACCACATGCAGGACTTGCACTGAATGGCTCATACTCCTCTCATGCTGCCAATTTTCTATCACTTCGCAGGTACTGTGCTTCCTATTCACTGGGAAGACCTCACTGCCTAGCTGGGCTCTGTATGCTAATGCACATCCTCCTGTCATATTCTCAATCCTTTTACTTCTCTTTGTAGGTCAAGCTCCTGCACAATTAAAAAAGGAGATGGCCCAGACAGGTGGAGGACTTCCTGATATCTGAAACTCACAGCCTTTGAAGAAGAAGTCCAACAGACTGCTGAGGATCAGAGCTGTTCCAGTTCCAATGGGTGATCAATACAGTAGAAGGCAAGGAGCAACACTGGTATATGTTCCTCTCAGGTGTACAGCCAATCTCAGAGTCACAGTAGGGTTTCTGCTTCTCCACCAATTACATTTCTGTCTCAGGTATAAGCAGTTTAACAGCCAGCAACGCACAGCCATGTCAAGAAGCTCTTTGCAAGCAGCACATCTGGAGATGAAGCCAGTAAAACCTCAGAAAAGGCACTCAACATTATCATATCACAAGCAAATCGAAGAATTCTGAACTTCGCATTTATTACAGAAAGCTTCTCTTCAGACAAGTTTGAGTAGAATCCTGCTGATGTGCCCTTAGACTGATGACACTGCCAGCAATCCCTGTGCTTGCCATCCTTCCCCTTGTGTGGCAGTAACACATAACCAGGATACCAGGACATGCAGTGCTGTTGTGGGTGTTCTTGTGTCAATGGGGTACAACCTGACAGGACCCACTCTCTCCTTTTCCTGTAGGGTCTTGAGGTCACTACATGCTGACCATTTCCGGTTGTACTTGCGGTCAAAGGTGTTTTTCTTTGCAGATTTCTCCATAAAGGACAGGTGATACGGAATGGTCCAACTACTTGGAGCATTCCACAGCAACGAGACCAGTCCCATCCTTCATGACACCAGGGATAGCTAGAACCTCAGTATGTAGTGACTCTTGGGGTTTGTGTACCAAGTGTCTATGGATAGCTGATGCAGCTACATACAAAGCTGGCCATCAGGATGAGGACAACAGTTGGGTACGTTCTTCTCCCCCTTATCCAAAGCTTTGTACATGGTATCCCTGAAGACATGGTCCATCTTAGACATCCAGATGAAGTGGAAGATGGCTTGGGTGATCATAATGGCACAGGTTCTGAGAGTGGGCCAGACCTGTACCATGTCCAACAACAGACAGAATGCCTCATACCTGATGACCAGGCATTTACCCGCAATGGAGACGGAATGGTGCTTCAGTTTCTGCTTCACCTTGGCAATGCACTTCTCCCAAGATTTTGCACATCCTGGGCCCTCCAAACTATATTCCCTGTGCGCCATCACTACAACTTTTCAACAAGCTCCAAGACGTCGCTTGTTGTTGATGAGTAGGCATTACCTCTGAGATTCTTCATGTATGCCCAGACTCTCTGTGCCACTTCACGCTGCCCTCGAAACAGCCGTAGTAGGGTAGAGACTATCACACATCTCATTCTGGTCTGTGTCTTTGCAAAGGAAGTCTGGAGAAAGATGCAATGGCTATTGTTGAGGTTCATCCCAAGCAGCTGCATGTTGCAGGACTCTGTTCCATGGGACAGAGGGTAGCCTATAGATTGCATTTGCCTCCCTTCATGCATTGCCATCTCATGATCTCTGCAATAAGCAATCAGGTAGAAATGTACTTCAGATCCATGAGTGCCGTTCACTTCCTTCTACAGCTCAAACTGACATGAGCACAACCCACTGGACTGACTGCAGCACATCCCAACCCGGGCCCAGGCTGAATGGAACTCACTCCACCCCATCCCAGACTGACAGGACAGTATTCCCACCCCGATCCCAGTCTGACAGGAGAGTACTCCCACTCTGTCCCAGTCTGACGGGAGAGTCTCCCACCCCCGTCCCAGTCTGGCAGGACAGTATTCCCACTCCGATCCCAGACTGACGGGAGAATACTCCCACCCGCATCCCAGACTTACGGGAGAGGATTCCCATGCCCATCCCAGTCTGCCTGCAACACACTCATGCCTGCCTTCACCTTCTTCCACCACTTTCCAGCTCCACATCATTCAGACTTTGGTCCTGCTTCTTTCCCACTCTCAGTGCAGCTCTGCCACATGTAGCCTCCTAGGCATGAGCTGCCCTGTGATTTCCGTGGCTTTGGAGATGGCAGTGAGACATTTTGGTCTGGTCTGCTGTTCACACCATGTGAGTGTGTGAGTGTGTGTGTGTGTGTGTATGTATGTGTGTGTGCGCGTATGTGTGTATGTGAGTATTTGTGAGAGTGTGTGTGTGCGTGAGTGTGAGTAAGTACTCACCCTGAGGACAATGAAGAAGTGAAAATGTCAGTTGCTTTTTGCAGAATTGAGTTTCTCAATTTGGTACAGCTTAATTGAGAAGTGAAGTTAATTTCAGTGAGTTGTGGTTTTAATGAGAGTTAAAAGCCAGCAGTTAGGGGTCACACCAGCCACCACCCACCCGCCACTGGCAACTTGACATAGGCACCGCAAAGGGAGAACTCACAGCTGACTTTAATCTCGATGATGAGGATGTGATTATTTTGTCTCTCCTCCATTAAGGTTCCCTGCCCAATGTTCTCACCGAGGTGGGACGGGAAGATCAAATGGTTCCAGGAATGAGAAACTTCAGCTTTCCAATTAGGTTGAAGAAGTTGGGACTGATCTGATTGAGGCTTTCAAAATCATTAGCAAGCTGGTAGAGTAGAAAGAGAGAAGCTGTTTCTTCTTGGGAAAGAAACAAGAACGAGAGCGCATTGATTTAAAGTGATGAGCAAAGGAAGCAAGGGTGATGTGAGAGAAACTTATTTCACACACTGAATGGTTGGAATGTGGAATGTACTGCCTGGAAATGTGGTGGAGGCAGGTACAACTGGGGCAACTGAGGAGTACTATGCATGATTATTTGGATTGTAGCGGTGTTCAGAAATACGTGGAGAAGGCAAGGAATTGGCAGCAGATAACAGAACTGGTGCAAGCACGATGGGCCAAAAGGCCTCATTCTGTGCCATAACAATTCTGTGATTGGGTAATCCCACCCAGTGTTAATATTGCTGAAGCTTAAACTATTCAGGATTATCTTCTGTGGTTAACATCCCAATGAGTTGTAAAGTTTACTTTGGAGCTACTGGTGCCTTCACTTTGTCAGTGCCTTCTGGCAAAGCATCTTCCTCTCAGAATTTCCTGTCTCTGCTGTTGCCCATCCTCTTCCATTATTACGGAGAACAGGAGTATGTCCAGTGGTAACGTCATTCAGAACATTTTGTGGGTGAGGGTTTGAAAGGGAGGCGAAGGTTATGAAATTGTGAAGACATTAAGGCTGGCAGCTCTTTAGCTAACTATTGGTCAGTCTGAGCAAAAATTGCTACAGGTGGTCTAGTGGTTAGGATTCAGCACTCTCACCGTCATGTCCCGGGTTCGATTCCCAGTCAGGGACTTGCCTTTAGGAGTGGCATTGTGGGTCAATAGTTAGTACTGCTGTCTCACAGCACCAGGGACCAGGGTTCAATACCACCATTGGACAACTGTGTACAGTTTGCACATTCTCCCCATGTCTGCATGGGTTTCCTCCGGGTGCTCCAGCTTCCTCCCACAGTCCAAAGATGTGCAGGCTAGGTGGATGGCCAGGCTAAAATGCCCGTAGTGTTCAGGGGTGTGTAGATTAGGTGGGTTAGAGGAATGGGGCTGGGTGAGATGCTCTGAGGGTCAGTGTGGACTTGTTGGGCTGAAGGGCCTGTTTCCACACTGTAGGGATTCTATCTTCTTTTAATCTATACTCCACTATCAAATGGTTGATCTGAGATGGGGTGTCTTCTCTCTGTCTGTCTCTGTGCCTCTCTGTTGTGATTCTGCAACAATCACCACAGCGTCACTTCTGATAACAAGTATCATTTGTATAAAACAGTCATGTGCTCAAAACAAGGTAGTGAGTGAAATGGCTTCATTAGGTTAAGTTTTTGAAATGAACTTAACATGTCAGTCTGCAATGTGTGTACACCTCATGCTAAAGATCACTAGAGGAAGGATCTTTATACGTGATTGCATTTCATCACAAATATTTGCTGATTTATCACCTCAAGAAAGAAATGTGAATGCTGACGTATATAGAGCACTGTTTAGACCAGTGCTTTGAAACCACTGTGTTCCTTGTTACAGGATACAGGTATAAACAAAATCTCTCCAAAGAAGTGTTGTTGTAACATCATTGCAGCTTGACCAGCTCTAGACACTTTGACGTAACAAACCACTGACTAAAGTGACTGTGAGGTGATGTATTATTTGTTCAAAGAAATTGGGATGAGTTGCCTGCAGTTTGTACGGTGATAGGAATTCAGACATTGCAACGTGCTTTTGCATGAAGTCCATGCTGTTGGATATCAAGGCTGCGGAGTGATTGTTTCTGTGAGTGGAATCAGGAATAAAAACTTTGATAATAGTCAAAGATCAGGGTTATTTAGTTGCATGGAAATGGAAAATCAGGTGTAACGTCAGGTTTTAAGCCTCAATATGTTTATATTGTGGTTACCCTTTCATCTCCAGGAGCATTTTGTTACTGGTATTTTTCTGGCTTGGTTTTGACTCAAGCGGAGGCATTTTGATGCCAGATGCCTGTTCTCATGTACAACGTGGCTTGCTGGGGCCTGTAAATGAGCTGATTATCTATTGGGTACAGCATGACTCACAGCTGAAATATCATATACAAAAGACCCATGTAATTCAGATCAGCATCAATGTTGTGATTATGTGACATTGGTTATAGGATCAATTTCACCCTCTAAAATAGGGGAGTTTGATTCAGATCAGATACAGATTTTGTTTCTATATCTCAAACAAAGCCCCACCCTACATCAAACTCCCCTCTTCTGGATTTACTGGAGGTGGGAGCAGCATATACAAGCAAAGAGGGAGATGGATTGGCAATTTAACACCCATTTACTGATTTCAGTCACCTCTGGTTTAAGCTGGTGCATATCTCAACAACTGCCAGATTTCTCATGCCTCAGGAACTCTGGCTTTTGAAGTAAAGGTGATAACATCTTCAAGGAGAAGCAATGCTTACTTGTCAAAGAGACCAAGAATGTTTCATCTGAGCTGCCCAAACTCCTGCCTAGCAAATCCCAAAAACAAAAATCCTAGGGTTTGTGGATCAGACTTTACCTCCCTCCACCCCCAGGCCAGGGGATTTGATGCCCTGACCCAGTGTTGACAGGAGTCAAAAGGGGGTTTGTCACTTTTAACAGGACAGGCATATAATGGGGATTTATTTTGTGGCAGCTTCAACATGCATGCAAATGCACAGGAGAAGGTGCCCTCTCTAAGGAACTTGGAAAGTAAGGTCCATGATATGCCACGGTGGCTGTCTTTGAGGTTTAATATTTTAACCCGAGGCTAACGTTGACCCCATGGGCTCTTACGTTCTTGACCAATTTCCCGTGATCATGTCAACCACATCGGTAGCACCGCCTTCACTAACACCCCTGGTTACTTTCTCAAAGACAATTGATCAAATTTGTCAAACACGGCCATCCCTTAAATTCATGCTGACTATACCTGATTATTCCATGTCTCTCCAAGTGCACATACATTCCATCCGTCAGAATTCTTTCCATTAATTTCCCTACTCGTGATGTTCAAATGATTTGCCCTATATAATTTCCTGGTCAATCCTTTCCTCTATTTTAATACCGGGATAACGTTAGCAGTCTACCAGCACCTCATCTGTAGTCAAGCATAGTTTGAAAATTTCTGCCAATGTTCCTGATATCTCTTTCCTGCTCTCCCACAGCAGCCTGGAATAAATCTCATCCCAGCCTGTGGATTTATCCAATTACAAAGACTGACAAACTTGTCACTACCTACTCTGTCTATGTAAATTTCTGCCATAAGGCTTTATTTCCATCTATTGTATCTTTTGTGCCTCTTGAAATCTAGGGTTGCCCAATCTTGGTCTCATCCACTGTCTTTGGGTGATTGTATCTGCCCCGTACTCTCACTATTTCCTTCTTAAATACCCCCCACTGCTCTGATACAGTATTATCTGCGTGCAGCTGCTCACACTCCAACTGGGTCAAGTCATATCTTATTTCGAGAAAATTAGGCTTTCCCCAGTTTAGAACTTCTACTCCAGGCCCATCCCTTATCCATAACTATCTCAAATCCAACCGAGTTACGGTCAGCTGTACCGGCAAATTGCTGCTCTCAATCTACTCACGCCAAACTGTATTTTATCTTAAAATCTACCTTTCCAGCCCTATTCCATTTAGTATGTGGGGAGTTAAAAATCTCTCCCAATAATAACTTATTATCCTTACATTTCTCCAAAATGTAATGACATATTTAATCCTTGATCTGTCCCTGATTGTTTGGGGTCCTCTCGTATACCCCCAGCAGCATGCTTGCTGCTTCTGCTCGATCAGCATTGCAACCCATACTCCTCCTTTTTGACGCCCCACCCTCAACTAAAGAGTCCATAACTGTGAATGTTGATTTGCCAATTCCATTCATTCAACAGCCAAATTTTGACTGAAGATATGATATCATATTCTGATAAAAGCAAAATACTGCAAATGCTGGACATCTGAAACAAACACAAAATGCTGAAGAAACTCAGCAGGTCTGGCAACACCCATGGAGAGAGATACAGAGTTAACATCGAGTCTGGTATGTCTCTTCTTCAGAACTGACAAGTCAGAATCTCAGGCTAATGCATGGTTTCAAATCCTGCCATTGCACATGGTCAACTTTCAATTCTGTGAAAAAAAAACTCTAATTAAAATAATCCAGTGGTCGGTTTTTAATCTTTACTTAGGTCTTTACACAATCTCTCCTCTAACGTCAGCAAATCGAAAGAGCTGGTCATTAACTGCAAGAAGCAAAAGTGAAGGGTACACCCCCTAGCTGCATCAATGGTGCTAAGGTGGATTGGGTCGAGAACATCAAAGTTCCTGGGAATGACGATTATCAATCTGTCCTGGTCCACCCATATTAATGCGATGGTCAAGAAAACACAACAATGCCTCTACTTCCTCAGGTGGCTGAGAAAACTTGGCATGTCCATAAAGACACCTCCCAATTTTCATAGATGCCCCACAGAAAGCATTCTATCTGGGTGCAGCACAGCTTGGTGTGGCTACTACTTTGCCCAGGACCATAAGAAACTACATAGAGTTGTGAACACAGCTCAGTCCACATTGCAAACCGACCTTGCAACCACTGACTCTGTCGTACTTTTCACGGCCTCGAAAAGGCAGCCAACATAATCAAAGACCCCTCCCACACCGGCTACAATCTCTTCCATCTTCTTCTGACAGGCAGGAGGAGATACAGAAGCTTAAACGCACATACCAACAGATTCAAGAACAGCTTCTTCCTTGCTGTTATTAGATTTCTGAATGGACCTCTCAAATTTTTAATTTAATGTTGATCTCACGGTGTCCATCTTCTCTGCAGCTGTAACACTGTTCCTCACTCTGTTCTGTTACCCTTATGCATTTGGTATGGTATGATCTGCCTTTACTGCAAAACAAAACATTGTCGCCTGTACCTAGACATAGGTGGCAAAAAGTCAAGTAAAATCAAAATCCAAACATTTGATTTTCTAGTGTCTTTTAAAGAAAGAAATCAGCCATCCTTATCCAGTCTGGCCTACATGTGACTCCAGACCAACAGCAATGTTTTAATCATTTAACTGCCCTCAGTGATTGTGGATTTGCAATAAATGCTATCCTAGCTAGCAATGACCACATCCCAAGAATGGGATTAAAAATGGAATTGGCTTGGAATTTCCTAGAGGAAAAAAAAACAGAAATAAAATCTGCAATGGAATGAGACAAGTTGGACTGTTAATGAGATGGAAATAAAGTCATTGCCATTCTTTTGAGAGACTCTGAACTAGCCCTTAAATAGAAATATCAAAAATTATTTGCAACATCAAGATTCTGAGGTTATTTTTGGTGTATTTTCCCCGTATCTCTCACCATTGACCACAGCCACCGGATGGAGTGGAAAATTCATTATGCTTGAAAATTCTCCAGATGCATTACACTTATCACTTCTTCATTGTCTCTAACCGTCCAGTATTTGTCGAAGAGACAGCCAGCAGCTGGTGAACTGACCGAAGCAGTCATTTGTTTAGATCAGAATCACAGACCCCGGAAAAAGACTAGACAATATATTGCCCGTGTGCCAGGTTTAAGAGATTAAAACCGTCAGCCCTCAGCCCGTGAGGCCACAGCGGGGTGTTCTTAAATTCCCTGTTTAGTACAGGTTACACTTGTTTCTTTCACCTTGTCTGATCTCCTGAGCTTTTTTCCCCACCCCAAGTATATTTCTTTTCTCATTAATCTATTTTCCTTCTGTATAAACGTTTGCTTTTTGCTCATTTGCAGTAGTCCAATCTTCTCTGGTTGTGGATGTAATCCTTCGGCTCAGCCCCCAAGTCCACCGACTGAGCACTCAGTGAGGAAACTGAGGGAACCCACCCACATTCAAATTAAAGTGACCATGTGATGATTATTGGCTTCGTAGCCTGAAATGAATTTGTTTCTTTGTTGTTGAAAGGTTTGTAATTGACTTGTAACCAAGAAAGTATCTGGTTTGAAAGCTGCTACCTTCGATAACTTCCTGGCTATCGCTGTCAGCAATAATCCTCAAATCCACCGACATTCACTCCACAGCCTTGAAGACTGTATCATCGAGCAACGTGATAGAACGCCACCAGGAGGAGCAGTGTACTGTCAAATGCTGCTCCAGTACAACAGGCTTAATGCCTTAATCTTTTCTGGGAAGTAATTTACATCAAAGTGGAGGATTATGATCCTAGTGTCTCCATTTGGGAGCTCCGCATGGCAAACTATGCAGCTCAGTTAGTGTCTAGTGGAGCTAAATTGAATATCAACTCACTTCAATGCTGAGAAATGATGGCTGTTCTTTCATTACAGGTGTGAAATAAAATTGTTTTTCTTAAAATCTGAATTTAAAACTAAGCTCCATATTTTCCAACATTACATGTATGCTCTATTTTGTAATTTGTTTTTTTAAAGTAAGTCTGGTTGTGAATAAAATACAAAATAGGAGCAGAAGTAAACCATTTGGCCCTTCGAATCGGGTCTAGGCCCGAAACGTCAGCTTTCCTGCTCCTAAGATGCTGATTGGCCTGCTGTGTTCATCCAGCCCTACACCTTGTTATGTCGGATTCTTCAGCATGTGCAGTTCCTACTATCTCTGGCCCTTTGAATCTGCTCACCCTCAAATAACATCATGGCTGATCTATTTGTTTTTAATTCCACATTCCTGTCTTCTCCAATTAAGCTTAATTCCCATGCCGAGCAAGAATCTATCCTCTGTCTTAAAAATATTTTGTGACCCTGTATCTATCACCTTCTGAGACAAGCAGAACTATAGTTACACAACCCGCTAGGAGAAAAGAGTAATTTCCTAACTTCTATACTGTGAAATTAAAATGGTCTGGATTGAAGTACAAAAGGCATCATCCTTTCCACATTTGAACAATTATTCAGGGTTTTGGACCACTCACCACCCACTCTTTGAAACTCAGGTGAAAACAAGCACAAGCCACTTTCATACAACAACCCACGTATCAATCCAGTAAAACTAGACAGCCATTCTAGAAGTTCAGAAATAATTAACTTGATGTAAATTCATCCGCACATCTAATACATTTACAATTCAATCAACTTTTAAGATCTTGCAATAAAATATGATGTGCTTTCACATCAGAATTCATAACAGGAATTTGTATTACAAAAGGACAATGGTTGTGAAATTTATGATTACTTATCAGATTTCTTTTATTGTGATACTGATTTCTATTAACATGAAACAATAGCTCTTAAAGAATTTCAAGACTTAATAGATGTCTAACCATTCAAAGTAATAGCTTAATTTGTCAAAGATATTAATGTTTTCCTTTAGGCATAGATTGCGTTTTCTTTGTATAACTCTGCTCTCAAGGTTAGCTCAATTGAAATACAGGAAAAATATTACATTTCTGTTGGTTTAAAATTTCACGATAGTAATGAGAGGAATAATTTATTCAGGAGTTTGCGATTTGTATGAACTGAACTGAAAGAAGTTATTGTGGAGAAAAGAAGAAATAAACAATCCTTTAAGAAGCACATGATGCTCAAGTCTTGCAGAAATAATTTAGTTAATAAACTCTACTGCTTAAATTTCTCCATTTCTAATATACCAAGGTTTTACATTTATGAGATAGTAGGAACTGCACATGCTGGAGAATCTGAGATAACAAGGCATGGAACTGGATGAACACAGCAGGCCAAGCAGCATCGGAGGAGCAGAAAAGCTGACGTTTCGGGTCTAGATCCTTCTTCAGAAAATCCTGAAGCCTTCCTGCTCCTCCGATGCTGCTTGGCTTGCTGTGTTCATCCAGCTCTATACCTTGTTATTTTACATTTATGAAACAGGTTCTACTCAAATAATATAAAACAAAGGAGTGGAATTGCAAATGATCACTTGCCCATCAATCCCTCCATAATCTATCTGATTCAAGAACTTCCTTTAATTTCCTACAAAAACGTCAGTTGAAAACAACTCTGCCCTCAGAATATTTTTGGGAAGGTTAGATGTGGATCGTATTTTCTCTTAACATTGTCAAAATAGAGGGATGTAAATGTTGTTTCCAATCAAGTAGGAATTTAAAAATGTAGGAATTAGAGTCCTGAAACTTCTTATTAAAAATGATAAAGATTTAATTGTCCACCTTTAGACTTCTATAAACTACTTTCTTTATTGTTTTTAATTTGTTTTATGCAATGATGCAGGAGGAACTTGCTTGATTTTCACCTGGCACATGCTGAAAAGAAAACAAAATATCAAGGTAAGTAAATATATCACATACCTCTGTACAGTAATTGTCCACAATGAACCTGTGACACAAAGTGTATGTATTGTTTGGCAAGAAATTGTGTTTAAGAAAATTCTGCCATGATGGAAACACTTTTAAGCTTCAAACAATAAAACATGCCCCAGCTAGCTTGAAAGTAAGTATTATACATTTCAGTAATTCCGTTTCAAACATGGAACCAAAACTTTAGTTCAAAGAGAACATATTTTGTGATATATTTAAATTGATGTCTGACTGGCAGTTTGACAGTCGGGCAAGATAATTTCATTGTGTGGAGCTGGATGAACACAGCAGGCCGGGCAGCATCAGAGGAGCGGTAAAGCTGATGTTTTGGGTCTGGACCCTTCTTCAGAAAATGTCAGCTTTCCTGCTCCTCTGATGCTGCTTGGCCTGCTGTGTTCATCCAGTTCCAGACCTTGTTATCTCAGATTCTCCAGCATCGGCAGTTCCTACCATCTCTTGAAGATAATTTCATTGACCAGCAATAAGCAGAAAAACAGACAATGCAAGTCAATGCTTTATCACAGCAGTCACAGCTATCAGAGATAACAAGGTGTAGAACTGGATGAACACAGCAGGCCAAGCAGCATCAGAGGAGCAGGAAGGCTGATGTTTCGGGCCTAGATCCTGATGTTTCAGATCTGGACCCCCTGCTTCAGAAAATGGGTCTGAAGAAGGGTCCAGACCTGAAATATCAGTTTTCCTGCTCCTCTGATTCTGCCTGGCCTGCTGTGTTCATCCGGCTCTACACCTTGTTATCTCATATTCTCCAGCATCTGCAGTTCCTACTATCTCAGTCACTGCTATCAGTAAGTTTCTATTTGATGTACTTCGTTGGCACTTTAACAGGTAGTCAAACCTGATCAGATTGTAGAATTGAAGTACATATTGATTCAACTGAGGTGTGTTGTGATAAAGGATCTACAATGGAACAAGAGGGTGGCACTGTGCACAAGTAAAGTACATAAAGTGGATCAAAAACAGAAGTTGCTGAAAAACCTCAACAGGTCTGGCAGCATCTGGGAAGGGAAATCAGGGTTAATGTTTCAGGTCTGGTGACGGGGGGAGGGGTTGGCAGAAAAAAACAGGGAGGGTGACAGAATCGTTAACTCTGATTTCTCCTCACAGATGCTGCCAGGCCTGCTGAGCTTTTCCAGCAACTTCTGCTTTTGTGATAATGGGAATTGTTTCTGATTTACAGCACCCACAGTTTGTTTGATTTTTAGAAAAGTGGATTTCTGCTACATATCGACCATGTTCAGGTTGTTTCTGTAATTATTTCCAGGATGTAACAGAGTCATAGATACAGCCATAGAGTCATAAGGCATGAAAACAAAGCTTTTGGTCCTACCCACCCATGCTGACCAAGTTTCCCACACAAAACTGGTCCCACTTTGCTGCGTTTGGCCCATATCCCTCTAAACCTTTCCTGTTCATGTACCCGCCTAAATGTTAAATGCTTTTAAATGCTGCAACTGTCCCCCATCTACCACTCCCTCTGGCAGTTCAGTCTACTTATGAATCACCGATTGTGGTTGCATCTTAGATCCCTGTTAAATCTTTTTTCCTTCTAACCTTACAAATATACCCCCTAGTTTTAAAACCTCCCACCTTGGGATATCAATGGTGCTCACAGTTTTATAAACCCCTGTAAGATCACCCCTCAAGCTCCCATGTTGGAGACAAAGATGTCCCAGCATATCCAACCTATCCTTATCATTCAAACCTTCTAGTTGTGGCAACATCCTGGTAATTCTTTTTAGAACCTTCTCCAAATTAATCGTATCTTTCCTGCAGCAGTGCTCTGAAAATATCCTCACCAATGTCGTGTACATCCTCAGTATGACTTATCAACTCCAATGCTCAAATGGTAGTGGAGTGCACTGAAACCAACTCATCATTCATTAAATGACTAAAAGAAAAACAGTAATTACTGGAAAGAGGTCATGCAGCATTCCTTTTAAAAAGAACACAATCATAGAATGCCTAAGGTGTGGAAATAGGCCTTTTGGCCCAACAAGTCCACACGAACCCTCAGAGTTTCCCACCCAGACTCATCCACCTATAACCCACCTCATCGACACATCACTGAACACTATGAGTAATTTAGCACGGCCAGTCCACCTAGCCTGCTCAACTTTGGACAGTGGGAGGAAACCAGAGCACCCACACAAGGGGAGAACATGTAAACTCCACACGGACAGTCACCTGAGGGTGGAATTAAACCCGGGTCCCTCCAGTGCTAACCACTGAGCCACCGTGCTGCCCCTCTAAAAGGATAGGAAAATAAATTCTCATCTCAACTGAGCTTGTACTTTGTGTCCTGAAAGATAAATCCAATCCTGAATTATTATTCTTCTGACAGATGCTGCCCAACCTGCTGAGTGTCTGCAACTGTTTCTGTTTTTGTAACAAATTTCTAGAATCTGCAGTATTTTTGTTTTTTTTATATCATCAAAAGCTGCACTTTGGTTCGAAGGGAACTAAGAGACCAAGGTCTAAAAAGATAAATGTACAAGTCAGGACACCACTGCAGGGACCTATGCTGAGATAGGGTGTGTCACGAATAGAACAGTTGGAGATTTTGTTGTACTTTTAGGAGAAAATTATCCATTTTTTTTGTATGAGAAATTCCTTGAGTAAAGTGAAACAAAAATACAATAGGATTCTGTTTCCTTGTATTTTGGATAATTTTACTTTGAATGATATCCATTGGAGAAACAGTACTCCTGGTAAACCGTCAGTGGGCAGTGATTTCCTGAAGAAGTGGGTTCTGAAGATATGACTCACCATGTGATGTGTTTTGATTCTAACGATGCCTGCGATAGCTTGCTCGCACTCGTGCCCTGTTTAAAGATTATGGGAACAAGACCAACAAAAGACAACAGCATTAATCATGATCGCAGGCATAGATAAAGTGGACAGTCAGGGATCTTTTTTCCGAAGGTGGAGGTAGCTATTACGAGGGGACATAGTTTTAAAGTGAGTGGAGTTAGATATAGGGGAGACATCAGAGGTACGTTCTTTACTCAGAGAGTGGTAGGGGTGTGGAATGCATTGTCGGAGAGGCTCATGGATTTCGCCTCATTGGGGGCACTTAAATGGCTATTAGATAGGCATATGGATGATAGTATAAGGTAGGGGTGGAGGTTAGATAGACCTGAGGTTTAGGGTAAAAGTTCTGCACAACATTGTGGGCTGAAGGGCCTGTACTGTGCTGTACTGTTCTATGTTCTACATTCTATAAAGAATGCAGGGAGAACATGAAAAGACAGGTTAGCCTGGGAATATTAAATGAAGGGTTCTTGGACAAATGTTCCAGGCCACTCAAAAGCTCAGTTTAAACAAATAAATGAATTATGATGCTATGAATTAATAAAATGGTGATTGAAAAGGGCCAAGCAAGATTTGTCGTTGAACATACCAGTGAAAGTGATGTGACAGAACGTCTGGCTGCTTCATGGCTTGTTAAATGTGTTAAGATTTTTCTGGTGTGGAGTTAGTTGAAATTCACAAAGGGAACAGAATTGTCGATTATGCAAACTTCTAGATTCAAGATGCTATGGTACACCTTGTTACTTCAGATGACCTGCAAGTCAATCAGAAATTACAAATGATGTGACAATTGAAGAGACACGTTTCAGATACAAAATCTGATTTTAGTTTATACCCGAAAAAGATTGGAGAGGTTGAGAAAATAACTAAGTCATTTTCTTGCTTGCAAGCGGTAAAATTGTGCCGTTTCCAACATGAGCAGAGCATATGATATTACCTAAACTTCAAAGTGAACAGTCTTTTGGGCCACACATGTTCCTAGCCATTGAGACCACATTCAAAGACCACTTTACAGGACAGCAATTTGAAGTTTGGTCAGTGAAATAACTGTATCCAATCTCAAGTCACCCTTTATTTAGTTGTGCACAGTACACTGACTGTGACCCAGCCAGCTCGGAGTCAGTCCTCAAATGAGGAGATTCTAAATCTTGTTTTTTTTTACCCCTGGTTAAACTCTTTTCGTTAAACTGTACAAAAGTGCAAAACAAATCAAGGTAACAGTCAACAAAGCAAACAATTTACAGGGAAATGGCGTCGGAAACCGAACCCCAAATGCCACCATAACTCGGTATAAAGAAAAAACCATAGAAAGCAGTAGACACTGGATAAATCCATACAAACAATAAAAAAGTAATACATGCAACACTGACACCCCGGCAAACCAACAATTGGCCTGCCCCTACTCGCCTTCCGACCACCTCGAGGACAGTCTGTACCTGCGCCTTCCAGGGATAAGTTTTCAGGGCCTTCTGACGCTCAGGGTAACAGCTTTCGGGATGACCTACTCACCATCCAGCTTTTGGTACAACCTACTCACCATCCAGTTCTTGGTGAGGCCTGTTAGACCCAGGGACACGCAAAGCATAGTATATACAAAACAATCCAAACATGAAGGCCCAAGTCCATGCCCAAAGGGCCAGGTCTGAGCCCAAAGGCCCTGAGTCCATGCCCAAAGGCCCTGAGTCCATGCCCAAAGGCCCAAGTCCATGCCAGAAGGGACCGAGTCCATGCCCAAAGGCCCTGAGTCCGTGCCCAAAGGCCTGGGTATACACTCAAAGGCCTGAGTACACGCCCAAAGGCCCGAATCCGCTTTCAAAGGCCCAAGTCTGCTTTTGAAGGCCTGAGTACAAGCCCGAAGGGCTAAATCCACACCTGAAGGCCCGAATCCACAACCAAAGGCACAGTACATACCCAAGGGCCTGAGTTTAGGTCCAAAGGCAGCAAGCACACACCTCACAGCATACGTTCAGATATTTGTTCCATCCTTGAGGCCTGGTCTGTTTGCAGAAACAGAGCAGGCTCTCAGAGGCCAGGCCTACACTTGAGGGTACGGCTCACCCACGGAGGGCTTGCCCACCCATCCATCCACAGAGGCCTTGCCCACTCGTGGAAACACAGTCCACTCACAAAGGCATGGATGACTCATGAAGAGTCAGTCCAGACTCAAAAAGGTGAAAAGACATGCAAAAGTAAAGTGAAAATACTTAAAAACTGTAGCAAGGGGCTAACCTTGCTACAAAGTCATCTTTGCTTCGGTTCCAAAAACAACAATAATCTGGCTGCAATCAGCCAGTGTAAAACCCACAGCTCCCCACTGAGAATTAAAATCCAGCAGTAACACTGGCTGTGACCCAGCCAGCCTGGAAATCAGTTCTCAAATGAGGGGATTCCAAACCTCCTGGTTATTTGCTTTAAACAAGCACACAACCAGCTGAAAAAATGCCTATGGGACAAAAGCATCACTATCAAGCAGAGCCCCTACAGGAGCAATGTCATTGTGAAAGGAAAAGTCAGGGGGAGTGTAGGGATCGAATCAAAATAGAGTTTGCGGGGGAAACAAAGCACTCCAAACCCCACGGACCCCACCTTTCCCGAAAGGCACCGAGAGCGTCAGTGCCCACCGCATGCTCCTTCTCCAGGGACATCCGGGTTCGTACATAGCCACGGAAAAGGGGCAGGCAGCCGGCCATGATGACCCCCTTCGCGGATCGCTGCCTGGACCTGTTAATGGCCCAGCTTGGCCAGGCCCAGGAGCAAATCCAAGAGGAGATCCTCTGACCTGCCTGCTCCCTCCCACACCAGGTGCCCAAAGATCAGGAGCGTGGGGCTGAAGTGCAGCCAGAAACCCAAAAGGAGGTACTTGAGGTAACTGAAACAGGACTGCAAGCGCCCACACCCAATGCATACACATGGTCTATGAACGCTGCAGCACCACAAAACAGGCAGTTGAACTGGGAGTCCATGAACCACCGCAATCTGCGGTTACATGGGACCACTGCATGTAACGCCCTTCATCTCCACGTCCCCAAGGGAAAGGGGGAGAAATCCCGCATTGAGGGCCCTTCACTGACGATCCCCACACCAAGGTGTGCCTGGGCGGTGGATGAAGGAGAAGAGGTGGATGGTGCTCAGCAGTAGTCTGTACAGGGCCCACCATTTCACATCTTTAAAAGATACAAATTTAAAATTCTGTGGGTGCCTCAGGTTGTGGGGCACAGGTTCTTGTGCCGAATGTGACATTCTGTCCGAGCGCAGGTACGCACAGATGGAATCCCACCGCACAACTGAGCATCCTCCAACTGGTGCACAACATCAGGCCCTAGCACCGCCATTTTGAGGCGTTGAATGCTGGTGGCCGTGAACCGGGGCCCTTCGTGACAATTCCGATGGCTGCATCCAACCCAGGCCTCCACCGCCCAGCACGCCCCGACTCTGGTCACCCCCACAGCCACGGCCCTCCCCTCCAACAGCCAGTCGAACCTGCAACTACAGAGGCTCAGATTCCTGAGCAGAGGCTCTCTGATGATGGCCGCCAATCCTACCAGAGGTTAGATGCAACGTGAGTCGACAACATTTCAGACAGTGATCAGGTCCTGGTAAAAGACAGGCAGCATCCTGAGGGCCACTCCAAACCATCATGCTCGATAAACAGGAGCTGCAGGGCATAGTTGATGCTACATTCCTGGCAGATACATACGTCGCCAGGACGCACCAACTAGTAGGAGGCTCACTGTAATACAGCAGGTCATTCACTCTCTTTAAAGGCCTAAAGCCTGGCTGTATTGTGCCACCCATGGGAACCAGCCTCTGCAACTACCTTAATTCAGACTGACTTCATCAATCGGGATGGTCTCCTGTTGCCATTCCCAGAAAGCTTCCCTAGTCCCTGGATATCCTGTGAGAGAGCCACTGAGTTGGGGGATAGCAGGGGGCGTTGGGCTGTCATTGTCAGTGAACCATGGGGTCACTTGCTGCCTGGTCTCAGGCAGCTCCAGAGGTGGGTGGGGGTAAGGACAGGCTCAGCGCTGTTCCTGACTTTAGTGAATTGCTGTCCTGATGCCTTTTAGATAAGGCAGTGTGACCCTGGAAGATGGGCCACTGAGGATGAGAAATTCCTGACTGCCACCTGTATCCTATCCCTGAGTGGAAGATGCTACATTTAATGTGTGAAGCATAGATTCAATGCAGTGAGTCTGCCCAAAGCTGGGGCAGATGCAGCTGACTTTGTGCCAGGTGTGAACACTGACACTTGGGTTTCACCAGAAGTTGCCCTGGGTCCGCTGTTCCCATTGAATCAGGTCACCTCATCATTGAATAGAAATACCAAAAGGTCTCATCCTCCAAATTCACTCTGTTATTTCACCTTGAATTAAACACATGGTTTAAAACATAACCATTCTACAAACTTTGGTAACAAGTAAAATATCTGGACTTAAAGATGTGGTAAATTTTGTTAACAGCAAGGATTACATGTCAAGCTTCACATTCCAGTGATCAGCACTGGATAGATCTCACCAACGTTGACAGAGACAAAGCTTTCAGTAGGCGTGATGACTTTTTAAAGATTAATTCAGGGATGCGGGCTTTGCTGGTTTTTATTACCAGCATTTATTACCGAACCCAATGTTGTTATTTTAACGGGTACAGGTGGCCCTCATAGAATATGAGTTCCCTGATTGGGGCTGTTAATCAGGACCAATCAGGGAGCCCTGGCTGACAGATACAGAGTGTCAGAGAGCTGGCTCTGAGGAAGCCGGATCAGTGTCAAGTACTTTCCATGTGTAAATAAAGGGTGACTTGGTGACAAGATACAGGCCTCTGTGGAGTTATTTCGCCTGAACTACCTTTCCCTTGTTCCTTCACTGTCACTGAGTCAAAGTCCTAGAAATTATTCCCGAACTGCACTTTGTGTGTTCTGATCCCAGATGGACTGCAGTTGTTCGAGAAAGGATTCACCACCACCTTCTCATCAGCAACTCGGAATGAGCAATAAACGCTGCTAAAGTTTAATTAACTCTGTTAAAAATCTAACAATCCTGTCTTTAACATTTTATGATGTCTGGATGTTACAGGTCACAAATGGGAATTAGATAGTGACAGTGAACATACAATTCTGGTCACAATGTTCTGGACATACTTGTTTATTGCCTCTCCAATAGTAGTTCTTTCCCAAAGTGATGTGTCTTCAAATCATCATTCCCATCAATCTATCATCAAACCAATTGCTTTCCCTCCTGAGGTGAAAAAATACTTTGTGCCTACCCTTTCTCTTCTATTATTCAGAGTTCCCAAAGGGAATTCCTAAATTGTACTATTATGTTCACCATTATAGCTGGCATTTCAATTTAGTCTTGCCATTGCCTTTTGGATCTTCCAGTAAGATCTCACTCCTACCCAAAGTGAACCCTTGTAAATTAGTCCTAATCTAAGATGCACCACCTGTCAATGATATCAGTGGGATAGATAATTCTGTAAACAGTAATCAAATAACATCCATAAACCTTTGTCATTCCAGAAGTTTATTTAAATTGATGTTGGAGAGTTTTTGTTCATTCTGATCAAACAATTAGATTCTGAAGTCTCCCACAAGAATTGAATAAATCTGTTTAAATATTATGTGGTATACATCTTCGTAGTCTTCGTTGTCATACCTGAAACTTGTCCACAAACCCAATAAGCATTTTTGCAAAATGTTGTACAAACACTTTCTTATTTTCTCAAATGTCTTTCTTCAAAATTCATATCCTGAGAATATCAAAAGTGGAAATTTCCACAGTGCCGCTCCAACTGCACTCATTAAAGCTTCTCCAGGAGTGTAGCACAACCCCTTGGCCGTGCTCACAGGGAAGTTACAGTGGTGCAGTGGGATTAGCTCCAAAAATACCCCATGCCCATGTTTTTGAATATCATCCACCACAGTATCATAATCGGTCAACAGAACCACACACAATCAGGCAGATGGAGAATGTAATTGAGTGACAGGCCATCATTCAAGCTCTCAATGATGGAATAAAATCTTGCAACTAAATTCTCAAAATTTTACGAGTCGGTTAAATGACAATTTTGCAAAAATTAGGCCTTCCTTTTCAATTAAGTTCTCCATATATAAGAACAATAGGACTTCAAATTCACAACTGCAGTAGGGGTGTGCAGCAGGCATGATACCTTACTCGAACTGGAGTGAACAGCTGCTGCTGTATTCTCATTGCAGAGTGTTCTGCAAACACATGTTGAGGGAGATCAGGTTGGGACAGTGTAAAGGTGTTCAGAGCACAGAGTCTGTGGAGGGGAGGCAGGGTGTACGCTAGGAAGGGAAGAAGGGTGATGGCTCAGTCCAAGTGGTACTCCCCTATATTGGTAGAAGAGAAGGTTTCTAGGAAAGCAGAGTGCAAGACGGATAGTCTTAATGAACAGGGTCATTGCTGCTCAGAGAAATCCAGGGGGGGTAAGCCAAGGTTTCTGGAGTGCAGGTAGAACATTTACAGTGAGATGGTAGGGGTAGGTTATGGTAGAGTGACAGTTCCAGGATTTCTGGGCGTTATGTGAGTTTTGGTTCCAGCAGGGTGTGTAACTCTAGACCCACAGCAAAATGGTTGAATCTTAATTGTCCTCTGGGCAAATTAGAGATGGGCATTAAATTCTGGCCCAGCCAATGACTCCCATATTGCAAGGTGATTAAGAACAAAGTTGTGGAATCACACTAGACCTCAGTTTCGCTGAGGGTCACATTAGACTTAGCTCTTTGCACAAAAGTAGTAGATTCAGTAAAACTTTCATTGTTGTGGAGGCAGTTAAAGACACTGATTTCTGGAACTTTTGCAGATTTCTTCTTTTTCAGGAGCGAGGTTCTTTCTTGTTGATGCCAGCTTTGAGCAGACACACCCAGGTGAGTACCAAAGCATCAACATTTTCAGAGGCTGCTGCTAGGTAGCCTTCAGCACAGGGTCTCTTCCACGACTTTATTTAGCAATCGACGCAATAGAACCTAACTTTCATCACTTCTGGAAAAGACTTGCATTCTTTCCGTAAATCAGCTGATTTTTTTGTAAACAGTAGGTGAACCTCCACATTTTTCAACTTTTATGAAACAAAGAACTGTGGACGCTGAAGCTCTCCAAAAACATACAGAAACGTCTGGAGAAACTCAACAGGTCTGGTAACCATCTATGAGGAGAAAGCAACATTAACGTATCAAGTCCAGTGACCCCTCTTCAGAGCTGGAGATGACACTGATGGAGAGAGACGTCGAGAGCGTGCATATAGCAGTGGGTGACACTGAGTGTGAATCTCAAAATATGAGGAGAACAACTCTCTGAGGAACATTGTACATCACGGAGATATCTGTGATCCTGGGTGGGCTCAAAACAGGCAGGATGAAAGTTGGAAACCATGTGGAGTGAGTCTGAGCCAGACACAGCGACTGAGGAATGAGATGGGGCTATGAAAGTGAGCTTTGGCCAAGACTTCACCAAACACTAGGAGAGAGAACAAAAGTGATGATGGCAGGCAAAAAGAAAGATTAGAACAGAAAACCTTTCGGACAGAACAGCAGAGCATCTTCAAGGTGGATATACCTGCAAGAGATGTGGTAGACTGTTACACATAAAATAAAGAAAATAAACCAAAGAACTGCCAATGCTGTAAATCTGGCACAAAAACAGAAATTGCAGAACAGAGCTCTGAAGAAGGTTGGCAGGACTCAAAACCTTATCTCTATTTTCTCTTCATAGATGCTGCCAAACCAGCTATAATTGTACAGCAATTTCTGTTTTTGCTCCAATTGTTCAACTTTTGATTTTTTTAATTAATTACTGCTGAATACAAATCTTAAAAAAGTCATCCATTGCACGTGCCGACACAATTATTCAGAGAAAATCGTACAATAATTTCCTGGGTCTCAGTTGATTGATTTGCAACAATCCTTGGACTTTGTATGACACCAATCAGTGGAGACTCCACACCCTGATTCTCATTGACCTCAGCTTCATGAGAGCTTCCCGATATAGCTTTGATAGAAAGCACAGTCACTATCACATCACCTCGACTGTTCAGCTTTCTTTTCCATATTCAAACCAATGCTTTAATGAGATTGGAACCTTGTGGCCATTGGATTGTGCTGGTCCAGGCAAGTCCTCTTGCACCTGACATTAAACCCGAGCTTGATGGCAATTGTAGACTGAGAGATATTCTCAGCTGTAAGATGAAAGATTATGGATGAATATTATTCGGTGATTTTGGACGATACATAATGCCTCATTGATATCCTGTTTTTAACCATGTGATCTGTTCTGACTGTATTCCCTGCAGCACAATGACAGTGCCACACAAAATGATGGAGGCTGTCCTCAATGTGAAGGAGACACTTTGGATCCACAAGGGCCGTTTGATGGATTCATCCATCAATAGTATCTAGGCTGGAATCATGTGTGAGAGCTAGAATGGCAGGAGTTAGACCAAGTAGCGTTCATACCAGATAAGGAACAAAGATATCGTCCCCTCGATATTCAACAGCCTTATCATCACTGAATCCTCCAGTATTAATATCCCTAGGGGTTTATCTTTGACAAGAACAAGACTGCACCAACCATATAAAGAGGCAATAAGAATAGGTCAGAGGCTAGGGATTCTGTGATGAATATTGTACCTTCTATGCCCCAAAGCTTATCCACCACCTACAAGGCACATGTCAGGATAGAATATTCTCTGCTTGCCTGAGTGACTGTACTTCCAATAACACTCAAGACATTTGATACCATCAAGGATAAAGTGAGTCCCTTGATTGACATATTCAAAACCATTCACTCCCTTCACCCCGGCACTCAGTACCAGCAACTTGGACCATCTACAAGATGCACTGAAGCTCTGAGATAGCCTTCCATACAGCATTGTAGACTTAACACACCCCAAGGCCTGCAATAGTTCAAGAAGGCAACTCACTTCCACCTTCACAACAGCCATCATAGATGGGAAGTAAATGTTGATCTAGTTAGTAATATCGACATCCCTTAATTGAATAAAACAGAGGTTTTCCCTTTTGCTGGTGCTTTCAGCACCAACCACAAGCCCAGTGTGACAAGGGAAGCTCTGGTTCCTTGCCACTCTAAGACACGTTCAATGTGAAGGAATCGCTCTCTGATGAAGGGACTAGGCCCGAAACATCAGCTTTTGTGCTCCTGAGATGCTGCTTGGCCTGCTGTGTTCATCCAGCTTCACACTTTGTTATCATAAGACCATAAGACATAGGAGTGGAAGTAAGGCCATTCGGCCCATCGAGTCCACTCCACCATTTAAATCATGGCTGATGGGCATTTCAACTCCACTTCCCTGCACTCTCCCCATAGCCCTTGATTCCTTGTGAGATCAAGAATTTGTCGATCTCTGCCTTAAAGGCATCTAATGTCCCGGCCTCCGCTGCACTTCGTGGCAATGAATTCCACAAGCCCACCATTCTCTGGCTAAAGAAATGTCGTCTCACTTCTGTTTTAAATTTACCCCCTCTAATTTTAAGGCTGTGCCCACGGGTCCTAGTCTCCCCACCTAATGGAAACAACTTCCCAGCATTCACCCCTTCTAAGCCATACATTAACTTGTAAGTTTCTATTAGATTTCCCCTCAACCTTCTAAATTCTAATGAGTACAATCCCAGGATCCTGAGCCATTCATCATACGTTAAACCTATCATTCCAGGGATCATCCCTGTGAATCTCCGCTGGACACACTCCAGGGCTAGTATGTCCTTCCTGAGGTGTGGGGCCCAAAATTGGACACAGTATTCTAAATGGCGCCTAACTAGAGCTTTATAAAGCCTCAGAAGCACATCATTGCTTTTATATTCCAACCCTCTTGAGATAAACGATAACATTACATTCACTTTCTTAATCACGGACTCTACCTGCAAGTTAAACTTTAGAGAATCCTGGACCAACACTCCCAGATCCCTTTGTACTTCTGCTTTCCAAATTTTCTCACTACTTAGAAAATAGTCCATGCCTGTATTCTTTTTTCCAAAGTGCAAAACCTCACATTTACTCACATTGAATTTCATCAGCCATTTCCTGGACCACTCTCCTAAACTGTCTAAAATCTTTCTGCAGCTTCCCCACCTCCTCAGCATTACCTGCCTGTCCACCTATCTTTGTTTCATTGGCAAACTTCACCAGAAACAATGTGAAGGAATGCTCATTTATCACTTTTATCCGATGTTATAGAATGCCATGGGGTCCAGAGTAAATATTGAAGCAAATCCCTCCCAATTATAAAGCTGCTGTAGCTGTGCTGCCAGTCAGATAGGACATATCCTGGGGTGGTAATGGAGGAAGTTGGGATATTAGCTGTAAGGAATGGTTCAATGTGAATGGTTTTGTCAGACTGTTACTTTATGAGTCTGTGGAACACTCTCCCAATTTTATCATAAATCCCCAGATATTAGTAAGGATTTGATTAAAGTACTATAGATCGGATATAAAGTTTATGATTACTGCTTGAAATTTCATGGGCAAGTAACGTTTAGAATTGGATAGCGGTTTCTACAATTTTAGAAATGAGAATATAAGTTTTTGATGAGTGTTTTAATTGAAAATGTGACAATTATCTTTCATTAGAATGACCATAATTCAGCAAAGTTTCTGAGTACTAGAGGACAATAATGATTACCATAAGACACAGGAACAGAAGAAGGGCATTCAGCTCATTAAGTCTGTTCTGCTGTTCAAGACTCATGGCTAATCTTGATAATCTTTAATTCCATTTTCCTTCTTTTCATAAACCTTGACCCTCTTACTAGGTAAAAAATTGTCTCAGCCTTGAATATAATGAATGATCCAGTCTCAACACCCCGCTGTCATCAAAAATTCCATGGATTCATAACTATCCGAGAGGAAATTCCTCCTCATCTAAACCTTAATCTAAAATTATGCCCTCTGGTCCTAGACAAAGGGAAATACTTTTCTTCACTTACCCTGGTAATTCACCTCATAATCTTTTGTGCTTTAACATGGTTAACTGTGATTCTTCTATCAGTGTGTACAGGCCCATCTACTCAACTTCTCCTCAGAATACAGTTCCTCCACACCTGGTATCAGCCTTGTGAACTTTCTCTGGACTGTGTCCAATGTAAGCATATCTTAAATAAGAAGTTGAAAACCCTTCATAGTATGCTAGATGCAGTCTGTATAGTGCCTTGTACAGTTTCAGCAAAACCTCCCTTTTTTTCCCATTTACTCATGAGGTGTGAGCATCTCTGCTGGCCCACCCCTTGTTGCTCTTGAGATGGCGATGGTGAGTTATCTTCTTGAATTGCTACAGTTCGTGTGGTATAATTTTACAACAAGCTATCATGGATGGAATTCCAAGAATTTGACACAGCAACAGTGAAGGAACAGTGACATATTTCCAAGTCAGTATGGTCAGTGATTTGGAGGGGAACTTTTAGGTGGTGGTCTTCCCATATACCCATTGATTTCAGTTTTGCTAGGGTTCCTTGATGTCATCCTTGGTCACATGCTGTATGGAGCCGGAGGGACACAGCAGGCCAGGCAGCATCAGAAGAGCAGGAAAGTTGATGTTTCAGATCAGGACCCTTCTTCCAAAGATGCTCTGATGCTGCCTGGCCTGTTGTGTTCCTCCAGCTCCACACTGTGTTACCTCTGACTCCAACATCTGCAGTTCTTTTGCTATCTCTTGCTCAAATGCTGCCTTGATGTCAGCAACTGTCATTCTTACCTCACCTCTGGAATTCAGCACTTCTGTTGATGTTTGAAGCAAGGCTTTAATGAGGTCAGGAGCTGAATGGTTCTGGCAGAACCCAAACTGGGCATCATTAAGCAGGTAATGGCCAAGCAGGTGCTGCTTGATAGCAGTGTTGGTGAGGTGCTAAATTTGGAAAGGCAAATTCATAGAATTCATAGAATCATCGAATCCCTACAGCATGGAGACAGGCCCTTCGACTCAACAAGTCCACACCGACCCTTGGAGCATCCCATCCAGACCCGTCCTCCATAAGCCACCTAACCTACAGACCCCTGAACACTATAGGCAATTTAGCCTGGCCAATCCACCTAACCTGCACATCTTTGGATGTGGGAGGAAACCCACACAGACACGGGGAAAATGTCCAAACTCCACACAGACAGTCGACCAAGGGTGGACGTTGAGCCTGGGTCCCTGGCACTGTGAGGCTGCAGTGCTAACCACTGAGCCACCGTGCTGCCCAAATCAGGGCAGGAATTATGCACTTAATGGTAAGGTCCTGGAGAGTGTTACTGAACAAACAAACCTTGGTGTGCAGGTTCATAGTTCCTTGAAAGTGGAGTCATAGGTAGACAGGATAGTGAAGAAGCGCTTGTTGTCCTTCCCTTCAGTGTGTTGAGTACAGGAGTTGGAAGGTCATGTTGCGGCTGTGCAAGACATTGATTAGGCCACGATAATACAGTGTGAGGCTGGATGAACACAGCAGGCCAAGCAGCATCTCAGGAGCACAAAAGCTGACGTTTCGGGCCTAGACCCTTCATCAGAGAGGGGGATGGGGAGAGGGAACTGGAATAAATAGGGAGAGAGGGGGAGGCGGACCGAAGATGGAGAGAAAAGAAGATAGGTGGAGAGGAGAGTATAGGTGGGGAGGTAGGGAGGGGATAGGTCAGTCCAGGGAAGACAGACAGGTCAAGGAGGTGGGATGAGGTTAGTAGATAGCTGGGGGTGCGGCTTGGGGTGGGAGGAAGGGATGGGTGAGAGGAAGGACCGGTTAGGGAGGCAGAGACAGGTTGGACTGGTTTTGGGATGCAGTGGGTGGGGGGGAAGAGCTGGGCTGGTTGTGTGGTGCAGTGGGGGGAGGGGACGAACTAGGCTGGTTTAGGGATGCAGTAGGGGAATTCCACTCCCGCACATCCCAGATGTCCAAGTTCTTTAAGGACCGCAACTTTCCCCCCACAGTGATCGAGAACGCCCTTGACCGCGTCTCCCGTATTTCCCGCAACACATCCCTCACACCCCGCCCCCGCCACAACCGTCCTAAGAGGATCCCCCTCGTTCTCACACACCACCCTACCAACCTCCGGATACAACGCATCATCCTCTGACACTTCCGCCATTTACAATCCGACCCCACCACCCAAGATATTTTTCCATCCCCTCCCCTGTCTGCTTTCCGGAGAGACCACTCTCTCCGTGACTCCCTTGTTCGCTCCACACTGCCCTCCAACCCCACCACACCCGGCACCTTCCCCTGCAACCGCAGGAAATGCTACACTTGTCCCCACACCTCCTCCCTCACCCCTATCCCAGGCCCCAAGATGACATTCCATATTAAGCAGAGGTTCACCTGCACATCTGCCAATGTGGTATACTGCATCCACTGTACCCGGTGCGGCTTCCTCTACATTGGGGAAACCAAGCGGAGGCTTGGGGACCGCTTTGCAGAACACCTCCGCTCAGTTCGCAACAAACAACTGCACCTCCTAGTCGCAAACCATTTCCACTCCCCCTCCCATTCTCTAGATGACATGTCCATCATGGGCCTCCTGCACTGCCACAATGATGCCACCCGAAGGTTGCAGAAACAGCAACTCATATTCCGCCTGGGAACCCTGCAGCCATATGGTATCAATGTGGACTTCACCAGTTTCAAAATCTCCCCTTCCCCTACTGCATCCCTAAACCAGCCTAGTTCGTCCCCTCCCCCCACTGCACCACACAACCAGCCCAGCTCTTCCCCCCCACCCACTGCATCCCAAAACCAGTCCAACCTGTCTCTGCCTCCCTAACCAGTTCTTCTTCTCACCCATCCCTTCCTCCCACCCCAAGCCGCACCCCCAGCTACCTACTAACCTCATCCCACCTCCTTGACCTGTCCGTCTTCCCTGGACTGACCTATCCCCTCCCTACCTCCCCACCTATACTCTCCTCTTCACCTATCTTCTTTTCTCTCCATCTTCGGTCCGCCTCCCCCCTCTCCCTATTTATTCCAGTTCCCTCTCCCCATCCCCCTCTCTGATGAAGGGTCTAGGCCCGAAACGTCAGCTTTTGTGCTCCTGAGATGCTGCTTGGCCTGCTGTGTTCATCCAGCCTCACATTTTATTATCTTGGAATTCTCCAGCATCTGCAGTTCCCATTATCATTGATTAGGCCACATTTGGAATATTGCATTCAGTTCCAGTCTTCATGCTATAGGAAGGATGTAGTGAAACTTAAAAGGGTTCAGAAAAAATTTACAAGGATGTTGACAAAGTTGGGGGATTTGAGCTATAGGGAGAGGCTGACTAGACTGGGGCTATTTTCTCTGGAGTGTCGGAGGCTGAGGGGTGACCTTATAGAGATTTATAAAATCATAAGGGGCATGAATAGGGTGAACAGACAAGGTCTTTTCCCTATGATGAGGGAGTCCCTAGCTAGAGCCTACAATTTTAAAGTGCATGGGGAATGATTTAAAACAGACCTAAGGGGCAACTTATTCACACAGAGGACGGTGGTGCATGGAATAAGCTGCCAGAGGAAGTGGTGGTATCTACTACAATTACAACATTTAAAAGGCATCTAAATGGGGATGTGAATAGGAATGGTTTAGAAGGATATAGGCAAAATACTAGAAAGTGGGACTAGATTAATTTGGGATATCCGGTCAGCATGGACGAGTTGGACCGAAGGGTCAGTTTCAATGCTACACAGCTCTATGGCTCAATGACTTTCCATCACTTTACTGATGATTACAAGCAGACTGATGGGCCGATAATACGCTGGGTTTGTATATATTGGGCATTTTACTCTGGGCAATTTTACACATTGTCAGGTAGATGCCAGCATTGTAACTGGACTGGAAAAGCTCGGCTGGGGGAGTGGAAAGTTCTGGAGCACAGGTCTTCAGTATTATTATTGGAATGTTGACAAGGCCCATAGCCTTTTCAGTATCCGGTGCTTTTAACTGTTTCTTGATATCACATGTAGTGAATTCAATGGGATGAAGACTGGTATCTGTGAATGATGTGGACCACGGGAAGAGGCCAAGATAGATCATCCTCTCAGCATTTCTGGCTGAAAATTGCTGTGAATGCTTCAGCCTTATCAGTTGCATGGATGTCTTCAGCTCTTCCTTCATTGAGGATAGGGATATTTGTGAAGCATCCTCCTCAAGTGAGTTCTTTAATTGTCCACCACCATTCATGACTGGATGTGGCAGGACTGCAGAGCTTAGATTTGATCCTTTTGTTGTGGGATCGCTTAGCTCTGTCTATCACTTGCAGCTTGCGCTGTTTGGTGTTTAAATGGTATTATTTGGTGGCTTCATCAGTTGATATCTCATCTTCAGGTATGCCTGGTGCTGCTCCTGGCGTAACCTTCTGCACTCTCCATTGTACCAAGGTTGATCCCCTGGCTTGATGGTAGCCTTGAGTTGGGTGTATGCTGGGCCACGAGGTTGCAAATTGTATTGGAGTACAATTCTGCTGCCGTTGGTGGCCCATGGTGCCTCATGAATGTCTAGTCTTGAGCTGCTAGATCAGTTTGACACCTGTCCCATTTATCACGGTCATAATGACACACAACACGATGGACAGTATTAGAGTAACAGAGTCATATGGCATGGAAATGACCCTTCAGTCCAACCAGTCCATGCTGACCATAATCCAAAACCAAACTAGTCTCATCTGCCTGTGCTTGGTCCCTATCCCTCCATACATTTCTTATACATGTACTTACGTAAATATCTTTTAAATGTTTTAACTGTACCTATATTGACCACTTCATCTGGAAGTTCATTCCACAAATGAACCACACTGTGTAAAAAAATTGCTCCTCATGTCATTTTTGAATCTTTCTTCTCTTACCTTAAAAATATGTCTGCTAGTCTTGAAATCTTCCACCCTAGGCAAAAGACACCATTCACCTTATCTATACCCCTTATGACTTTATAAACCTCTGGAAGGTCACCTGTCAATCTCCTACACCCCAGTCAAAAACGTCCCAGCCTACGCAGCCCATCCTTGTAACTCAAACTCTCCATTTCACACAACATCCTGGTCAAACTCTTCTGAACCCTCTCCAGCTTAATAATATCCTTCATATAAAGTGGAGACCAACAACTGGACACAGCACTCCAGAAGCAGCCTCACCAACATCCTGTACAACCTCAATATAATGTCCCAACACCTATATTCTTAGCAATGAAGGTATGCTTGCTGAATGCCTTCTTAACCAGCCCATCTAAATGTGATGCAAACTTCAAAAGAATTACGTGTCCAAATCCTTAGATCACTCTGTTCCACAACACTACCCAAGGCCATAGTTTAAATTGTTTTAGTCCAGTCTTTGTTTGTTTTACCAAAATGCAATACCTTGCATTTATCCAAACTCCATCTGCAACTCTTTAGCTCATCGATCCAAATGATCAAGATCTCTTTGCAATCTTCGACACCTTTTCCCACTGTCCATTATGCCAAAAATCTTGGTGTCTGCAAACCTACTACCCATGCTTTCTGTATTCTCATCTAAATCATTTATATAATTAAAAGTGGACTCAGCACTGATCCCAGTCAAACATCACTGGTCACAGGCCTCCAGTCCTAAAAACAACCCTCTGCTCTCACTCTCTGTCTCCTGCCATTAAATCACAATCATATCCAGTTCTGACCAGGTGAGAAGGGGTCAAATTGTCGCCCTTGGGTCAATACCTTCAGCTGATCCTGACAACTTTATGTTCTTTTGCATGTGACATACCCCTCAGCCAATAAAAATGCAGCTAAGTAGTTAAGATATATAAAAATAATCAATATGGTATTTTTGTGCTAAATAGATAGTAAATTTATTAACAGTTAAACCTAAGTAAAATAGCAAAAAAAAAGTCAGTTCTACCTTCATGAATAACTTGAGCCCAAACGACTACACATGTACAAAGCTTAAGTGGAATAGTCCACAACACAAAAGATAAAATAAAATACAGTTTAGAGGGCCTTGGCTGTCTTTGAGGTTTAAGGTTTTAACCCGATGCTAATGTTGACCCCATGGGCTCTTACTTTCTTGACCAATTTGCCATGATCATGTCGACCACATCGGAAGCATTGCCTTCACTAACACCCCTGGTTACTTTCTCAAAGACAATTGATCAAATTTGTCAAACACGGCCATCCCTTAAATTCACGCTGACTATACCTGATTATTCCATGTCTCTCCAAGTGCACATACATTCCATCCATCGGAATTCTTTCCAATAAGTTCCCCACCAGTGATGTTAGAGTGGTTGACCTGCATGATTTCCTGGTCAATCCTTTCCTCTATTTTAATACCGGGATAACGTTAGCAGTCCTCCAGCACCTCATCTGTAGCCAAGCAGAATTTGAAAATTTCTGCCAACATTCAACACGGCTTTGTGAGGGGCAGGTCATGCCTCACAAACCTTATCGAGTTCTTTGAGGATGTGACTAGAAAAGTTGATGAGGGTCGAGCTGTGGATGTGGTGTATATGGACTTCAGTAAGGCATTTGATAAGGTTCCCCATGGTAGGCTCATTCAGAAGGTCAGGAGGAATGGAATACAGGGGAACTTAGCTGTCTGGATACAGAATTGGCTGGCCAACAGAAGACAGCGAGTGGTAGTAGAAGGAAAATATTCTGCCTGGAAGTCAGTGGTGAGTGGGGTTCCACAGGGCTCTGTCGTTGGGCCTCTACTGTTTGTAATTTTTATTAATGACTTGGATGAGGGGATTGAAGGATGGGTCAGCAAGTTTGCAGACGACACGAAGGTTGGAGGTGTCGATGGGCTGAGAGGTGGCAGATGGAGTTCAACCTGGATAAATGCGAGGTGATGCATTTTGGAAGGTTGAATTTGAAAGCTGAGTACAGGATTAAGGATAGGATTCTTGGCAGTGTGGAGGAACAGAGGGATCTTGGTGTGCAGATACATAGGTCCCTTAAAATGGCCACCCAAGTGGACAGGGTTGTTAAGAAAGCATATGGTGTTTAGGCTTTCATTAACAGGGGGATTGAGTTTAAGAGTCGTGAGATCTTTTTGCAGCTCTATAAAACTTTGGTTAGACCGCACTTGGAATACTGCGTCCAGTTCTGGTCGCCCTATTATAGGAAAGATGTGGATGCTTTGGAGAGGGTTCAGAGGAGGTTTACCAGGATGCTGCCTGGACTGGAGGGTTTATCTTATGAAGAGAGGTTGACTGAGCTCGGACTCTTTTCATTGGAGAAAAGGAGGAGGAGAGGGGACCTAATTGAGGTATACAAGATAATGAGAGGCATAGATAGAGTTGATAGCCAGAGACTATTTCCCAGGGCAGAAATGGCTAACATGAGGGGTCATAGTTTTAAACTGGTTGGAGGAAAGTATAGAGGGGATGTCAGAGGCGGGTTCTTTACACAGAGAGTTGTGAGAGCATGGAATGCGTTGCCAGCAGCAGTTGTGGAAGCAAGGTGATTGGGGACATTTAAGAGACTGCTGGACATGCATATGGTCACAGAAATTTGAGGGTACATACATGAGGATCAATGGTTGGCACAACATTGTGGGCTGAAGGGCCTGTTCTGTGCTGTACTGTTCTATTCCTCATATCTCTTTCCTTCTCTCCCACAGCAGCCTGGAATAAATCTTATCCCAGCCTGTGGATTTATCCAATTACAAAGACTGATAAACTTGCCACTGCCTACTTTGTCTGTGTTAATTTCTGACATAAGGCATTATTTCTCTTGATTCTATCTTTTATGCCTCTTGAAATCCAGGGTTGTCCAATCTTGGTCTCATCCTCTGTCTTTGGGAGACTGTATCTGCCCCGTACTCTCACTATTTCCTCCTTAAATACCTCCCACTGCTCTGATACAGTATTATCTGCATGCAGCTGCTCACACTCCAACTGGGTCAAGTCATATCTTATTTCAAGAAAATTAGGCTTTCCCCAGTTTAGAACTTCCATTCCAGGCCCATCCCTCATCCATAACTATCCCAAATCCAATCGAGTTACAGTCAGCTTTACGACAAATTGCTGCTCTCAATCTACTTGTGCCAAACAGTTAAGAATATTTATTCCCAGCCCTATTCCATTTAATATATGGCGAGTTAAAATTCTGTCCCAATACTGGATTATTATTCTTATATGCCTCTGAATTCTAATCACATGTTCAATCCTTGACCTGTCCCTATTTGGGGCTCATACTACACCCCAAAAGCATATGTGTACTTCTTGCTTGATCAGCATTGCAACCAATATCCCTCCTTTTTGATGCCTCTCTCTGCCTCTCTCATCTGAATACTCCATAAGTGGAAATGTCAAATTACCAATTCTGTCCATCCAACAGCTGAATTTCGATTAAAGCTATGATATCATACTCCGATAAAAGCAAAATATTGCAGATGCTGGAAATCTGAAATAATCACAGAGAATGCTGAAGAAATTCAGCAGGGTTGGCAGTACTCATGGAGAGTCTGAGATAATGGGAACTGCAGATGCTGGAGAATCCAAGATAACAAAGTGTGAAGCTGGATGAACACAGCAGGCCAAGCAGCATCTCAGGAGCACGAAAGCTGGCGTTTCGGGCCTAGACCCTTCATCAGAGAGGGGGATGGGAAGAGGGTTCTGGAATAAATAGGGAGAGAGGGGGAGGTGGAATGAAGATGGAGAGAAAAGAAGGTAGGTGGAGAGGAGAGTATAGGTGGGGAGGTAGGGAGGGGATTGGTCATGCAGGGGATGCAGTGGGGGAAGGGGAGATTTTGAAGCTTGTGAAGTCCACATTGATACCATTGGGTTCCAGGGTTCCCAAGTGGAATGTTAGTTGCTGTTCCTGCAACCTTCGGGTGGCATCATTGTGGCACTGCAGGAGGCCCATGATGGACATGTCATCTGAGGAATGGGAGGGGTAGTTAAAATGGTATGCGACTGGGAGGTGTAGTTGTTTATTGCGAACCGCGGAGGTGTTCTGCAAAGTGGTCCCCAAGCCTCCGATTGGTTTCCCCAATGTAGAGGAAGCCACACCGGTACAGTGGATACAGTATACCACATTGGCAGACGTGTAGGTGAACATCCGCTTAATACGGAACGTCATCTTGGGGCCTGTGATGGGGGTGAGGGAGGAGGTGTGGGGGCAAGTGTAGCACTTCCTGCGGTTGCAGGCGAAGGTGCCCTGGTGTGGTGGGGTCGGAGGGGAGTGTGGAGCGGACAAGGGA
Source organism: Stegostoma tigrinum (assembly GCF_030684315.1). Taxonomy (NCBI): domain Eukaryota; kingdom Metazoa; phylum Chordata; class Chondrichthyes; order Orectolobiformes; family Stegostomatidae; genus Stegostoma; species Stegostoma tigrinum. The sequence goes on along the minus strand of NC_081355.1, from coordinate 85,065,867 downwards.
GTCACAGAGAGAGTGGTCTCTCCAGAAGGCAGACAAGGGTGGGGATGGAAAAATGTCTTGGGTGGTGGGGTCGGATTGTAGAAGGCGGAAGTGTCGGAGGATGGTGCGTTGTATCCGGAGGTTGGTGGAGTTGTATGTGAGAATGATGGGGATCCTCTTGGGGCAGTTGTGGCAGGGGAGGGGTGTGAGGGATGTGTTGTGGGAAATGCGAAAGGCGCAGTCAAGGGCGTTCTCGACCACTGCGGGGGGAAAGTTGCAGTCCTTGAAGAACGTGGACAATCTGGGATGTGCGTGAGTGGAATGCCTCATCCTGGGAGCAGATGCGGCGGAGGCAGAGGAATTGGGAACAGGGGATGGAATTTTTGCAGGAGGGTGGGTGGGTGGAGGTGTATTCTAGGTAGCTGTGGGAGTCAGTAGGCTTGAAATGGACATCAGTATCTGGCCGATTACCTAAGATGGAGTCTGAGAGGTCCAGGAAGGTGAGGGATGTGTTGGAGATGGCCCAGGTGAGCTTGAGGTTGGGGTGGAAGGTATTGGTGAAGTAGATGAACTGTTCAAGCTCCTCTTAGGAACAAGAGGCGGCCCTGATACAGTCATCAATGTAACGGAGGAAGTGGTGGGGTTTGGGGCCTGTGTAGGTGCGGAAGAGGGACTTTTCCATGTAACCTACAAAGAGGCAGGCATAGCTTGGGCCCATGTGGGTACCCATGGCCACCCTATTTGGCTGTAGGAAGTGGGAGGAATTGAAAGACAAGTTGTTGAGGGTGAGGACGAGTTCAGCTAGGCGGATGAGTGTGTCAGTGGAGGGGGACTGGTCAGGCCTGCGGGACAGGAAGAGGCAGAGTGCCTGAAGGCCATCTGCATGAGGAATACAGGTGGAAAGGGACTAGATGTCCATGGTGAAAATGAGGTGTTGGGGCCAGGGAATTGGAAGTTCTGGAGGAGGTGAAGGGTGTGGGTGGTGTCACAGACATAGATGGGGAGTTCTTGGACCAAAAGGGAGAAAATGGAGTCCAGATAGATGGAGATGAGTTCGGTGGGGCAGGAACAGGCTGAGACAATAGGTCAACCAGGGCAGGTGGGTTTGTGGATTTTGGGAAGGAGATAGAAACAGGCCGTGCGTGGTTGGGGAACAATAAGGTTGGAGGCTGTGGGTGGGAGGTCCCCTGAGGTGATGAGGTCATGGATGGTATTGGAGATGATGGTTTGGTGCTCAGGGGTGGGGTCATGATCAAGAGGGCGGTAGGACGTGGTGTCGGAGAGTTGCCGTGTCTTCTCACCTATCCCTTCCTCCCACCTCAAACCGCACCTCCATTTCCTACCTACTAACCTCATCCCGCCTCCTTGACCTGTCCATCTTCCCTGGACTGACCTATCCCCTCCCTACCTCCCCACCTATACTCTCCTCTCCACCTATCTTCTTTTCTCTCCATCTTCGGTCCGCCTCCCCCTCTCTCCCTATTTATTCCAGTTCCCTCTCCCCATCACCCTCTCTGATGAAGGGTCTAGGCCCGAAACGTCAGCTTTTGTGCTCCTGAGATGCTGCTTGGCCTGCTGTGTTCATCCACTTCACACTTTGTTATCATGGAGAGTCTAATATGTCTCTTCTTCTGAGCTGACACACCAGGACCTCTGGCTAATGCTCTTGGGATGTGGGATACAGGTGGTCCAATTTGAATTCAATAACAGATATCTGGAATTAAAAATCTAATGGTTGATTGTGTAAAGACCTATTTGATTCCCTGATCTCAATCAAGTAAGTCAGAAATCACACGACATCAGGTTATAGTCCAACTGTTTCATTTGAAAATAGAAGCTTTTGGAGCCTCGGTCCTTCTTCAGATGCCAGTGTAGTGTCAGACACAGAACTTATAACTAATTTATAACTTTATAACAGTTCAAAGGTTTTAACTGATATGTAGATGTAAATCCCTCTATACCTTTCAAGTCATGGTCTTGAGAGAAATAAAGGTTTTATCAGTGTAAAGAGGTGACATTTTAGGTCAGACAATGCACGTTAGTGTGAAACCTTGTTTAGAACATGAACTGAAAGAACTGTGAATGCCGTAAATCTGGAACAAAAACAGAATTTGCTGGAAATGCTCATCAGGCCAGGCAGCATCTGTGAAGAAAAAAATGAGTTATTTTATAAAACACCATATTGACTGACTGTCTATAAACTGTGTGCTTTTTGTATAAAATAAATCGACAAATACAAATTCACCCCATAGATTCATGCGTGTGAGGGGAAGCGTGCACGCATGTGCGTGTAGGAGTGAGCGAGGGTGGAAGAGAGGGGGAGAGAGAGGTGGGAGAGTGTGATTGTGAGAGATGAGAGAGAGTGTTTGAGAGAGTGAGGGGGAAGAGCGTGTGAGAGAGTAATGGGGAGAGAGAGTGAGAGGGGGGAGAGAGAGAGAGTGTGCGTGTGAGAATGTGAGGGGCAGAGACAGAGAGAGGGAGAGAGAGAATGAGGGGGAGAGAGAGAGAGAAAGTATGAGAGTGTGAGGGGGGAGAGAGAGTGAGAGAATGAAGGAGAGACAAAGTGTGAGAGAGATGGGGGGGAAAGAGAGAGAGAAATTGTGTGCGAGAGAGAGAGCGTGCATGAGTGACAGCGAAGGGGCATGGTATGCTGGCGAAACCATGCAGACACTTTGGTAATGATAAATGGACACCGTGTAACATTCGTCAGACAGGAATGTTCCGTCCCAGTGGGAGAACGGGCTTCAAGGTTAGGGTCATCCAGCCTCGAATCTTTGGGTAAACTTCCTCCAGGGCAGTCTTTGGGATACACAACAAGAAGTCACCCAGCAGAGGCTGATAGCCAACTTTGGTACCCGTGAGGATGGCCTCACCCAGGATCTTGGGTTCATGTTGCATTACAGGTGACCCACCACACTATATGCTCTCACACACACCCTATCTCTCTCTCTCTCCTCCTTACTCTCTATCTCGTTGGATGCCTTCAAGGCAGAGATCAACAAATTCTTGATCTCACAAGGAATCAAGGGCTACAGGGAGAGTGCAGGGAAGTGGAGTTTAAACCAGCCATGATTTAAATGGGGGAAGTGGACTTGATGGGCCAAATGGCCTTACTTCCACTCCTATGTCTTATGCTCTCTCTCTCTCTCTCTCTCTCACACACACACACACACACACACTCTCTCACCCCACAGATTTCTGTGTGTGTATCTGTATTTGCAGATGCAATTTTATTTGGTTCAAAAATACACACAGTCAGTCAATGTGGCATTTTATAAATTCCTACTTTAGAAATAAAACCAGTCTGACTCCAAACCAAAACAAACAAATTCTAAACAGGGCCTCACATCTGACATGCACTGTCTGACCTAAAACGTCACCTCTTCTTTACACTGATAAACCTTTAGTTCGCTCAGGACCGTGACTTGAAAGGAATTTGGGTGACTTACATCATAATCAGTTAAAAACTTTCTAACTGATTAAATATTTAACAGTATGTAAGTTCGTTTAGCACATCCTCATCGATGGTGTGAGCCTTTGATGTTTTACTTATTAATTCTGCACCTGATACTACCTCTCTCGCTGACACCTGGAGTAGGACTGAGGCTCCAAATCTTGTGTTTTCAAATAAACCTATAAACCTGGTGGCCTATAGTTTCTGATTTTGTCCATCCCAGTTCAACAGCAGCACCTCCACATCACGACTATCCTTTGAGGAAGGAAATCAGACATTTTGTGTCTGCTCTGGGCAACGTGAGACTCCCGATGCACAGCAGTGCAGGTTAACGGTGATCTGTTGCTTGTGTGAATGCAACAAAAAAAAAATGCTGGTTTAGCCAGCAATTTCCATATCGCAAGAAAACGCAGACTGAAAAATTGGTCTAATCTCCGGGGAAAAGTCAGAATTGGAATCTGTATTGAAATGACACAAATTTGGGCTATTAATGGAGATGGAAAACGGCCATTGCCACTATTTTGAAAGACTGAACTTGATTTTTCTCCTGAAAAGGGCTAAAGTTGTTTTTAACATCAAGCATTCGATGTTATTAATTTTGCTGTATTTTCCCATATTTCTCACCATTGACCGCATCGTTTCATGGAGTGGAAAATTCCACCCCGCAGCTTCACTCTGCTTCAAAAGTCTCCAGATGCATTCCACTTATTCTTAAAATGACTCAATACCACATATCAACGCGCTTTATTGTTTTGTAGGTGTCCAATATTCATCGGAAAGACAGCCAGCAGCTGGTGAGCTGACCAAAGCAGTCATTTATTTCGATCAGAATCACAGCCCCCAGATAAAGATTAAACAGTATCTTGCCCGTGTGCCGGGTCGAAGAGATTAAAACCGTGAGGCCACAGCGGGATGTGTTTTTTTAAATTCTTTGTTTAGTACAGTTTACACTTGTTTCTTTCACCTTGTCTGATCTCCTGAACTTGTTGCTTTTATTTGCCATCGAATGTCTTTCTTTCTTTCTTCAATAATCTTTCCTTCTCATCGAGGTTTTCTTTTGCAAATTCGCAGCAGTCCGTCCTTCTCGGGCTGTGGATATCACCCCTTCGTTTATCAACAAAAATCTCAAATCCCGGAATTACCGAGTAGATCAATGAAGAAACTTTCGTGACCCGCCCAAATTAAAATTAAAGTGACCATGTGATGTCGATTAACAGCCCAATCTGAAAGAGACTAGACACCTTTTTTTTGCAGGATTCCTAATTGACTTGTTGCCGAGAAAGTATCTGGTTTGAAAGCTGCTACCTTTGATAACTTCCTGGCTATCGCTGTCAGCAATAATCCTGAAATCCACCACATTCACCCCACAGCCTTGAAGACTGTATCATCGAGCAACGTGATAGAACACCACCAGGAGGAGCAGTGTACTGTCAAATGCTGCTCCAGTACAACAGGCTTAACTCCTTCGTCTTTTCTGGGAAGTAATTTACATCAAAGTGGAGGATTATGATCCTAGTGGTCTCCATTTGGGAGCTCCACGTGGCAAGCTGCGCAGCTCAGTTAGTGTTTAGTCGAATTAAATTGAATAACAATTCACTCCAATGCTGAGAAGTGATTGCTGTTCTTTCATTACTGCTGTAAAATAAAATTATGCTTTTCTTAAAAATCTGAATTTACAATCAAGTTCGATATTTTCCAACATTATATTTATGTTCCATGTTGTAATTCATTTCTTCAATTAAGTGTGATTGTAAATGTATTACGAGTCAAATATAAAATAGGAGCAGAAGTAGATTATTTGGCCCTTCGAACCTGCTCCACCATCAAATAACATCATGGCTGATCCGTTTGTGTTTTGAATTCCACATTCCCATGTATTCCCAATAACCATAATTCCTAGGATAATAAAATGTGAGGCTGGATGAACACAGCAGGCCAAGCAGCATCTCAGGAGCACAAAAGCTGACGTTTCGGGCCTGGACCCTTCATCAGAGAAGGGCATGGGGTGAGGGTTCTGGAATAAATAGGGAGAGAGGGGGAGGCGGACCGAAGATGGAGAGAAAAGAAGATAGGTGGAGAGAGTATAGGTGGGGAGGTAGGGAGGGGATAGGTCAGTCCAGGGAAGACGGACAGGTCAAGGAGGTGGGATGAGGTTAGTAGGTAGATGGGGGTGCGGCTTGGGGTGGGAGGAAGGGATGGGTGGGAGGAAGAACAGGTTAGGGAGGCAGAGACAGGTTGGACTGGTTTTGGGATGCAGCGGGTGGAGGGGAAGAGCTGGGCTGGTTGTGTGGTGCAGTGGGGGGAGGGGACGAACTGGGCTGCTTTAGGGATGCAGTTGGGGAAGGGGAGATTTTGAAACTGGTGAAGTCCACATTGATACCATTAGGCTGCAGGGTTCCCAGGCGGAATATGAGTTGCTGTTCCTGCAACCTTCGGGTGGCATCATTGTGGCACTGCAGGAGGCCCATGATGGACATGTCATCTAAAGAATGGGAGGGGGAGTGGAAATGGTTGGCAACTGGGAGGTGCAGTTGTTTGTTGCGAACTGAGCGGAGGTGTTCTGCAAAGCGGTCTCCACGCCTCCGCTTGGTTTCCCCAATGTAGAGGAAGCCACACCGGGTACAGTGGATGCAGTATACCACATTGGCAGATGTGCAGGTGAACCTCTGCTTAAGATGGAATGTCATCTTGGGGCCTGGGATAGGGGTGAGGGAGGAGGTGTGGGGGCAAGTGTAGCATTTCCTGCGGTTGCAGGGGAAGGTGCCGGGTGTGGTGGGGTTGGAGGGCAGTGTGGAGCGAACAAGGGATTCACGGAGAGAGTGGTCTCTCCGGAAAGCAGACATGGGTGGGGATGGAAAAATGTCTTGGGTGGTGGGGTCGGATTGTAGATGGTGGAAGTGTCGGAGGATGATGCGTTGTATCCGGAAGTTGGTGGGGTGGTGTGTGAGAACGAGGGGGATCCTCTTGGGGCGGTTGTGGCGGGGGCGGGGTGTGAGGGATGTGTTGCGGGAAATACGGGAGACGCGGTCAAGGGCGTTCTCGATCACTGTGGGGGGAAAGTTGCGGTCCTTGAAGAACTTGGACATCTGGGATGTGCGGGAGTGGATTCCTATGCTGAGCACAAATCTATTCGCTGTCTTAAAACTATTTAGTGACACTGTCTCCATCATCTTTTGAGACAGGAACTTCTATGGTTTCACAACCCACTAAGAGAAAAAAAATCTCAAAACTTCTGTGCTTTCAGAGCGATACTTAATTTAAAACAATCTGGGCTGACCCTAAAGTGGTATTATCCTTACCAATGGCCACCTTTCTAGGCCATTCAGGATCTTGGACGCTTCAATCAAGTCACCCCTCACTCTCTGAAATTCAAGATTAAACAAACACAAACTAACCTTATAAGACAAACGCACTTATTCCAAGTGACCACCAAGTAAATCTAGACATTCCAGATGCTCAGAAATGTTTAACTTTTTGATATAAATTCAACCACGCATTCAACACATTTATAATTCAATTAAATTTATGTTTTCACAACTTGCAACATAAAATATGATGTGCTTTCTTGTGACAGTTCATAACAACTGGTTGTATTACACCAGGACAACAGTTCTGAAATTTATGATTACTTATCAGACTTCTTTTATTCTGAGAATAATTTCTATTAACATAAAGCATAATCTCTGAAAAAATTTAAGATTTAAAGGAAGTCTAACCGTTTGAAGTAATAATGTAATTCCTTTGAACAGACATTAATGTATTTATTTCAGCACTGTTTATATTTTCTTTGAACAACTCACCTCTTGAGGTTAGCTCCATTCAAATATAGGAAAAGTACCGACATTTCTGTTTGTTTGGAGTTTCACAATAGTTGTAGGAGTAATAAATAATTAAGGAGTTCCAGATTTATATGAATTGAAATAAGTCATTGTAGGGAAAAGAAGAAATAAACAACCCTTTAAGAAGATCATGATGCACAAATCTTGCAGAAATGTTTCAGCTAATAAGCTCCACTTCTTAAATTTCTCCATTTTACACAATTCAACATTTTACAGTTTTGAAACAAGTCCTACTTGAATAATGTAAAATAAAGGTGTGGAATGGTAAACAATGACTTGCCCATCAAATCCCCCCGTAAACTACCTGATTCAAGAACTTGCTTTAATTTCCTATATACAACCATCTTAAGCAAGTTTAATGGTATCCAGATTAGTGTAACAAAAGCATCAATTGAAAACGACTTTAGTCTCAGAATATTTTTGGGAAGGTTAGATGTGGATTGCCACAACATAAGAATGGAAATGTTGATCCCAATCAAACATGATTTTAATAATGTAGGAACGAGAGTCCTGGAACTTCATGCAAAAAACGATAAAGATATAATTTATCTTTTTTTGACTTTTTATAAACAGCTTTCTTTGATTGTTTTTAGTTAGTTTTGTGCATTGGTGCAGCAGGAACTTGCTTGATTTTCACCTGGTACCTGCCAAAACAAAATATCATGGAAAATAAATATATCACGGAACTCTGTACTGTCATTATCCACAATGATTCTGTGATACAAATCATGTGTATTGTTTAACATGAACTTGAGTTTAAGTAAGTTCTGCAATGGTGTGGAGGATATTTTTAAGCTTCACACAATAAAACATGCACCAGCGAGCTTGAAAGTAAATGTTACAGATTTCAATCATTTTGTTTTAAAGAAGGAACCAAAACTTCCATTTCAAAGGGAACATCTTCAGATACATATTTAAATTGATGTCTGACTGGCAGTTTAATAATCAGGTAAGATAATGTCACTGACCAGCAATAAGCAAAAAAATGCATCAAACAAGTCTATACTTTATCACAGCAATCACAGCTATCAGTAAGTTTCTATTTGACATACTTTGCCGGCATTTTGACAGGTAGTCAACCCTGATCCGATCAGATTGTAGAATTGAATCACATTGATTCAACCGAGGTGTGTTGTGATAAAGGGATTTATAATGGAACAAGAGTGGCACTGTGCACAAGCAAAGTACATTAAGTGGATTTCTGCTACAGATTGGCCATGTTCAGGTTTATTTCTGTAATTATTTCCAGCATGTCACAGAGTCATAGACAGACTCATAGAGTTTTACAGCCCCCAAACAAGCCCTTTGGTCCAACATGTAAAAGCCAACCAAGTTTCTCAAACTAATCTAGTCCCACTTGCCTGTGTTTGGCCCATATGCTTCTGAATCTTTTGTGTACCAACCCAAGTGTCTTTTAAATTTTGTAACTGTACCTGCATCGACCACTTCCTCTGGTAGTTCATTCCACATACAAACCATCCTCTGTCTGAAAAATGTTGCCCCCCCCCCCTCCGGCGTCTTTTAAATCTTTGTCCTCTCACCTTAAAAAAAATGCCTCCTGGTTTTGTAATGCCCCACCCTCAGAATATCTATGACCTTCATGTTTTTGTAAATCTCTGCAAGGTCGCCCCTCAGCCTCTTCCACTCCAGTGACAAGAATCCCAGCCTATTCAATTTATCCTCATTACTCAAACACTCCCGTCCTGGCAACATCCAGGTAAACCTTTTCTGAACCCTCTCCAGTTTAATAATATCTTTTGTACAGCATGTTCTCCAAAAGTGGCCTAACCAACATCCTGTACATCCTCAACATGATGTCTTAAATCCTATGGTAGATGAGTGCACTGAAACCACTGAATCATTCATTAAGTTACTGAAAGAAAAATACTAATTACTGGAAAGAAGTCATGTAGCATCCCTGTGAAAGAAACATGAGTGAGCTCATGCTTTGTGTTCTGACAAAAAATTCCAAGCCTGAAAACATTATTCTTTTGACAGGTGCTGCCGAACCTGCTTAGCAACTGAACTATTTCTGTTTTTGTACCAGATTTCCAGCATCTGCGATAACATGGTGTGAAGCTGGACGAACACAGCAGGCCAAGCAGCATCAGCGGAGCAGGAATGTTTGACATTGCGGGTCGGGACCCTTCTTCAGAAATCAGGGAGGGGAAAGGGATTCTGAAATAAATAGGGAGAGGGGGGAAGCAGATAGAAGATGGATAAAGGAGAAGATAGGGTGAGAGGTGAGAAGATAGGTCAAAGAGGCAGGGTTAGAGCCAGTGAAGGTGAATGTAGGTGGGGAGGTAGGGAGGGGATAGGTCTGTCCAGGGAGGATGGACAAGGGGGTGGGATGAGGTTAGTGGGTAGGAGATGGAGGTGGGGCTTGAGGTGGGAAGAATGGTTAGAGAGGCAGGGACAAGCTGGGCTGGTTTTGGGATGTGGTCACGGGAGGGGAGATTTTGAAGCTTGTGAAGTCCACATTGATACCCTTGGGCTGCAGGGTTACCAAGCAAAATATGAGATGCTGTTCCCGCATCTTTCGGGTGGCGTCATCGTGGCAATGCAGAAAGCCCAGGATGGACATGTCGTCCAAGGAGTGGGGGGTGAGTTGAAATGGTCCACGACTGGAAGTGTAGTTGTTTGTTGCGAACTGAGCGTAGGTGTTCCACAAAGTGGTCCCCAAGCCTCTGCTTGGTTCCTCCGATGTAGAGGAGGCCACAATGGAAACAGCAGATACAGTATATCACATTAACTGATATGCAGGTGAACATCTGTTTGATGTGGAAAGTCTTTTTAGGGCCTGGGATGGGGGTGAGGGGGGAGGTATAGGGGCAGGTGTAGCACTTGCTTCGGTTGCAGGGAAAAGTGCCAGGGGTGGTGGGTCTGGAGGGGAGTGCGGAGCGGACAAGGGAGTCATGGAGAGAGTGGTCCTTCCGGAAGGCAGACAAGGGTGGGGAGGGAAAAATGTCTTTGGTGGTAGGGTTGGATTGCAGATGGCGGAAATGTTGGAGGACGATGTGCTGGATTTGGAGGTTGGTCGGGTGATACGTGAGGATGAGGGGGATTACGTTTTGGTTATTATTGAGGACAAGGGGTGTGAGGGATGAGTTGCGGGAAATGCGGGAGACACGGTCAAGGGCATTTTCAATCACTGTGGAGGGGAAGTTGCAGTTTTTGAAAAAAGAGGATATCTAGGATTTTTTGGAGTGGAATGCCTCATCTTGGGAGCAGATGCAGCAAAGGTAAAGGAATTGGGAATATGGGATAGCCTTTTTACAGGAAGATTGGTAAGAGGAGGGATATTCTAGGTAGTTGTGGGGGTCAGTAGGCTTAAAATGGATATCGGTTTCCAGATGGATGCCAGAGATGGAGACAGAGAGGTCCACGAAGGAGAGGGAGGTATCAGAGATGGTCCAGGTAAACTTAAGGTTGGGGTGGGAGGTGTTGGTGAAGTGGATGAACTGTTCGAGCACCTCGTGGGAGCACGAGGCGGCGCCAATACAGTCATCAATGTAACGGAGGAAGAGATGGGGGATAGGGCCAGTGTAGCTTTGGAAGAGGGATTATTTCATGTACCCTACAAAGAGGCAGTCAGAGCCTGGGCCCATGCTGGTACCCAGGGCCACCCCCTTTGTAGGAAGTGGGAGGAATTAAAGGAGAAGTTGTTGAGAGTGAGGACGAGTTCGGATAAGCGGATGAGGGGTTCGGTGGAGGGGGACTGGTCAGGCGGTGGGACAGGAAGAAGCAGAGGGCTTTTAGGCCATCTGTATGAGGAATGCAGGTGTATAGGGACTAGACATACGTGGTAAAGATGAGGTGTTGGGAACCAGGGAATTGGAAGTTCTGGAGGGGGCGGAGGGCGTGGATGGTGTCCCGGACGTAGGTAGGGAGTTCCTGGACCAAGGGGGAGAAAATGGAGTCTAGATAGGTGGAGATGAGTTCAGTGGGGCAGGAGCAGGCGGAAACAATGGGTTGACCAGGGCAGGCGGGTTTGTGGATTTTGGGAAGGAGATAGAAGCGGGTGGTGCGGGTTTGGGGAACAATGAGGTTGGAGGCTGTGGGTGGGAGGTTATCTGAGATGATGAGGTTGTGGATGGTTTGGGAGATGATGGTTTGGTGCTTGGGGGTGGGGTCATGTCTAGGGGGCAGTAGGAGGAAGTGTTGGAGAGTTGGCGTCAGGCCTCAGTGATGAAGGGATCATTGTGCCAGACTACAAATGCACCTCCCTTGACCATGGGTTTTCTGGTTTTATTTTATTTATTTACGGGGTTTTTTCCAGCATCGGCTGTATTTTGTCTTTGTCATTGAAAAGCTGCATTTTGGTTCAAGGAAACAAACAGAGCGAAACCTAAAAAGACAGGTTTATAGGTCACGACACCATTTAAGCAATCGAAGTTGCGATAGGTTGTCATGAATAGAACTGTCAGAGTTTTTGTTGTGTGCTTTTTAGGATAAATTTATCAAGTTTTTGCTTGTATGAGGAACGACTTGAGTGAAGTGAAGCAAAAATATGGCAGGATTGTGTTTACTGTATTTTGGACAGTTTTTTCTGCATGATGTCCACAGACAGCAGAACCCTGGGTAACTGTCAATGGGCAGTGATTTCCAGAGAAGTGGATTCTGAAGATTGAACTCAAAATGTGATGCGTGTAGTTTTTTATAATTTCCAACATAAACAGACCATGTGGACAGCCCAATGACATTTCCTAAACTTCAAAGTGAACTGTGTATTGGGCCCATATGTTCCTACACATTGCGTCCCTGTTCAAAGGGTCACTTTACAGCACAGTAATTTGACATTTGGTCAGATGTTCAGATGGGCTCAGTCAGACCAGTGACTATATCTGCAAAAGGGATTAAATATATTAATGTCATCAAGAACCTTCTCTCCAAATCGATAGAACGTTTGCTGGCTGCTGGAAACCCTTTAGGTTACTGTCATCCTGCTAATTAATCTTATGATCAGGTGATGGGAGGAGCCCCTTCAGACAAAACTGGATTTGGGATTTTTGCTGGTGTTGAAACAGAAGTTTTGGATAGTCTTCAAAATAAAACTAAAGCTTCATGATGTATATCATTATCAATTTTGAGGATGGAATATGTTAATCACACAGTAATGAACTCTTTTTGAAAAGATATGCCCTCTATTCGAACCGCAATGTTCGTTAACTCTGGTATTAGTAAGATAAACTCTGATGCACATAGTGAGATTTCATCACATGACCTCTCACCTCCAATTACTTACAACATTTTGTGCTCACATTGTCTCGAATTTAAAATTCTCAGCCTCTGTTTCAATCCCCTTACAGCCTCCCACCCTCCATCTCTGTAACAGCTTCAGCATTAACCGGCAGCCCAGCCAGTGCCCGGATCTAGTACATTCCTCCTGTTTGTCCCATCATTGTCAGTCCTGCATTACCATTCCAACCCGTGGTTTTGTTAAGTTTCTGATTAAACCTCTGGACATCACTCTCCTTCTTTAAGACCTTTGCTAAAAGCCAGATCTTTAATTAGTTCTGAAAACTTCACTGCTTTCTGTTGGCATTCAACTTTTCAGATGCGGCTCTGTGCAGCATCTCAGAACACTTTTCTGTGAAAGACATTGAATAAATGCAAGTTTCTGGGATTGATGTAGAGAATTTTCCTGCACGACTAGTGTATTACCCCTGGGCACACCTGAGATTGCACTTGAAGTTGCGATGAATACTCCACGTGAGGTTAGACTAAAAAGTGAACGATATGAGGGCTTTAGGTTCCACTGTGACTTGTAGCAATTCAAAACAGTCTAACTTCAACCTGAGGTGAAACATCACCTCCAAGATTTCAATTCAGAAAATAATGCAGTTATGAAGTTCTTACCAATTTGGGGAAACATTGTTAGTTCTTGCCACTGGTTAATCCTTCCCCTACAGGACAGGAAAGAAAAAGTGACACAAGGAGAATCATATTAAATCAGTTAAAACCGTATGAACCAAGAGTCAGTCAGTGTTTAAAGTGAATAGTGATATTAATCACCTTTCCATGTTATTGATGGATCAATGTACATGCTAACAGTCCAAATCAGCCAAATCCATGAGTTGTCATACAATAAAGTAATACAATAATGTAATATAATGCCTAGTCTTCTGTGTGGATTCCCACTTTAGGAAATACTGGGTTGCACTTATTATTGAGTCAGTGTCCAAATGAAGCCACATTGCACTCTGAAACCACTCATTGTTCAGTAAGATCTGGGAAAGGATACTGAGAAATTCTTACAGGAAATACAAACGTGGTTTCAGCATGCCATTGAACAGACATTTCAACTGAACCAATATCCTCCAATAAGTAAGAGTCATTTGTGTTAAGGCATACGTTTATGGTGAAACCAGAACAAAATGGTAATCATTCTCAGATCTGAAATTGGGCCGACTTCTCAAAGAAAATATTTCATTCTTTCATTTTCAACATGAAGTTGAATATCAGTTGCTAACACATTGGGCTGCCTTCATCTACCTCCAGGTGTTGAGTTAAAATTGGTCCTTGTTGATTTCAGCTTTGCAGCTCATGATAGTGAGATTTTTGCAGCCAGGTCTGCTTTCGTAACCTCAATTCCTCCTATTTTAGTTCAAAATATTAGTCTTGTGTCCACTCTTTCTTCCCTCAAACTGAATTGGACATTCAGTTGTATAATGATTGTTGCCATCTAGGGTCACCCTCACTGTGTGGTTATTAATCAATCCTATCTTATTGTGCAATATCAGGAATAGTATAGCCTGCTCTCTGTTTGGTCCAGCATTTAATGTTCTAAGAAACTAACTTAACAACATTCTGTGAACTCCTCATCAAATATAACCTTTGCTCATTTGATTTTCCTAGTCTAAATGTCAGAACTCTTCCATGATTCCCACCGTAACTTTGCGACAAGGTCTCATATTTCTTCCGTTAATACTTCCAATCATGTGCTTACTGTTAGGACATCTGTATAGCTCTCCCACAATTGACTTCTTGCCCCTATTACTTCTCATCTCTGTTTAAAGTACCACATTATAGTTTCTTGGACTTAGGTTTACCCACTCCATTGGTGTAATAATATCCTTTATTAACAGAGCCACCCATCTACTTTTTCCTGGCTTCCTATACTTCCTAACTTCATGTATCTTCAATTCAGATCCCATTCTGTAACCATGTATGTCTCTGCAGTGGCTAGCAGATCATGCTGATTTATTTCTGTTTGCGCCATTAGTTCGTCTGGTTTGTTTTGAATGCTGTGTGCTTGTCTTTAGCTTGGATCTTTTATTGTTTTGTAACCTCAAGCCTTATCTATTGATTTCCTCTGAGGAGGGAACAGACAGTACAAATCTGTCACTTTTTATTTATCATAATCCATATTAATAAACTTTCTTTCTTGCATCATCTCTACACCTCCCAAATTTAATCACTTGATCTTTCTATTTAGTTTAAAGCCCTTTCTGTTTCCCTAGTCATGTGTCTTATCAGAAGACTGGCACCAGCAAGGTTCAGAAAAATAGAGCTCAAGAGAAAGATAGCCAAAATATAAAAACAGTGAGTTAGAGTTTCTATGTTTATTTACCAAAAAAAGTGATATTTATCTCATGAAAAGTGAGGCAAGGGAATTAATAATGAAAAATAAGGAGATGGCAGAGTAATTGAACAGCCATTTTGCATTGATACAAATTACATTCCAAAAATATTGATTTATCTGGAAAGGGAAGAAGGGAGGAACTAAAGAAAATTACAATCACTTGGGAAGTATTACCAAGCAATTGATGGAGCTGTGAGTTGACAAGACCTTGGGTCCTAATGGACCTCATTCTAGGGCCTTAAAAGGAGTGTCCTAGTGAGGTAGTGGATGCATTGCTTTTAATTTTCCAAATTTTTTAGTTCTAGGTAAGGTTCTATTAGAGTTGAAAATAGTAAAAGTAACTCCTTTTAGTCAGAGAGGGAGGAAATAGAAATCAGGAAACTACAAGGCAGTTAGGTTAATGTGTTCCAAAAGGGAAAACATGTGAAGATAATATTAAAGACACTATAGCATGGCATTTAGACAAATTCGAGGTAATCAGGCAGTAATATTTGCAAATAGAAATTCATGTTCAACTAATGTACCTTCAATGCTTTGAAGAAGCAATGTGTGCTATGGATAAAAGGAAACCAATAGATGTACTGCACTTAGATTTCCAGAAGGCATTTCATAAGGTAACACTTCAAAGTTTATTGTATCTGCTGGAGTATAAAGACATTAAAGGTGACTAGGTTGAAATTTTTAAACACTGAAATGGCTCAATAATCTGGTTGTGGAAAGGATATTTCATCTTATGCATTCATCCAGAATTAAGGGATGAATTTTAGCATTTTTTTTGGCTCAGGGTGAAGTTGCTTCAAGTTTGTGAAGTCATTATCACCACAAGGCTTAAAAGGTTTTCTTAACAAACTCACCTCTTCAAATGCTGTTTGAGCCATCAAGGCGAAAACCCAGCCCTATTGCCCCTCCATCGTACCATGTGCTGTTGCTGGAACAACTTGCCACCCAATGCTGATCCTGAAATTTACCAGTTTTCCTGGCACCAGTGCCATTGTTTAAAGGTCACCATGCACCAAAGGTCACTGGCAGTCTGGAACCACCCTGCATGGTTCCTGACATTTGCCCTGGACATGGCCAGCTGGGGGCAGAAGGTCATTGCCCCACTGTGTGGGCGTTGTCATGGGGATCCTGCTGGATGTAATGGTGCACAGGCCTGGACTGATATTGAACACTGTTCTTGCCTTACTGTGGTGAGACCTTCTGAGTGAAGGGTGTCCTTCTTGATTGGACTGAGGCCTGCTTACAATCGTGGCAAATTTCCTGGATTTGTGTAGGTGCTAAATGACACAGTCAGACGTAGTAATGTGAGCCACAACCTCTCCCTGATGAGACAAAATGCAGCAAAAGTCATGTCCAGGCAATAAGACAGGGATGCAGAGTGCATCAGGAAGGGCTTGGATTGTGTAAGTACAATGAGAAGGAGTAAAGAGCCCAGTGATACAGTCTGGTCCCTGAGCTCACATGACGGTTGGGCCCGAGGTGCAGCACTGAAGAGCTGTAAAATCCTGTAAGTGAATCAGAAATCCACCATGATGGGTCACAGAGGACAGCATGTGTCAGATACCAAAGAACATGGATGTGGGTTTCATGTTGCTGTTGTCTGTAGAGCATGCCCAAGATATTTGTACCACCTGGTATCCAAACAGAAGGTCTTTTAGAGGAAACAGTGAATTGAACTTATCAAGAACTCCCCACGTTTCCATGTCAAGTTTTCCAGATGGTTAATTTTATGGTGACCTCAGTGAGATCACTAGTCTTGATGAGTTGTACTGTTAACTGGGCAATGAATAATAATAATGATTGCCAATTGGGAACTCGTCACTACCCAGAGAGAATCTCTCTACATCATTTGAACAAAGCAGGAATGTTGCATCAAGATGCTCTTTACATTGAGATGAACATCTTGCCCAATTTACCAAGAGATAACAAGTTGTAGAGCTGGATGAACACAGCAGGTCAAGCAGCATCGGAGGAGCAGGAAGGCTGAGATTTTGGGCTTAGACCCTTCTTCAGAAAATGGGTCTTTTCTGTAGAAGGGTCTAGGCCTGAAACGTCAGCTTTCCTGCTCCTCTGATGCTGCTTGGTCTGCTGTGTTCATCCAGCTCTACACCTTGTTATCTCAGATTCTCCAGCATCTGCAGTTCGTACTATCTCTTGCCCAATTTCCCACTTGTCTCACCACAGCTCGTGGCTCAGTGCATTGTAAGATTCTGCCCTAAGGGTTACCATTTTAAAATGAGTTTCATCCATTTAAGGCAGTGAAAAGCTGAATTTGTTTTTTTTCACTCACATGTTTGTGAATATTTGGACCTCCTTCCCAGAAAAGGTAATGGAAAAATAGCCATTGAATATTTCTAAGCCAGAGGCAGATTAGATTCTTGTGAACAGAAGAGGTTAGCCACGTGGGGCCGAGAATGTGGGGTTGAGTTACAATCAGATCAGCTACGATCTTAATTAATGGATGAAGTAGGTTTGAGGGCCAAATGGCTTTCACCCACTCCCAACCCCTCTGTTTGTTTGGCCCAGAGACACCTTACTCCTGTGCACCTTTCCGCCCACTAAAGACATTGCACCCTGCACCACTGTCCCACAAAAGTTGCACAGTTCCTCTGCCCAGTACTTTCCACTGCCCTTGTAATCATCTGGTGGGGACCAACTCATCAGAACCTCCAGCCATGTGGGAAGTTCCCACAGAAATTGGCCTGTAGCAGGTGGGATATGGTATCCAACTGAACTCAGAATTGTGGAGTCAAGTCTCTGTGTCACTCCCTGCTAAAATACATTTATTCTGCTTGTTTGACATGATCACACATCCCAAGGCACTATACAGGAGTGCAGTAAAATAAAATTAGATGCTGAGCAATATAAGGGCTCATTACAACTCTTATTGGTTAAACAGATACATTTTTAAGAAGTGTACTAAATGCAGAAAGACAGATGGCGAGGTTTTGGGAGGGCAGCCGAAGGCTCAGCCACCAAGGTAGAAGCAACTAATGTGAAGGATCTTCACGAGGTCAGAAATATTAGAAAAAGAAAGTTCAGCCGATGATCTCATTAAATAGATTAGTGGCTTGAAGAGGCCATATCCATTACTACTGCTCTGTTCGTTTAGAAGTAGTATTTCTCAGATAAACATTAGATAAATCCTGCACACATAACCTTTAATCTTTAACCTGGACACTTTCTCTTTCCAGACATTCAGCCAGTGTGAATGTGGTCCCAAAACAAACACTAATGCAGACCTTATTATAAATATGCACAATATATCACTTTCTTTTTGGAACTTGGGCCTTTTAAAAGTAAAAGCACATGGACTTTGCTAAACTTGAACCACCACAGTTCTGAGATTGCAGGTGAATGCTGTAAAGTGCCTGGGAGGATACCCTGTCATCTTAATGGATAAAATATTTCAGCTAATAAAACGTGAGGCTGGATGAACACAGCAGGCCAAGCAGCATCTCAGGAGCACAAAAGCTGACGTTTCGGGCCTAGACCCTTCATCAGAGAGGGGGATGGGGTGAGGGTTCTGGAATAAATAGGGAGAGAGGGGGAGGCGGACCGAAGATGGAGAGTAAAGAAGATAGGTGGAGAGGGTGTAGGTGGGGAGGTAGGGAGGGGATAGGTCAGTCCAGGGAAGACGGACAGGTCAAGGAGGTGGGATGAGGTTAGTAGGTAGCTGGGGGTGCGGCTTGGGGTGGGAGGAAGGGATGGATGAGAGGAAGAACCGGTTAGGGAGGCAGAGACAGGTTGGACTGGTTTTGGGATGCAGTGGGTGGGGGGGAAGAGCTGGGCTGGTTGTGTGGTGCAGTGGGGGGAGGGGATGAACTGGGCTGGTTTAGGGATGCAGTGGGGGAAGGGGAGATTTTGAAACTGGTGAAGTCCACATTGATACCATATGGCTGCAGGGTTCCCAGGCGGAATATGAGTTGCTGTTCCTGCAACCTTCGGGTGGCATCATTGTGGCAGTGCAGGAGGCCCATGATGGACATGTCATCAAGAGAATGGGAGGGGGAGTGGAAATGGTTTGCGACTGGGAGGTGCAGTTGTTTGTTGCGAACTGAGCGGAGGTGTTCTGCAAAGCGGTCCCCAAGCCTCCGCTTGGTTTCCCCAATGTAGAGGAAGCCGCACCGGGTACAGTGGATGCAATATACCACATTGGCAGATGTGCAGGTGAACCTCTGCTTAATGTGGAATGTCATCTTGGGGCCTGGGATGGGGGTGAGGGAGGAGGTGTGGGGACAAGTGTAGCATTTCCTGCGGTTGCAGGGGAAGGTGCCGGGTGTGGTGGGGTTGGAGGGCAGTGTGGAGCGAACAAGGGAGTCACGGAGAGAGTGGTCTCTCCGGAAAGCAGACAGGGGAGGGGATGGAAAAATGTCTTGGGTGGTGGGGTCGGATTGTAAATGGCGGAAGTGTCGGAGGATAATGCGTTGTATCCGGAGGTTGGTAGGGTTGTGTGTGAGAACGAGGGGGATCCTCTTGGGGCGGTAGTGGCGGGGGCGGGGTGTGAGGGATGTGTCGCGGGAAATGCGGGAGACGCGGTCAAGGGCGTTCTCAATCACCGTGGGGGGAAAGTTGCGGTCCTTAAAGAACTTGGACATCTGGGATGTGCGGGAGTGGAATGTCTTGTCGTGGGAGCAGATGCGGCGGAGGCGGAGGAATTGGGAATAGGGGATGGAATTTTTGCAGGAGGGTGGGTGGGAGGAGGTGTATTCTAGGTAGCTGTGGGAGTCGGTGGGCTTGAAATGGACATCAGTTACAAGCTGGTTGCCTGAGATGGAGACTGAGAGGTCCAGGAAGGTGAGGGATGTGCTGGAGATGGCCCAGGTGAACTGAAGGTTGGGGTGGAAGGTGTTGGTGAAGTGGATGAACTGTTGGGTTTATTTCAGCTGTTGGGTTTATGACAGGCAGAGTAAACATATCAAGACAATTAATTTAGTTTTGCCTTCAATCGGAATATTCAAAGTGTTAGTTCAGAAGAACCCAGTTCAGAAGGTCAAAACACTTTCTCTTAGTGGAAGGATCAAGTCAGTTTAGGAGAATTCAAAATCTCCGCAGGAACATTTAAGTGGAAATTGTCAAGTTGTTAGCACTGGGGAAAGTTTAGGCCATCAAAATTGTGAAAGCTACATTCTGGTGGGCTTAGAAAGCAATTCTAATAAAAACAGCCTCAGCATTCCCAAGGAAAGAAACCAGGAAGTTTTAGTTAAGATTTACAAAGTTAAGATAGGAGAGATATTTCTCCAGGATTGAGTCTGTGCAATGGATAATGTTGGGAAGGAGTTTGAAACTTTGATGCAATTTTGGATTAAGATTTTTTGAATTGCTTCATATAACTTATTATGTTTATTTTTAAAATTTGTGTAAGAAGTGTATGTCCTATTGTTTAAGGAACAACTGCAGCCTTGCGTGGATATTTATAAGCGACTAATTACCTTGTTTACCAACTGCAAAAGAATAAAACAAATGATTCATTCGGCAAGAGTTTCATTCTCAGAGCTAACTAGTCAAGTATAACCATCCATCAGCTGGGATGATAACATACTGTATTGCAAAAGCTCGCGTATCAGACAAGTAAAAATGTAATGAACATTGATTCTCACTTAAAAGATTACATGTTTAGAGAAACATAAGCCTGCCCTCATCTACTGTGCACCTGATGAAAAGAGGAAATTGGAAGGTTAAATGCTTTGCAGATACACTCTCCATCTCACTCCGTGGACCTTTTTTCACAATCCTATTCTGGCAATCCACCGGGAAAGCAAGAAACTCATTAAAATCCTGAAATCTGGCTTGAATAATGTCATTCTGATCCCAAAGACATTACAGCTGCTGACAGTTGTGTTTGACACTTCGTGCTGTCATGACCAGAAGCATCAGCTGGGAGGTGGTGAGTGGGTAATTGGATAAGCTAGTGGACAGGAAGCGTACCAGGTTAGAGGGATGTGTGCGAGTGAGGTTGGAGGCAAATCTGGAGACTGGTTAGGTGTTCAGTCATGTAGTTGAATAGATAACTTCCTAGACCAGTATATTGTGGAACCAACAATCTATAATTGCATTTTAGATCTGCCTGTGCAATGAGGCTGTTAATTTCTAATGTATAGTAAAAGATACACTGGGAAATGGTGATCATAACACAATCATGTCCCACATGTAGTTTGATAATGACTTATTTGAATCACAAGGAAGAATCTTTAAATGAACCAGAACGAACTCCATAAGTATGTGAGGAGAGTGGCTTGGGTTAGTTTGGTAAATAGACTAAAACATGACAAAAGTGAATAGTGGGAAACATTTAAAGAAATAATTCAAATTATTCAACAGACATATATTCCATTGGAAAACAAGTATTCACTAAAAAAATTCCATCCATCATGGCTGGCAAATGTAGTATTAGTTTAAAATAAGAAGTTAATAATATTGCAATGAATAGCAGCAAGTCTGAGGATTTTGAGTGTTTTAGAAAGCAGCAAAACATCGTCAAAAATTGATTGAAGAGGGAAAGAAATAAAATTTAGTCTAAATTAGCCAGAGATAAAGAACAGGTTATAAGAACACTAATGATCTTTGCAGAAAATTGAACCTAGCAAGCCATCAAAGGGTCAAGAACAGGAGGCCATTCTGGATCTGGCTGGTTAACAGGGGGCCAGACTGGTTAGATGAAGGCAGGGCTGGAATTAATTTTGAAGTGTTAACTAAAGAGTAGCACTGGTGCTAAGGGAGTACAGACTGAATGTAACGAGGGTGGGTGTTACAAACAGTGCAACTGACCACCTGTGTAGCAAGGATGATATGCTGCAGGTTTTTGTCAGAGTTGCAGCTCTAGGAATTCTTCTCATTTCTGAGTTGCTGTCATCCTTTTTCTTTCTTCAGCAGCTCAAGCAGACAACATCCACAAAGGTCTGGTGTTAACTTCTGAGGAAGAGGAAGGGAACTATCACCCCATCCTACCTCACACTGCAGCTTGTGATAAGTGTATAAGATGGAATGAGATGCTTCTTTTGTGGAGATGGGCCTCATCAGACCGCTCATCTGATTCTGTCACAAATCTTGCCCGAGCCCAATTCACTCAGTCCCCTGTAAATTTTCTCCCTCTGTCACTGTAAATGCAGCCAAAAACACTGCACGATTACTAACAGCTGTCTCTACCCCTCTTGCTTCCTTTAATCACTTTTATTCTCTAGTCAGAAGTCACACGACACCAGGTTTTAGTCCAATGGGTTTATATGAAATCACAAGTTTTCAAAGCACTGCTCCTTCATCAGGTGAAGAGGAGGGAAGCGCACAGGCACAGATTTTTTATGCAGAGAAATAATGATAATATCTTAAGATCTTATTGTATAAACTTAGGATATAAACATTTGGAATATTACCCTTTATTTTATACTGTCTCTTCATGTTCATTGTCTAAAAGTGTTTCACTTCACATGTCTCGGCATTGAAACTTCAACAGTCACCCATTCTACCAAGAATTATATAAAATTGGTTAGCAAATGATTTGGAAAACTATTTTATAGACTTTTCTCTTAAAAGAAGTAGGAATCTAAACATTAACAGAAATTGTCTTAGCACAAAAATAAATCTTCTAATTTCTAAACTCCAGTTGCACAGTTCAGTTGTTAGGTATCAAACTCGGTTTAAAACAGTCTGTAAACAGAAATTACAGGAAAAACACAATAGGACTGGCAAGATCTGTGAAGAGAAATCCGAGTTCAAGTTTCAGGTCCAGTGACCCTTCCTCAGAACTACTTTTATTTAAAACAGTCTGTAAACAGAAACTTTCATCCTTTCTGTCAATATTTACTTTTTATTCCAAATTAATATACGTTGTTGGCAAGGCTGCACGTCATTTAACAGGAAAAGATGTTTGAACAGAACTTACAGTCGCAAGTCAATCTACAGTGTTCCACTGTTTTAAAGTTGTTTTTATTTCCTTCACAGCCTCCATATATAAAATAATCACAATGCCCAGATTGTTTGTTGAAATAAAAGCGAAGTTGTAAACTGAAACATCTTCCTCTATCCCTTGGCAAAAGGCAGTCAGAAGGTTTGTCTAGAAAAAACACAAAATCCTGCATATAACCTCTCTGAAATTATCTAATTCCCAGGAAACATGAGTGAATGGATATGCAAACATTTCCTAACCAGGAGTGAAGTGCCTCCAGAAAGATGAATTCAGAAAGGGGGAGACAGACCTTCGCCAGTACAACTTCAAGTGCCCTGTTACTGCCTCAGACCCCGGGATGGGAAGGAGAAAATCCCCTGGGTTCCCATTTCTGATCACCACCAGGGACCGCAGAAGGACAACAGCCATGAAGAGCACTTTGGTTAGTACAATTGGTTGGATAGTTGGTTTACAACACAAGGCGGTAACCACCATACAGATTCAATCCCTGCACTAGCTGGGGTTCCAATGTTAGACCATCCTTACGTGGTGTGGTCACCCTCATGTTAAACCACCACCACTTGTTTCTCTCTAATGAGAGAGCAGGGCCGTGATGACTTCACCTCTTCTTAAAGCCAAGTAAAATAAACACAGTTTTCTGCCCTGACAATTTGGAGACTTTACCTTGCTTTGCCACGTTGATTTGTGAAGCCAGCAGCAGCAAGATGCTGCAGGTCATGGTGAAAAGCGGCACCTCCATGATTAGGACAGAGCGAGTGAGTTACGTTGATTTTGCTGCAGAATACTCCGTGTAACTCGTCACTTTAATCTGCACTGGATCAGCGGAATCAAGTGGACTCTTCACGTCCTAACTGGAAACTCCAGCCTGGTACTTTTATATAGTAGGTGTTCCGGCCACTGCACTCAGTCTGGCTCCGAGATGCTCCAGTGTGATTCCATGTGGAAAACCAAAGCTGTCAACTTTAACAATGCCATCATTTTTTCAATCCAGAAGTGTAAGCAATGGTGCAAAAAGCTTGTCTAACTGTCCTTGTAAAAGTTCCTGTCGCTTCCTTTGAACAGATTCCACTACTTTAACAAAATAACTTTTTGTTTGCTCTGTAAGTGTTATGTGTTGCAGTTTTCTTCACTCTAGGGTTTACACGCTTTTGGAACAATTTTCGTTTGTAGCTTACCAGCAGTACAATTCCTATCAGAACCAGTGCTTGCATGTGGAAACAAGTAGTTGTTTAGGGATTTGTAAATTTAGCTGCAGAAATACATAATTGCTTTGCTAATATTGGCATAAAAATATAATGACATGTAGCATTCATGGGAAGATCCCCGTTGACAGCACTGATTTTAAAATGGATCTTTGGATTTGTTTTCTTAATTGAAGTAACAACACTTGATAGATTTAAACAGGAAGGGTATAAGTTGATTTCAGACGCGGCAGTTGCACAAAATGAGAGATATTGATCAACCACTTGTTAAATTCAATATCCAGTTCTACCATGGTCTATGTAATTGACTTACACACCACGTGCCGAGATGACAGCTGATCCAATGTCACTTTCCTTGCACCATGGTCTGAAACAAACGTCTATTCCTGTGAGGTTCAGGTGTGAATGTTGTTCTGTTGTTTTACAGATTCTTTCACAGAAAGTAGGCATTGCTGTCACCCTTTGGTGCACTATAGACGGTGAGGTCAGCGATCTTCTTTCTTTCAAAAAATCATTAATGGGATGTGGGTTTCAGAGACTTGACCAGCATTTACTGCCCATTCTCCATTGCCCTTGAAGTTGATGGTAAGTTATCTTCTTGAACTAACGCAGTTTACATTGAGTATAAGGGTCATACAGCATTGAAACAGACATTTCAGTCCATCTCACCTATGCTAAGTTTCCCAAACTAAAGTAATCCCACTTATCTTCTTGTTCCATATCCCTTTAAACCTTTCCTATTCGTGGACCTGTCCAAATTTCTTTTAAATGCTGTAATTGTACTCACCTCTACCACTTCCTCTGGCAGTTCATTCCACATACAAATCATCCTGTGTGTGAAAACATTTTCCTAAGGTCCCTTCTAAATCTCTCTCATCACACCTTAAAAATCTGTTCTCTAGTTTTTAACTCCTCTACCTGAGGGAGAAGACGTTTTGCTGTTTGCCTTATCTGTGTCACTCATGATTTTACAAACCTCTATAAGGTCACCCCTCAACCTATTATGGTCAACTGAAAAGAAGCCCCAACCTATCCAGGCTCTCCCTATAACACACACCCTCTAGTCCCAGTAATATCCTTGTAAATGTTTTCTGCACCCTCTCCAATTTAGTAACATCCTTCTTATAGCAGGGAGACAATAACTGTACACAGCTCCAAAGGTGCCTCATCAATGCCTTGTACAACTGCAACATGACATCCCAACTCCTGTACCCAATGGAATGAAATTATGCAAGCATGCTAAATACCATCTTCACCACTCTGTGACACGACTTCCAAAGAACAATGACCCTGAACCCCTCAGTTTCTCTGTTCAACAACACTCCCCAGGGCCCTATTGTGAAGTGTATAAGGCCTGCCCTTGTTTGTCTTACCAAAATGCGCTGTAGATACATCCACAATATGGTTAGGAAAGGATTTCCAGGATTAAGACCCAGCCACAGTTAAGAAGCAGTGATATATTTGAAAGTTACAATGGTGATAGGAGGGGACTCACAGATTGTGGTGATTCTGTGTATCTGCTGCCCATGTCCAACTAGAAGGAAGTGTCATGATTAGAAGGTGCTGTCTAAGGAGACTGAGGGAATTTCTGCAGTGCATCTTATAGATGGTACACATTGCTACTACTGAACATTGGTGGTGGAGGGAATTGATTTTTAGAGCTTTGGTGCCAATCAAGTGGGTGCTTTATCTTGGAAGGTGTCAAGATACTTGATTTTTGTTGGAACTGTAGTCATCCAAGGCAAATGTGGAACATTTCATCACAATCCTGTCTTGTGCATTATAGGTTCTGGAAAGGTTTTGGTGAGTCAGGAGATGAGTTACTGCAGGATTCCTAGCCTCTGACCTGTTGTTAAAGCCAATATATTTATATGGTAATCCCATTCAGTTTCTGGTCAGCTGTAACTTCCAGGACATTGACAGTGGGGAGAGTCAGTGATGATAATGCCATTGAATATCAAAGAGTAATGATTAAATTGTCTCTTATTGGAGACAGTCATTGCCTGGCATTTGTGTGCCATGAATGTTACTTGCCACTTGCCAGCCCAAACCTGAATGTTCTCCAATTCTTGTTGCATTTGAACATGAAATGTTTAAGTATCTGAGGAGTCATGAATGATGCTTAACACTGTGTAATCATCAGCAAATATCCCCACTTAAGACTTTACAATAGAGGGAAAGTCATTGAGGAAGCGGCTGAAGATGATTGGGACTTTGACACAATGCTGATGAAATCCTGCGGACACGTTCTTAGGACTGAAATAAATGAGCTCCAAGAACCACAACTGTCTTCCTTTGTGCTGGATATGACTCCACCTACAGCAAGAAAACCTCCATGAAATGCTGAGACAAAGAAATATATACCAGAATGCCACATCAATTACCGCACAACAATCTGTATTTCAAAGCTGCAGGGCAGAGTTGCTGCTACGTTCCTGGCAGAAGAATACGCCGCCTGGACGCACCAACTAGTAGGAGGCTCACTGTAATACAGCAGGTCATTCACTCTCTTTAAAGGCCTGAAACCTGGGTCTATTGTGCCACCCATGGGAACCAGCCTCTGGAGCTACCTCAATTCAGACTGACTTCATCAATTGGGATGGTGTCTTGTTGCCATCCCCAGGAAGCAGAGCCTCTGTTCTCCCCTGGATGTCCTGTGGGAGAACCCTGGGTTGGGAGATAGTGGGAGCATCACTGACCCATGGGGTCACTTGCTGCCTGGTCTCAGGCAGCTCCAGAGGTGGGTAGGGGTGAGGACAGGCTCAGTGCTGTTCCTGACTTCAGTGAATTGCTGTCCTGATGCCTTTTAGATAAGGCAGTGTGACCCTGGAAGATGGGCCAGTGAGAATGAGAAATTCTTGTCTGCCACCTGCATCCTATCCCTGAGTGGAAGATGCTACATTTAATGTGTGAAGCAGAGATTCAATGCAGTGAGTCTGCCCAAACCTGGGGCAGATGCAGCTGACTTTGTGCCAGGTGTGAACACTGACACTTGGGTTTCACCAGAAGTTTCCCTGGGTCCCCTGTCCCCATTGAACCAGGTCACCTCATCATTGAATAGAAATACCAAAAGGTCTCATCCTCCAAATTCACTCTGTTATTTCACCTTGAATTAAACACACCATTTAAAACATAACCATTCAACAAAATGTTGTATTTGTAACAAGTGGAAAAATTATGTCCCAATAGATGTGGTAAATTTTATTAACAGCAAGGATTGCTTATCAAGCTTCAGATTCTAGTGATCAGCACTGGAACAGATCTCACCAACATTGACAGAGACAAAGCTTTCAGCAGGCGTGATGAATTTTTAAAATATCATTTAAGGATGTGAGCTTTGCTGGCTTTTATTTTCCAACCCTAGTTGGCTTAGTTGGATAATAAAAGACGCTGAGTAAAAGACCTAGAAATCCTTCCCAAACAGCTCTGTGGGTGTACCCATACCAGATAGATTGCAGTGTTTCAAGAAGGCAGTTCACCTCCATCTTCTCATTGTCAACAAGGAATCAGTAATAAACGCTGCTAATATTTAAAATATCTGTTAAAAACTGAGAATCCTGTCTCCAACATGTTACTATGTCTGGATGTTACAGGTCACTGCTTCTTGGGAATAAGATACTGAAGGTCAACACAAGTTCTGGTCACAATGTTCTGGACAGAAGTGTTTGATTATTGCCTCTCCAGTAGTAATTCTTTCCCAACGCTGTCTCTCAAAACATCTTCAAGCCATCATGTCCATAAATCTATTATCAAACCAATCTATTGCTTGCCCTCCTGAGGTGAAAAACAAAGCTTTGTGCCTAACCTTTTTCTTGTGCAGCAGCCCACATTATTGTACAAAAGCGAATTCCTAAATTGCACTATTATATGCACCACTTTGGAATTTCAATTTAATCCTGCCGTCATCTTTTGGATCTTTCAGTAAAATCTCACTCTACCCTGAATTCAATCCTTTTAAAATTGCCTAACCAGACACATATCTTATTTCCCTGAATCATAGACTCTCATAGAATCATAGAATCCCTACAGTGTGGAAACAGGCCACTCAGCCCAACAAGTCCACACTGACTCTCCGAAGGGCATCTCACCCAGACTCAACCCCCTACCCTATCTCTGTAAACCTGCCATTTCACCTAACCTACACATCCCCAGATACTATGGGCAATTTAGCACGGCCTCTCCACCTAACCTGCACATCTTTGAACTGTGGAAGGAAACCAGAACACCTGAAGGAAACCCACGCAGACACAGGGAGAATATGCAGTCAATGTGCTGAATACCAGTCAACAGGATCAGTGGGATAGACAATCCCTTTTACATTTTCAATTGACATCCAGAATAACCTTTGTCATTTCTAAAGTTTAAACAAATTGATGTGGAGAATTTTCTTTAAATCTGAACAAGCAATTAGCTTCTGAAATTCCCCACAGCTATGGAATAAATCTGTGTTAAATATTACAGACATCATTGCCACATCTGACAGTTGTTTGCAAAGTACTTTACCGATAATTTCTTATCCTCTCAAATGTCTACCTTCACAGATTCATATTCTCAGAATATCAAAACTGGAAATTTCTACAGGGCCACCCATTCATTATAACTTAACCAGAAGTGTAACCCGTTGGCCATGCTCAAAGGGAATATTTAGTGGTGCAGTGGGGCTAGCTCCAAAGATACTCCATGCCTATGTTTTTGAGCATCATCCTCCACAGTATCATCAGAATCAGTCAACAGAACCACACACAGTCAGGCAGATGGAGAATGTAATTGTGCGACAGGCTCTCAATGGTGGAATGAAACTTTACAATTAAATTCTCAGAATTTTAAAGGTGGGTTGAATAACAATTTTGCAAAAATTAACCCTTCCTTTTCAATTAAGTTCTCCATAAATGAGGAAAATATACCTTCAGATTCCCAAATGCATGGTTGAGGAAAGTGTTCTTCAAACTCATGTTGTGTCAGAGCAGTTTGAGCTGTCCAAAGCTGTACAGTGCCGAAAGGGAGGCAGGGTGTACACTAGAAAGGGAAGAAGGGTAATGGTTTAATAAATGTGGTGCTCCTGACTTGAGTAAAGGAGAAGATTTCTGAGAAGGCAAAGTATTAATGATATGGTGTTAAAGAACAGGGTCAATGTTTCTCAGAGTGAGATCCTGGGAATTAAACTGAGAATTTTGGGTTGCAAATGATGTGATGGTAGGAACAGGTTATGGGAGGGTAGGAGTTACAGTGTCTCTCGGCGTGATGTGAGTTTTGGTTCCAGCAGGTTTATTTAATTCTAAATGCACAGAAATAAGCTTGATTCTCAATTGTCCTTTGGGTATTAAATGCTGGCCCTGGCAGTAACTCCCACATCCCAAGATGAATAAGAACAAAGTTGTAGAATCCTCATATTAGAATTCAGTTTAGCTGAGGGTAATAGTAGACTTTGCTCTTTGAACAGAAGTAGCAAATTACTAAAGACTTTCAATATTGAAGAGGCAGTAAAAGATATTGATTTCTGTAACATCCTCCAATGCTCTTGCGAAAAATTGTCTATGCAGTTAGTGCTGCGTAAGGTTTTTTTTTTCTTTATCATGGAAAATTTCTTTCTTGTTGATGCCAGCTTTTTGGGTTTTTTTTCTTTTGACTGACATATCCAGGTCAGGACCAGAACAACAATGATTTCAGAGGCTATTACTAGGTAACCTTCAGCACAGGGCCTCTTCCACTAGTTTATTTAGAAATTAAACTAATAAAACCTATTTTCCATCTCTTCTTAAAAGACTTGCATTCTTTCCACAAAGTCAGTTGATGATTTGTCAACAGTAGGTGAACCACAACACTTTTCAACTTTGATAATACAAAGAACTGTCGATGTTGAAGATCTCAAAAAAAAATAGAAATCTCTGGAAAAACTCAGCAGTTCTGGTGAACATCAGTGCAATGAAAGCAGTATTAAAATATCAAGTCCAGTGACCCCTCTTCAGAATTGGAGAGTATGCTGATGGAGATAGAGGTCAACAGCATGCATATGGCAGTGCATGACACTGAGTGCGAATCTCAAACTGTGGGGAGAACAGCTCTATAAGCAACATTGTACATCACAGAGATACCTGTGATCCTGGGTGGATTCAAGACACAAAGCATGAAAATTGGAATCCGTGTGGAATGAGTCTGAGCCAGAGGCAGTCACTGATAAATGAGGCTGTGGAAGTGAGTTTTGGCAAATGCCTTGTCAAACTCAAGGAGCGAGGAGAAAAGTAATGACGGTGGACCAGAAGCAAGATTAGAACAAAAATCCTTTCGAAGAGAACAGCAGAGATTCTTTGAGGTGGGTATACCTGGAAGAGATTTGGCAATGAGCGACACACAAACTTCAAATAAAGAACTGCAGATGCTGTAAATCAGGCACAAAAACAGAAGGAGCAGAATGGAGTTCAGAAGAAGGGTCACAGGACTCAAAACCTCAACTCTGTTTTCTCTTCATAGATGCTGCCAAACCAGCTACATTTGTACAGCAGTTTCTGCTTTTTCTCCAACTATTCAACTTTTGATTTTTTAAAATTAATTACTGCTGAATACAAATCTTAAAAATCACCCATAGCGGATGGTAGAGCCTACAACATTACCCAAAGAAAATTCTGCAATGATTTCCTGGAGCTCAGTTGATTAATCTGCAATAATCCTTGGTTTATGTCTGACTCCAATCAGTGGAGACTCTTCTCCCTGATTCTCATTGACCTCAGCTTCATGAGGGCTCAGCGATACAGCTTTAATAAAAAGCACAGTCACTCTCTTCAGTTCAGCCTTTTGTCCACATTCAAACTAACGCTTTAATGAGGTCTAGAGTCTCTTATCTCAGGAGAGACTCAAACTGAGCATCGGTGATCAAGTTATTCCTCTGCAAATACCATTTGATCCACTGGTTGTGAGATTACTTAACTTTGTCTGTTGCATTCTGCTCCCACAGTTTAACATGCAAATCATCCGGCATTGGGTTCTTCGAGATGATCGCCTCATTTTTAGGTTTGTCTACTGTTGCCCTAGGTATGCCTTCCTGCACTCTATATTGAACCTAAGCTTGATGATAATTGTAGACTGAGAGATATTCTCAGCTGTAAGATGAAAGATTATGGATGAATATTATTCTGTGATTTTGGACGATACATAATGCCTCATTGATATCCTGTTTTTAACCATGTGGTCTGTTCTGACTGTATTCCCTGCAGCACAATGACAGTGCCACACAAAATGACGGAGACTGTCCTCAATGTGAAGGAGACGCTTTGGATCCACAAGGGCTGTTTGATGGATTCTTCCATCAATAGTATCGTGGCTGGAAGCATCTGTGAGAGCTAGAATGGCAGAAGTTAGACCAAGTAGCGTTCATACCAGATAAGGAACAAGCATTAACCACATTCCCTCGATATTCAACAGTGTTACCATCGCTGAATCCTCCAGCATTAATATCCTTGGGGTTTATCTTTGACAAGAAAGAGATTAGACCATCTAAACGGGCAACAAGAACAGGTCAGAGGCCAGGGATTCTGTGATGAATATTGTACCTTCTGATGTCACAAAGCTTGTCCAGCATCTTCAAGCCACACAAGTCAGGATAGAATATTCCCTACTTGCCTGAATGACCATACCTCCAACAGCATAAGAAAAAGCTTGATACCATCAAGTATACAGTGAGCCACTTGATTTTTTTTTCTATTCGTTTGTGGGATGTGGGCATTGCTGGCTGCCCAGCATTTCTTGCCCATTCCTAGTTGCCCTTGAGAAGATGGTGGTGAGCTGCCTTCTGGAACCGCTGCAGTCCTTCTGCTGTGGGTTGACCCACAATGCTATTAGGGAGTGAATTCCAGATTTTGACCCCAGCAACAGTGAAGGAACAGTGATAGATTTCCAAGGTGGGATGGTGAGTGGCTTGGAGAGGAACTTAGAGGTGGTGGTGTTCCCATATGTCTGATGACCATGTCCTTCTAGATGGAAGGGGGAATATGTTTGGAAGGTGCTGCCTAAGGATCTTTGGTGAATTTGTGCAGCGCATCCTGTAGATAGTACACACTGCTGCTACTGAGCGTCGGTGGTGGCAGGAGTGAATGCCTGTGGATATAGTGCCTATCAAGCATTGCCTATCATTGGAGAAAAGGAGGAGGAGAGGAGACCTAATTGAGGTATACAAGATAATGAGAGGATAATGATAATGATAGATAGAGTTGATAGCCAGAGACTATTTCCCAGGGCAGAAATGGCTAGCACGAGGGGTCATAGTTTTAAGCTGGTTGGAGGAAAGTATAGAGGGGATGTCAGAGGCGGGTTCTTTACACAGAGAGTTGTGAGAGCATGGAATGCGTTGCCAGCAGCAGTTGTGGAAGCAAGGTCATTGGGGTCATTTAAGAGACTGCTGGACATTCATATGGTCACAGAAATTTGAGGGTGCACACATGAGGATCGATGGTCAGCACAACATCGTGGGCTGAAGGGCCTGTTCTGTGCTGTACTGTTCTATGTTCTATGTTCTATGTTCTATGTTCTAAGCAGGCGGCTTTGTCCTGGATGTGTCAAACTTCTTGAATGTTGTTGGGGTTGCACTTATCCAGGCAAGTGGGGAGTATTCCATCACACTCCTGACTTGTGCCTTGTAGATGGTGGACAGGCTTTGAGGAGTCAGAAGGTGAGTTACTCGCAACAGTATTTCTAGCTTCTGGCCTGATCTTGTAGCCACTGTGTTTATGTGGTGAGGCCAGTTGAGTTTCTAGTCAATAGTAACCCCCAGGATGTTGATAGTGGGGGATTCAATAATGGTAACACCATTGAATGTCAAGGGATGGTGGTTAGATTGTGCTGGTCATAGCCTGGCATTTGCGTGACATCAATGTCACTTGCCATTTGTCAGCCCAAGCTTGGATATTGTACAGATCTTGTTGCATGTGAATAAGGATTGCTTCAGTATCTGAGGAGTCATGAATGGTGCTGAATATTGTGCAATCATCGACAAACATCCCCACTTCTAACCTTATGATGGAGGGAAGGCCATTGATGAAGCAGCTGAAGATGATTGGGCCGAGAACACTACCCTGAGGAACTCTTGCAGAGATGTCCCACAGCTGAGATGATTGACCTCCCACAGCCATGACCATCTTCCTCTGTGTCAGGTATGATTCCAACCAACGGAGACTTTGCTCCCTGATACACATTGATTCCAGTTTTGCTCGGACTCCTCGATGCCACACTCAGTTGAATGCAACCTTGATGTCAAGGGTTGTCACTCTCACCTACCTCTGAACTTTAGCTCTTTTGTCCATGTTTGAACCAAGGCTTTAATGAGATCAGGAGCTGAGTGGCCCTGGCAGAACCCAAACTGGGCGTCACCAAGCAGGTTATTTCTGAGCAAGTGCTGCTGGATAGCACTGTGGCTGACACGTTCCATCACTTTATTGATGACCAAGAGGCAACTGATGAGGCGGCAATTGGCCGGGTTGGATTTGTCCTGCGTTTTGTGTACAGGACATACTTGGACAATTTTCCCTATTGTCGGGCAGATACCAATGTTGTAACTGTACTAGAACAGCTTGGCTGGGGGAGCGGCAAATTCTGGAGCACAAGTCTTCAATACTATTGCTGGAATGTTGTCAGGGTCGGCACCCTTTGCAGTATCCAATGTTTCCAACTGTTTCTTGATATCATGTGGAGTGAATCGAATTGGCTGAAGTCCGGTGTCTGTAATGCTGGGGACCACTGGAGGAGGCTGAGAAGGATCATCCACTTGGCACTTCTATCTGAAGATTGCTGCGAATGCTTCAGCCTCATCTTTTTCATTGATGTGCTGGGCTCTTCCTTCATTGAGGATGGGGATATCTGCGGAGCCTCCTCCTCCAGTGAGTTGTTTAATTGTCCACCCCCGTTCATGCCTGGATGTGGCAGGACTGCAGAGCTTAGATCTGATCTGTTGGTTGTGGGATTGCTTAGCTCTGTCTATCACTTGCTTCTTTTGCTGTTTGGCATACAAGTAGTCCTGTTTGGTGGCTTCACCAGGTTGATACCTCACCTTCAGGTATGCCTGGTGCTGCTCCTGGCATGCCCTCCTGCACTCTTCATTGAGCCAGGGTTGATCCCCTGGCTTGATGGTAATGTTTGAGTGGGGATATGCCATGCCATGAGGTTACAGATTGTGCTGGAGTACAATTCTGCTGCTTTTGATGGCCCACAGTGCCTCATGGATGCTCAGTCTTGAGTTATTAGATCTGTGCGAAGTCTATCCCATTTAGCACGGTGATAGTGCCACACAACACAATGGAGATTGTTCTCAATGTGAAAGCGGGACTTTGTCTCCACAAGGATTGTGCAATGGTCACTCTTACTGATACTGTCATGGACAGATGCAACTGCAGCCGGCAGATTATAAGGATGAGGTCAAGTATGTTTTTCCCTCGTTAGTTCCCTCACTACCTGCCGCGTACCCAGTCTAACAGCTATGTCCCATAGGACCCGACCAGCTCAATCATTCGTACTGCTGCCGAGCCACTCTTAACGGTGGACATTGAAATCCCCCACCCAGAGTACATTTTGTGCCTTTGCCATCCTCAGTGCTTCCTCTAAATGTTGTTCAACATTGAGAAGTACTGATTCATCAGCTGGGGGAGGGCAGTTTGTGGAAATCAGCAGGAGGTTTCCTTGCCCATGTTTGTCCTGAAGCCATTAGACTTCACGGAGTCCAGAGTCAATGTTGTGGACTCTTAGAGCAACTCCCTCCCAACTGTATACCCCTGTGCCACCCCCTAGGTCTGTTCAGGACATATCCAGGGATGGTGATGTCTGGGACATTGTCTGTAAGGTATGACTCTGTGAGTATGACTATGTTGCTGGACTAGCCTGTGAGACAGCCCTCCCAATTTTGGCACTAACCCCCAGATGTTAGTGAGGAGGACTTTGCAAGTTGACAGGGCTGTTCCTGCCATTGTGTTTTCCAGTGCCTCGGTCGATGTCAGGTGATCTGCCCAATTTCATTTCTTTGCGACTTTGTAGCAATTGATACTTCTGTGTGGCTTGCTAGGCCATTTCAGAGGGCACCTGTGGGTCTCAAGTCACATGTAGGCCAGATGGGTGATGGTGGCAGATCTCCTCCCCTGAAAGATGTTAGTGAACCACTGGGGTTTTTATGACAATTGGGAGTGATTTCATTGTAATCAAGATTCCTAATTCCAGACTTCTTAAAAAATTCAAATTCATGGTGGGATTCAAACCCATGTCCCCAGAACATCAGCTTGGTTTCTGGGTTAGTTGCCCAGCAATAATGCCACTCAGCCATCACTACCCTAATATGTTCAGAAACATTCATTCCCTCCACCCCGACACTCAGTACCAGCAACTTGGGCCATCTACAAGATGCACTGAAGCTCTGGGATTCCCTTCCATACAGCATTGGAGATTTAACAGACCCCAAGGGCTGCAGCAGTTCAAGAAGGCAACTCACCTCCACCTTCACAACAGCCATCATAGATGGGGAGTAAATGTTGATCTAGTCAGTAATATCAACATCCCTTAATTAAATAAAACAAGACGTTTTCCCTTTTGCTGGTGCTTTCAGCACCAACCACAAGACCAGTGTGACAAAGGAAGCTCTGGTTCCTTGCCACTCTAAGACCTGTTCAATGTGAAGGAATGCCCATTTATCACTTTTATCCGATGTTATAGGATGTCATGGGGTCTGGAGTAAATATTGAAGCAAATCCCTCCCAATTATGAAGGTGCTGTAACAGTGCTGCCAGTCAGATAGGACATATCCTGGCATGGTAATGGAGGAAGTTGGGATATTAGCTGTAAGGAATGGTTCAGTGAGAACGGTTATGTCAGGCTGTTACTTTATCAGTCTGTGGAGCACTCTCCCAATTTTGTCATAAATCACCAGACATGAGTAAGGATTTGATCAAAGTGCTGTAGATTGGTACAAAGTTTATGATTACCGCTTGAAAGGCCATGGATCAGTAATATTTAGAATTTGATCATTTTTATTATTTTAGAAATGAGACTATAAGCTTTTATGAAGTGTTTTAATTGAAAATGTGACAATTATGCTTCATTAGGATGGCTATGAATTGGTGAGCTTTACTAGTACTAGAGGACATTAATGATAACCTCAGACCATAAGGCATAAGAGAAAATGTTAGCCAATCAGCCCATTAAGTCTGCTGTGCCATTAAATGAGATCATAGCTGATCTTATAATCCGAAACTCCATTTTCCTACTTTTCATAAACCGTGATTCCTATACTAAATAAACAAAAATGGTCTTAGCCTCAACAGCCCTCTGTCATAAAGAATTCCACAGATTCCTTACCACCTTTCTTAAACAGTGGCACCACATTAGCCAACCTTCAGTCTTCCAGCACTTCACCTGTTGCTATCGATAATACAAATATCTCAGCAAGGGTCCCAGCTATCACTTCCCTAGCTTCCACAGAGTTCTAGGGTCCACCAGATCAGGTCCTGGGCATTTACTTACCTTTATGTGTTTTAAGCCATCCAGCATCACCTTCTCTGAAATACAAACATATCGCAAAATGTTGCTGTTTATTTCCCCATGTTTTCTATCTTCCTGAGAGGGAAAATTGTTCCTCATCGAAACCTTATTCTAAGATTATGCCATCTGGTCCTAGACTGTCCCACAAGGGGAAATAACGCGTCTATATCTACCCTGCCAATTCACCTCAGAATCTTGTATGTTTTTAATATGGTCAACTCTCATTCTTCTAACTCTCAATGCGTACAGACCCAAACTGCACAACCTCTCCTCAGAATACAATCCTTCCCCACCTGATATCAGCCTACTGAACCTTCTCTGGACTGTCTTCAATGTAAGTATATTTTAGATAAGACGATGAAAACCCTTCACAGTATTTCAGCTGCAGTTGATTATAGTACCTTGCATAGTTTTGGCAAAACACCCCCTACTTTTTTTCATTCACTCATAGAATGTCACTGGATGGCCAGCATTTATTGCCCATCTCTGGTTGCCCTCGACAAGGTGATACTGAGTTACCTTATTGTTGCCATTTGTGCGCTATGGGTTGACCCAGAACCCACTGGGGATGGAATTCCAGGATTTTGACACAGCGACAGTGAAGGGACAGCAATATATTTCCAAGTCAGGATGGTGAATGGATTGGAGGGGATCTTGCAGATGGCGAGGTTCCTGAATACCTGCTGGCCTTGCCCTTCTCTATGGAGTAGGAGGAGTGTGGCATTTTTGGTGAGGGATAACATTACGGCTGTAATTAGGGAGCATATTCCTGGGGATACGTCCAGGGAAGTTATGTGGGTGGAACTAAGAAATAAGAAAGGGATAATCACCTTATTGGGACTCGAGTACATAACCCACAATTAATAGTGGGAAATTCAGGAATAAATTTGTAAGGTGATTTCAGTTATCTGTAAAAATAATAGGGTGGTTACGATGGGGGAATTTAACTTTCCGAACATAGACTGGGATCGCCATTGTGTTAAGAGTTTGAATAGAGAGGAATTTAATTGAGTGCAAGAAAATTTTCTGACTTGGTATGTGGATGTACCTACTAGAAAAGGTGCTAAACTTGACCTACTCTTGGGTAATAAGGCAGGAGAGGTGACTAAGGTATCAGTGGGTGAGCACTAGTGGCCACTGTATTGGTCTTAAAAAGTGAGAAAATGGGAGCCTAGAGACAGAATGTTCCTGTTAGGGTGAAGGGCAAGGCTGGTAGGCGTAGGGAATGCTGGATGACTTGAGAAATTGAGGCTTTGGTCAAGAAAAAGAAGGGAGTATATGTGACGTATAGACAGCAGAGATTGAATGAATCCCTAGAAGAGTACCCTTAAGAGTGAGATCAGGAGAGCAACAAGAGGACACGAGACAACTTTGGCAAATAGGTTTAAGGAGAATCCAAAGAGATTCTATAACTACATTAAGGAAATATGGGTAACTAGGGAGAAAATAGGGCCCCTTAAAGATCAGCAAGGCAATCTATGATGGGATGGAAGAAATACTAAAGAAGTGTTTATTGTGCAGTAGGATATGGAAGATAGAAAACATGGGGAAATAAACAGCAACATTTTGTGATATGTCTGTATTTCAGAGGAGGTGGTGCTGGATGGCTTAAAACACATAAAGGTAAGTAAATGCCCAGGACCTGATCCGGTGGACCCTAGAACTCTGTGGAAGCTAGGGAAGTGATTGCTGGGCCCCTTGCTGAGATATTTGTATTATCGATAGCAACAGGTGAAGCGTTGGAAGACTGAAGGTTGGCTAATTTGGTGCCACTGTTTAAGAAAGGTGGTAAGGAAAAGCCAGTAAATTATAGAGCCTGACATTAGTGGTGGGCAAGTTGTTGGAGGGAATTCTGAGGAACAAGATTTACATGTATTTGGAAAGGCAAGGACAGATTAGGGATAGTCAACATGGATTTGTGGATGGGAAATCATGTCTCACTATGTTTATTGAGTTTTTTGAAGAAGAAATGAAGAAGATTGATGAAGTCAGAGCAGTGGATGTGATCTATATGGACGTCAGAAAGATTTTCCGACTAGGTTCCTCATGGTAGACTAGTTTGCAAGGTTAGATCATCTGGAATACAGGGAGAATTGGCCATTTGGATACCGAACTGGCTTGAAGGTAGAAGACAGAGGGTGGTGGTAGAGGGTTGTTTTTCAGACTGGAGGCCTGTGACCGGCTGTGTGCCTCAAGGATCGGTGCTGGGACCATTGCTTTTTGTCATTTATATAAATGATATGGATGTGAACATAGGACGTATGGTTAGTAAGTTTGCAGATGACACCAAAATTGCAGATGTAGTGAAGAAGGTTACCGCAGAGTACAACTGGACCTTGATCAGATAGGCCAATGGGCAGATGAAATTTGATTTAGGCGAATAAGGTGCTGCATTTTGGAAAGGCAAATCAGGTCAGGACTTATACACTTCAAGTTAAGGCCGTGGGGAGTGTGCTGAACAGAGACCTTGGAGTGCAGGTTCATAGTTCCTTGAATGTGGGGTTGCGAGTAGATAGTGAAGAAATCATTTGGTCTGCTTGTCATTATTAGTAAGTGTATTGAGTTTAAGAATTAGGAGATCATGTTGCATCTATACAGGATGTTGGGTAGGTCACTTTTGGAAGGTGTTCATTTCTGGTCGCCTTGCTATGGGGAGGATGCTGTGAAATTTGAAATGGTTCAGAAAAAATTGCGGTTGGACGGCTTGATCTATAGGGAGATCTGAATAGGCTGGGCCTATTTTCCCTGGAGCATCAGAGGCTGAGGGGTGATCTTATGCAGGTTTATAAAATCATGAGGGGTGTGGGCAGGGTAAATAGACAAGGTATATTTCCCTGGAGTGGGGGAGACCAAAACTAGAGGCTTTAGATTTAAGGTGAGAGGAGAAAGATGTAAAATGGACTGAAGGGGCAACTTTGTCTCCAGAGGGTGGTGTGTGTATGGAATGAGCTGTCAGAGGTAATGGTGGAAGCTTGTACAGTTACAACATTTAAAAGCATCTGGAGGGGTATATGAATGGGAACAGGTAAGAGGAAATGGGCCAAATGCTGGCAAGTAGGACTAAATTAATTTAGGATATCTGGTTGGCAGGGGCAGGTTGAAACAAAGAGTCTGTTTCCATGCTGTACACTTCTATGACTCTAAATGGGTGTAGAAGGTGCTGTCTCAGGATCTTTACAACATTTCTGCTATGCGTCTCGTGGACAGTAGCAGCAGCACATACACAGTGTCAGTGGTGGAGGGAGTGAATGCTTGTGGATATGGTGCCAATCCAGCGGGCTGCTTTGTCCGAACGGTGTCAAGCTTCTTGAATGTTGTTGCAGATTCACCCATCCTGGCAATTCGGTTCCTTCCATCACACATCTGGCTTTTGCCCTTGTAGAGTTGGACAGTTTTTGGAGTCAGGAGGATTGTTACTCGCTGCAGTATTCCAAGCCTCTGACCTGCTCTTGTAATCAATGTGTTGAACAGATAGTAAGTATATTAAGAACTAAAACCAAGTAAAATAGTTTAAAAAAAGTGTATGTCAATTGTACTACCTTCATGAATGATTGAGCCCATGCTAACACACAACTTAAGTGGAATAGTACACAACACAAAATCTAAACTAAGATATAATTTAGAGGCCCTTGGCTGACTTTGAGGTTTAAGGTTTTAACCCGAGGCTAAGTTGATCCCATGGGCTCTTACTTTCCTGACCAATTTGCCATGATCACGTCGACCACATCAGAACCATTGTCTTCACTAACACTCCTGATTACGCTCACAAAGAAAATTTGATCAAATTTGTCAAACACAAACATCCCTTAAATTCATGCTGGCTAAACCTGATTATTCCATGTCTCTAAGTACAGATACATTCCATCCATCAGAATTCTTTCCAATAATTTCCCCACCAGTGATGTTAGAGTGATTGACCTGCATGATTTCTTGATCAATCCTTTCCACCAGTTTAACACTGGGACAATGTTAGCAGTCCTCCAGTCCTGTGGAATGTCATCTGTAGCCAAACAGGATTTGAAAATTACTGCCAAGGCCCCTGATACCTCTTTCCTTGTCTCCCACAGGAGCCTGGAATATATCTCATCCTAGCCTGTGGATTTATCCAATTTTAAAATGCTAAATTCACCAGGTCCTATCATCTCTATGCTAACTTCTACCAGAAAACTTCTTTTTCTCAATCCTATCCTTTATTGTCTCTTGACACCCAGGGCTGTCCAGTCTTGATCCCATAGTTTGTCTTTAGGGTCTGTACCTGCCCCGTACTCTAACTATTTCCTCCTTAAGTACCTCCCACTGCTCTGATAGAGTATTTTCTGCATGCAGCTGCTCACACTCCAACTGGATTAAGTCATATCTTGGTTAAAATTAGGCTTTCCCCAGTTTAGCACTTTCATTTCAGGCCCATCCCTTATCCATAACTATCCCAAATACAACCAAGTTACAGCCAGCTTTACCAGCAAATTGCCACTCTCACTCTACTTGTATCTTAGAATATGCCCTATCACACTATAGAATGTTTATCTCCAGCCTTAATCTATGTAATATATGGGGTGTTACCATTTCCTCCCGATATGACTTCATTATTCTCAGACATATCTGAAATGTAATGACATGTTTGATTCTTGATCTGTCAACAGCATGTTTGCACCTCTTGCTTGATCAGCATTGCAAAACACAGGCCACCCCACACCACCCCCCCCCCCTCCCGTCTTGTCTGAATACCTCATAACTAGGAATGCCAATCCTGCCCATCCCGCAGCCAAATTTCAATTAAAGTTACGATATCAGACTCTGTTAAAAGCAAAGTACTGCAGATGATGAAAATCTGAAGCATACACGGGGAATGCGAAAGAAACTCAGCAGGTCTGGCAGCACCAACGGACAGAGATAAGGAGTTAACATTGAATCTGGTATGTCTCTTCAGAACTAACAAGGCAGAATCTCAGGATAATGCTCTAGGGACATGGGTTCAAATCTGCCGTTGCAAATGTTTGTGCTTGAACTCAATTTAAAAAACTGGAATTTTTAAAAAATCTAACGACTGATTGTATGAAGACCTATTTGATTCTCAAGTCTCTATGAAGGAAAGAAATAAGCTCTCCTTATCTGATCTGGGCTACACGTGACTACAGACCCACAACGATGCAGGTTAATTGTCCTTTCTTGAGGTTGTATTGTTAAAAAATGCCAGCCTAGCCAGCAATGGCCAAATCCCATGAATGAGTAGAATAAAAACAATAAAATTGGCTTGGTCTAATTTCCTGGGAAAAGACAGAATGGAATCTGCAATGAAATGTGTTGGGTTATGAATGAGTTCGAAATAACGCCCCTGCTTACGTTATGAACTTTGCTGTATTGTCTCCCATATTTCTCACTATTGACTCACACCACTTAATAGAGCCGAAAATTTCATTCCACAGCTTCATTCTGATTCAAAATTCTTCAGATGCATTACACTTATTCTTAAAATGACTCAATACCACATATCAACGCGCTTTATTGTCTTATAGGTGTCTAATATTCATCGGAAAGACAGCCAGCAGCTAGTGACCTAACCAAAGCAGTCATTTGTTCAGATCAGAATCACAGCCCCCAGAAAAAGATTAAACAGTATCTTACCCGTGTGCCGGGTTTAAGAGATTAAAACCGTGAGCCCTCAGCCCGTGAGCCACAGCGGCGTGTTTTTAAATTGCTCGTTTAGTACAGGTTACACTTGTTTCTTTCACCTTGTCTGATCTCCTGAACTTTTTTCTACCCCAAGTATTTTTCTTTTCTCATTAATCTATTTTCCTTTTGTATAAACGTTTGCTTTTGCATATTTGCAGCAGTCCAACCTTCTCTGGTTGTGGATGTAATCCTTTGACTCAACAACAAAAATCTCAGCCCCCTGAGTCTACCGAGTGAGCGCTCTGAGGTAACTGAGGGAACTCACCCACATTCAAATTAAAGTGGCCATGTGATGATTATTGGCTTCGTAGCCTGAAATGAATTTGTTTCTTTGTTGTTGTAAGGTTTGTAATTGACTTGTGACCAAGAAAGTATCTCGTTTGAAAGCTGCTACCTTCAATAACTTCCTGGCCATCGCTGTCAGCAATAATCTTGAAATCCACCGACATTTACTCCACAGCCTTGAAGACTGTATCATCGAGCAACGTGATAGAACGCCACCAGGAGGAGCAGTGTACTGTCTAATGCTGCTCCAGTACAACAGGCTTAATGCCTTAATCTTTTCTGGGAAGTAATTTACATCGAAGTGGAGGATTGTGATCCTAGTGTCTTCATTTGGGAGCTCCACGTGGCAAACTATGCAGAACTCAGTTAGTGTTCAGTCGAATTAAATTGAATATCAACTCACTTCAATACTGAGAAATGATGGCTGTTCTTTCATTACAGGTGTAAAATAAAATTTGCTTTTCTAAAAATCTGAATTTACAATCAAGCTCCATATTTTCCAACATTATATGTGTGTTCCATTTTGTAACTTGCTATTTTTCCTTAACTAAGTATGATAATAAATTTTAAAAATATATAATAGGGGCAGGAGTAGATTATTTCGCTCTTTGAGCCTGCTCCACCATCAAACAACATCATGGCTGATCAGTTTGTGTTTGAATACCACATTCCTACATACTCCCAATAACCGTAACTCCCAAGCCTAACACAAATCTATTCTCTGTCTTAAAAATATTTCGTGACTCTGTCTCCATGATCTTCTAAGACAGAGTTCTGTCATGGTACAACCCACTCAGAAAAACAATCTCCTAATCTAAATTCCTAATTCCTAAATAGCCTGGGCTGACCTACAAGAGGTATTATCCATTCCATATCCACCTTTCCAAGGCTATTCAAGATCTTGGATACTTTAACCAAATCACCCCTCACTTTTTGATACCCAGGTGAAAATACACACAGTCTATTAGTTGTCGGCGAACCCACACCTTCCAAGTATCATTCTATTAAATCTAGGCATTCTACATGTTCAGAAATGTTTAACTTGTTGATATTAACTTATTCATACATTCAGTACATTTACAATTCAATCAAATTTATTTTTTCACACCTTGCAACATTAAATGATGGGCTTTCTAATCACAGTTTATAACAGGGAGTTATATTACACCAGGACAACAGTTATGAAATGTACGAATATTTATCAGATTTATTTTATTCTGAAGATGCTTTCTATTAACGTAAAGCAGCAGACCTTAAAGAATTTCAAGATTTTAAAGGGTGCCTAACCATTCAAAGTAACAGTGTAATTTTGTCAAAGACCTTAATGTTTTCCTTTCAGCACTGTTTGTGTTTTCTTCATATAACTCTGCTCTCAAGGTTAATTCCACTGAAATACAGGAAAAATGTTACATTTCTCTTGGTTTAGAATTTCACAATAGTTGTGAGAGGAATAAATAATTCAGGCGTTTGATATGTATGTGTCTGATATAGGT
The DNA here is from genome assembly GCF_030684315.1 of Stegostoma tigrinum. NCBI lineage: Eukaryota > Metazoa > Chordata > Chondrichthyes > Orectolobiformes > Stegostomatidae > Stegostoma > Stegostoma tigrinum. The sequence continues at coordinate 85,021,953 of NC_081355.1, read as the reverse complement.
CATTGTGGAGAAAAGAAGAAATAAACAGTCCTTTAAAAGCTCATGATGCACAAGTCTGGCAGAAATATTTTTCTAATACATTCCACTTCTTAAATTTCTCCATTTTAAATAATTCAATGTTTTACATTTATGAAACAGGTTCTACTCAAATAATGTAAACTAAAGGAGTGAAATAGTAAATGGTCACTTGCCCATCAATCACTCAATAAACTATCTGATTCATGAACTTGCTTTAATTTCCTATGTACAACCATGTTAAACAAAGTTAATGCTGCTCAGATTAGTATAACAAAAACATCAACTGAAAATAACTCTACCTTCAGAATATTTTTGGAGGGTTAGATGTGGAGTGTATCTTCTCTTAACAAGGTGAAAGCACAAACATGGAAAAGTTGATGCCAGTCAAACAAGATTTTACAAAGTAGGAACTAGAGTACCGAAACTTCTTGCTAAAAATAATAAAGATTAAATATTTCTTTTCTTTAGATATTTACAAACTGCTTTCTTTGATTGTTTTTAACTAGTTTTATGCATTGAATGTAGCAATAACTTGCTTGATTTTCACCAGGCATCTGACAGAAAGGAATCAAAATGTCAAGGAAAATAAATATATCGCAGACCTCTGTACAGTCATTATTCTTAATGATTCTGTGACACAAATTATGTGTATTGTTTGACAAGAAATTGAGTTTAAGAAAATTCTGTCATGGTGTGGAAATATTTTAAGCTTCACACGATAACACATGCCCCAGCTAGCTTGAAAGTAAATGGTCCAGATTTCGGTCATTTAATTCCAAAGAAGCAACCAAAACTTCCATTTCAAAGGAAACATCTTCTGTTACATATTTAAATTGGTGTCTGAGTGGCAGCTTGATAATCAGGTAAGATAATGCCACTGACCAGCAATAAGCAGAAAAATGCATCAACCAAGTCTAAACTTTATAAGAGCGGCCACAGCTATCAGTAAGTTTCTATTTGATATACTTTGCCGGCATTTTGACAGGTAGTCAACCCTGATCTGAGCAGATTGTAGAATTGAATCACATTGATTCAACCGAGGTGTGTTGTGATAACGGGATTTATAATGGAACAAGAGTGGCACTGTGCACAAGCAAAGTACATTAAGTGGATTTCTGCTACAGATTGGCCATGTTCAGGTTTATTTCTGTAATTATTTCCAGCATGTCACAGAGTCATAGACAGACTCATAGGGTTTTACAGCCCCCAAACAAGCCCTTTGGTCAAACATGTACATGCCAACCAAGTTTCTCAAACTAATCTAGTCCTACTTGTCTGTGTTTGGCCCATATCATTCTGAACTTTTTGTGCACAAATCCAGATGTCTTTTAAATTTTGTAACTGTACCTGCATCGACCACTTCCTCTGGTAGCTCATTCCACATACAAACCATCCTCTGTCTGAAAAATGTTGCCCCCCCCCCCCCAGGTGTCTTTTAAATCTTTGTCCTCTCACCTTAAAAAAAAGCCTTCTGGTTTTGTAATGCCCCACCCTCAGAATATCTATGACCTTCATGTTTTTGTAAATCTCTGCAAGGTCACCCCTCAGCCTCTTCCACTCCAGTGACAAGAATTCCAGCCTATCCAATTATTCCTCATTACTCCTGTCCTGGTAACATCCTGGTAAACCTTTTCTGAACCCTCTCCAGTTTAATAATATCTTTTGTACAGCATGACGATCAGAACACTGTTCTCCAAAAGTGGCCTAACCAACATCCTGTACATCCTCAACATGATGCCCCAAATCCTATGGTAGATGAGTGCACTGAAACCACTGAATCATTCATTAAGTTACTGAAAGAAAAATACTAATTACTGGAAAGAAGTCATGTAGCATCCCTGTGAGAGCTCATGCTTTGTGTCCTGACAAAAAATTCCAAGCCTGAAAACATTATTCTTTCGACAGATGCTGTCTTACCCGCTGAGTGTCTGCAACTGTTTCTGTTTTTGTATCAGCTTTCCAGTATCTGCAGTATTTTTGGGTTTTTTTTGTCATTGAAAAGCTGCAGTTAGGTTCAAGGGAGCAAACAGAGTGAAGCCCAAAAAGACAAGTTACAAGTCATGATACCATTTAAGTAACCGATGTTGCGATAGGTTGTGTCATGAATAGAACTGTCAGAGTTTTTGTTATGCTTTTAGGATAAATTCACCAGATTATTGTTTGTAGAAGGAACTACTTGAGTGAAGTGAAACAAAAATATGGCAGGATTGTGTTTACTGTATTTTGGACAGTTTTTTTTTGCATGATGTCCACAGACAGCAGAATCCTGGCTAACTGTCAATGGGCAGTTGATTTCCAGAGAAGTGGATTCTGAAGATTGAACTCAAAATGTGATGTGATTAATGATTTCCAACATAAACAGACCATGTGGACAGCCCAATGACATTCGCAACACTTCAAAGTGAACTGTGTATTGGGCCCACATATTCCTACACATTGCGTCCCTGTTCAAAGGGTCACTTTACAGCACAGTAATTTGACATTTGGTCAGATGTTCAGATGGGCTCGGTCAGACCAGTGACTATATCTGCAAAAGAGATTAAATATATTAATGTCATCAAGAACCTTCTCTCCAAATCGATAGAATGTTTGCTGGCTGCTGGAAACCCTTTAGGTTACTGTCATCCTGCTAATTAATCTTATGATCAGGTGATGGGAGGAGCCCCTTCAGACAAAACTGGATTTGGGATTTTTGCTGGAGTTGAAACAGAAGCTTTGGATAGTCTTCAAAATAAAACTAAAGCTTCATGATGTATATCATTATCAATTTTGAGGATGGAATATGTTAATCACACAGTAATGAACTCTTTTTGAAAAGATATGCCCTCTATTTGTACCACAATGTTCGTTAACTCTGGTATTAGTTAGATAAACTCTGATGCACATAATGAGATTTCATCACATGACCTCTCACCTCCAATTACTTACAACATCTTGTGCTCACATTGTCTCAAATTTAAAATTCTCAGCCTCTGTTTCAATCCCCTCACAGGCTCCCACCCTCCATCTCTGCAACAACCTCAGCATTAACCGGCAGCCCAGCCAGTGCCCGGATCTTGTACATTCCTCCTGTTTGTCCCATCATTGTCAGTCCTGCATTACCATTCCAACCCGTGGTTTTGTTAAGTTTCTGATTAAACCTCTGGACATCACTCTCCTTCTTTAAGACCTTTGCTAAAAGCCAGATCTTTAATTAGTTCTGAAAACTTCATTGCTTTCTGTTGGCATTCAACTTTTCAGATGCAGCTCTGTGCAGCATCTCAGGGCACTTTTCTGTGAAAGACATTGAATAAATGCAAGTTTCTGGGATTGATGCAGAGAATTTTCCTCCATGACAAGCGTATTACCCCTGGGCACACCTGAAATTGCACTTGAAGTCGCAATGAAAACTCCAAGTGAGCTTAGAATGAAAAAGTGAATGATATGAGAACTTGAGATTCCACTAACAAATCAGTCTGAATTCAACCTGAAGTGAAACATCACCTGCAAGATTTCAATTCACAAAATATTGGAGTTATGAAGATTTTACCAATTTGGGAAGACATTGTTAGTTGTTGCCACCGATTAATTGTTTTACTCTCAGATAGGAAAGGAAAAGTGACACAAGCAGTTTCAGATAATCAGTTAAAACCATATGATCCAATAGTCAGGCAGTGTTTAAAGTGGATACCAATATTAATCATCTGCCTCTGTTATTTATGCATCAATTTGACATGCTAACAGTACAAATTAGCCAAATTTGTGATTAAATCAGGGAATATAATGCTCAGTCCTCCTTCCGGATTCCTCCTTTAGGAAATACTGGGTCAGCTGATTATACAGCGAGTGTGCATATTAAGCCACATGACACACTGTAACCAGTCACCACTCAGTAGGATCTGGGAAAGGATACTGAGAAATTCTCGCAGGAAATACAATGGTGGCTTCAGGTTTCAACTGAACAGACAATTCAACTAAACTGATGGCCTCCAGTAAGGAAGCGTTGTTTGTGTTGCTAAGCCATATCTTTATGTTAAGACCAGAAAACAATGGTAATCGGTCTCAGGTTTGACATTGGTCCGACTTCTTTAAGAAAGTATTCCATCTTTTGATTTTTGACATGGATTGGAATATCAGTTACTTACCCAGTAGGCTGCCTTCATTTACCTCTTGCTAATGGGATGAAATTGGACCTCACTGTTTTCAACTTTGCAGCTAGTGGTAGTTAGATATTTCAAATCTCCCAGCAAAGTTAGCTGCAACTCATTAAGCTATTAGGTCAGGGAATTAATTTGGGAAATGCTAAATAGACTGTGACAGGACTGATCAAGAGTGCATACCTAAAAGTAAATTAACAGATGATGTGGGAGGTTCTAAATATAATAAAAAGACAGAACTAAAGGCTCTGTACCAGCATACATATCACATTCAGAACAAGACAGATGCACTGACTATGTAATTAGAAATAAGTAAGTACTCACTGATAACCATTACAGAGACATGGCAGCAAGGTGGCATAGATTCCAGCTGGAATCATGAATTACACATGACATCTAGCAAGGACAGGAACCTGGGATAACATGGAGTGATGGGTCTGTTAATTCGTGATGTTGCTGGCAAATGAGAGAGGGGAACGCTGAAGGTTAGGAAACAGGGAAGTTAAGGTGGATTTGGTTGAGATTAAAAATTATAACAGCTAGAAATTATTTCCAAAAGTAATGTAAATGCCCCAAAGACAAATCTTACAACAGAATGTAATATAAAGGAAGATATAACAGACGCTTGCTGGGGCTTTTAATCTACCTGTAGAATGTAAAGATCAGATAGGCAAAGGTTAAACTGAAGAGGAGTGCATTATATGTTTTCTAGATATTTCTGCAAACAATTTTTTTATTTCAAAAGTACACTTTATTCATAAAAAATCTTTGTATATATACATTGATGAGAAAGTTGTTCTGCTCTGCACAGTTTCATTTCAACTAAACACACATGTTGGAGATTGACTACATAGAAATTAAAGCACTCTCTTAAACATACAATACTAACATTCACACATATTTGTCAAACCAGGGGGGTCCAAGTTTTGGACCACCCGGAGAGCAGGAATGAAGTCATAGCCTCTCATTCACAATGATTGTAATATGACTGAATTTTACATTCAGTTTGAGAGACAGATGAGCAGGCCCGAGACTTGTGTTTTAAAATTAAATAAGGATGATTGTGAAGGCATGAAAGCAGAGCTAGCTGATGAGAATTGGCAAATTACATTGAAGGATAGGTCAATAGAGAGACAGTGGTAGATATTTAAAGTGTTGTTTCAGAATTCACAGAATCCAAGGTGAGAACCTACCATTTGTGGCTATTGAACAAACTGAACCAAAAGGCATGCAATTGCACAAAGATGGGTGGTAGTTCAGAAGATTGAACAAAATATGGAACGGCACAGTGGCTCAGCGGATAGCACAGAGCCAAGGGCCCAGATTTAATCCCAGCATCAGATGACTGTCTGTGTGGAGTTTGGATGTTCTCCCTGTGTCTGTGGGGTTTCGTCCGGTGCTCCAGTTTCCTCCCATAGTCAAAGATGTGCAGGTTAGGCAGATTGGCCATGTTAAATTGCCTGTAGTGTTTAGGGATGTGTATGTTAGCTGGAGTTCCATTGGAAACACAGGGTTACAGGGATAGAGTAGCAGGGTGAATCTGGATGGGATGCTCTTCACAAACTCAGTATGGACTTGTTGGGTTGAATGGCCTGTTCCCATACTGGAGGGATTCTATTAAAAAATACAGTAAACGATGGCTAAACAGTTAAAACTTGGAGAAACATTACAGGTCAAGAGAAAGATAGCCAAAGTATAAAAAACAGTGTGTAATAGTTTCTATACATATTTACTGAGGAAAAATGATGATATTGATCTCACAGAAGTGAGTCTAAGGAATTAATAATGAAAAATAAGGAGATGAAAGAGGAAATGAAAGGTTTTTAGCATTAGTTCCTTTCCTGTAAAGGATACAAATAACATTCCAAAAATATCTATAAATCAGGAAAGGAAAGGAGGGAGGAACTCAAGAAAATTACACTCACCAGGGAAGTAGTACTTACCGATTGATGGAGCTGTCGGCTGACAGGACCCTGGGTCGTAATGGACCTCATTCAAGGGTCTTAAAAGGAGTATCCTAGTGAAGTAGTTGATGCATTACTTTTAATTTTCCAAATTATCTAGTCTTTGGAAAGGTTTGATTAGAGTTGAAAATAGTAAAAGTAACTCCTTTATTCAGAGAAGGAGGAAAATAGAAATCAGGAAACTCCAAGGCAGTTAAGTTAACATGTTCCAAAAGGGAACTATGTGAAGCTATTATTAAAGACATTATAGCAAGGCTCTAAGAAAAATTCAATGTAATCAGGTAGTCAATGATTTTGCAAAAAGAAAATCACGTTCAACCAATTTATCTTCAATACTTTGAAGAAGCATTTGTGCTGTGGATAAAAGGAAACCAATAGATGTACTGCACTTAGATTTCCAGAAGGCTCTTCATAAGGTAACACTTCAAAGTTTATTGCAGAAACTGAAGCCTCATGATGTAGGGGATGACATCTTGGCATGGATAGAAGATTGGAAAGCTAATTTAAAGCAGAGAGCATGCCTGGATCTTTCTCAGGTTTGTGAGAGGCAACGTGCACTGAGTCACAGGGATCAGTGTTGAGGCCTCAACTGTCAAATTATATGAATGAGTTAGTTGAAGGAACTAAGGGTAATGTTGGTCTATTTGCTAATGACAAAAAATAGGAGAAAACAAAGTTGTGGAGAGGAGAAAAGGATAATAAAAGTTGTAGGTAATGGTAAGTGAGTGGATGACAATCTGGCAAATGGTTTGGAATGTGGGAAAATGTGAAAATGCCCATTTTAATCAAGAGACACTGGTGAGGCCACTTTTGGAAGACTGTATTCAATTCTAGTCTCCCCACAATAGAAAAAATGTGAAATTTGGAAAGGTTCAGAAAAGATTAACAAGGATGTTGCCAGGAATGGAGGGTTTGAGCTATCGGAAAAGCCTAAATAGGCTGGGGCTATTTTCCCATGAGCATTGGAGGCTGAGGGGTGCCTCATAGAAGTTTATAAGGTCATGAGGGGTGTGGTGAATAGGGCGAATAGTTAAGGTATTTTACCCAGGGTAGGGGAGTCCAAAACTAGAGGGCATCGTTTTAAGGTGAAAGGGGAAAGACATAAAAGGGACTGAAAGGGCAACTTTTTCACACAGAGGGTGGTGCATGTATGGAATGAGCTGTCAGAGGAAGTGATGGAGGTTGGTACAATTATAACATTTAAAAAGCAACTGGATGGGTATATGAATAGGGAGCATTTTGAGGGATATGAGCCAAATGCTGGCAAATGGGGCTAGATTAATTTAGGATATCTAGTCAGCATGGATGAGTTGGACAGAAAGGTCTGTTTCCATGCTGTACAGGGTTATGACTCTATGATTCTAAGAAAAAGAAACAAAGATTAATTTCTAAATCGTGGGAGATTGCAGATCTCTAAGATGTAGAGGAATCTGAGTGGCCTTGTATATAAAATGCAAGTGGGAGCTTTACAGATATAGCATGTAATTAGGAAAGCAAATAGAAAGTTATTATGCATTATAAGGGAAATAAAATACAAAAGTAGATAGATCACAAAGAACAAAGAACAAAGAAAATTACAGCACAGGAACAGGCCCTTCGGCCCTCCAAGCCTGCGCCGATCCAGATCCTCTGTCTAAGCTTATCATCTATTTCCTAAGGGACTGTATCCCTTTGCTCCCTGCCCATCCATGTACCTGTCCAGATATATCTTAAAAGACACTATCGTGCCTGCATCTACCACCTCTGCTGGCAACACGTTCCAGGCACCCACCACCCTCTGTGTAAAGAACTTTCCACGCATATCTCCCATAAACTTTCCTCCTCTCACTTTGAACTCATGACCCCTAGTAATTGAGTCCCCCACTCTGGGAAACAGTTTCTTGCTATCCACCTTGTCTATACCCATCATGATTTTGTAGCCCTCAATCAGATCCCCCCTCAATCTCCGTCTTTCTAATGAAAATAATCCTAATCTACCCAACTTTCCTTCATAGCTAGCGCTCTCCATATGAGGCAACATCCTGGTGAACATCCTCTGCACCCTCTCCAAAGTATCCACATCCTTTTGGTAATGTGGCGACCAGAACTGTACACAGTACTCTAAATGTGGCCGAACCAAAGTCTTATACAACTGCAACATGACCTGCCAACTCTTGTACTCAATACCCCGTCCGATGAAGGAAAGCATGTTGTATGCCTTCTTGACCACCCTATTGACCTGCATTGCCACCTTCAGGGAACAATGGACCTGAATGCCCAGATCTCTCTATACATCAATTTTCCCCAGGAATTTTCCATTTACTGTACAGTTGGCTCTTGAATTAGATCTCCCAAAATGCATCACCTCGCATTTGCCCAGATTGAACTCCATCTGCCATTTATTGCCCAACTCTTCAATCTATCTATATTCTATTGTAATCTCTGGCAGTCCCCTTCACTATCCGCTACTCCACCAATCTTCATGTCATCTGCAAACTTGCTAATCAGACCCCTACACCTTCCTCCAACTTCAGTTGTACAGGGTACTGGGGAAATCACACCTGGAGTACTGTTGTAGTACTAGTCATCTTATTCAGGCATAATGCAAACAATCAAAACAATTCAAAGCAAGCTTACTAGATTAATATCTGGAATGAACAGGTTGTCTAATGAAGAAAGTTTTGTCAGTCTAGGCTGTATCTGCTAGAGTATAAAGACATAAAAGCTGACTTGATTGAAAATTATCAAATGCGGAAGGGTTTAATGGTTGAGGAAAGGATATTTCCTCTTGTGGGTTAACTTAGAACTACGGGTGGAATCTTAGCATTATTTTGGCTTTGTGTGAAGGTGCTTCGTTTTGGTGGAGTGATTGTCACCCCAAGATTGAACAGGTTGCCTTTCCATATCTTACCAAACTCACCCCTTCAATTGCTGTTTGAGCCCTCAAGGCGAAAGCCACAGCTTGTTGCCACTCCATGTTACCATGCACTGTTGCACCCACTGGAGATCCTGACATTTACCAGGCTCCATGGTGCCAGTCCCTTAGGCCAAAGGTCACTGTGTGCCCAGATAAGCACTGTCAGTCTGGAACTACCCTGCATGGTTCCTGACCCTTTCCCAGACTTGGCTGGCCGGAAGGGGGTATGTCCGCAGCCCACTTCGTGGGTGTTGACCTGGGGATCCTGTTGGATGGCATGGTGCACAGGTAGGACTTCCATGTCCCCCACCAACAGCAGCGGAGGCCATGACAACAAACAATGGCGACCCCGTGAAACGTTGCCGCCCCCACCTCCCCCACCCTGCGCTGAAGTATCCCAACCAGCTATAGCAATGCCCAGCCCTGTATGAACAATGTCCCTCTCCACGCCACTGACAGAAATGCCACAATTTCTCTCTGATACCCCACACTCACTCTATCCATGCCACTGTATCCACCCCCCATCATGCACTCGCACACTAACTAATGCCTGCAACATCTCCCCCATTCACTGTCACTGACCCCATTCACTGCAGCACCACTAGCCCTGTATGGCCTCTGCCCAGCCTACTCACTTACTCAGGAAACCGTCCACCTGCACCAGCAGTAATAGCTGTGCTATCAACTTTAATGTTCCGTAATGTCTCCCTGTATTCCAGGAGCCCAAAATAGGATAGAGAAAGTCAGAACAGGTCAATATTTGACTCCTCACTCCTTATGAGTCACAGGTCCTAAATTTGACTGCTTTAGGCAGAGCCTGAACTGATACTGAAAGCTGTTCTTGCCTTACTGTGCTGAGACCGTCTGACCAAAGGGACTGATGCTGGCTGACTACTGTGGCAAGCTTTCTGGCTTTGTGTAGGTGCTAAATGACATTGTCAGACAGTATTAATGTGAGCTACAAAATTAATGCATAAGATGTTTATGCTGTTAGATTTATGACAAGCAGAGGAAACATATGAAGACAATTAATTTAGTTTTGTGTTCTGAACAGAATGTTCAAAGCATTAGTTCAGGACAACCCAGTTCAGAAGTTTGAAACACTTCCTCTTGGCCAGAAAATCAAGTCAGTTTCGGGGAATTCAGAACTTCAGCAGAAGTATTTTTGAGTCTGCAGACTTTCTATTGCTGGAATGCTGGTGTGGAAATTATCAAGTTGTTTGCACTGGGGAAAGTAGACAGTAGAAAGTAGACAGTCAGTCAGTAGTAAGAGATAACAAAGTGTGGAGCTGGATGAACACAGCAGGCCAAGCAGCACCATAGGAGCTCAAAAGCTGATGTTTTGGGCCTAGACCCTTCAGACAACAGTAATGTGAGCTACAATCTTTTGCTAAGGAGGCAAAATGTGAAAAAAAGCAAGACCAGGCAATAAGACAGGGATGCAGTGTCCACCAGTTAAGGCTTGGATTGCATAAGTGCAATGAGAAGGAGTAAAGCGCCCAGTGATACAGTCTGGCCCAGTCAGATGTCGCTGAGCTCACGCGATGGTTGGTGCAGCCCGAGGTGCGGCACTGACAAGCTGTAACACCCTGTAAGTGAATCAGAAAAATCTACCATGACAGTCCACAGAGGCTGGCACCAATGTTTCAGGTAACAATGAACGAATGTGTGAGTTACTGGTGCCTACAGTGCATGCCCAAAATGTTGGTACCCCTCATATCGAATCTGAAGGTGTTTGGAGCAAGCAATGAATTGAACCTATCTAGAAACGCCCAGGTTTCCAAGTCAAGTTTTCCTGATGGCTAATTTGGTGAGTTCAGCAAGATCGCTAGCTGTGGTGAGTTGGACTGTTAACAAGGCAGTGAGTAACAATAATGATTGCCAATTGGGGGACTCATCACCACCCAGAGACAATCTCTCCACATTGCTTGAAAAAAGCAGGAATGTTGCGGCGAGATGTTCTTAACTTTGAGGTGACCATCTTGCTCATGCTCAGAGCAAGGTGAGAATCTGCCCTAAGGGTCACCAATTTAAAAACAAGTGTCATCCATTTAAGACAGAGATCAGGAGAACTGTTTTTTTTCTGGCAGAAGTTTATGAGTATTTGGGCCTCCGTTCCTGAAAAGTTTCAGTTAAGATTTACAAAGTTGAGATCAGCGTGATACTTCTCTACGATGATAATGGCTTAATGTTGGGAAGCACATGGAAACTTTGTTATGATGTTTGCATTAAGATTTTTTAAATTGCCCTATACTATTTTATTTGTTTATTTCTCATTTTGTGTAATAAGCATATGTTCTGATGTTTAAAGAACAACTGCAGCTTTGTGTGGACATTGAAAAGTGACTAACTACAATGTTTACCAACTGCAGAAGAATTAAACTAATGATCTATTCGGCAAGGGTTTCATTTTCATAGCTGACGATTCAAGTATGACCATCTATCAGCTGGGATGATAACATCCTGGATTGCAAAAGCTCACTTATGAGGCAAATAAGAATGTAATGAGAATTGATTCTCATTTAAAAGCACATATTTACCAAAACGTAACGCAGGCCCCACCGACTTACTGCTTGGTGAAAAGGGGCATTTGGTGGGTTAAATGTTTTGTAGACACTAGATCCTCTCTATACCTTTCTCACAGACCTGTCAGGGCAACCCAGCAGGAAAACAAGGAACTCATAAAAATCCTGAAACCTGGCTCGGATAATGTCAATCAGATCCCAATGACTTTACACCCGCTGACAGCTGTGTTTGACACTTCGTGCTGCCATGACCAGGAGCATCGGCTACAAAGCTGCAAAAGGACCATATGAGGGGAGAAAGATAAGGTCAATTTCTATTTGATGCATTTCATTTCGGGCCAGAAAGGCCACGTGTATAAACCTGTCGCACTGATCAACATTCCCTGTTCTATAGCCACCTAATTAGTCACCATTACCGACTTGTCTGACAGGGACCACTGTTGTGGGCACCAACTCCTGCTGTACTGTGCTGGCCGTGCATGGTATCTGTTAACCAGCCTGAGTTCAAGGATCCTAGAAGCTCATCGTGATCCATTTGAATGACACTGATTAGGTAAACTCATCCACGTCTGATGCTAATATCAAGGTTACAGTATTGACTATGATGCGCTGATAACAAAAGTGGACAGTTTGTGAAATCGGGTAAATAGCTACGTTTTGGATGGGAAATTCCAGTAACATTTTGTTGAAAAACTTTTGCAGCATCAAACCTCCAGTTGTTGGGGTGTGAAGTGTGTGGGACCCCAGCCCACAGCTGGACTGGCTGGTTGTGTGCAATGACACATCCTGAGGATTTTTGGTGAATTCAGCAGTGCATCTTGGAGCTGGTACATATTGCTGCTACAGAGCATCAGTGGTGAAGGGCGTGGACACTTGTGGATGTAGTGCTAGCATGTGGGCTGCTTGGTCCTGTATGGTGTCAAGCTGCTTGAGAGGTGGCATAGTAGCTCAGTGGTTAGCACTGCTATCTCACAGTATGAGGGGACCCTGATTTGATTCCACCCTCCTGTCTGTGTGGAGTTTGCACATTCTCCCCGTTCCTGCTTGGGTTTCCTCCAGGTGCTGTGGTTTCTTCCCACAGTCCAAAGATGTGTAGGTTAGGTGGATTGGCCATGCTAAATTGCCCATAGTGTCCCAGGCAGGGTGGGTTAGCCATTGGAAATGCAGTGTTACAGGGATAGGGTGGTGGGGGTGTGTCTGTGTGGAATACTCTTTGGAGGGTCGATGTGGACCGGGTGGGCCGAATGGCCTGCTTCCACACTGTAGAGATTCTATGAGTATTGTTTGGAGCTGCACTCATCCAGGCAAGTGGGGAGTATCCCATCACAGTACTGTCTTGCGCTTTCTCGATGGTGGACAAGCTTTGGGGAGTCAGGAGGTGGGTTACTCATCACAGTCTTCCTCGCCTCTGTACTGTTGTTATAGCCACTGTGTTTATGTAGTGAGTCCAGTGAGTTTCTGGTCAATGGTAATCCTATAGATGTTGACAATGGGGATTCTTGATGAACACCACTGAAAGTCTAGAGGTGGTGCTTAGATTGTCACCTGTTGGACATGGCCATTGCCTGGTATTTGTGTGGCAGAAATGTTACTTGCCATTTGTTAGCCCAAGCCCCTGTAAAGTAAGACATAACCTCTGGGGCTTCCTCGGTCTTGGTAACGAAGACTATCACAACAGTATAACTTGCAGGTACATGGCTCCTATTATGCGATAAACTACATCGTATCTAACACAAGAGCACCTTCTTGTTAGACTAGTAAGTACCTTTCCTCCACTACCCAACCAGGCCCTGTAGATCCCTATCCTAATTGGTGACTGCAAATTTACATTATAGTGAACAATAGCACAAAAGAGCTCAAACGACATGATAAACAGTGGTACAAACTACTCATGCAGCACTGGATGGGCAGGGTGACAGGTATATTGGTGCTAGTTTTGCTGACTGGCATTTGTGTCGAGTGGGAGGTGGTGAGTTGGTAGTTGGACCCTCTAGCACATAGGAAGAGTGCCAGGATGGTGAGATGTAGGTGCACGAGGTAGGAGTGAAGCCTGGAGACTTGTCAGTTGTTCAGGCGGGTAGTTGGGTGAACAGCTTCCTACACCAGTATGTTGTGGAGCTAACAAATTATAATTGCAGTTTGGATCTGGTATGTGCAATGAGATTGGGTTAATTACTAATGTAGTAGTAAAAGATCCACTGGGAAAGCGTGATCATAATGCAGTCATATTCCACGCTTGGTTTGATAATGACGTACTCGAATCGCAAGCAAGAATCTCAAACTTAAAAAGAGCCAATTCCATATGTATGTGGAGAAAGTTGGCTGAAGTTACAGGGTAAATAGACTAAAGGCAAGGCAATAAACAAACAGTGGGAAACATTTTAATAAATAATTCAAAATGTTCAACAAATATACATTCTACTAGAAAACAAACAGTGAGAAACCTCCATCTAACATCGCTTGCAAAACACAGTGTTAGGTTAAAAGATGAAGCTTATAATGTTGCAAAACATAGCAGTAATTCTGAAGTTTTGGAGTGTTTTAGGAAGCAGGGAAAATGATCAAAAATGATTAAACAGGGAAAGAAATACAATTTACGACAAAATAGCCAGAGGCATAAGAACAGATTGTAAGAGCTTCCATTATTGTATGAAATTAAACCTACCAAACCTTCAAAGGGTCAAGAGCAGGAGGCCATTCTCGATATGACCAATTAGGAGGACAGATTAGTTCGATAAAGAGAGGCTGGAATTAATGTTGAGGTGTTGAGTTTCCTAGAGAGCAGCAATGGTGTTAAGGGAGTACAGACTGAATGTGACGCGGGATGGGTGTTACTTGCTGCAGAATTCCTGGCCTCTGATCTCTTCCTGTAGCCACTATAAATCTGGCTAGTCCAGTTCAGTTTCTGGTCATTAGAACTCCCGATATGTTGATTGTAGGAGAGTCCTCTCTGATGAAGGGTCTATGCCCGAAATGTCAGCTTTTGTGCTCCTGAGATGCTGCTTGGCCTGCTGTGTTCATCCAGCTTCACACTTTATTATGTTGATTGTAGGGGTTATTTTATGGTTATTTCCATTGTACCTCAAGGAGCGAAAACCCCTCTGAGTCATTAATATCCTTTAGGGAAGGCCACAGCTGTCCTTACCAGGTCTGGCGCACATATGACACCACACCCACAGCAATGTGGTTGACTCTTAATATCGTGCTGGGTAATTAGGGATGGACAAAAAGCAACCAGTGATGCCCACATCCTGAGAATGAATTTCACCATGAATCCCACTGACACTGATTTTGCTTGTGTTTCTTTATGTCAGAAATAGTTAAATGTAGCCTTGATGTCACAGGCTGTCACTCTCACCTCACCTCCACAATTCAGCTCTTGTTTGAACCTAGGCTCTAAACAGGCCAGGACCTGAGTGGTCTTGTCAGAACTTGCTGAGGTCGTGCTGCTTGATAGCACTGTTGCTGACCCTTTTATCTATCGTACATATTCCTCTCCTGGAGATACAAAGACAGATTTGAAACATTAGAATGTGTCAGGAGCACTGTCCCTCAACTCATAGATTCTGATTGAGATGTCCGTGCCCAGAGCTGTGAATCTGGTTGAGTGTGTTACCAGTAACAAGAAAATAAGGGGCAGTTAAAGCTTCCAAAACAAATGAAGCTTTTCTTAACAGTTAGAGCAGATGACACACTGAATCCTGATCTGTGCTTAACTGTGTTGTCTCTGAGTTGTTAAGACTGAAGCTTCCTTCTGTAGCTGTGCCCATGTCCCATCCATTGCTGAAAACTTTAATTAGGTAGGAGCTCTCCATTGAGCTGAAAGGCCAGTGACCAATGTACGTTGTATGAATGTTGTAGCTCCTTTTTTTGCTTTAAGTATTAATCCTGGCCTGTGTATTGGAGCCACTGATGCAAGTAGCTCGAGTTCATTTACCCACATTCAGTGCACCCTGTGCCCTGTGTCTCAGTCTGCAGTGGCAGGCTTACAGTGCTTCATACCCTCTGGGTGTGATTTTTCATTGCATAGACAGCAACACATGCGCTGACATAATACAGCAGGTCATTCACTCTCTTAAAGGCCTGAAGCCTGGATCTATTGTGCCACCCATGGGAACCAGCCTCTGCAGCTACCTCAATTCAGACTGACTTCATCAATCAGGATGGTGTCCTGTTGCCATTCCAGGAAACAGAGCTTCACTATTCAGTACAAACATTCAGGACATGCTACCTACTTTTCTATCTGTACTAAAAGCCAATGTAAGCTAGCAGCGCTCAGAACCTTAAAATAATGCAAAGTGAATGGATGTTTAAGATACATCCTATGGAGAACAACCTGGAAGATACGTGTGATTAATAAGTGTCCCTGAGATCAAAGCCAGTTCCTGAAGGGCTGAAATATGAGAGAGACAGATCTGAAAATAGCCATGAAGATGTGGTGAGGGTGGTGATGAGGCAATGGATGAAGGATAGACAGTGCCATGTCCCTGAAGCATGCAGGGAAATGTTGGTGAGATTAGCTGTCAATTAACATCTGTTGGAGCTTCTAATACCACATCTTAGGCTTTTCCATTCTGTCACTCTCAGTCTCCTCGAATCCTTGCAATGCTATAGCCATTTTTGCAGATGACAAAATTGCATGAGAAGGCAAGTGGTGAGGATGACATAAAGAGTCTGCAGAGGGATATAGGTTAAGTGCAAATACTTGACAGATGGAATAAAGGATGGGAAAATATAAGATTTTGCTCAATTTTCAGGAAGGATAGAGAAGCTGGAAATTATTTCAATGCAGTTGGACTCCAGAAAGCTACGGAACTGCAGGATTTAGAATTCTCATCTATGAATCAAAGAAATCTAGCAAGCAAGTTCAGCAGGTTGGAGAGAAGGCAAATGGAATGTTGTCCTTCATTTCAAAGGAAATAGAGTTTAAAAAAAGAGAAATCTTGCTAAAACAATACAAGGCTCAATTCAGACCACAGTGGATTGCAGTGAGCAGTTTTGGGCCCTTATCTAAGAAAAGATTTATTGTCTTCAATACCAGAATATAGACTGTTCACAAGGCTGATGGCAGGTATGGAGGGACTGTCTTATGAGGACAGGCTGAGTATATTGGGCCTGTACTCGTTGGAATTTAGAAGAATCAGAACCTTATCAAAGCTTTCATGATTCTTAGGAGGTTTGACTGGTTAGATATAGAAAGGTTGTTTCCGCTTGTAGGAGTGTCCGAGACCAGAGGACATGATCTCACCATCTCTCTTTGGCTCTGAGAGACAGGATTTATGATCACTTGGAAAGGCACAGTTTGATTCGTGATAGTCAGCATGGATTCGTGTGGGGTAGATCATGCCTCACAAACCTTATTGAATTCTTTGAAGAGGTGACCAAACATGTGGATGAAGGTAGACTGGTGGATGTGGAGTACATGGACTTAAGAAAGGCGTTTGATAATGTTCCCCATGGTAGGCTCATGCAGATGGTAAGGCAGCATGGGATAGGGAGAAATGTGGCAGATTGGATTCAGAATTGGCTGACCCTTAGAAAACAAAGGGTGGCTGTGGACAGAAAATGTTCAACATGGTGCTCAGTTATGAGTGGTGTACCACAAGGATCTGTTCTGGGTCCTCTTCTATTTGTGATTTTTGTAAATGATTTGGATGAAGGAGTGGAAGGGTGGATTAGCAAGTTTGCGGACAAAACGAAGGTGAGTCACGTTGTGGACAGTGCAGGGGGCTGTTCTAGGTTACAAAGGGGCATTGATAGAATGCAGAGCTGGGCTCAGAAGTGGTAGATAGAGTTTAACCCTGAAAAATGTGAGGTGATTCATTTCGGAACGACAAACTTGAAAGTAGAATACAGGGTTAATGGAAAGATTCTTGGCCGGGTGGAGGAGCAGTGAGATCTTTGGGTTCATGTCCACAGTTCCCTGAAAGCTGCCACCCAGGTGGATAGCGTTGTTAAGAAGGCATGTGGTGTGTTAACTTTCATTGACAGAGGGATTGAGTTCAAGAGCCATGAAGTTATGCTCCAGCTATACAAAAGCCTGGTTCGGCCGCAACTGGAGTATTGTGTCCAGTTCTGGTCGCCTCATTACAGGAAAGATGTGGAGGCATTGGAAAAGGTGCAGAAGATATTTACCAGGATGTTACCTGAAATGGAGGGCAGGTCTTATGAGGAAAGGTTGAGAGAGCTGGGGCTTTTCTCTTTAGAACGACGAAGGATGAGAGGTGACTTGATAGAGGTGTACAAAATGATCACAGGTAAAGATAGAGTGGACAGCCAGAGACTTTTTCCTAGGGTGGAGGTAGCTATTACGAGCGGATATAGTTTTAAAGTGAGTGGAGGGAGATATAGGGGAGACGTCAGAGGTAGGTTCTTTACTCTTTAAAAAGCTTACCTCGAGTGCCGGTGCCTTCCATTTCTGGTTGCAGCAGCAGCGCGAGCGGGAGCTTCGAGCAGGGGCCTGTCTGGAAGCTGGTGAGTCACTGTTTTTGAATCTTTAAAAAGCTTACCTCGTGAATAGGCGGAGGTACACTGAGCAGGAGTGGACACGGGACTGGTGAGTGAGTGGGGTAATATATTTGTGTGGTTGCGTTACCCGAAACACTACCCAGGTAGTGTCTCCCACCCATCCTCCTCCTCTAACCAAAAAAAAAGGTTCTGTGTGCCTGATTGGTAAGGTAACAAGTTTATTTTTTATTCTTTATTTTTAAGTCTTGGGAATTTAGAATAATGGGAACGGAGGTCAGGGCAGTTGAATGTTCCTCCTGCAGAATGTGGGAGGTAAAGGTCACCACTAGTGTCCCTGCTGACTACATCTGCGGGAAGTGCACCCAACTCCAGCTCCTCGAAAACTGCGTTAGGGAACTGGAGCTGGAGCTGGATGAACTTCGGATCATTCGGGAGGCAGAGGGGGTTATTGAGAGGAGTTACAGGGAGGTAGTCACTCCTCAAGTACAGGAAAAAGGTAGATGGGTTACGGTCAGGGGACAGAAAGGGAACCGGCAGGCAGTGCAGGGATCCCCTGTGGCCATTCCCCTCAACAATAAGTATACCGTTTTGGATACTGTTGGGGAGGACGTCTTACCAGGGGAAAGCAGTGGGGCACAGGTCTCTGGCACAGAGTCTGTCCCTGCTGTTCAGAAGGGAAGGGGGAAGAGGAGCAGAGCATTAGTCATTGGGGGCTCCATAGTTAGGGGGACAGATAGGAGGTTCTGTGGGGACAAGAGAGACTCACGGTTGGTGTGTTGCCTCCCAGGTGCCAGGGTGCGTGATGTCTCTGATCGTGTTTTTGGGATCCTTAAGGGGGAGGGGGAGCAGCACCAAGTCGTGGTCCACATTGGCACCAACGACATAGGTAGGAAGAGAGATAGGGATTTAAGGCAGAAATTCAGGGAGCTAGGATGGAAGCTGAGAGCTAGGACGAACAGAGTTGTTGTCTCTGGTTTGTTGCCCGTGCCACGTGCTAGCGAGGTGAGGAATAGGGAGAGAGAGGAGTTGAACACGTGGCTACTGGGATGGTGCAGGAGGGAGGGTTTTGGATTCTTGGATAATTGGGGCTCTTTCTGGGGTAGGTGGGACCTCTACAAGCAAGATGGTCTTCGCCTGAACCAGAGGGGTTCCAATATCCTGGGGGGGATATTTGCTAAGGCTATTCGGGTGGGCACTTTGGTGATAGCGATCATAATTCTGTTATGTTTACTTTAGTGATGGAAAGGGATAGGTGTATACCACTGGGCAAGAGTTATAGCTGGGGGAAAGGCAATTATGATGAGATTAGGCAAGAGTAACTAATTCAGCAGGGGGATGGGCACCAAAATTGTAGTTCGACTATAGAAAAGGTTGAGAGTAGGGTGGTCCGAAATAAAGTTTCAGGGAAGCAAGCTGGCACCGGAAAGCAAGAGGTTGGCTTGAAGTGTGTCTACTTCAAAGCCAGGAGCATCCGGAATAAGGTGGGTGAACTTGCAGCAGGGGTTAGTACCTGGGACTTCGATGTTGTGGCCATTTCGGAGACATGGATAGAGCAGGGACAGGAATGGTTGTTGCAGGTTCCGGGATTTAGATGTTTCAGTAAGAACAGAGAAGACGGTAAAAGGGGCGGAGGTGTGGCATTGTTGGTCAAGGACAGTATTACAGTTGCAGAAAGGATGTTTGGGGACTCGTCAACTGAGGTAGTATGGGCTGAGGTTAGAAACAGGAAAGGAGAGGTCACCCTGTTGGGAGTTTTCTACAGGCCTCCGAATAGTTCCAGAGATGTAGAGGAAAGGATAGCAAAGATGATTCTCGATAGGAGTGAGAGAGATAGGGTAGTTGTCATGGGGGACTTCAACTTTCCAAATATTGACTGGGAACACTATAGTTCGAGTACTATAGATGGGTCAGTTTTTGTCCAGTGTGAGCAGGAGGGCTTCCTGACACAGTATGTAGACAGGCCAACAAGGGGCAAAGCCACATTAGATTTGGTACTGGGTAATGAGCCTGGCCAGGTGTTAGATTTGGAAGTAGGTGGGCACTTTGGTGATAGCGATCATAATTCTGTTATGTTTACTTTAGTGATGGAAAGGGATAGGTGTATACCACTGGGCAAGAGTTATAGCTGGGGGAAAGGCAATTATGATGAGATTAGGCAAGAGTTAGGGAGGATAGGATGGGGAAGGAAACTGCAGGGGATGGGTACATTAGAAATGTGGAGCTTATTCAAGGAAAAGCTCCTGCGTGTCCTAGATAAATATGTACCTGTCAGGCAGGGAGGAAGCTGTAGAGTGCGGGAGGCATGGTTTACGAAAGAGGTGGAATCTCTGGTCAAGAGGAAGAAGAAGGCTTATGTTAGGATGAGATGTGAAGGCTCAGTTAGTGCACTTGAGGGCTACAAGGTAGCCAGGAAAGACCTAAAGAGAGAGCTCAGAAGAGCCAGGAGGAGACATGAGAAGTTGTTGGCAGATAGGATCAGGGTAAACCCTAAGGCTTTCTATAGGTATTTAAGGAATAAAAGAATGACAAAAATAAGATTAGGCCCAATCAAGGATACTAGTGGTAAGTTGTGTGTGGAGTCAGATAACATTTTCAACAGTATTCACTCTAGAAAACGACAATGTTGTCGCGGAGAATACTGAGATACATGCTACTAGGCTAGGTGGGATTGAGGTTCACAAGGAAGAGGTATTAAAAATCCTACAGAGGGTGAAGATAGATAAGTCCCTTTGGCCGGATGGGATTCATCCTTGGATCCTCTGGGAAGCCAGGGAGGAGATTGCCGAGCCTTTGGCATTGATCTTTAACTCGTCATTGTCTACAGGAATAGTGCCAGATGACTGGAGGATAGCAAATGTGGTTCCTCTGTTCAAGAAGGGGAGTAGAGACAACCCTGGTAATTATAGACCAGTGAGCCTTACCTCAGTTGTTGGTAAAGTGTTGGAAAAGGCTATAAGGGATAGGGTTTATAATAATCTAGAAAATAATAAATTGATTAGGGATAGTCAGCACGGTTTTGTGAAGGGAAGGTCTTGCCTCACAAACCTTATTGAGTTCTTTGAGAAGGTGACCAAACAGGTAGATGAGAGTAACCCGGTTGATGTGGTGTATATGGATTTCAGCAAGGCGTTCGATAAGGTTCCCCACAATAGGCTATTGTACAAAATGCGGAGGAATGGAATTGTGGGAGATATAGCAGTTTGGATCAGAAATTGGCTTGCTGAAAGAAGACAGAGGGTAGTAGTTGATGGGAAATGTTCATCCTGGAGAGCAGTTACTAGTGGTGTACCGCAAGGGTCGGTGTTGGGTCCACTGCTGTTTGACATTTTTATAAATGACCTGGATGAGGGTGTAGAAGGATGGGTTAGTAAATTTGCAGATGACACTAAGGTCGTTGGAGTAGTGGATAGTGACGAAGGATGCTGCAGATTGCAGAGAGACATAGATAAGCTGCAGAGCTGGGCTGAGAGGTGGCAAATGGAGTTTAATGCAGGCAAGTGTGAGGTGATGCACTTTGGTAGGAGTAACCGGAAGGCAAAGTACAGGGCTAATGGTAAGATTCTTGGCAGTGTAGATGAGCAGAGAGATCTCGGTGTCCATGTACACAGATCCTTGAAAGTTGCCGCCCAGGTTGACAGGGCTGTTAAGAAGGCATACAGTGTTTTAGCTTTTATTAATAGAGGGATCGAGTTCCGGAACCAAGAGATTATGGTGAAGCTGTACTAAACTCTGGTGCTGCTGCACTTGGAGTATTGTGTATAGTTCTGGTCACCGCATTATAAGAAGGACATGGAAGCTTTGGAAAGGGTGCAGAGGAGATTTACTAGGATGTTGCCTGGTATGGAGGGAAGGTCTTATGAGGAAAGGCTGAGGGACTTGAGGCTGTTTTCATTAGAGAGAAGAAGGTTGAGAGGTGACTTAATTGAGACATATAAAATAATCAGAGGGTTAGATAGGGTGGATAGGGAGAGCCTTTTTCCTAGGATGGTGACGGCAAGCACAAGGGGGCATAGCTTTAAATTGAGGGGTGAAAGATATAGGACAGATGTCAGAGGTAGTTTCTTTACTCAGAGAGTAGTAAGGGAATGGAAGCTTTGCCTGCAACGGTAGTAGATTCGCCAACTTTAGGTACATTTAAGTCGTCATTGGACAAGCATATGGACGTACATGGAATAGTGTAGGTTAGATGGGCTGGAGATCGGTATGACAGGTCGGCACAACATCGAGGGCCGAAGGGCCTGTACTGTGCTGGAATGTTCTATGTTCTATGTTCTATGTACTCAGAGAGTGGTGGGGTGTGGAATGCATGGCCGGCGAGGACAGTGGAGTCGGCCTCATTGGGGGCATTTAAGCAGCTATTAGATAGGCATAAGGCTGATAGTATAAGGTAGGGGTGGAGGTTAGATAGACCTTAGGTTTAGGGTAAAAGTTCGGCACAACATTGTGGGCTGAAAGCTCTGTACTGTTGTATGTTCTATAAGGAGTTTCACATTTAAAGATTTATATGAGGAGGAACTACTCTCAGAGGGTAGTGGAATTTTTTTTACTACAATAGGTTTTCAAGGCTGTTGGTTAAGTGTATTCAAGGTAGAGAGTTTTTAATCAGTAAGGGTATCAAGGCTTATCAGG
Source organism: Stegostoma tigrinum (assembly GCF_030684315.1). NCBI lineage: Eukaryota > Metazoa > Chordata > Chondrichthyes > Orectolobiformes > Stegostomatidae > Stegostoma > Stegostoma tigrinum. The sequence continues at coordinate 84,999,317 of NC_081355.1, read as the reverse complement.
TAAGTAAAATTGAGGGTGATTAGATCCGCCATGATTTCACCAAACAGCAGGGCAGAGTCAATGGGTTGAATGATCTATTTCTGCTGCATAGCCAATGATCATTCCCACTCTGTCTCACCTTTAACTCCTTAAGTTCCTGCAGCATACAAAACATTAATCAGATTGCAAAAAAAATCACATTACCTCCAATTTCAAAATACGTTTCAAAGTTATTGACTGTTTTCAGACCAATCTGCCAACAGTTCAAGATAAAGATTATTTTAAACATAGTAGGAACTGCAGATGCTGGAGAATCAGGGTTATCAAGGGTTAAGTCAAGGTTTTAACCTTTATTGCAATTCCCACGTGCATGATATACTTTAAAACTGCCTCCAATACAAGCAAACGTACAGGATGCTTAATTAGTGAATTGTCATGTTCTGATAAAATGGCCAATGGAAGGTGAACCATCAGGGCTGTGAAAAGCTATCTCATTCCAAGTCATCTGGAGATAAATAATCGGCTATCCAAACCAAACTTATCATGAAAATAACTGAGTGCCACATTGTCAGTGCTCAGTTTGCCCATAAGTGTCTAATGTTGCTAGTAGGGAGGATATCCAGCAGCTAGTTAAAAATACTAAACTACTTAGATCACTTAGAATCCCAGTTTTTCCCATTCCCCAAAAAAGTCTTTAACAATTCTTGCCCGCCTACTGAATTTAAGTGTCTGAAACGATGAACCACTCCCTCAGCTACAGCAAGTTCTTTTTTAATTCATCATTAGGCTACACTTATTTTATTCTCCTTGCTTAATGTTTTGGCCTGCTCTCTTTCCATGTTGCTGCTTGTTTTTTTTTCCTCTGTGCGTTTTTCTTCTTAATAATCTCCTTTCACTTTCAGAACTGTTTTCTTTTGCAAATATGCAGCAGTCCTTCCTCCTCGGGCTGTGGATATCATCCCTATGTTTATCAACAAAAATCTCAAATCCCTGAATCTACCGAGTGAGTAGATCAATGAAGAAACTTCCGTGACCTGCCCACATTAAAATTAACGTGACCACGTGATGTCTATTAACATCCCAGCCTAAAACGTAGTAGATACCATCTGTTTTTTTTAACTCTTGCAAGGGATTTGTAATTGACTTGTGTTTGGAAAATAATCCACCATCAGTCACACCACAGTCTTGAAGATTATACATTCAGTTTGGATCTGGAGGAATGCAGCAGGTCGACGATGCATGGTGTAAAGCCGAAACATCGACAGGCCTGCTCCTCTAATACTGCCTGTCCCGCTGTGTTTGTCCAGTTCCGCACTGTATTGACTCTGACTCCAGCATCTGCAGTTCTTGCTTGTCTTCTTAAAAACTGCATAATCGAGTAATGTGATAGGACACCGCCAGGAGGAGTAGTGTACACAGGCCAGTGTCCTGTGAAAGGCTGCTCCAGAACAACAGGCTCAACTCCACAGTCTCTTCTGGAAAATAAATTACATCAAAGTGCTGACTGTGATCATACTGTCTCCATCTGGGAGCTCCACGTGGCAAACAGTGCAGCTCAGTTAGTCTTCAATCGAGTCAAATTGAATATCAGTTCACTTCAGTGCTGAGAAATGATTGCTGTTCTTTCATTACTGTTGCAAAAAAATGTTTTTGTTAAAATCTGAATTTAAAGTTCTACATTTTCTAACACTATATTTATACTCCATTTAGTAGCTTGAATTTTCCTTTCTTAACTAATTGTGATTGTGAATAAATCATAACAACCCAATTTTTGTTAGTTGTGTTATTCTCCAGAGCAAAATGAGAGATATTTTGGTGCAACTACACTGCACATCTCTATTTTTCCTCTTTCTTAAGGTAACCGGGAATTAGTTTTTTTTGCTCGCATGGGAGAATCAGGGCAAATTTATAATGAAAAGAGACATGGTTCATAAAGAATTATACATGGGGTCACAATGGGAAAATTTCTAAGTGTCATAACTGGCTATAAACTGGGTATAAGAGATAATGGGAACTGCAGATGCTGGAGAATCTAAGATAACAAAGTGTGGATCTGGAAGAACACAGCAGGCCAAGCAGCATCTTAGGAGCAGGAAAGCTGACATTTCTGGCCTAGACCCTTCCTCATCCAGCTCCACACCTTGTTACCTATAAACTGGGTATAAACTGGGTAGAATGGGAGCTACAGTGGAAGAGGTGCACCTACTCCAGTGATTTTAATCGCACTCACTTATGTTCAATGACATCATAAATGTATGCGAGTGGGATGGGATACATAGGATCTCAGGGCCGTTTTAACATCTAGCTGGGCAGATGTTTCAAACAATATGCCCTACCAAGCAAGAAATCTTTGTAGTGGTATAAACACTGGCATCACAAAGTAAGTATGACCACAGCCAATTTCCTGGACTGAGGTTGCCCATTTAGTTCCAGCGGGCAATCTGGAAGATGCTGTGCAGAATTATTCTATGCAACCTGACACGCACCTTTGTACAGCCATACAAGCATATTGAAAGGGATCACAAACAGAAAAAAAACTGGCCTCACTCAAACAAATTTTAAAAGGAATATTGCTCCCTCTTTGTGCTTGTTAAATTGTTTCAATTTGTCAGCCACCACACCAAACACTGCCAATTTCCCTCAAGTGCCAGCCAGGTGCTCTCTAGAGTCTGATGTTTAATATCTGGAATTCATTGAGCTGAATCTAGATGGTCCTTTCTCTTTGAGCAAGCAACGCTTACTAGCTCTGGCTATTAAAATGAAGGTAGGAGACATACATATTCTATTGGTTGACTGAATGGGGGTATAGGTTAAGTTCCCAACACAACAACAGCACTTGCACTGCATCTAAAGTGTTGGAAAAAATGTTCTACGTTAGAACAAAAATGAATCAGATAGCAAACACTGATGCAACAACATGAAAAGATGACTAAAGTGTAGACAGAGAAAGCAAGATGGATTTTAGTGCGAGTGACCCACAAGTCAGTTGTGGCTTCGTTGTGTGTTCATTGGAACTTATGGAAAATATTTTATTTTCAATTCAGTACTTGTAATCTCCAGTCTCAGCCATTTTTAAACTATCATACATTCAATCATACCAGGTAAAAATGTCATAACCCACTGCATTGATAGTGGGTTTTGTTACATTAGTGTAATGTGATAAGCAACTGTACACAATTTAGATATTTCACTTCTACCAGGAGGGCCTGCGTACCTCTCCCTCACTCTTAATAGTTTGCGTTGCCCTTAATGGCTATACATGTAAATTAATCAATTGGAAAACATGAGTGTTGGTGGTTCTTCATGATGGAACAAATACGACAGCCGATTTTGTGTTGGAAAAGAAAGAGTCCTATGATGGGAGCTCTAGTGGTGCAGTGGTAGTGTCTCCAATGCTGGACCCGGGGTCCAACTTCAAGTCCCATCTGCTCCAGAGCAATAACAGATTGATTACAAAATTCAGAGATAGTAAGAACTGCCGATGCTGGAGTCAGTGATAACACAGTGTGGAGCTGGAGGAACACAGCAGGCCAGGCAGTGTCAGAAGAGCAGGAAAGCTGACGTTTCGAGACCTGAAACAACAACTTTCCTGCTCCTCTGATGCTGCCTAGCCTACAGTGTCCGTCCAGCTCCACGCTGTGTTATCATTGATTACAAAATTTCTCTTTGATAACTCCAAGGTACTAGGTATGCCCTCCCAATGAGATATTCCACGGGTGATGAAAAGGCTTGAAACAAGGTCCACAAAGCTGATACTGCGTTGACTATATCCAGTGCATCACTAGCAGCAAATGCAGTGTACCTAGCAGAATTATAACGAGCCTAACTATCCAACTTGCATAATTAATCAATGCAATTGATTGGTTTATGTCACATGTACAGTGAACAGTGTTACTCTGTGTGCTATACAGGTAGATTGTACCATACAACGTGCAACAGGGTAGCAGAACTAAATGCAGAATACAATGTTACAGCTGTAGAGAAGGTGCAGAGAGAGAGAGAAATCAACATCAACATTCAAGAGGTCTGTTCAGAAGTCTCTTAATAGCAGGGAAGAAACTGTTCTTGAATCTATTCTTATGTGTATGAAAACTTTTATATCTTTTGCCCGATAGAAAAGGGGAAGAGAGTATGACCACGGTGGGAGACGTCTTGGATTATGTTGGTTGCTTTCCCAATGCAGCGGGAAAGATACAGATAGAGTAAGTGGATGAAAGGCTGATTTACATGATGGACTGGGCTGTGTTCACAACTCTCCGTAGTTTCTTGCAGCCTCAGGAAGAGCAGTTGCCATACCAAGCTGTGATGCATCCAGATAGAATGTTTTCTACGCTGCATCTATAAAACATTTTAATGTAATAGCTCAAGTGAAATGTCATATTGAATTTCATGATGATGATGCTGTGATATTGATCTGACTGATACATATTGATATCGGAAAAGTCACATTTTGAAGAGCTGCACAGGATGTATTCTTACAATAGATGGCACCATTAGAGAGGGCAAGGTTGGGTTAACTTCAGAGGGCACTGTCTTGGGATGGAGATGGAGATTTCAAGAAGATAACAGCCATTACAACAATGAGTTTAATATAACATGACTTCCAATTGCTAACCACACACTGCTAGCCTGTTAATGAATGCCTATTTTCCTTACTAAATCAACCTTTAGGAAAATTTTTAAATTGGCACCTAGCAGTACGACCCAAAGCATTTGAGAAGATATTTGGTTATGCAAGTGAAAATCCCAAACTTATTGGAGCCCAGTTGTTACTCGTGAAGAGAAATAGAGGTACCACATGTGGTGTATGACAGGCACATTTCTCCAGGTCTTAAGGTAGAACAGTGGTGATCATTATGGACCTATACACACCTCTTTAAAAGTATATATTTTTTCTGTTTGCACCACCTTGGGATCCTCCTGCCACACCACACTAGGCCTTAACTATCATCAACTCCATGCTGCAACAAACTGGTCAGTCTATGTGCCCACAGCAGCTAATGATAATTTCGTTAGTTAGCCTCAAGTCTAGAAGAAATCAACTCATGAGAACGCATAGTCAAGTCACGTTGTTGCGTGTACCATCAATGCCATGCCCATTCATTCCCCAAAGCAAAATTCTCCCTCCCTGGTGTTATAACCCAAATAGACAGAAGGGAAATTGAAACTCATTGAGTGCTTCACAGCTGGAACTCATAGTATACTTTTGTGATGAATAAATGTGAAGACCAACTCTTCAAACATAGCTAGTCTTCTGTCCAGGCTTACTGTACTGTTTCAGTGATTTATTCAGTTTTATTCTGTCTGAAACAACTTTAAAAAGCACATTTGTAGATGGCTAAATGGAGCCTTATTCTCCCATGTGATCAAACAGGAAGAGAAATGGCTCGGCTCCCCACCTTAGATATGATATCAGCATGGGAAAGCGATAGACAGGAGAAACAGCAATACATTCGTTCAAAAGAAAATCAGCCTCTCAGAAAACTGAAGTAATTTCCACATGTCCTCTTAAAAACCTGCCAGAAGTGCTTGCAACTGGAAACCACTTACTTGGAGACAGAGTGGGAGGGATTCTTGTTCTCTCCTCGAAACTGCTCATTTTTGGATTCCATTTTGGGAAGTAGGCCAAGCCCAACATCCACTTTATTCCCAGCTCCAGTTTGTGTAACCCGAAAGAGCTTTTTATATATCCAATTCTGCCACTAGATTGCCTCAGTGAGGCTTGGAGCAGAATGGCCCTGATATGGTGGTGAGTTTTCTTTGAAGTAAGATTATATATGTCCTTGTGGTAGATGATCACCAGGGTTAAATTTGGAGTATTCGTTTCGGACAAAATGTATGTGCAGACATTTGGGTCACAATCTCATTTAGTTTATTTTTATTTTTTGCTTTCTTTTTCTTTTCATTCTGACTTCGTGTGAGTCCTTTGTTTTCACAAGCTATGTGGTGCCAATCACAGGTAGAATGGAAGTGTCAGAACCAATATGCATTAGGGCCACTTACCCTATTACCCAGCTGTCTAGGGCTTCAAAGCAGTCTACTCCTCAGATACACGCCCTCATTTCCCAGGAACCAGAATCAATGGAAAGGGCAAGAGGTAAGGCCAGGGGATGAGGGGGACAAGGGGGATAGAGAGATTGGGCTGTGAGGGGTAGATTAGGCTGGGGTTGAGGAAGACAAGAGATCAGACTCGGGAGGGGTAGATTGGACTGGGTGTGGGGAGGGGGAGATATCAGACGAGGGAAGGAATAGATTTGGCTGGGGATTGGGGGAAGAGGTTGGGCTGGGGATGGGGTAGATGAGGACAGAGAGATTTGTCGGGGAATCGGGGGACAGATCAGGGAGGAAAATGGAGTGGGGGAAGAGACCATGTTGAATGATTTAGGGGTATAGATCAGGCCAGGAGAGATCTGGCTGATTGAAGTATAGTAGAAGGATGACAAATAGGAGGCTGGAAGAAAACAGCAAGCTCAGCAGCATCTGGAGGAAAGGAGCAGTCAACATTTCGAGGCTAAACCTTCTTCAGGATCCCAGGAGGAGGGGAAAAAAGGCACCATCTGTTCTCTTACACCCCATTCTCTTCCCTTGCCCCCATTCTTTCTTTCCCCACTGTTCTCTTCCCTCTCTCATTGCCCACTGCTGTCTATTCTGTCTCCATTCCATTCTGTGCGATTCCTGTTTCAACGTTATGGCTGTGCTGTGCACATACGCAGAGCACAGTTTGTGCAGGATGCAATGAGATACAAGAACAATACATATGCACGTCTAAGTGAACATGCATGCACAGTTATCCTACAGTACTAGTGTCAGCAAACACTGCCTTTTAAAAAGACCTCCATCTTGAAAATCAGGCACAAACATCTCAGAGCGCACTCCATAGACAGCGACCACATGCCCCCCACAATGTGACACACACCAGTCTCTCCTCACCCTCATGGCACATCTCCAATTCACCTACTGTACAATTCTACATTTTAATGTTGCAGTTTTGAGTGCACATTTCATTGTTTTGTTACTGTGGGGTCACTTTGCTTGCAGGGATAGGAGCCCGGCTCATGGACTGGACCAGGCTTTACCTCACATCTGTTTGCTTGGTCTGATAACATTCACTCACTTAGTGCCCATCTGGATCCCTGCTTTGCCCTGCCTTGTCTTTTTAAACATTGTTCCCTCAGTCAGAGCTTTAAAGACTCACAGTATTGCTGTATTACCCTGCAGCTCACAGATACAGATCCCGGCAGCTCGCTATGCTGGTCAGGAATCATCAGCCAAGAGGTGGACATTTTATGACCCATTTGAGAAAGGGCACTGTTTCTCAGCCACCGCCATACATAGAGTCACCAAAAGTGAATAATTTAATCACAATTCACAGCTACCTATTTGTTGAAATGAGGTTAACAGAAAACAGGCACTATGTTCTGAAACTAAAGAGGTACCATTTCTTACAACTAAATAAGGTCCATCTACAGAAAAACAAAACTATGAACCATAAGCATATGACTCAACTAGCTGAACCTTTAAGTTAATTCAAAATCCTACAAAAATATTTGGCAAGATGAAATAAAATACAAAAATTGGTATTATAATTAGGGAGAATAAACTGGAGAAGCACAGTTCAATAACGCCGTTCCTAGGATTCAATGTGATGTTCCTTTTGTTTCCCAAAGCCTTCTGATCTTAGATCTTCTGTCTCCATTTTGTTTTCATGTCTTTGCAAGAGGCACAGTGTGATTGGTACATAAATTACAAAGTCTATTATTTACTGGTTAAAGGCAACAGCCTACAGTAAGAGGTGAGAGAAAAGATGCTGTTTGGCCTGCTGTGTTCATCCAGCCTCACATTTTATTATCTTGGAATTCTCCAGCATCTGCAGTTCCCATTATCTCAGAGAAAATAACTGGCCTTCTTTAGGCATTTTTATTACAGAGACATAGGTACTCAAAACTTATGCTTCTCACCCTCTGTTATAAACACCCAAGCTCTTCACTTGCCCAGGAGCCACAGAGCAGTTGGCAGGCTGCTGACTTTCAGCATCCACAGTCACTCACGTTTCCATGAACCAATCAGTAGTCTGTTGCCAAGCAAACCTCTGCACACACATCCTGATGTTGTACTGTCTTATCTCTCCTTCTTCCCACTGATCAAACAAAGCAGCAGTGTAACCATAGCGTTCACAATGGGTTCCAGTAACTTGTTTTTAAAAGAGCAGCAATTTCTTGGTTTTAAAACTGTTTTTCCGATTTTATTCCACAATCAAATATAAAGAAAAATTAAAGGTATTTTTACAACATGTTGCTGTACAGCACATTGCTAAATCAATCTCACACCTGCACCAGGTCCCAGCAGTGTACATACTGACTGCATTGTAAATGCTACGAGATAACAGCCACCTCTCCAAGTATAAGGGGAGTGGCCCTCAGTGAAGCGCACGGAGACACTGATCAGTCAGGGGGTCCCAGTAAAGTAAATCAAAGCCTCCATTATGGGTCCAGGATATTGGGCAAGTCAGTCGACCATTCGGAATGGACAGGGCCTTCTCTTTGTGGGGTGTAAGAAGCCAAATGTCAGGCACACCATCAACCATCATGGCTCTTGCTGCTCTATTATGTGCCATTTTCTCTTGGACTGAGAGGAAAGCAGGGATTAAGGGAGATGAAAGTCGCTGTCACTGCTGTTAATTTGGTGCAGATGAGGTGCCCCAAGAGGAGTGAACAGGCAGTGCAGAGGGCGTAGAGTGTTAAGAGGTGTTGGGGAGGATTGTGTCGGTGACAACAAGTAAGTTTTTCAGGCACTAGTGAGAGTGGTAAAGAGTGAGCCTTGGTGGGAGGTAGGTGTAATAGCAAGATAGAGTGAGAGTGAGAGTGAAGTATCTCAAACAAGATATTGGCACTTACCCTGGTGGAAAGCAGAAGGTCATTAATCTTTGTGAACAAAAATAGAGTTTGCTGGAAAAGCTCAGCAGGTCCGGTAGCATCTGTGAAGAGAAATCACAGTTAATGTTTCAGGTCAAATGACCCTTCCTCAAAACTAAGAGTCACTGGACATGAAGCATTAACTCTGATTTCTCTTCATAGATGCTGCCAGACCTGCTAAGCTTTTCCAGCAATCTCTATTTTTGTTTCTGATTTATAGCATCTGCAGTTCTTTTAGTTTTCATTTCTTCTTACAGTGCTGGGCATTCCTTCAAATATCTGAGACTACAGTAACCTGGGCAACCTCAGATTAGGCTGGCAGCGGTCGCAACTTCCTCTGATAGTCCTAGGGGAAGAAGCCAGCTATCAGGACCTTCCACTCCATGTCCAGAAGGCCGGGTCCCAATTTCCCCTTCTGTACCATGTGCAGGGCTCATGTCACAAACTGTACAGGGCAGCTCTGACTGGGTGTGCAATGACCTTTTGAAGATGGCACCAATGCCAGGGATCACAAAATATCCAAAAAGTGGTGAGTATGTCCAGTTATGGCAATCTAGAGAAACAAATTGCATTTGATGACAGGGGAGCCACAGTGGAACGGTGTTTGGAACGATATTGTGAGAAAGCATGCAAGATCTCACGGGCAGAACCTTCAATGAAACAGATGAAGATAAAACAAAATATGGTAAGATTCAGCTCATGGGATTAAACCTTCAGAAAAATTATTACTTCCCCTTTAACCTTATCTCAGGGAACCAAGAATCCCAAGGATCTGTGGAACAATTAGACAAATAATTTGTTAGCTTTCTCAAAAGAGTGATCACAGGCACAATAGGCTGTGGTACATATTGTGGTGATGTCCCCTGGTACCATCTGAAATGCTTTGGTGAGATATGCCTGTCTGAATCTAATTTCTTTTGGATAAGTGCCCGTTACGTTGAGTTTTTTGGAAGCTTTATAGCTACAAGGACAATAAAACTTTTTGATATATTTTACCAATCTTCTCTCATTAACTACCCGTCACACCCCTCTCCCAATAATATTGTCCAATTCCAGCCCCATCTTATCACTCACCATTCCCGGAACAGCTCACCACTTCGGCAAGATCCTGGCACTGACTGGCATCCCTACCTACAGTACCTTCTTTAAAAGATCATTGCATACTTGGACAAGCAGTGCCAGCCTGGAGCTGCCCTGCAAGGGCTGTGACATTTTACCCTGGACTGGCAGAGAAGGGAAATTCAGTGTCCTGCTTTGTGGGCAAGGGCCTGGAGCTCCTGCTGGATGGAATGATGTGCACGTGGGGGGTGTCCTCTTCCACGAGGACCAACAGAGGGGGTTACTTTGGTCTGAGGCTGACCCCGACCCTGCTCCAGGTAAGGTAATCTCAGCCATTTGCAGGTGTAATGCAGGGAGTGTCGGAAGAACGTCAATGACCAATTTGACTCTGCCAGAACTCGTGCCATTACTCCTCTCCAGTACCTCACACTCAGTTCGTCTCTGTTTCGGCACCCACCTCTCACCAAGCCTTATATTTTCTCACTCTTATTATTGCCTGCAACATCTTCCCTCACTCACTCCCACCCACTACAACCCCTCTCACCACTAACTTGACATCCCCTCTGAACTGCCTACTTACTCATTTGGGCACGTCTCCATCTGCATCAGCAGTAACAGATGTGCCATCCGCATTCATCTCCCTTGTAAGCAGTCCCTCTCTCATTCCAAGTGGAAAACAACACACAGGGAGGCAGAAGGGGGAAGATTGGTGTTGGGCTCCTCATCCCATGTTTTGAGCTTATCCTGAATCTGACCACATTGAGTAGCTGACTGACTGTGACTAAGAGCCTGGACTGCTTTTGATTTCCTGTGCCAGCAGCTCCCGAGTGAAGCTAACACACTTCACTTGACTGAGGACTACTGACCACCATGACAAGCTTCCTGGCTTTCTGTTGGTAATAAATAACAAGGCAAAACAGCATGCTATGTGCCTGGTACCCACATGGACTGCAGAAGTTCAAGAAAGCAGCTAACCATCACCATCTCAAGGGCAACCAGGGATGGGCAATAAATACTATCCAGCCAGTGACACCCACATGCCACAAATGAATAAAACATACTCTGCTGAGTGGAGAACGTACAAAAAGCCAAGGAAATGCAAGGCAGAGATTCTGTGAGCATCCAGGTAGATCCTGAGTGAGTGACCACTTTGACAGCATGCAGACATGCTGGCGATGCAGCCTGATCCCGTCCATGAGCTGGGTGTATGTCTCTGAGAGCACAATGCCCTTGCTGCAGCATTACCATGATAGCCTGAGGTATAGCATTGAAGTGCAGAGGTGTCCTGTAAGTAGATAGAAGTGCCAATGTCGGTGGATGTGCTGTGGGTGTGGTCAGTGCCCATGAAGTGTGCCCTGAGATGTTGATGCTTGGTGCTCCAACTTGGACTTGCTTTGAGTTGGAGTCACTGGGAACTCGCTCTGACTTTCGTGTTGAGAATTCTTGATATCTAGCATGTCTGATGAGTTTAGTCAGGTAGGAAGCTGACTAGGAATTATGCACATTAAGGTGTTAATAACATGTTTAGCAACTCGTCACTAACCAGCAAAAAATTCAACCCATCACTCAGCAAATGTACAAAAGATACAATGTGTTGCCCCGATGTCGAGACCAGACTTTCCGGATTTCTCATATAACACTGCCACAAAACTTACCACAGTTCACATCATTCAGACCCCTATAAGACTCTGACTATTGTCACCAAACCTTTTTTTGGTATTAGTCTAACATACTGGGACTAAATAATGAAGGGGACTCACACAAAGTCTTTGACATAAGAGAAGGTTGGTTTTGATTAACAAAGCAGGCCTACTACATCTTGCTTAATAGCTAGTTACAACACAACTGAGTTACATGATTATCTGAAATAATGGGAACTGCAGACGCTGGAGAATCCAAGATAACAAAGTGTGAAGCTGGATGAACACAGCAGGCCAAGCAGCATCTCAGGGGCACAAAAGCACTCCTGAGATGCTGCTTGGCCTGCTGTGTTCATCCAGCTTCACACTTTGTTATCTTATACGTGATTATCTGTTGTGTGACCTAAGACTAAGACCTAAGACTAACACTAAGTACAGATTACTGTTCAGCTACATGAAATTTAACTGTGACTGTCCAACTGGAATTAATATTGAACTTAGGATCAAAATCATAGAATTGATTAGCTCCTTTCAGGAACAGTCTTTTATAAACTAATAGGCGCAGCCTATCTTTTGATGTTAATTAAACCTTTCAAGTAAGGTTGCTTTCCAAAACAAGCTGTATCCTGCACTCTCTTAATCCGGAACAATTTGACAATCTTTCCAACGTACTGCCTCTATCTGCAGCATAGTTACTGTGCCTGCTAACCTTCAATATGTAAGACGGCAGGTAGGCAGCTCACCGCAAGGGACCTGACCCCAAAGAGTCCTGCACTGGAGTCTGCCTCCTCCTCACTAAGCTGAAGCAACCTGCGCTTTCCGCATCAGGGTAACAGCTAGCCATGCATATACCTCGACCTTGCAAGGAGTGTGCAGTCAATTGGAAGTACATTTCATGCCATTTTGTGCGGTGGAATTATCTTGGCGATCAGGAAGTAGGAAACTTGTGTGCTGCCTGCCTCAAACAAGTATCGCGTAATCGTACAGCACGATGCCTGGACATGCAAATGATCAAATAAACCTATTAATTTTTCCTCCTCATTTCCCATCAAGTTTGTAAAGGACAAGAAGTTTTTTTTCAAAAGGGACCAATATTTAACTGATCAAAGTTGCATTTCAAGTGCCGATCATTTGAGCCAGTAATTGTTTTGGGTTTCCTTTCTGTATCATTCCAATTGGCAGTGATTTTGTGAGAATGTTATCTCTTGACCTCAGTAATGTATAGATTTCTTTCTCTATACAATTCCAAACTTCTGCTCTTTCTCATTAGGCTTTTCAAATTGTCCCCATCAGAGTTTCTTGAGAAGGTCTGGAGAATTCCATTTACATACCTTGAATAGAAAGTAAAGAGCGTGAGATAATTATCTTGCGCTGCCAACATCACAGTAAGTTCAGGAGAAATGAAGGCCGAACCATTATGTCACTAAACTCATAATCCAGAGACCTGAATTCAAAATGCACTTCAGTAGGAAGTGGAACATAAATTCAATAAGAATCTAGAATTAAAAGTTTCATGATGACCACTCTCAATTGTGGTGAAAATCTATCTGGAAATGGCTTGGCATATATCTAACTCCAAGTTCCATAGAGACAACAAGGTGTGGAGCTGGATGAACACAGCAGGCCAAGCAGCAGCAGAGGAGCAGGAAAGCTGATGTTTCAGGTCTAGGCCCTTGGAGTCACGTGTAGGAGAGATTGAGTAAGGATAACATTTCTTTCCCTAAAGGACATTAATGAACCAGATAGATTTTTACAACATAATAATAAAATGTGAGGCTGGATGAACACAGCAGGCCCAGCAGCATCTCAGGAGCACAAAAGCTGATGTTTCGGGCCTAGACTAGGCCCGAAACGTCAGCTTTTGTGCTCCTGAGATGCTGCAGGGCCTGCTGTGTTCATCCAGCCTCACATTTTATTATCTTGGACTCTCCAGCATCTGCAGTTCCCATTATCACAGATTTTTACAACAATCCATTGTAGTTGGTATGGTCACCACTACTAATATTAGCTTTATGTTGGAATTTTTTTATGATTTGAACCTGATTTCCACCAGCTGCCTGGTCAGTTTTAAATCTACAACACTAGGGCATTAGCTTGGGCCTTTGGATTACGAGCCCAGTGACATTGCCATAATACCATTTTCTCACCCAATCATGACACCCCACCACAAAATGCAATTGTTGCGAGTTTGGTGCAGAGGGCAAAAGAGATGACATTTTAGCTCCAATACACGTAGTGAGTCATGTGATAGTCATTCATCTGTCATAAGCTTCCCTTTTGTTATCCTTTTCCAATTCCTGCTTCAGGCAAGTATAATGTTGGGAAATGTGACAGTATTCATTACAGTCATAACAGCATGATTATTTCTAAAAAGGCTTGAAATTTATAAATATGGATGTTAAAAGAGTTTTGGATACTCACACAAAGAATGCAAAATATAAGCAAAGGATGCAGCATGCAATTGGAAGACAAGTTGCCTTTTGGCCTTTATTGCTTGGGAATTGGAGTACTGGGATGAAGAAGTCTTGCTACAAATAAATAGAGATATGGTGAGACCACATCTAATGAACGAAATGCAGTTCTGGTTATTACATTTAACAAAGGACATTCATACATTGGAGGCACCACTGACAAAATTCACCAAATTAATCCCTGAGATGAAGGTTTTGTCATAACAGGGTGAGTAAATTGTGCAATATTCTCTGGAGTTTAGAAGAAAGATGGGGAGATATCATTGAGACATACAAGGTTCTAGAAGGAATTGATAGAGTAAGTACTGAAAGGTTTTTTCCTATGATGGATTATCTGAGATATGAGGGCATAACCTCAGGAATGGAGAGCAATCATTTAGGACTGAGATGAGGATAAATTATTTCCATGGGGGTGTGAACCTTTGGAATTCTCCGACCCTGAGACCTGTTGGATGAGACTGAGATACACAGATATTTGGTATCTCAACAAATCAAAACTGTGACCATGGATATTGAATGGCAGAGCAAACATGATGAGTTAAAAGGCCTAGTCCTGTTCCTATATCCTTTTTTGCTTTGTTTTTCCCTGCACATGAGTAAATGTTGGGTGAGGGCCAAGGGCTGGAGACCCATGAGTAGAACTGAATGAATATCCCAGTAAATAGGGGTAACTCTTCTTACTGTGCAGCATCTCTGTACCTACCTCCACTGCCACCCAGGCGAAGGCTGCAACTCCAGCCTGCATTTGACTCCTGGAGCCAAAGCTACCAAGTGAAAGTGCTGCCCTGTAGAAACTGGGAATGCAACATTGTGAAATGTTGCTTGTATTTCCAAGCTTGAAGCCCAAAATCCAGACCATTGTCTCAGAAGTAGGGGATGGGAAATTAAAACTCAAACCAGGAGAAATTTCTTCATTCGGGAAGTTGGGAATTTTTACCAACTCTCCATCCCAGAGGGCTGTAGATGCTCAATCGTCATCCATAATTTGACTGAGATCAATACATTTTTTTAATTCTCTGAGAATCAAGGGATATAGGAATTGATGGAGATTGCCCACGATCATATTGATGGTAGAATGGACTCAAGGACCCTGGTCCTATTTTATATGTGACTAGTGCGAGATAAAGGCATAGAGGGATTTTCAAACAGGAATGATATTTTAAAACTAAAGGAGTTGCCAGACTAGGAGCAACATATTAACAGGGCTAATAGGAACTGCAGATGCTGGAGAGTCCGAGATAACAAGGTGTAGAGCTGGATGAACCAGCAGGCCAAGCTGCATCTTATGAGCAGGAAAGCTGGCGTTTCAGGCGAAGGGTCTAGGCCCAAAATGTCAGCTTTCTTGCTCCTAAGATGCTGCTTGGCCTGCTGTGTTCATCCAGCTCTACACGTTGTTATATCAACAGGGCTGATGGACACACAAGATATTTACAGGTTAGATTACAGATCTCAAATTACAGAATGTACAAAATGAGAGGTCAGTCAGGAGATGCTTGGAGTAATTAATTCAACAGGAAACAAAGGCAGGAATGAGAGCTTGAGCAGCAGATGTGTTGGGACAGGTAATGGCAGGTGGATGTCGGTGGGGATCTTGGCGAAGACACAGATATAAGGACTTTCTTTTTTCCAGAGTCCAAGTGGACATTGAATAACAAAATTATGGGCTTCCATTTCTTCTTCCTCTCCCTTATTATTGTCAATCATGTGAAGCATAATTCCCTGTGTGTCGCTTATCACACTCTGTCATTCACTTGAAAGTTAATGCTTTTCAAAGGTTTGCAGAACATACAAGAGTTTGACAGTAAACATTCCCTCTTGCACCCAAAAAAGTACCAATACATCACCAAAAATCTTAGAATAAATTTAGGCACATACTACCATTTTAAGTAAGCCCATCTGTTTAAAGCTGTACAGAAATTATGAAAATAACAATGGGTGACATGAGATAACAAGGTGTAGAGCTGGATGAACACAGCAGGCCAAGCAGCATCAGAGGAGCAGGAAAGCTGGCCTTTTGGGCCTAGACCCTTCTTCAGAAATAGGTGACCATGAGCCATTTCTTCTGTGTACTTTGAAACTCCATGTAAAGATAGAGAGCGAGATTGCTCCATTCTGAATCTTGAACAACACCAATCCTGACAAAAGCTCGCAACACCAAATATCATTATGTTATTGTCCTCCAGGTAATTAATGTTGAGGTATAGGGATCATTTGAGACCCATAGGAGGTATAAATAGATATATCATGCAGAAATGTGGGCACGGGAAAGAGATCTGCTATACTTGAGCTTTACACTTACTGAGCCTCACATGCATTTTCAGGCTGAGAGTAATTTTAAATGACGGGACTCCCCAAATGTGAAGTGGAATGAATATCATGTCATCACTGAAATGACAAGATAATGAAGACGGTAGGTATGCAGTCACAGCTCACTCAATCCCTAGGTGTCCATGTTCAGTGGTTCTCCAGATCTCCTTGGTATCAATGTAGAAATAAAGATTTGAAGGGCTAAAGCAAATAAGACAAAATGACTTGCATGAATGTTTCCTATGCTGACCTGAATGTTATGAAGTCAAACTGAATACCCATTTCATTAGCCACGTCGCAGGGTTTTAGTTGTTCTGTACTGCTGAAACTTTCTTCCAGCCTTGCAATATTAGTTAAGCAAACAATTTCCACCTGCAATTTCTTTGCTCTGTTTATATTCTAGATATGCCAATAAGTTGAATTGTGATCTGTGACTTTTTCAAAACTATAAAAATGTTGCCAGCCTCCATAGCAACAAGTTTACGGGTGATAGAAGAAGTGTTGGGGCCCATTGCAGCTTGATCTAATTTGAACTCTTCAGCTGCCACCTTGCTGCCGATTTGCCGCAGCAGATAGGTAACAGAGGTAAATTTGATGCTTGCCAATCCCCATTCATAGAGTCATAGAGATGCACAGCAGAAACAGATCCTGAAGTTCAACTCGCCCATTCTGACCAGATAACCTAAATTAATCTAGTCCCATTTGCCAGCATGTGGCCCATTTCCCTCAAAACCCTTCATATTCATACATCCATCCAGATGCCTTTTTAAATATTGTAATTGTATCAGTCTCCACCATTTCCTCTGGCAGCTCATTCTTTACACACACCACTCTCTGCATGAAAAAGTTGCCCCTTAGGCCATTTTAAAATCCTACCCTTCTCACCTTCAACCTATGCCCTCCAGTTTTGGGCTCCCCCACCCTGGGGAAAAGACCTTGACTGTTCACCCTATCCATGCCCCTCATGATTTTATAAACTGCCAAAAGGTCACCCCTCAGCCTCTGATGTTCTGGGGTAAATAGCCCCAGCCTATTCAGCTCTCCCTATAGCTCAAACCCTCCGACCCTGGCAACATCCATCTAAATCTTTTTGAGCCCTTTCAAGTTTCACAGCATCTTTCCTGTAGCAGGGAGAACAGAGTTGTATGCAGCATTCCAAAAATGTCCTAACTGAGGTCCTGTAAGTGCCACAACATGACCCCCAACTCCTATACTCAATGCACTGGCCAACAAGGGCAAGCATACTAAAAGGAAAGGAATAATGGCCTGTATCCCCAAGGTCTCTTTATTCAGCAACAGCCTCGAAGACCTTACCATTAAGTGTACAAGTCCTGCCCTGATTTGCCTTACAAAAATGCAGCACCTAACATTTATTTAAATTAAACTCCATCTGCCAGTCCTCTGTGCATTTGCCCACCTCTTGCACCAAGGCGTACCCAACCGCAGACTTCCTCTCCCCTCACTCTAACCTGCCTATGCTGGCCTCACATCTCGCCAATAACCATGCTCCCCATCCCTCCTAACATATGACCAAAGACAATCTCTGTTTTAACCTCCTGCAGTTACAGCAATAGCCATTGCCCACTGGTGGCACTGCTGGGATACAAGAGCTCTCAGTAATTTGATTAGCCAGCAGCTCAGAGGGAGCAGAAATCTGTTTCTGAGTCAACTAAATGGCTGCAGGTCAAGATCCTGGTGCAAGGGCATTTTGCTCACTTCGTAAAAGAGTTTATCTTATGTCAAAATATACTTTATTCATAAAAATATCTTCATGTATATAGTCACAAACTCAGTTCAGTTCTAGGCAGTAGCAAATCAAGGAAACAAACAAACAGTGGAATTTGACTGTATCCAAAGAGACCAAAGACCTCTCCTACTTGAACCAGACCACATTTATACACTTTGAGGTACCGAGACAGTCCGATAACGGAACTTCGTCAGGAATACCTCCAACCGTGGTCTTTCCCCACTGTGCCTTGACAATAGCTGCCCTAAGCCTTTGTGTGTCCCTCAGCATGTAGTCCTGGACCTTGGAATGTCTCACATGGATGAGGTCACTCCTTGCTCTGGAAGACCAACAAATTTCAGTCAGATCTAAGACCGTCTTTCACTGAGTTCATGGTCCTCCAGGCACAGTCAACGTTTGTTTCAGTTTGCATCCCAGGGAACAGACCATAGAGCACAGAGTCCTGCATCACGGAGCTGCTTTGGGGCAAACCTCAACAAAAACTCACTTTGTTAGAGAGTAGTTATTCATTAATGGGTGTCTCTGGCTAGGCCAACACTTATTACCCATTCCCAGGTACTGAGGAGGCAGCTGAGAGTCAACCACCTCACTGTGGGTCCGGAGTCACATGTAAGCCAGGTCAAGCAAGGACATCAGTTTCCTTCCCTAATGGAAATTAGTGAACCATCTGTTTCTTTCCCTGGCAGTTGATAATGCTTTCATGGTCGTCCACTGACTATTAATTTCACATTTTTATTGAATTTAAATTCTACCAGCTTCCATGGCAAGAGAAGAGTCCTAGTCCCCAGAATTTTATTTGGATCTCTGGATTACTAGTACAGTGACAATACCAGACACTAACACCACCTCATCTCACTGGTAAGGGAATCAAGAGGTAGCCCTAGTAAACTGTAAAAATCTGCCTTTGTGGATTCTAAAATTCTGCTGGAAGTTGGGGATACACATTCTTTACTGGGTTGATATACTGAAGAAATCTGACTTGGTAGTTTCTATCAATTCCAGCTCCTTTACTTGCAGTATTGTGAACCTTTGTGTCACATACACTAGCATGTGATCCTGGTGGAATTGGAGCCGATAAAATATACTGAAAACAGTTTGCCAGTAGAGACGGCCCTGTTAAACTGTGGTACATACCAATTGTGAAAACATTGCCTTCAAAAAGGCCTCATCACCATATAAGGAGGAGTTGTTGACTGACAAAATATATAAGATTCTGCTAATATCCCTGCCCCAGGGATGTGGGATGAAACCAAACTGCACATATGTAGTGGATGGACACTGATGCCAGCCCTGGATTGGTTCAGAAAGGCTACTCGAGATATATACTTCTTGCTAGCTTTGCAACCACTTGGGATTAGAAATTTCCAGAATCTGAACATTTTTTCTGTGAAATCAAAACTCAACGATTTCTACCACAACTAGTTTAAGAGCAATGTTGCACATGATTTGATTGGTCCATTTCTCTGTGGTTGCTGCTCTTCTTCTCTGGGTGGTGAAATAAATTGAGTTTCAATTGGTTTGTATAGTGCCTCAAAGATATTTGAAAATGGTCAGCATTATTAACTCAATAGATGCCAGGAGCCAAGTCAATCCTATTTGCCCTAAGGAAATGTGCCGACTTTGAGGAAGTTGATGTGTATTAAATTAGTGGCTTTTAATTATATCATGTCAAATTACTTTATGTCAATCATAATGTAGCTGAAACAGCAATTGATCTTGCAAGAACACTTCTATTCAAAACTAAATTCTGAGCTGCAGAGATATGAATTCAAAGAAATTTACAAATAATGCCTCAAGACTTGAAATCAGCACTGAGATAGTTAAGTTAAATATTTTATAGGGGCCTATGTAGGAATTTGACTCTATATACATGCCAAACAGTAATGAGAAAGGACTGGGAACGCTGTTTTCATGATCTGCCAACAACTGAAGGAAATTATAGCCTTTATGGAAATAGTTACCTAACTGAAACACAGTCAACATATGGAATTTATTAGTACCAGCAGAGACTTAACTGAATATCGGTCATGATTTGGCCTGTTTGATGAACTCATTTCCAAGGCAAATATGTTTCTCAAGCCATAGTGCCATTTTTGTTAAGTGAAAGATGGAAGAGCGTACGGTATGTTAGGTTTTATTGGTAGAAGGCTTAAGTTTCGGGTCCATGAGGTCATGCTGCAGCTGTACAAATCTCTGGTGCGGCTACTCTTGGAGTATTGCGTACAGTTCTGGTCGCTGCATTATAGGAAGAATGTGGAAACATTGGAAAGGATGCAGTGGAGATTTACCAGGATGTTGCCTGGTATGGAGGGAAGGTTGTATGAGGAAAGGCTGAGGGACTTGAGGCTGTTTTTGTTAGAGTGAAGAAGGTTAAGAGGCGACTTAATAGAGACATACAAGATGATCAGAGGGTTAGATAGGGTGGACAGTGAGAGCCTTTTTCCTCGGATGGTGATGGTTAGCATGAGGGGACATAACTTTAAATTGAGGGGTGAAAGATATAGGACAGATGTCAGAGGTAGGTTCTTTATTCAGAGAGTAGTAGGGGTGTGGAATGCCCTGCCTGCAACAGTAGTAGACTCGCCAACTTTAAGGGCATTTAAATGGTTATTGGATAAACATATGGATGATAATGGAATAGTGTAGATTAGACGGGCCTCAGATTGGTTTCACAGGTCGGCGCAACATCGAGGGTTGTAGGGCCTGTACTACGCTGTAAATGTTCTATGTCTAAGAATATTTCAAATGAACTTAGCACAAAAACACTGAGTGCATGCTCCTTTATTTTGGAGATAGATCTTTGTCCGCCACTTGGGAGTGATGAGTCACAGCAAATTGGTTTGCAATGAGAAAACCCACTTTATTAAAAATGAAATTGTCTAACATGATTACCGTGCTTTAACAAATCAAGGCAAGCTGAAAGTTGATATCTCGTGTTTTGAGGCATAAGAGGGCATGAGAATCTATCACAACTTAGAAAAGGGAGGAAGAAGAGAAAAAAGTTGTGATCATAGTGGATAGTCAGGAATGTCTCAGGTTCAATCCTTTGTCTTTGCTGAATCCATGATCTCAGTTGGAGAGGGAGAAAGGCTGCTGCAAAAAAGGCCAGTAACATTAACCTAAGGAAGTGTAATTCTATTGGGTCAACAGTTTTCATATCTCTCCCGGTTGGAGGTATGTATTTGCTATTGCTGGGTAGGGACATTGATTTAGATTGGTTATGATGCCAGGATACAAAGCCACCGGAATGGTCATGGCTGTCTTTGAAACCATCCTTCAGTGAGCAGACAACAACTTTGGGAGAAACAGCAAGGAGAAATGAAATTCAAACCTGATTCCATACAGTTTGCCATCCGTGATTAATATTTACAAGTACCCAACCCACCTTTATAGAGCAAAATGTGCAGCAGACTCTGGAAGTTTGCAGAAGGATATAGATAGTTTATGTGAATGGGCAAAGATCTGACCGATGGAGTACAAATGTGGAGTCATCCATTTTTGTAGGAATAACGGTAAAAAGGACTATTATTTTAACAGTAAAAAGTTGCAGCAAACTGCTGTGTAGAGGGACCTGGGTGTCCTTGTGCTGAAGGTCAGTTTGGATGTGCAGCAGGTAATTAGGAAGTCAAATGGAATTTTTTTCCTTCATTGTTAGAGGGATTGAATTTAATAGCAGCGAGATTATTTTACACCCATAAAGGGTGCTGGTGAGGCTACACTTGGAGTACTGTGTGTAGTTATGGTCTCCTTACTTGAGAAAGTGTGCACTGGCACTGGAGGGGGTACAGAGGTCATTCACTAAGTTCATTCTGGAATTAAGAGGGCTGGCTTACAAGGAGACACTGAGTATACTGGGATTATATTCATTAGAATTTAGAAGAATCTGGGGAGAATCTTATAGAAACATATAAAATTATGAAGGGAATAAATAAGATAGAAGCAGGGAGAATCTTTCCGCTAGCAGGCAAAACTAGAACAAGAGGGTATAGCCTCAAAATTAAGGGGAGCAGATTGAGGACTGGATAGAGGAGGAATTTCTTCACCCAAAGGGTTGTGAATGTGTTGAATTCCCTGCCCAGTGAAGTAGTTGAGCCATCCTCATTAAATGTTTTTAAAGCTAAGGTAGATTTTTTTGAACAGTAAAGGAATTAAGGGTTATGGTGAGATTGTGGGCAAGTGGGGCTGAGACCACGAAAAGATCAGTTATGCTCTTATAGAATGGCAGAGCAGGGTCGATGGGCCGGATGGCCTACTCCTGCTCCTGGTTTTTATATGCTAATCTTCTGACAGAAAATCTGGAAAAAAGTCTCTTTGATCTTCAAAGATTATTGAGCAAAGTTCTAAACTGGGGGGGCGGCACAGTGGCTCAGTGGTTAGCACTGCAGCCTCACAGCACCAGGGACCCGGGTTCAATTCCAGCCTCGGGTGACTTTCTGTGTGGAGTTTGCACATTCTCCCTGTGTCTGTGTGGGTTTCCTCCGGGTGCTCCGGTTTCCTCCCACAGTCCAAAGATGTGCAGGCTAGGTGGATTGGCCATGCTAAAAATTGCCCGTAGTGTTCGGGGGTGTGTGGGTTATAGGGGGATGGGTTTGGGTGGGATGCTTCAAGGGGCGGAGTGGACTTGTTGGGCCGAAGGGCCTGTTTCCACACTGTAGGGAATCTAATCTAATCTAATAATATGGGAGAAGGTGATGAAGTGGCAATGTCATTGGACTAGTAACTCAGACCCATAGACTATTGCTCTGAGGACGTGCCCCATGCCCTGACATTCAAAACCCACCACATCAAGTGAAGGATTTTAAATACAATTAGGATTTGTGGAATTGAAAGCTAGTCTCACTAATGATGGCCATGAAGCTATAATTGTTTGTCAGAAAACCCATGCCCCTTAAAGAAGGAAATCTGCCATCTTTACCTGGTTTGGCCTAATTGTGACTCCAGACCTGCAGCTATGTGGTTGATTCCTAACGGCCCTCTCAACTGGACCAACGAAGCCACTCAGTTCAAGGGCATCTAGGGATGGCAATAAATCATGGCTTTGTCAATGATACCCACACCCCATGAACAACTAAAAGAAACCAGCCGCTTGGTTGGTCAAACTGGACTACTTGTTTTCCACGGATGCCATTTCTCCTGAACATACTAAGAAATTTGCCCCCTCTCTGTTCATCACATTATTACTATCCAGGTCTAAATTAGTATAATTAAAGCCCTGTCTCATTATCATTCTTTGCTTCTGAACATCTCTTTATGAATTTCTTCATAAAGTTGCTCCTCCACATCTTTCCTCCCAGTTGATGAGCTACAGAATGTATCCAGTATGGTCATAATACCACTTTTGTGCCTTAACTCTAGCTATATAGATCCTGGCTAAATTTTACCAGAGATTGCATGTCAATTTTAGCAATTTTCATAATGGACTTCTTTCCATGACTCCTGGTGAATATTCTCAGTCTATCTACCCAAAACAACTCATTCCTTCTACATTCTGGAACTATGGTGTCAAGCTAGTCCCTGGTCAACAAATAGGCTGCGTTATACCAACACTCAGCCTCAGATAAGGTATTGTTTAATGCAGTCAGTGACCCACAGAGGGTAATCCTCACCTCATAGTAACCATTCCTGTAGGACATCCAACCCTTGAAAACAACCTCGAGCATGAGAGTATTCAAGCATATGAGCATTATGTGCATGGATATCTGGCCCAGACTTCAAAAATAAGTTGCCAATGATTCCAAATGACATGCACATTGATGAAGTGGAACTCTTTTTAATTGATGAAGTCAATTACATTATGTTCTAGTTATCTCAATGCATCATGTGTACTGTCAATCATTCCCTGCACCTTGGAGAAGCCAGCCTCATTGGCAAAGCCCACTGTCCTTCTCACAGGGAGACAATGAGACAAAGCTTTGCGATCTGGTACATATTTCATCTGTACTATTCTTGCAATATTTGTGGATTGAGGTATGAGATCCCACACAAGTCCCAGAACCTTGGAAGTTGCCAGTTGCATAGAAGTTTAGTGCAGATAACCCTTGGCAGCTACTGTGATTAGATAGCCACCTACCCCTCCCAATCACCAATGCCACCCAGCAGCTGACACAACTTTTAGACAGTGTCCCAGGAAATCTTTGGTCTGCACTGACACTGTACCTCATTCATCTGTAGGAAAAGCCATGAGACTACCTCCTGTATCTCCTTCACATCCTGAGGGCCCTTTAGCTGTGTCCTCTTCATGTGGAGAATCTTTAGCGTCTGCTAAAGATTGCTGCTCATCCTGAGCTTCCAGGTACACACATCCGCTCTCCCTTCATTGCCCTTACCTTTATGAACCACAATATAGCCATGGTAATCCGTCTGGTGATGCTTAGGGCTAATTAGCCTGAGTGGGGAATATCAGAATCAGAACAGCTCCTTATTCATGTGAGCAGTCAACATTTGCGCCACACGCAAATGATAGTTTAGCATAGTCCACAATACAGTGGGACATGGAGGACTCTGATAAACAGGGCCATGGAATGCATCTACATGGTATTTTGACATAGGGACCTGATGAATGCAGAACATGTCATATTGCAAAAGACAGTTGGAGATTGTGGATGCTGTATGAGTACTGAGAAATTGTGTTCTACCCCATGTCACCCAGGAAGGACAAAATTACATTTTCAAGCTTGTTGGTCAATGCTTACCTTTGAAGGTGACAGGAAATTTGTTCCATCTCCCTGTGCAGCCTAGAAAATCCTTTGTTATTTTTGTGCTTTTTGGCCCATAGATGTCACTATTAAGGCCATCACTAATTACTTCTGCTTCTCAGAGATGTCTATCTTCAATCTGTAATGACTAATGACATACTCAAGATTGTTTGTAATTAGGATTTGTATCTCATAAGTTGGACAAGTTGGACATTTTCACATGCAGGGGAAATATGATCAAAAATGTCTTTAAACTGTACTGCGTAAAAGCCTGATTAATGTGATTACCCCATGCATGGCCTCACAGACCTCACAAGTAGAGCCCACATGCTCAGAAAAAGAAAAGCATTGATTAGTCCCACTCTGGGCACGCTTGTAGCCAATTTCCATTTGCAGTGCACATTTACCATTCATATGAATATGGATGGCAGCACAGGCTTTGCTTGGCTCAGTGACTTGCAAACACAACCTGGCCATCAAGGTAACTGAGCTGTGCAGCTCCTTGACTGACTTACTTTGACTCCCTGGAGCTGCAGGCCTGAACCACTCCGTAGTTCTGTGATAATTCTGACGTCCTCAAGCAGCTGACCGACCATATCCAAACCCCTGGACTGATCGCAGACGCTGCCTTGGATGTTTTATGGGGATCCCATGACTGAAGGCCATCTGTCTCGACTTGATGAAAGACTATTGCCCTTAGACTTTGAGACATGACCATTTGGTTAATGCACATGTAATATGTCACGTAAACTACTGACACACAGTACAGGGGTGAGATTCATATTACAAAGTGACATACAGCAACATACCCACCATGTACTGACAGACAACCAGCACAAGGTGTCTGTCATTGTATCTGTGCTAAAGCGCAGGGCAATGTATTAGTAATGTGAGGCTTTAACCTCAGGATAAGGGGAAAAACTGCAAAGGCTCAAGACAAACTATCTCTATGGCTATAAATCAGGGATATGGTAAGCTTCCAAGTAGGAGCAATGACATAGAGTTTAAGAAGAATGAGGAGAATCCCTGACATGCAGCCTGATCCATCCATGAACTGGGTGCCTGTCCCTGCACACAAAGTGTCCTTGCAGTAGCATTCCAACGAGAGGTGCGAGTGTAGTCTAAACTGCAGCATGGAATACAGAACTGCCAGCGACATGCCTCAAGGGTGTGGTACCTGTCCAATGCACACATATTATAGGCAGGTATGCATATCACTGCCCAGGCAACATAACCTGAGATGTTGGTGACTGATGTCTAAGACTGGGGTCTGGAGAAGGGAGCAATGAGTTAAAATCAACAGGTAACCACTTCGTTGCTGTCTAGTTTATATGTCGCAGGTGGGAGATTAGGAAACTGCAAATTAATGAAACAAGATTAATTACTAATAAGATGTTAATGCGTGCTAATACGTAGGTTTGGGACTCTCAACATTCACTAGTGAGAAACCTGCCTCACGATTCGACACTTGTTTGAAAAATCTGACATTTTGCTCTTGAAGTCACAAAGTTCCTTTCTGCCAATCTCATACAATTTTCCCAATTTTCTCGCCAAAGCTTACATTGTTCAGGAGCTGGAAATTTTTCACCCTCTACCTTTGGTTCTTCTAAAAAATCCTTTCTATTTATCACTGTAGTCATCTCCCTAAACAACACTACCTTCCCTCCTCTTTCCTTCCTTACCTTTCTTGATTACCTTTTTTCCAGGGTTAATTGAAAACACAGCTTTGACTCTTTATGAATCTTGCCTCCCAATCTCCAATGTCACTGTCATTATATTTCCACGTGGCTGTGCCTGCAGCTCACCAATATTTTGTGCCACACATCACTCGGAGAGATGATGACACATTGATATGGCCATTGGATTAATAATCCAGGGGGCCAGGGACTGACATCGGAGCTCAGGTTTGAAACACACCATGGCAGATGGTGAAATTTGAATTTTTAAAACATCCAGAATTAAGAACATAGTAATGACCAGGAAGCTATTGTCAAGTGTTGTAAAAACCCATCCGGTTCACTAATGCCCAAGAAAGGAACTTTGTTGTCCCTGTATGAAGCTATATATCCAGGTTGTGGGCCAATCAAGGCACAATGCAGTGTGGATTGATTCTTAACTGCTTTCTGAAATGGTCTAGCAAGTCATTCAGTCATATCAAACAAATACAAAGTGTAAGGAAAGGAAAAAAATTGGATGAGCCACCAGACATCAACCTATACATTGGAACCAACAATAGGAAACATAGCCCTGTCAACCCTGCAAAGTGCTCCTCACTAACATCGCAGGGGTTATACCAAAATGGGACAGCACTTTCACAGAGTAGTCAGGCAACAGCACGACATAATCATACTCACAGCATCGTGTCTTACACATAATGTCCCAGACACCACCATCACCATTTGTGGATGGGTCTTGTCCAAACAGTAGGACAGACCCAGCAGAAGTTGGGGCACAATGATATACATTCAGGAGGGAGTTGTCCTGGGACTCCTCAATATACCCTGAAGTCTCATGGCTTCAGGGACACTTAGAGCAAACACTGAGGGTGGCAAGGACACAGATGAGTCTGGGTGGAGAACTTTGACATCCATCACTAAGAACATCTTGGCAGTCACAAGTGTGAAGCTTGTCCATGCCATGCTAATGACATTTTTAAAATATTAGACAGTACACTTCATTATCAAGACACATGTAATGGTAACCCGTTTAAGGAACTACAAAATTGTTATTAATTTCATTTCTAACTGAGCTAGTCAATTTCTAAAGGGCATAGTTGCTATAATAGGTCTGCAGCAATCGGTGAAGGAACCAACAAGAGGGAAAAGCATAGTTGACCTCATCCTTGCCAATCTACCTGCCGCAGATACATCTGTCAATGATAGTAGTGGTAAAAATGACCACTTATGTTACTGTTTTTACTTCTACACAAATCTCCGAAATTAATTGCACCATCTTTTTGAAACTGAAAGTCAATGCTGGGAGCATCATTAGCATGCAGTTTGGTATATGCAGACATTCAGACCACAACACACAGGGAACGTTGGTGACTACCACAGTATTTATTAAGAAGATGTCTCGTCATAACATGAGGATAAGCTCTAATATAGTGTGCGACACTCTAACTGTGCTAAATGAGACAAATGTCAACAGATCCAGCAGCTCTAGATTAGGTATCCATGTGGCACCATGGGCCATCAGTGGCAGCAGGAACCTATTTCACAATCTGCAATTTCATAGCGCATAAGACCACAAGACATAGGATCAGAATCAGGGTCTACTCCACCTCCTAATCATGGCTGATATGTTTTCCACACCATTCTCCTGTCTCCTCCCTGTCACTCTTGATCCCTTTGCCAATCAAGAACCTGTCCATCTCTGTCTTAAATACACTCAGTAACTTGACCTCCGCAGCCCTCTGTGGCAAAAAGTTCTAAGATTAACCACCCTCTGGCTAAGGAAATTCCTCATCATCTCAGTTCTAAAAAGTTGTCCCTTCATTCTGAAGCTGTGCACCCAAGTTTCTCGTCTCTCCTAATAGTGGAAACATCTTCTGCATCCTCACTCTTTCCGGGCTTTTCAGTATTTTGTAGATTTCAATGAGATTCCACTCCCTCCCCCAACTCCATATCCTTCTAAACTCCATTCAGTACAGACCCTGAATCCTCAACCATTCCTCATATGACAAACCTTCATTCTTTGGATCATTCTTGTAAACCTCCTCTTGACTTCCTCCAATGTCAGCGCATCCTTCTTTAGATACAGAGCCCTAAACTGCTCACAATATTCCAAATACAGTCTGACCAGAGCCTTATACAGCCTCAGAAGTATGTCTCTGCTCTTGTATTCTAATCTCAAACAAATGTGAATATTTCAATTGCCTTTTGAACTGCCAATTGAACCTGCATATTATTCTTAAGAGAATCCTCAACCAGAACTCCGAAGACCCTTTGTGATTCAGATTTTTGAAGCCTTTCCTCATTTTGAAAATAGTCTACACCTCCATTCTTCTGATGAAGTGCATACCCTTACACTTTCCAATATTGTATTCCATCTGTCAATTGCCTAGCCTGTGCAAGTCTTTCTGCAGCCTCCCTGCATCTTCAGTATGACTTGTCCCTCCACATAGCTCTATGTCATGTACAAACCAAGCAACAATACCCTCAGTTCCTTCATCCGGATTATTAATGTAGAATGTGAATTCCCCATTCTACCATTGGCAATAAGTCAAAGGATTGATCTTTATCAATGAAGTGTGCCGGAGGGCATGCCCGAGCCAGGAAGCCCCAGGTATGCCTAAAGATGAGGCATTAACATGATGAAGCTACCAAACAGGACTATCTGAATGCCAGACAGCATAAGCTGCAAGTGATAGATAGGGCTATGCTCAACAAATTGAGCTGATCTATGCTCTGCAGTCCTGCCATTTCAATTTGTGAATGATGGTGGACAATAAACAATTCAATGGAGGAGGAGGCTTCACAAATATATCCCATCTTCAATGCTGGAGGAGCCCTGCACATCAGTGTAGAAGATAAGGCTAAAGGATTTGTAATTATCTTCAGCTAGAAGTGCCAAGTGGATAGTCATACAGGTAACGTCTGTGAACCCAGTGTAAATCTTATTTCATTCCTTCTCAGCTTGGTTGTGACATAACACCTTATTGTTTCTTATTTTCATGCTTTCTTTCTTTCTATATCCTTCTTACAGCAACACAGATGTCAGTCTTCAGCCATTTTGATTTACTCCACATGATATCAACAAAAAGCAGGACAAATCCAATCTGGTTGATTATCACTCCATCAGTCAAATCCTGATCTTCAGTAGTAAAGAAGGGATGTGATTAACAGTGCTATCAGGCAGTTCTTGCTCAGCAGTAGTCAGTCAGTCATCGGCAGTCCCACAACAGACATGGATGACTCTCTGGGTTGCCCCGGGCCCACTCAGCTCCTGACGTCATTAGACCCTTGGTCCAAACATGGACAAAAGAGCTGAATTCCAGAGGTGACAGCCCATGATATCAGGGCTACCTTCGACCAAGTGTGGCACCAAAGACCCGTAACAAATATGGAATCAATATGAATCAAGGGGGAAACTCTCTGCTGGTTGGAATCATACCCAGCAAATAAGAAGGTGGTTGTTGTTGGTGGAGATCGGGCATCTCAGCTCCAGGACATTTCTGCAGGAGTTCTTAGGGTAGTGGCCTAGCCCTTACCATATTCAGCTACAAAGAAAATTGAAGTGTGGTGAGGGTGTGAGCAGATCAGAGGCTAGAAATTCCCCAGCAAGTAACTCACCTCCTGACTGTCTGAAGCCTGTACTTCATCTATGAGATATAAACCAGGAGTATGATGGAATACTCCCCACTTGCCTGCGTGGTGCAGCTCCAACAGCACACAAGAAGCTTGACACCATTCGGGGCAAAGCAGCCCATTTAACTGACATCACATCGACAAGCATCCATTCCCTCCGGCACCACCGCTCAGGAGCAGCAGTGTGTCCTAGCTACAGGATACGCTGAAAGAAATTCACCAAGGTTACTTAGACATTACCCTCTAAACCACTATAATCTGGAAGGATAAGGGCAGTGGATATGTAGGAACACCATCACCTACAAGCTCCCCGCCAAGTAACTTACCATCCTGACTTGAAAATATATCACCGGTCCTCAGTGTCACTGTGCCAAAATCTTGCAATCTCTCCCTGAATGCACTGTGGGTCTAAATCAAATGTACTGCAGTGGATCAAGAAGACAGGTTACCATCACCTTCTCAAGGGCAATCAGGGAAAAGTAGTAAATACTAAACTAGCAACAAAGCCTACATTCAGATGATGATTTTGTAACAAAATGAATGTCTGTACATGCACTGTAAACCCAATGTAAATCTTATTACATTCCTCCTCAGCCTGGTTGTGACATAATACCTTATTGTTTCTTATTTTCATGCTTTTTTTCTTTCGATATCCTCTTTACAATTTGTTACATCTTTTTCATGTTCCATTCCCTGTCAAATTAGTTTAATCGCACTCTTGCAGCAAGAGAAAACTGTTCCACAAGGACAGTGGTGCTGGTTTCGTTCAGGCGCAACCCGTCTTCCCAACTCATAACATCACTGAGGTTCTCACAATCAGCTTGATGAACTAAATGCAATGTTGACTCTTGCAGTACATATATATATATATATATATATAGTACCAAGTAAACACAGACAAAAGCATTTCAATTATAATTTTTATTATATGACCTGCAGTGTTTAAAAAAACTTCATTGTTAAATACTATTATAAATTTAAAAGTAAAATCCAAATGTCTGCTATGCCACTGCACCACATCCTGAAATGTCTCATTATTTTAACTGCTGTTTTTCTCTGTGAAAGGAAATTCCACCCATTTATTATAATTTTCTAAATTTGTTCTGTGGCAATCTTATAAAATTAATCTCTTTCTCCTGTGGTTATTCTTAGAGCTTTTTTTAAAATATATCATTTTTCCTTACAGGTTTTCTTATTGTTGGTCAGAAACACAAAAGTTCTGTAAAAGATAAAAATACACTTTTCCCTTTTACAAATAACCCCTATTATAGATAGGAACAGAAGGAAAGACTTGTCTTGATGTGGTATTTTGTGTTGCAATTTACAGTTCCAAAGTTGCGTATGTTAAACAGTAGTGCACCATTGTATTAAACATGTGCTGGATGTTATATCATTGCAAGAGGAAAGATCATTCTGTGAGGTCACTTACTGAAAAAAGGTTTGAGGTCGCCATACATGATTAACCCAAACCCATTCATTGCACAATTGCTGCTCACAGCCAACTCTATCCAGGTTTTCATCAGCTTCACACAACAGCAGAGGGGGTTACAGGAGGTCCCCATTTATGAACGTCTGATTTATGAATGCTAATGTGTAAGAATGCAATCCCAGTTTTAAACACTCGACAAATGAACATTTCCTGTCCCAACA
Organism: Stegostoma tigrinum; assembly: GCF_030684315.1. Taxonomy (NCBI): domain Eukaryota; kingdom Metazoa; phylum Chordata; class Chondrichthyes; order Orectolobiformes; family Stegostomatidae; genus Stegostoma; species Stegostoma tigrinum. The sequence goes on along the minus strand of NC_081355.1, from coordinate 84,967,548 downwards.
CTGTTGTTTTCCATTGTTCTGCATTGCTTTCCAACTTGCATACAAATTGACTTGCAAGCGGATTTCAGAGCAGAACCTGTTCATGAACCGGTGTCCGCCTGTACTTAAAAACAGTCCACACCTCTCAAAATGCAGCTACATTATGTCCACAAGAAATAGTTTAGATCGTGTAAAACTGAACATGATACTGAACATTTTTAAAATGCCACTACACATCCACACAAGCACTGGCATTCCTTAGATGACCTTCAAGATTTTAGGCATTTAGCATGGATGTATCAGATAAGGGAAATCTGGGCATTGCAATTCACTGTCAAGGATCTTGAAGTCCTGGTATATAAGGTGGTGCAGAGAAAGGGTGTCCTCTTCCTCCAGAAACACATTACAGTGATGTCTCTTAATGTAGCTGAGGAGTAAATGCCCGGGCTGCTGGCATTCAGAAGCCTGCTGGAGATTAGACACCAGCTCAGCCCTAGGTAGGAGATGACCCTGTGTTCACAGCAATCCAGGACTTTCACCACATTCACAGGGAGGAACAGGAGCAGGCAGTTACATGGGGGCAATGGGCAGGTGGACTTTGACCTTATTCTACATGTCTCTTCCTCACAGGGAGTCAGAGCAGTTCCAGGAGATATTCAGTTGAAGGACGAAACACACACAGGCCCTGATAAAGAAATCTCCTGGCAGGACACTCCAGAGGTAGCCAGGTCCTTCATCTCCACCTGACTTGTCCCACTCAGGCCTGTGAGAGTTCACCTTGGAGATGCTGTGTGTCTGGGCACTATCAACACAAACATCCCCAGAATCACCCAACCAAGCTCCAGGGCCAGTAAAATGGTCAGGAAAGAAAGAAGAAGATCTTTTGACAGTACATTAGTGATGCGTCTGACACTTCACTTTACATTAAGGCTCACATTTTGAGTATATGTGCACTATTCTACATCATCTCTTTGTTTGAATCTCTGTCTAGCTACTAATGAAACTGTCAGCCTTGATCTGTACATGATGTTCCAACTTCAGAAGCTGCACCATGGCCTTTACCACAGAGGGTTCATTGAGAGGTAGAACAGATGTGATGGTCTGAATGGCCTACTTCTGTTCCTGTATTATCATGGCCTTGCTTGAGTTCTAATATGATTTTCTCAGATTTCTTGCCATAGCCTAAGTCATTCAGGTATCTTTTAAGGTTTCACCCACGGAGGCAGCAAAATGCTCTTCACCTTCTCAATCTCTGAGTTGTTCATTTGTTATAAGACCTTGTATTATTCTTTTAATCATTCCCTCACTGTGAAGACAAGTGACCAAATGAAGATATTCCAGTAACTTTTACACATACCACCACGTTTTTTACTGAGGAAATGTTCTTTTCTTCAGACCACTTGCACTATGCTCAGCAGAAAATGGAAATTCAGATCCCACAGACAGCCCAAGGCTTTCAGGCTCTCAGATAGTGTTGAAATTCTAAAGACGGTTTTGGATTTTGACTCTGAGGCAAGATTGTTACCAATTACATTGGGTGACACTAAAGGGAGTTGCATCAAAGAGAGGAAAGTTATAAGACTTCCTGAATATTGGAAAATAAAATAAATACAGAAAGGCAAGAAGGGTTGGAAGAGAAGGGAAGAAATTGGAAACAAACTGGTGCTGGAGTCTTCTTAATTGGTGAAGGTTTCTACCAAATAATGTGACCCTGTGTTCTTGGATTCTGACCAGACTAGCAGAAGAAACACGTAGGAAACACCACCAGGTAAAAAATGAACATTCAGATCACAAGCTTTTTCTTGTTGGTGATCGGATAATGCAGTGCTGACTGCCACAGCCACCTCACCAGATGTGAGATATTCACTTACTGGGATTCCTAGCCTTGGTGCCAACAAACTGTTGAGAAATTAAGCTGCACATTACTATTTGTGATATTGCAACTTCCAAAGGCTTGAAAATGCAGATCCGAAATGCTCACATACTTCAAGTTCCCAGGACAATATTCTAATAAAGGGATTTATTTGCCCATGTACACCAGCAGATCAGATATTTTATGACAATCAATCTGTGAGAAACACAAACTTGAGGCTACCATTACCATTCTAAAAGCCAAACTCCAGCCTATGCCTTACTTTAAGTTGAACGTACTCTGATTAGCATGAGAAACAGTTCACCAGTGAAACCTTAAAGGGAATGATAAACTACTTGCGGGTTGGTTGCTGGTTTATTTATTCTGGCGTTTAGTATGATTTTACATGTTTTTGAAGCTTTTCTATACTTAGCTAAAGTTTGTACAGTACATAGGAAGTGGACTGGCTTACGCTGAACTACTCCGTGTCAATGTAAACATTTATACTGAAACAAGTATTTTCCAGATATGGGTGGCCAGGTACGGCTTCCTCTGAAAATTGGGAATGACTGAAAAAAAACGAAGAGATGCCATGCAGAAGAGATACTTGAAGAGGGAGGACAACAAGGCTTACAACAGGACACCAGAGATCTTGAAGGATCTTAATCCCTTTCTTTAACTGCAAAAGCACCCAATGCCTGAAATGTCTTCCTCTTGGGGGAGGATGGAATTGAAATCTGTCCATTAATGCAACCGCAACTAGAACTTCAAAGAGGAGTAACCACCGGTGATTGTCGAGGTGACCATGGTCCTTTATGTTTTGAGGCAGGATTCTCCTAGCTGCTGTTGGAGTTCTAAGCAACAAATTGTAGCATATTAATCATGGGGGAGGTCACTCAGTCTTTCTTTATGCAGCTCCATCACATTTCCTCTTAATGCTGACATCCCACGAATGAATCATTTTAAACCAAAGATTCAAGCAGAGTGCAAGGATTGGAGTCTGCCCCATGGTGCCGATTATCATTGACTGCACACACATCACCTTGCATGGGTCTCAAGTGAACTAGGGCACTTTCCTGAGCAAACAGTCATTCCACTCCTCTAACGTGCAGCCAGTTTGTGGCTACAGGCGGCGCATCATGTCAGTGAACACATGGTTTCCTGGCTGTACATGTGGTTCCTTCATTCAGAGGGACTTTTTGTTCTTTGTGCCACTTCCATTTGATCTGGCTAATTAGTGACAAGGCATATCCACTTATAACATGGCACATAGGTCCTCAGGTAGTGTTGTAGAATAGAGGGAAAGAGTAGTTTAGGTACATAATTCTTTCAAGTTTGTTTTCATAGCTATGCAGGATGGTTAAAAAGACATTTAGCATGCTTGCTTTCATTGCTCAGTCCTTTGAGTCTAGGAGTTGGGAAGTCATGTTGGGGTTGTACAAGATATTGGTGAGGCCTCTCCTGGAGTAGTGTGTCCATTTCTAGCCACCCTGCGATAGGAAGGATATTGTTAAATTGGAGAGGGTTCAGAAGAAATTTACCAGGATGTTACTGGGTATGGAAGGTTTGAGTTGTAAAAAAAGGCTGGATAGGCTGGGACTTTTATCACTGAAGCATAGGAGTTTGAGAAGTGACCTTATAGAGGTTTATAAAATCATGAGGAGATCAGATAGGGTCAATGGTAAGTGTTTTTTTTTCCCTAGGATGGGGGATTCCAAGATCAGGGGCACATTTTTAAGGTGAGTGGAGAGAGATTTAAAAAAGGCATGAGGCAAAATTGTTACCCAGAGCATGGTTCACATGTGGAATGAACATTTTGAGGGCATGGTGGATGCGGGCATGGTTACAATGTTTAAAAAGACACTTAGGTATGCACGTGAATAGGAAAGGTTTGGGCGGAAATGGGCCAGGAGCAGGCAGGTGGGACTAGTTCAGTTTGGGATTCTGTTCAGCATGGATTGGTTGGAACAACGGGTCTGTTTCCGTGTTGTACAATTCTAAGACTCCAGCCCACAGCTCAAGCCTACACTTAGAGTTACCCTGTCACAAGGAGCATTACGGAGCACACCATTAGCATCTTCAAGCAATGCTTGCACTATCTGAACGAAGCTGAATCCCATTTTGCTGAGTGGTACCAGTATTTGAGGTAGAGTGCTGCACAACATAAAAATAAACAGGGAAGAGTTCTTATGAGAAGCTGAGGAGAAGGAACACGAGGAATAGGAGGAGGTGAAGTAGAAGCTATTGGAGCACGATGAGGAGAAACATGAAAAGGGAAGGAAGCTACATGATAGACAGACCTTTCAGCCTAGAATCCATGTGATTAAATAAATGCTGCAAGTTACCAATAACCACTAACACATCTCCTTGTTCAGCTTCAGAACCACACTCCTTACTTTTCACAGAGTCATAGAGTCATGCAAAACAGAAACACACCTTTAGGCCCAACTTGTCCATCAGGTTTTCCAAACTAAACTGGTCCCATTTGCCTGCATTTGGCCAAAAATCCTCCAAATGTTTCCTATTCATGTACCTGTCCAAATGTCTCTGAAATGTTATCACTGTATCTGTATCCATCACTTCCTTTGGCAGTTCTGACTTTACGTCATCCTCTACTCCACAACATCAAAATTTAAAAAAACACCAGAAAAGGAAGACGATAACCCAGTTTTATAAGTTTGCTTAATAATACATTTGAAGATTAAATTAATTACACTTGCATACTCCATTGAAAAGATTCTATACAGCTAGGATTGAGCTTAATTTGATCGGAGGCTGGCAGACTGAGTATGAAGGGCCAACCTCCAGCTTCCTGCCAACCTCCACCATCTGACCAGGGGCTACAGTTATTTCAGTTCCAGGCTGGGTAAGAAGCAGTCAGCCTAGCCGACCGGTTAACCAGGCGTGGTCAAGCTACCAGTTTGGCCAGGGCAGGGGGGGGGGGGCATGTATGATTTCCGATCATATGCAGGGATGTGTATATTACCAAAAGGCCGACTTTAGGCTGGGATGGGGGGGTGGGGAGAAGGGCCACGTGGTGTGTGACCGGTGGGACCAGCCCCCTGCCTTTCGTTTCGGAACCCTAACACCAGAAAACCCCGAAGCAACCTTTCCTGTGAGGAGTCTGGGTGCCGGGAGCCTGTGCTGTGCTTTGCCAGCAGCAATCATTGTGCTCCAGCTTCTGGATTCCCAGCCTCTGGCCAGCAACTCTCCTTGGGCTAGCCTACCATGTCCCAGATTCTAATCCTGGTGACCACTCTGCTGCCTGATTGCTGGAATATCCAGCTTTATTTTCCCTTTTTAGGTTGCGGGTTTGCCTCCTCTCCCCTTTTTGAATTTGTCCAAAAAGAAGAAGATTCCTGCCTTGTTTTCATGCATCTTTGCTTCGCCAGGAGTACCAAAAAATATTTCCCAGTGCCTATTGTTTTGAAGAGAGGCATTGATCATTTTCCAGGTGAGGAGTTTATAGACGGCCTTAGACCGTCCGATGACAGTGCATCCACATCCAGTGCTGTTGTGAATTGGTCATGGCAAATGGATGACTACAACGGGCAGCCATTGCCTCTCCCACCCAAAAACTGCCAACCAGGCCAGTAGAGTGTTTTATAATTATGCACTTTTGGGATGTAGGCATCACTGATGGGACAGCATTTATTGCCTGTTCCTTGTTGCCTTTGAGGAGGCAATGGTGAGCTATCATCTTGAACCGCTGCCTGTTATAGGTTGACCCAAAATGCAATTAGGGAAGGAATTCCGGGATTTTGACCCAGGGGAGTGAAGGACAGCAATATATTTCCAGGTCAGAATTGTGCGTGGCTTAGAGGAGAACTTGGCGGTGGTGGTGTTCCCATATATCTGTTGCCCCTGTCTGACCGTAGATGTGGAAGGTACTGTCTGAAGATTTTTGGTGAATTTCTGCAGTGCATCTTGTAAATAGTACACACTGCTGCTATTGAGCGTTAGTGGTGAAGGGAGTGAATGCATGTGGTCATAGTGCCAATAAAGCGGGCTGCTTTGTACTGGATGGCGTCAAGTTTCTTGAGTGTTGTTGAGTCAGCGCTCTTCCATGAAAATTGGGAGTACTCCATCATGCTCCTGACATGTGCCTTGTAGATGGTTGCGAGGCTTTGCAGAGTCAGGATGTGTGTTACTCACCACAGTATTCCTAGCTCCTGACCTTGAGAATGATAACACCTTAGATATTGATAGTGGGGGAACTCAGTAATGATAACTTCATTGAATGTCAAGGGGTGGTGGTTGGATTGTCCCTTACTGGTGCTGGTAATTGCCTGGCATTTGTGTGATATGAATGTTCCTTGCCATTTGTCAGCCCAAGCCTGTATACTGTCCAGTTCTTGTTACGTTTGAACATGGACTGCTTCAGTATCTGAGGAGTTGCAAATTCTGTTGAACACTGCACAATCATTGGCCATAATCCCCACTTCTGACCTTATGATGGAGGGAAGGCCATTGATGAAGCAGCTGAAGCTGGTTGGGCCTAGGACACTATCCTGAGGAACTCCTGCAGAGAATCTTGGAGCAGATATGATTGACCTCCAACAACCTCAACTATCTTCCTATGTGTCAGGTATGACTCCAACCACTAGAGAGTTTGTCCCCGATACACATTGATTCCAGTTTTACTGGAGCTCCTTGATGCCACACTCGGTCGAATGTAAAAGGCTGTCACTCTCACCTCACCTCTGGAATTCAGCTCTTTTGTCCATGTTTGAAGCCAGGCTGTAATGAGTTCAGGGTTTGAGTGGCCCTGGCGGAACCCAAACTGTGCGTCACTAAGCAGGTAGGAACTAATTACCGCAGATACTGGAATCATACTGAAACAACAAATGCTGGAGATCACAGCGGGTCAGACAGCATCCATGGAGAGAGAGCAAGCTGACATTTTGCATCTAGATGACTCTTCATCAGAACTGAATTTAAGTGTGAAGGGAGCATCATTTGTGCAATAGTTTGGGGGGTGGAGGGGCAGGCAAGGGGTATGCTGGGGGTAGTTGTGGAGGGTGCCAGTGAAGAAAAGATGTTGATAGTTCAGATTAGGTGATCTGAATGTGCGAATGGCAGAACAATGATATGTGTAGCTGCTAGACTTGAAAGGACAGTTAGTGGGTTCGGGGGCAGCATTTCACCTGTACATTTTCCAGCCTTGTATACTGTATTTGCTTAACCCAATGTGGCTTCCTCTACATTGGAGAAAGCAAACACAGACTGGGTGACCACTTTGCAGAACACCTCCGGTCTGTGTGCAAGCATGACCCCAACCTTCCCATAGCCGGTCATTTTAGCGCAGTTTCCTGCTCGCATGCCCATGTGTCTGTCCTCAGCCTGCTGCGATGTTCCAGTGAATCACAGCACAAACTGGAGCAGCAACATCTTATCTTCAGCCCAGACACTTTACAATCTTCTGGGCTTAATATTGAGTTTGAGACAAAAAAAAACTGCAGTTGCTCGAATCCAAGGTAGAAAAATAAGATGCTGGAAGAGCATAGCAAGCCAGGCAGCATCTGGAGGAAAAGAGAAGTCAATGTTTCGAGTATCACCCTTCTTCAGGACTGGATGTGGGGTAAGGGGGAGTTGCACTTAAAGAGAGGGGAGAAGGTGGGGTAGGGGTGCAGTAGAATTGTGGTGATAAGTGGAGACTGGTCTGAACTGATTGATCAATAGGAGAAATAAATCTGGTTGGTGTTGGTAGGGAGGGTCAGTAGGCGGAATAGAAGGGAGTAGATGGAACGGAAAAGGGAGCCAGGGATGATGTCATGGTCGGCAGTAGATTCTTAATTCCAGATTTTTATTTGAATTCAAATCCACTATTTGCCATGGCAGGATTCAAATATGGCTCCTCAGGACATTACCTATGCCTCTGGATTAAAAGTGTAGCAATAACACCACTAGGCCATCAGCTTCACATTATGGTTATATAAGAAATTGGTAAGGCCACTTCGGAATACTCCATTCAACTGTGGTCTCCCTGCTATAAGAAAAATGTTCTGAAACTTGAAAGGGTTCAGAAAAGGCTTACAAGAATGTTGCCAGGGTTGGAGGGTTTCAGGTACAGGGGGAGGCTGAATAGGCTATTTTCCCTGAGATGTAGGAGGCTGAGGGGTGACCTTATCCAAGTTTATAAAATCATGAGGAGGATAGATAAGGTGAATAACCAAGGTCTTTTCCCCAGTGTCAGGGAGTCCATAACTAGAGAGCATAGGTTTGAGTTGAAAGGGGAAAGATTTAAAAGGGACGTAAGAGGCAACTTTTTTCACACAGAGGGTGGTACATGGATGGAATGAGCTGTCAGACAAAGTGGTGGATGCTGGTATAATACATTTAAAAGGCATCTGGATAGGCATATGAATAGGAAGGGGCCAAATGCTGGCAAATGGGACTAGATTAATTTAAGATATCTGGTCAGGATGGATGAGTTGGACTGAACGGTCTGTTTCCATGCTGTACATCTGTATGACTCTATGACTCTTGCATGAGGGATTTGAACACAATATCGTACGTTTGCAGACGATGCAAAAATAGTTGGGAAGGTAAATAGTGCAGATATACAGAGGGATACTGTCATGTTACATGAGTGGGCGAAAAGGTTATCAGATGGAATATAATGTGAGAAATTTGGTCAGAATCATAGAGGAGTTGAATATCAACTAATTTGGAAAAGACTACAGAAAGCTGCAGCATAGAGGGACATGGGGATCCTTGGCCACACATCTCAAAAATCGGGCATCCAGGTTCAGCAGGTAATAAGGAAGGCAAATCAATTGTTGGCCTACATTTCAAAGAGAGGGCAGTATTAAAGAAGGGAGGTCTTGCTAAAACTACACTAGGCACTTGTCAGACCACAGCTGGAATGCTGTGAACAGTTTTGGCCCTCCTGCCTGAAAAGGTGTACTGGCTTTGGAGAGAGTACAGAGAAGGTCTACTGGGCCGAGCTAAAGTATCCAGGGATTATCTTATAAGAAGACGTTGAGTAGGTGGAACCTGTACTCATTCAAGTTTAGAAGAATGAGAGAAGATCTTCTTAAAACATATTCTATGGATTCTATGATATGTAGGGATTCTATGAAATCTTCTATGAATTAGATTCTTAGGAATATTGATAGGGTAGATGTAGAAAGATTATTTCCCCTTGCGGGGAGGCCTAGGATCAGTGAGCATAATCTCAGAATAAAGGGTCACCCATTTTCTATCCATGAAGCAGAAATTAACTTAGTAACTGAGGATCATGATAAAAAGGCAGACCTGTGAGTGTTTAGTGCGTTTCAGATCATGGGATATCCCAAAGCACCTTACATCCAGTGACTTTATTTTGAACTGATGACCTTGTCATAATGTAACAAATACAGCAGCCAACATCTTTTTTTTCTTTTTTTTGTGAGAGGCAAGCATGAAGGCCAGAATTGTTGTTTATCCCTTTGGTCCTTAGAAAGTTGGTAGTGAGCTCCCTTCTTGATCTGTTCTATCACATGTGGCTGGGTACACACAAAGCACTATCAGACACAGCATACATCCAAAAAGTAACAATGCCACAATGGCCACATACTCTGTTGTTGTGATGTTGATTTATAGATAAATATTGACATGAACTCCAGTAATAACCACCCCCAGCTCTTGTTCTTTGAGATGTTACCATCAGGTGAGAGGTCAAACGAGGTCTTAGTTTACATCTCATCTAAAAGACTGCACCTTGGGGGAGGCAACAGTATTACCACTGGACTGTTACTCCAGACCCCAGACAACGTTCTGGGGACACAGATTTGAATCTCACCACAGCAGATGGTGAAACTTGAATTCAATAAAAAGAAAATATCTGGAGTTAAGAATCTAATGATGACCATGAATCCATTGTCAATTGTCAGGGCGAAAACCCGTCTGGCTCACTAATGTCCTTTCGGGAAGAAAACTGCCATGCTTACTTGGTCTGGCCTACATGAGGCTCCAGACCCATAGCAATGTGATTGACTCTTAACTGCCCTCCAGGCAATTAGGGATGGGCAATAAATGCTGCCTAGCCAGCGATACTCTTGTACCATGAATGAATAACAAATAAAACCTTCAAGAAGGCAGCACTTCCTCAGCTTCAGTCATGATTTTTCTACTCATGTTCCGGAGTAAACTTGAATACGTAGCCTTCTCGCTTAGACTATACCTGACCATGCCTTCACCTAATAGAAAACTATCCCTCAACATAAGTTGACAAATAGTTTCCATGTCCTGCATGTTGACTTGTACTCTGCCTTTTCTCTACTCATTCAAAAAATTTACTTCCCATGTCTCTCACTCAGTTTCTGCCCTTGCTGTTCAAATGTTCTCTTTTGCTTTCTCATTCATTGTTTCTGTTTGGTTCATTAAATTACCTTTGCTTTCCCATCTAGCCTTCTGTGTTCTTACTTTGATTCTTTGCTTGCATTCACATTCTCGCTGATCACCACTTCATACCTAATTTCTAAAGTTTGAGAGTGCCAGCGTCAATCAAAAATTCAAAATGTGAACATCCACCAAAAAGGAAAGACATAATTATATCTTAAAAAACATATGAAAGTACACTAATTACTTTTATTCAAAATAATTATTCCAAACACTCCTGATCCCAATTATTTTTACATCTTGTTTCTTCATTGGGTTTTGTTTTGTACATTGCTAGCAACATAGAGATGGAAGAGTTAGAGATGAAAAGAAAGAGTTTAGTGTTTTTATAAGGCATGAAATATAATTGTTTTTGGCTGCTCACACTGGATTTTTAGTTTGTTCTGGAATTTTTCCAATAGTCTCAAGCTTGGATTTGCAGCATTTCAACTGTAAGACAGACGGTGGCTGACTTATTATGACTGCTTTTCCAGTGTCTGGATTTTAATTAAAGAGGTGGAGATATATGGAAATTTACATCTTTTTCCCCAATCTTTCACTCGAAGGTTACCATGTCACTCCTGAGGCCTACAAGTCCACCATGAGCTGCAATGCTGGAGTGGCATAGTAACTATAGAGTGAAAGACTGGGGGAAAAAAATGGAAATTTCCATATATCTCCATCTCTTCAACTAAATCCAGACACTGGTGAAGCAACCAGAATAAGTAGATTTTAAGACCATTGACTCTTGCAGGACTTTACAACTGAACCTGATCAGACCTCATCTATTGCTATTGGAAAAACTTCCAGCATCAATCACTGTTTAGTAATCGAATGAAAATCAAGTGAAAACATGGAAACAGAGAAGATAGGCACAGGAGTAGGGCTTTTGATCACTCAGCTTGCTCAGCTGTTCAATATGATCAAGGCTGATCTTCGAGCTCATTACCCTCATCTCCCACTTACCCAGCCCCCTGTGTCCCTTGATTCTGTTAACCACAAGAGCTATTTCAACATCCTTCTTGAAGACAAGTAATTTTTTGGCCTTAACCACTTTCTGTGAATTCCTCATCTTAGTCTTTACAAGTTTTACCCCTTATCCTTAAGCAAACCCCCGGTTTTGGACCTTTCCACCATTGGGATCATTCTTCCTGTATCTAACCTGTATAGACCTGTTAGAATTTTATGCATTTCTACGAAATACACCCTTCATTCTTCAAAAGTAGACTGAATACAATGCTAACTCACTCAATTTCTCCCCGTATGTCAGTCCCACTATCCCAGGAATTAATTCAGTAAACCTTCACCGCACTCTATTGCAAGAATATTCTTCCTCAGATAGGGAGACCAAAACTGCAAGTAATATTCTAGGTGTGATCTTACCAATTGCCCTGTGTAATTGCAATGAGATCTCCCTGTTCCTGTATTCTAATCATCTCACCATGAAGGCTAACACAAAGTTTGCCTTCCTTACTGTCTGTTGCACCCATGTACTTACTTTCAGCAACTAGTGCAAGAAGACAACCAAGTTCGCACTGAACACTCCCCCTCTCTCAATTTACAGTCATTTAAATAATCATCTGCCTTCATATTTGTGTCACTAAAGTTGAAAGCCTCAATTTGTCTACATTATACTGCATCTACCATGCATTTTCTCACTCACTCAACCTGTCCAGATCACACTGCAAGATCGCTGCATCTTCCTTATAGCTCATGCTTCCACCCAACTTTGTGTCATCGGCAAATTTTGAGATAATACCTTTAATTTCCTCATAGAACATAGAACACACAGCGCAGAACAGGCCCTTTGGCCCTCGAAGTTGCGCCCGACCTGTGAACTAATCTGACCCTCTCCCCCTACGCTCTGGCATCATTATCCATATGCTTATCCAAGGATTGTTTAAATGCTCCTAATGTGGCTGAGTTAACTACATTGGCAGGCAGGGCGTTCCACGCCCTTACCATTCTCTGAGTAAAGAACCTGCCTCTGACATCTGTCTTAAATCTATCACCCCTCAATTTGAAGCTATGTTCCCTTGTACAAGCTGATGTCATCATCCTCGGAAAAAGACTCTCACTTTCCACCCTATTTAATCCTCTGATCATCTTTTATGTCACTATTGAATCCCCTCTTAGCCTCCGTCTCTCCAATGAGAACAGACCCAAGTCCCTCAGCCTTTCTACATAGGGCCTGCACACCAGACCAGGCAACATCCTGGTAAATCTCCTCTGTACCTTTTGCACTGCTTCCACATCCTTCCTGTAATGGGACGACCAGAACTGCATGCAATATTCCAAATGAGGCAGCACTGGAGTTTTGTACAGTTGCAGCATGGCATCACGGCTCCAGAACTCAATCCCTCTACCAATAAAACCCAACACACCGTAAGCCTTCTTAACAGCACTATCAACCTGGGTGGCAACTTTCAGGGATCTATGTACATGCACACCAAGATCCCTCTGCACATCCACACTACCAAGAATCTTTCCATTGACCTAATATTCTGCCTTCCTATTATTCCTCCCAACGTAAATCACCTCACATTTATCCGTATTAAATTCCATTTGCCACCTTTCAGCCCAATTCTGCAGTTTATCCAAGTCTCCCTGAAACCTGCAACATTCTTCCACACTGTCCACCACGCCACTGACTCTAGTGTCATCTACAAACTTACTAACCCATCCACCTATGCCTGCGTCCAAGTCATTTATAAAAATGACAAACAGCAGTCTTCCCAAAACAGATCCTTGAGGCACACCACTAGTGACCTGACTCCAGGTTGAATATTTTCCATCAACTACCACTTGTTGCCTTCTTACAGTAAGCCAGTGTCTAATCCAAACTGCTAAGTCTCCCTCAATCCCATGCCTCTGTATTTTCTCCAATAGCCTACCATGTGGAACCTTATCAAAGGCTTTACTGAAGTCCATGTACTCCATGTCAACTGCCCAACCCTTATCCACATGGTTGGTCACCTTCTCAAAAAACTCAGTGAGGCTTGCGAGCCATGACCTGCCCTTGACGAATCCATGCTGACTACCTCCAATCAAATTGTTGCTTGCTGGATGATTATAAATCCTATATCTTATAATCCTTTCCAAAATTTTTCCTACAACAGACGTAAGGCTCACAGGTCTATAATTACCTGGATCATCCCTACTGCCCGTCTTGAACAAAGGCACAACATTTGCAATCCTCCAGTCCTCTGGTACTAAACCTGTAGACACTGAGGACTCAAAGTTCAAGGCCAAAGGCTCCACCACCTCCTCCTTAGCTTCCCAGACAATCCTCGGAAAAATCTCATCAGGCCCAGGGGATTTATCTACTTTCACACCCTCTAGAATTGATAACACCACCTCCTTACTAACCTTAATCCTTTCAATTCTCGTAGCCCGTAACTCAGTCATCTCCTCTACAATATTCTCCTGTTCCTCAGTGAACACAGATGAGAAATAATCTTTTAACACCTCTCCAATCTCCACAGGGTCCACACACAACTTCCCACGTCTGTCTTTGACTGGCCCTATTCCTACCCTGGTCATCCTTTTATTCCTCACATACCTGTAGAAAGCTTTAGGGTTCTCCTTTATTCTACCTGCCAATGTCATCTAAGTCATTAACATATACTGTAAATAGTTGGGGTCCTAGTGCTAATCCCTGCCGTACCCCAATAATCCTTGTCTGCCATTCAGAAAAAGACCCGTTTATTATTGCTCTTTGTCTCTTGCCTGTTTACTACTTTTCTGTCTGCCTCAATCCACTGCTCCCCATCCCATGCACTTCAGTTTTACTTATTCTTCTTTTATCTGGGACTTTATTGAAAGCCTGTTGAAAGTCTAAATAAACTACATTCACTGGCTTCCCTGATTAACTCTATTTATTACATCCTTGAAGAAATCCAGCAGATTTGACAAGCATGACTTCCCTTTTGTAACTCCATGCTGAAACCTTGATAATGGGCTCCAGCAACATCCCCACTACGATCTCAAACATGAGGTCTTAAACTTATCAAAATTTAAGATGACCATCCCAAAACTGTGTTACGATCTTTACAAAAAGAGCCACCAATTGTCCTTAAGTCAAGGTAAAAGACTTTTAACTGTTTTAGCTATTACTTTGAGGGTTTTCAATTTCAGGCTACAGTAAGTGAGGAAGACCTATTCACATCTCCAGGGGAACCAAAGTCAAGGAATTTCTGTGTACTCTTGTAAATAATCATTAAATTTGAATAAAAGGTCTCTTGCGATCTCATCCTGAGATGAGTACAATCTAGTCATATTAGCTCAATGCTCCTGATTAGTTATTTAACTGCTAGGGAACTCATGGTAGTATTCAGGGTCCATTATGAAGGCACATTAGCCTTCTTTACAAAATATTCAATATTATTAATGCACAGTGACATTGAAACTTTTGCAGAACTCTGGCATAGGTTTTGGCACCAGACTTCTTGTATTGGCTTTGACATGAACCTGCTTCCATCCTCTCCTCCACCACAACATCATGTCTCTATTGCTTTCTACCTCCTGGACTGAACCTTCCAGGGCTGCCTCAGAGAACTAATGATCTTTCTTTCTGTCTGATACTTGGTTGGAACTCTTTACCTTTGTTAGAAGAAACCTGTGATTCAGCTTCAATACCCACTGCAGTCAGAACAGATCTCCACTTTAAAAGGCAAAAACAGAAATAGCTGATGAAACTCAGCAGGCCCGGCAGCATCATGGAGAGAAATCAGTCAATGTTTTGGGTCTCATGACCCTTCTTCAGAGCTTCAGGTCGTTTAAGAGATGCAGACTGGCATTAAGAAACTAGTTTAAGTCAGGCTAGGCCACCCACAGGTCTGAGCAAGTGTAATGCTCACCACAATTGTGGGGGGATAAAGATTACTAGGTTTATGAATTGTGTGCCGTGGTTGGACATCTGCAAATCAATCCTACCAAAATGTTAGCCTTAGACAATCTATTATTCATTTAATTTTCTCAGTGTAATGGTTGTGTATGCGACAGGCAGAATTCATGTACCACACAAACCATCCCACATGTTTGAACACACCACTCTTCTTAGTTTATTGCATTTTGTTACCTACCATTCCCATGAGCCTTGGTCTTGCAATTGAGCAGGGAGATGGCTAGTTTGTTGGAACTGGGAACTTCACTTCCTTCATTTATGATCTTTATCAGGAGGGGAAAGTAAAACGTCCAGGAACGGGGATATCTGGCCTTAGGAGTTATTGCAGTCTCATACATCAGCGGGATGCTGCCACCATAGATCAGGCCAGACATATCTTGATATCAACAGAGGAATGATAGACGAAAAGTAAACAATTTTCAGTGTGGCTTAATCCTGGCTTATTTCGAGAGAACCCGCCCAAGTCGCATTTACTGAACTGTCTCTCTTTATATTTGTGATAGATACCCCAGCAGAATCCACGTGGTGCAGGAATCTCCAAGTGGATTTCCTCCGATATCGATGGGAAAAGTCAAGGATAATAAGATACTCAACTTTCATGGATTTTCAAGATCAGTAACTGTTACAAATATTGCACAATTTAAATTCAATTCATTTGTCTTTTGATTTCTCATTCTCAATATTTAATTGCCTATTCTGCCAGACTGTCTGCTTATTTGGGGTTATGATGTGTTGACTCCAGCCTTACTGTATTCCTCATTTTGTCTTTAATCTCTTCCTTCATGATTAGAATGATCTGTTGCACTTAGAACCTACTTCCAGCAAACATAAAAATGTTGACAAAGTTGACAGTAACTCTATTCCCTGGCAAAGTTGGATGGCTTTACCTTTGCATCAGATATGCTAAGATTGGATCTGCATCTTTACATTTCCCATTCTTCACTTCTTAACTATGGTAACCATATAAGGTCTGAAAATCATGACATATGTGAAAATTATACATTGTGACAGTTAATAATTGCAGATAAAATGCATTGTAACATAGGTTCACAAAACAAGATTAATGTAGTGGCTCAGATTTATGTTTTAAGTGGGTCTAATGGTGTGACTTAAAAACTTTCTAATGGAATGAATAATTTCCCATTGCTGTCCCCTCCCTGTTTAAGTGTCATTGGCTTCTTTCATACATATAGCAACATAAGTTAAAAGATGCCATTAGTACCTTCACTTCCCTATCAGGCGCAAATACGATGGATGGCCTCCTTCTGTATTGTGATAATTCTGTGATTCCTCTTGAATGCGATGAGCTGAAACAAGAGAACCTTCAGCGGTCTGATTCAATTAAGATCATCCTTTCTTTCTGAGTTCAAACAATAATTGCATTTCAACATAAGAGTATTAGTTGTACTCTGTCATGTACTATTGATGTGAGGCAGGTTATGGCATTACAAGCACAGTTGAAATAAAAAGCAGGCAAAATATTTGCAGAATAGTTTGCTGAACTCTTTTCATATACAAACACCACTATAAAAACCCTCTTAATCTTTGCACTATTTACTAATTTTTCTGTCGTTTTATTTAGAGAATGTTAGTCATTAGACGTAATGTTATTCACAACATTTAAAAAATTCTATTTGTAATATTTAAGGAATGTAGTGAAAATATTTAGTGATGTTGCACAATATGAGATGTCTGTGTTATTTCAAACAGTTCTGAATTTGTCCTCAGGAGTTTGTTTTCTCTTTCAGTCTTGACCATTATTCTCCCTTCTCTCTGATTCATGTTGAAACATGGGTGGCAACATCTCATCCAAATGGTCATCATCCTTGGACTGTTATTGTCAAAATGTTACTCAGTTGCAGGAGGCATCATAGGTAAGCCTGAATTTGCCCCCTGCTGATCGGCAATCAAAACAACTTTCTAGGAGGGGCTACTGGCTAGACAATAGGGTGACTGAATTACACTACAGTTTCAGACCTTATCACCCAATTCAGCAAAGGACAGGGGTTCAAGCTGAATTGTATGGCTCAGTGCCAATTAACCATCAAAGAAAGTGGTTTAATTTAATACATCTATAAAATATTGCAATTGAAACAGATTTTGCATATTGTTTAAAAGTTGCAAGAATACAAATTATATCAAAACAGTAATAACCAAGTTGAATAATTACAATGATATATAACTTCTGCGAAGAACTTAAGTAAACGTGGTTCACAACTTTAGAGATCTGTTTATTGTTGTAATGAATATGAAAGGGCAGGAGCAGCCTAATTCTTACTGCAATCTTCAAAATGTAATGATGTGGAGGTGCTGTTGTTGGACTGGGGTGGACAAAGTCAGAAGTTGCACAATACCAGATTATAGTCCAACAGGTTTATTTGAAATCACAAGCTTTCGAATCCCTGCTCCTTTGTCAGGTCAAGTAAAGAAGTTCACAGGCACAGAATGTATATATAGTGAGATAATGGCAAGGCAATTCCACGTAATAAAGAGTGTCAAAAGATAAGTACAAACGGTGTAAGTGGTGTCAATAGGCTGAATAACAAGTCTATGATCAGAAGTTTCAAATGGTGTGAGTAAAGTGTCAATTTAGCAAGTGAGGGATGACCAATGAACAGATTATTTTAGGCAGAGAGATAAGTAAAAGGAATCAAAAATAGGATGGTGCATTACCTTACTGACACCTGCAGTAACCTGTTACTGAATCTGTTGACTCTCCACTCTCATGATTTGTACTTATCTTTGACACTTAATTACCTGGAATTATTTTACCATTATTTCTCCGCTTACAAATTCTGGTCCCTGTCTGCTCCCCACCCAGCGCCCCACCCCACTTCACCTGATGAAAGAGCAGTGCTTTGAGGGCTTGTGATTTCAGATAAACCTGTTGGACTATAATCTGGTGTCGCCTGACTTCTGACTTCAAAATGCAAAGCACTGAATAAAACAGTAATGCTGGGTATTATGGTTTTTATGGAGAATTTAAAAAGATGAGCTGCACTTACAAAATGACATCAAAGTTACCCTTTTAATGGCTCATTCTGATCTTCTAAATCACATTTTGGTTAATAAACTTCAACTTATCACACCATATATTGGATTTTCAGATGCATTATTTCTTGTTAAATCGAGCTGGACAATAAATAGTAACAATCTTTACTATGAATAGAGAAAGCAATCATATAAATCTATCAGAAAGTACTAATAAAACTCACAACCTATATAATTTTAGACTTTGTCCTACTATATAATTCATGCTGGGTGCAGCGCCTTTTATAATGATTCATTTCACTTCATGCGGTATAATGAAATTCAAAACAGCTTGGCTTGCTGAGTGGAAAGGACTTCAGAATGCTGACCTTATATTTTAAACCGTTCAATGTCTCTAAACTACTCAATGCAACCATACCTATTTTATCTTTAAAAGTTTGACTATACTGAAATATACAAGATTGACATCTCCATAAACCATTGCAGATTCTAACAATTGTATCAGTTTTGACTCTCCTTTTCAGAGTGCAGAGGCTGATCTCAGATTAGTCCCTGTCAATTCCTATGGCCAACTAGTAGGAATGCATCAAGTTGACCATCTTTGCTCTCTAACCACTCCCAGACATTCGCTGCAGCCTACATTTGTGAGCAGTGGTGTCCAACTAACTCCATAAAATGAAAAGAGTAAAAACTATAACTGGTTCAATGGAGTATTTAGGAAGATAGTATTTTACAGAAATAGCCAAATAAAAGCAAATACTGTGGATACTGGAAATCTGAAACAAGAACAGAAATTACTGGAAAAAAACTCAACAGGTCTGGCAGCATCCGTTGGAAGAAAATTTAAATTAATTCTTTTCTGAATCATACTTAGAAACCTACTGTGGGATTGAAATGGAGTTGAATATTGGATACAATGTGAAACCTGAATAGAATGAAAGGTCTTGTTTGTGATATACGTAAATGATTTGGAGGAAGGTGTAGGTTGTCCAATCAGCAAGTTTGCAGATGACACGAAGATTGGTGGAGTAGCAGATAGTGAAGGGGACTGTCAGAGATTACAGCAGAATATAGAGAGATAGGAGAGTTGGGCAGATAAATGGCAGATGGATTTCAATCCAGGCAAATGCAAGGTGATGCATTTTGGAAGATCTAATTCAAGAGCGAGCTATACAGTAAATGGAAAAGTCCTAGGGAAAATTGATGAACAGAGAGATCTGGGTGTTCAGGTCCATTGTTCCCTGAAGGTGACAACGCAAGCCAGTAGGGTGGTCAAGAAGGCATATGGCATGCCTTCCTTCATTGGACGGGGCATTGAGTACAAGAGTTGGCAGATCACGTTGCAGTTGTATAGGACTTTGGTTCAGCTACATTTAGAGTACTGTGTACAGTTCTGGTCGCCACATTACCAAAAGGATGTGGATGCTTTGGAGAGAGTGCAGAGGAGGTTCACCAGGATGTTGCCTGGTATGGAGGGTGCTAGCTATGAAGAGAGGTTGAGCAGATTAGGATTATTTTCATTAGAAAGACGGAAATTGAGGGGGGACCTGATTGAGGTCTACAAAATCATGAGGGGTATAGACATGGTGGATAGCAATAAGCTTTTTCCCAGAGTGGGGGACTCAATTACTAGGGGTCATGAGTTCAAACTGAGAGGAGGAAAGTTTAAGGGAGATATGCGTGGAAAGTTCTTTACACGGAGGGTGGTGGGTGTCTGGAACGTGTTGCCAGCGGAGGTGGTAGACGCAGACACATTGGCGTCTTTTAAGATATATTTGGACAGGTACATGGATGGGCAGGGAGCAAATGGACACAGTCCGTTAGAAAAGAGATGACAGGTTAGACAGAGGATCTTGATTGGCACAGGCTTGGAGTGCCGAAGGACCTGTTCCTGTGCTGTAATTTTCTTTGTTCTTTGTTCTTTGTTCTTTGTCTAGAGATGTTGTCACTAGATGGAGGCAGACTGATACTACAACTGAAGAAGAAGGGTCACTGGACCTGAAACATTGACCCTGCTTTCTCTCTGCAGATGCTGCCAGGCCTGCTGAGTTTCTCCAGCAATTTATGCTTTTGCTTCAAATTTCCAGCACCTACAGTTCTTCGTTTTATTTGGTATTATAACTGTCTCATGGTGACATGGTTTAGTGATTATCGTAGATTTGTAGGAAATGGTGAAAATATAAAGAAGGCACTGACTGCAATCAGTGTAATTGATCTACACCAAGTAAATATCAGCTTGTGAACTAACAATCACGACTAGAGTAAGAAAATTAGCTGAGTCCCAACTGGAGGCTGAGGCCTATTTTATAGCAGGTGGTGGAATCTTATCAGGGTCTGAATACCATGGGCTAAGGTGAAAAATTCAGGAGAATTGTGTGAGAAGTTTGGTCTGACAGTGCTGGCTTTATCATTAAGCCAGAGTACCCTTGATTGTGGACAACCCTCACCCTCCCTGACTTTTCTCTATCCAACCTTATTTTACGATACCATCCCCTTATAGATATCGTTACCCTCCCCTCCACTCCCCCAACACGCCTCCCACCCACAACCCAACACCCTAACACCTGGTCCCTGTCCCCAAGTCCTCCACAATTGTAATCCTTCCTTCCCCAGAGCCTGTGGTTTCTGGTCCCGAAGACTACAGTATGAGTCTCCTTTCTGTGGCTATAGCCACTCTTGTTTTCCTTTCCTTTAGCATCCAGGCAAGCGCTAAGTGATCAAGTGCTACCCAAGATGCACCCTGTCCATACTAACAAGGTATCTGCAGCCTTCCAATGCTGGTTACCAGTGCACCCTGCAACGCAAGTCTCTGCTTCTGGACCGCACTGCCAATACATCAAAAAGATACTATGGTGGTCATGAAGGATTGGAAGATGCTGGGTGCGTTGCTGGCATGCTTGCAGCTGGGGTGCAGGGAGCTACAGTTTGTTCATACACAACATGGGGTCACTAAGAGCAAGCAACAAGCTGAATTCAGCAGGTACCTGGTCTGGTTTCCATGTTGAGTTTTCCAAATGTCTAACTGGTTTAGTGAGAGATAATGGGAACTGCAGATGCTGGAGAATCCGAGATAACAAAGAGTGGAGCTGGATGGACACAGCAGGCTAAGCAGCATCTTATGAGCAGAAAAGCTGATGTTTTGGGCCTGGACCCTTCATGGTCTAGGCCCAAAATGTCAGCTTTTGTGCTCCTAAGATGCTGCTTGACCTGCTGTGTTCACCCAGCTCCACTCTTTGTTAACTGGTTTGGTGAGTTTGGTAAAATAGGAAGTGGACTACTAATAATGCCATCAACAAGGTGTTTAGCAAACAGTAGTCGCTTTTCATTGGCAATTCACCGTGACCCTGTGAAAATTATAAAAGACCACACAAGTTGTTCACAATGTCATTTGGGCCTCACTGAATTGCTTGTCTGATTATCACGTTTATTCCCAGGGCCCACATCATTCAGCACCTGATAAGATGCCACCCTTTGTCAAGTTAGTAGGCTCCATGACTTTGAGTAGTTTGACGCTGATTTATTTTATTGAATGGTTCACAAGCAGGCTTTCCATTTTCCCATAGCTCCTGTCATCCTCTTCAATGGGTCCTAATGCATCACAGAAGAGACAAAGAATAAAGAGGTAAGAGCCTAAATCAGATCTCAGTTTATTTAATTTAACCCTAAAATATCTCTTTTAAGTTTTTATAGGATGGGCCGAAAGACTAAAAGTTAATGATGATATTCGACAACTGCATGAGTAGGTAGCTTGTATGGATGGGCTGAAGGGCTATAATTGTTGATGATTCTCAACAAGCTGCATGAACTTGGATGAGCCTTGAGAACATTCCCATATGTTTTCTATTTAATCCAGCAGTTTCATCTATTGTATCTGTTGTTTTCTGCACTGGGTGTTTTTGATATTGTTTCAGAGAGAGGGAGTTTCATTCCAAGGCTGCTGGACTTCTCCTTGGCTCGGAATCATGAACAGTGCCAGGAACGGACCTAAGCCCCCAGACCAACCATCGATTGAGAGGTTCCCAACAGGCAGAAGAACATGAGACTTGTTGCTTTTTCTAGAAAGGCATGAGACTTGCTGCATTTTTTTCCTAATTTCTTTTCCATTTATTATTGCTGTTATAGTCATTATTCTTACTTAATAAACATTCATATTCAAGCAAACTGCTGTGGTCAAGCCATCTCTTAATTATATTTACCCGAATCTGAAAAGAACCATGCTGTGATCCAAGACAGGGTTTATTACTTAATGAATTAGAAATCAGGTATATGATTGGTAGTTGGATGGTTACTTTCAGGTTGACTTCCCTTTGTCTCATCTGCTGCAAGTTCCAGACACTGATGTGGATGGATCAGTTTGAGAGAGGCAACAGACATAGAGTTTGCATCAAATCATGATCATGATCGAACCAGCCATGACTAAAGTTGGCAGGAAGATCATTCTTAGATTTCATTGTCTGAAAATGTGAGCACATGTATGACACCACTTATAAATTCTATTTCCGTGTAGCTATTTAAGCATTGATAGCCTACTCAATACCTATGCTTTCTATCCATGCAAGCATAGACTTTTTAAAATCCATTTGTGGGATCTAGATATCATTGGCTGGCAGCATTTATTGCCCGTCCCTAGATGCCCTTAAGAATGTGGTGGTGAACGGCCTTCTTGAACTGCTGCAGTCCAGCTGCTATATGTAGACCCACAATGCCATTATGAAGGGAATTCCTAGATTCATGGGATTCATAGATCCTATCAAAAATTTGGCAGATAAAATACGATGTGGAAAATTGCACTTTCACAGAAAAAACAGAGGAACTGAATATTATCTAAATGAAGAAAAATTACAGAAAGCAGAGATGTGGGCATCCTAATGCATGAATCAAAAAAATACAGCATACATGTTCAGCAGGTCATTGGGAAGGCAAATTAATTCTGGCCTTTATTTCAAATGAATGGTGTGTAAAAATATGGAGGTCTTGCTAAGACTACCCAAGGTGCTAGTCAGACCACAGATGGAATACTGTGAAAGGTTTTGTGCTCCTTACATAGAGGAACATGTACTAACATTAGAAAGCAGCAAAAGTTCACTTGGCTGATATGGGGTATGGAAGGACTATCTTATGAACAGAGGTTGAGTAAGTTGGGCCTGCACTCATCAGTCATAGAATCATAAAGATGTACAGCGGAGATGTACTCTTTGGTCCAACTCATCCATGCTGACCAGATATCCTAAATTAAGCTAGTTATATTTGCCATCATTTGGCCCTTGTCCTTCTAAACCCATCCTATTCATGTACCCATTGAGATTACTTTTAAATGTTGTACCAGCCTCCACAACTTCCGCTGGCAGCTCATTCCATACACATGCCACCCTCTGTGTGAAAAGGTTGTCCCTTAGGTCTGTTTTAAATCTTTGTGCTGTCACCTTAAGCCTGTTCCCTCTAGTTTTGGACTCCCTTACTCTGGGCAAAAAACCTTGTCTATTCACCTTATCCATGCCCCTCATTATTTATAGACTTCGATAAGATCACCCCTCAGCTTCCTCATTGGAGTTTAGAAGAGTAAAGGACAACCTATTGAATCGTACAAAATTCTTGGGGGACTTGGGGGATTATTGGGGGACACTGACATGAGGAGGAATTTCTACAGCGACAAGGGGGAGTTTCTTAGGCCAGGGATTGGTTAGCCTATGGAACTAATTGCTGCAATGTGCTGAGGAGGCCAAGTCATTAACTGTATTTAAGACAGAGATAAATAGGTTCTTGATTAGTAAGGGGGTCAAGGGTTACAAGGAAAGGGCGGGAGAATGAGATAGGGAACATATCAGCCATGATCGAATGGTGGAGCAGACTCGATGAGGCGAATGGCCCACTTTCTGCTCCTATGTCTTATAGTCTTTTGGACTTGATTGATTAATTATGGGAAGATTATTCCTCCTTGTCAGAGAATCTAGGACCAGAGGGCACAGTCTCAGAATAAACGGATTCCAATTTAAGACTGAGATGAGAATGAATTTCTTCTCTCAGAAGGTTGTTAGTCTTTGAAAGTCTTTGACACAGGGAGCTGAAGGCACAGAGTCCTTGTGTATATTTAAGGCTGAGAAAAAGTCAAGGGTTTTGAGAAAAAGGGCAGGAAAGTGGACATGCAAAGTGCTGGATCAACTGTGATCCTATTGAATGGTAGAGTAGGCTCAATGAGCTAAATAGCCTACTCCTGTTCCCTACACCCCTGTTATCTTTTGATATAGAAAGCATGTCAATGCAATTGGACAAAAGTTTCCTGAGAGATAGCAAGAGCTGTAGATGCTGGAGTCAGAAATAATAAAGTGTGGAGTTGGAGGACCACAGCAGACCAGGCAGCATCAGGGGAGCAGGAAGGTTGACATTTCATGTCAGGACCCTACTTCAGGAACAGGAGCTCTTGTTCCTATTTCTTATGGTGTTGTGATTTTACTCCCAGAATAAGGAGCAGCCCTTCTAAAACAGATGAAAAATTTCTTCTCTGAGAGGGTAGTGAATTTGTGGAATTCTTTACTGTAGGCAGCTGTGGAAGTTGGTTGGTAAGTGTAATCAAAACATACTTATAATCAGTAAAGGAATCAAGGGTTATGGAAAAGTGAAGTTGAAGATAATCAGATCAGCCACAATCTTATTGAGTGGCAGAACAGATTAGGTGGGCTGAATGGCCGACTTCTGCTCATGTATTTTATACTCTTGTAGTCTCACTGTAGTCTCTGAGTGATGTGCTTCTGTAGCGTGAGACTGTAAGAGTCATTAATGGGATTATTACTTGGCACTACTTCTGAGACTACACACTCTGAGGTATTGATTGTGCTTTTTCTGCAATTCATTAATAAATCTAGCAAAATGAATACTTGTGGCTATATTCCAAATATTCTTAGCATTTTTCACAGGTCAATTGGGCTTCCAACAACATGGCACCAAGTGATATCACGCGCTACCTTTAAAACATACAATTAGATTCACTTTAATTCTCATCCCATCTCATCTCATACAAAACTTACATTTAACCCCCAGTACTTTGACATAGTTTTCCACCATTTACTTGCACTGTCAGGAGTGCACGTCTGACATTTAATGATTGAGCCAGCATTTTCTTTACTTTGAGCAAGGATGTAGAAAACATTCAAATGGAAAAACTACTAATAAGACATCACTAAGTTAAAAACACACGCCAAATTCTGTGAAATACTCATACTCACACACATTCGCATACAAACAAATAGAATGATATGCAGGATGAGGAGAGGTAGAATAAAAGAAAATAAACTGTAGTTCGGTGATGAAGAAATGATATGTTGAACAGATAGTTCCCCTGTTGACTGTAGTAGAGCAGATATTCATATTTTCAACAGATTTGTTTGCAGTCAGTTTTCTGTCTGGCCTGGGCATTTTTTGCAGATCTAAGCATAACTTCTAAAGAGAAGAAGAGTCCTTTCACTTGACGGTACTCCATATTTCTGAGTATGTCATTTTTATACAAAAAAAAACAATTTTCTTTCTAAATCATGGTCTTTCTGGCTAAGCTAGCATTTATTGCTCATTCCTAGCTGTCCTTGAGAAGGTGGTGGTGAGTTGTCTTCTTGAACCACTATTATTTGTGTCCCAGAGGTAGGTCCACAAATTAGGGAGGGAATTGCAGAATTTTGACCCAGCAACTGTGAATGAATGGCAATATATTTCCAAGTCAGGATGGTAAGTGGCCTGGAGGGGAATTTGAAAGTGGTAGTGTTCCAAAGTATCTGTTGCTTTTGCCCTTCAAGGTGGAAGTGGTTGTGAATTTGGAAGGTGCTGTCTAAGGAGCCCTAGTGAATTTCTGCAGTGCATCTTACAGATAGTGCATACTGCTGCTGTTGAGTGTAAATGGTGGAGGGACCAGATGTTTGGGGATGTAGTGCCAATTAAGTGAGCTTAATTGGTGCTGCATCCAGGAATTGGATTAACTTGGATGGTGTCAATCTTCTTGAGTGTTGTTGGAGCTGCACTCATCCAGGCAAGTTGGGAGTATTCCAGAGATAATGGGAACTACAGATGCTGGAGAATCTGAGATAACAAAGTGTGGAGCTGGATGAACACAGCAGGACAAGCAGTATCTTAGGAGCCAGAAAGCTGATGTTTCAGGCCCAAACCTTCCTTCAGAAGAGCTTTTTTTGCAGGTATATGGGGACTGGACGTCCATGGTAAAGATGAGGTATTGGGGACCAGGGAATTGGAAGTTCTGGAGGAGGTAGAGGGCGTGGGTGGTGTCACTGACACAGGTAGGGAGTTCCTGGACCAAGGGGGAGAAAATGGAGTCCAGATAGGTGGAGATGAGTTCGGTGGGGCAGGAGCAGGCGGAGACAATAGGTCAACCAGGGCAGGCGGGTTTATGGGTTTTGGGAAGGAGATAGAAGCGGGTGGTGCGGGGTTGGGGAACAATGAGGTTGGAGGCTGTGGGTGGGAGGTCACCTGAGGTGATGAGGTTGTGGATGGTTTGGGAGATGATGGTTTGGTGCTTGGGGGTGGGGTCATGATCCAGGGAGCAGTGGGAGGAGGTGTTAGAGAGTTGGCGTTTGGCCTCGGCGATGTAGAGGTCAGTGCGTCATAATACAACTGCGCCTCCCTTGTCTGCAGGTTTTATGGTGAGGTTGGGATTGGAGCGGAGTGAGCAGAGGGCTGCAGGTTATGCGGGGGAGAGGTTGGAGTGGGTGAGAAGGGTGGAGAGGTTGAGGCGATTGATGTCTCGACAGCAGTTGGAGATGAAGAGGTCGAGGGCAGGTAGGAGGCCTGGGGGTGGTGTCCGGAGGAGGACTTGTGTTGGAGGCGGGTGAAGGGGTCAGTGGAGGGAGGGTTAGGCTCACGGTTAAAGAAGTGAGCGTGGAGGCGGAGGTGGCAGAAAAACCGTTTGATGTCCAAACGTGACTGGTATTCGTTGATGTGTGGGTGGAGGGGGACAAAGGTGAGAGCCCTTGCTGAGGACTCAGTCAGGGGGAGGTCTGGGGGGATGGCTTTTCTGATGAAGGGTCTAGGCCAGAAACGTCAGCTTTTGTGCTCCTAAGATGCTGCTTGGCCTGCTATGTTCATCCAGCTCCCCATTTTGTAATCTTGGGAGTATTCCATCTAGACTCATGAGTTGTAGATGATGGACAGGATTTGGGGAGTCATGAGGTGAGTTAGTCGCCACAGTATTTCTAATGTCTGACCTGCTCTCATAGCCACTGTGTTTATATGGCCAGTTCAGTTTAGTTTCTGGTCAATTGTAACCCCCAGGATGTTGATAGTGGGGTTTCAGTGATGGTAACACCACTGCATGTTGAGGGATGGTGGTTAGATTGTCTTTTATTGGAGATGATCATTGCCTGGTTTTAGCGTGGCATGAGTTTTACTTGCCAGTTTTCAGCCCAATTCTGCATAATTTCTAAATATTGTTGCATTTGAACATGGACTGCTTCAGTTGTGAATGGTGCTGAACATTGTGCAGTCATCAGCGAACTTCCCCACTTCTGACCTTATGATGGAGGGAAGATCATTGATGGAGCAGCTGAAGATGGCTTAGGGCAGCATCCTGAAGAACTCCTGCGGAGACATCCTGGAGATGAGATGACTGAATTTCAACAATCACAAACATCTTCCTATGTGCCTGACATGACTCTAACTATTGGAGAGCTTGCCCCTAATACCCATTGATTCCAGTTTTACTCACGCGCTTGATGCCACACTCGGTCAAATGCAACAGTGGAGAGTTTGCCCCTAGATTCCTCAAAATTCCCATTTTGCTCCAACATCTTTCTGCTATAGAGATAGTAGGAACTGCCGATGCTGGAGAACCTGAGATAACATGGTGTGAAGCTGGATGAATACAGCAGGCCAAGCAGCATCATACGGAGCAGGAAATATTGACGTTCAGAAAGTTCTTCTGAAGAAGGCTCTTGACCCGAAACATCAAACTTGCCTGCTCCTCTGATGCTGCTTGGCCTGCTGTGTTCACCCAGCTTCACACCGTGTTATCTCATCTTCCTGCTGTACTTGGTCAAATGTGGCATGATGTGAAGGACTTACATCATCTTATCTTACATCATGGTTCCCCATATGAGATGGTTTTGATGCATTAAAACTTATTACTTGGCCCATAATGAGGATAAAGCCACTTTTATAAGGTATTTTGATGTTCCATTGTTGGCCCCTTATTATCTTATGATTTAGAAGACCTGCCCATGCAATTGGACAAGAGTTTCATTTTAGTATGTAAATTAATTCAAAATATTAATAACTATCATGTAAAAGCCGTATTCACCAAATACAAAAAGAGTCCATACAGACATTGCAGGGGTAACATATAGCATTTGTATCATTGACTTCTGCACAAATTCAACTGCAATACACCCTAATCTTTTCATCTGTTTTTCAGTAAATACTATGACGAGAGCATTTATTTAGATTTCAAGCTCCAGGCTTGTCTTAAAGTTAATGCAATAAAATCCACCATTTAAATTATCTTAGTGCATTTTACAGATCCCCACAAATAGTAGGATCCTACAACTGTACAAATGATAACCATAGATAAAGTTGAGCATTGACATAGGTTTCTACATTTTTTACTCCAATTGCTAGACTGTAGACTTGACCCAGCCCTGGATTAGAGTACATTGTTCACCAAGCAGGGTGGTTTCAAACCAGTAATAACTGGATGTTATATGGCACTATATATTTTAAAGCTTGGGATCAAATTTTCTCCTTCCTAATGCAGCATGAGTAATGACATGGAAGTTGGGAAAATACGGTGAGAATGAAAAGCCATTTCTTTGACATCAAGAGAATTGCCTGATTTTCCTCTTTGGCTTGAAACTTTGAGTTTAGAATTTCACTGCTGATTAACAACTACACTCGTTCCATGCACTTGAATCTCACTTTATGTCCTAACTCACCTTATTAAATGCCACTTCCCATTCCCCTGGCCTTCCCTGGGTAGCTAGACAGCGCAAATTTCTGATGTGAGTGAGAGCAGGTACCTGACATCAACAGTTTACTGATTGCTTTTCCTGGCTACTATCCAACCAATCTAAGTATGACCCATGTCCACTATTCTCTTCAAACCTTTCTCCGAGCAAGTTGGCATCAGCAAGCCAGCAGCCTCACCATGTCATCATGACTATTCTTGAGAAATACATTTTTTGGCAACCTTTTGTTGGAATAAGATGCTGTATAAATCTGTTACTGTTATTCCTGTTGAACCGTTCCTTCCGAAACAACACAGGGTTAATTTAAAATGTAAAACTGGGAGAAAAAAATTACACCAAGTTACTTAATTGTTTTCTTTAACTCATTTTTTTTGGTGCCACTCGGCTTCTAATCTCATTACAGCCTTGGTTCAAGCATGGGCAAAAACAGCTAAATTCCAGAGGTGAGGTGAGAGTGACAGCCTCTGAATCAAGGCCACATTTTAATGAAAGTAGCATCAAGGAGCCTTGGCTAACCTGGAATCAATGGCAATCAGGGGCAAAGCTTTCTGCTGGTTGGAGTCATTTATGACATATAGGAAGACTGTTGTGGTTGTTGGAGGTCAGTCAGAGCAGTGCCAGGACATTTTTGCTGGAGTTCCTCAGGGTAGTGTCCTAGGCCTAACCATCTTCAGCTATTTCATCAAAGGCCTTTCCACCATCGTAAGGTCAGAGTGGGGATGCTTGCTGATGATTGCACAATGTTCAGCACTGTTCACAACTCTTCAGACACTAAAGCAGGCCATATTAAAGCAAGACCTGGATAATATCCAGGCGTAGGCTGAAAGATAGTAATTAATATCTGTGCCACACAAATGTTAGGCAATGATCATTTCCAATAAGAAGCTTTTGCCCATTTAACATTCAGGAACACTGAATCCTCCACTACCAACATTCTGGGTGTTACCATTGACCAGAAACTGAACTGGATTGTCCATATAAATACAATGCCTATGAGAACAGATCAGAGGTTAGGAATAATGTGGTGACTAACTCACCTCCTGACTCCCCAAAGCCTGTCTACCATCTACAAGGAATGAGCCAGGAGTGTGATACTCCCCACTTGCCTAAATGAGTGCAGCTCCAACAATACTCAAGAAGCTTGACAACATCCAGGTCAAAGCAGCCCGCTTCATTGGCACCACATCCAAAAGCATCCAGCCCCTCCACCATTGATGCTCAGTAGCAGCACTGTGAAATGTCTGCATGATGCACTGCAAAAATTCACCAAACAGCCTTGGACAGCAGCTTTCAATCCACAACCACTTCCATCTAGAAGGGCAAGAGCAGCAAATACATGGGAGCACAGCCACCTTCAAGTTCCCCTCGAAGTCACTCACCATCTTGACTTGAGAATATATTGCCATTCCTTCACAGTCTCTGGGTCTGAATCCTAGAATACCCTGC
Organism: Stegostoma tigrinum; assembly: GCF_030684315.1. Classification (NCBI taxonomy): domain Eukaryota; kingdom Metazoa; phylum Chordata; class Chondrichthyes; order Orectolobiformes; family Stegostomatidae; genus Stegostoma; species Stegostoma tigrinum. The sequence continues at coordinate 84,937,055 of NC_081355.1, read as the reverse complement.
TAAGGGCATTGTGGATCAACCTAAAGCTGTGGACTCCAGCAGTTCAAGAAAACAGCTCATCACCACTTTCTCAAAGGTAACCAGGGATGGGCAATAAGTGCACATCCCATGAGGTAATAGAAAAGAAATCACAGGACATGGGCATTATTGTCTGGATCAAGATATATTTCCCATCACCAACTGATTCTTGAGAAGGTGGTGGTGATGTACATTCCGGCACGACCATAGTCCATCTCGTTTGGATACATTCACAATACTGTTGAAGAGGAAATTTTAGGACATAGCCCAGCAATAATGAAGCACTGACAATATAGTTGCAAGTCAGATTGCAGTGAGGCTTGGAGGGGAAATCGCAGACCTTGATGTTCCCACCTGTCTATTGCTCTTGTCCTTCCTGATGGAAGTGGTCGTGGGTTTGAGAAGCTGTGAAGCAGCAAAGATGTATGATGATATTCACACATAAATTCCTTTTTATGTTTCTGCTCTGCTTTGCTGACACATTAAGTAAAAAATACTCTCTGCTGTAAATGTCTCTTTGTAATGATGGTAGTTACACTGCAGTCAGAGTGAAGCTATAAGATTATACCCCCCTTCAGTGCAAATCATGTTCCATCATTTTCAAGCTACAATAAATGGCTCACATTAGCACAAAATGAAAATTTCGTTATGGTGCTCCAAAATGTGGCCCATTTTAAACTATACTAATTTTAATTAATTGGTGCAAGACATAAAACCACCCTATGCTTAAATCCTTTGGTTTGTGTGTAAATCTTGGAGACAATTTCTACTGATGCTAAGAGACATACGTGGCATTTGGATAACTGAGCTGGCAGTACAAATAACCAGGACTTGAAATGAAAGAAATGTTTAACTTCCAGATGTTTTAGATTAGTGTCAGCTTCTGCCTGCTGTAATGGACTTTTGCAAAAAGAATTATCCAGCTTTTAAATCTCATTCAAAGATTTCAAACATCCATACGTATATACATTACATTTTGCAAAAGTAAAATATAAATGAATAATAATCGAAACAATCTCAATATATTGCAGTTACTTACTATATTATTATATCTTTCACTATGTATTTGTTTACACTTTCATTCTAAAGTATGTACTAAGAATTATTCACACCCTTTTCAATGTTGCTACATTGAAATGCTAGATTTACATGGGTGAGCCACGCAGGGAGATATAAGTCGGTCATTGTGTTGGTTATTGCTGGCTCCCAGAGCATTCCCATACCAGAGTGGATTGTCCACTCTTCCATATTTATACATGTACCCAGCTTCCAAACAGCAGTAAATATTTTAATATTAGTGAAGAATATACAGACTTGTTGGCTGATTTGTTAGCATTACGAACACATAGTATGCAAGAAATATGTGTTAGGTTGCTTCTTAGAGCTGGATTTTTACTAGCTGGTGTAACTTGCACTGAAGCTGTTGTTGTTCTGCTCAGTTCAGCAAAATTGAGTCCAAATGTAATTCTGAATCTGTATCAATTGAAGACGAGCATTAGAACTGAATACATTTCAAAATCTGTAGCATCTGGGTTTTTTTTAACACTCAGGCATATTGAAACAATTATACGTGAATAATGATGATCCCCCCCAAGAAAAGAGTAACAGTGCATGAGTCATTTGCATGTTAGCAAAAATGTAATTTGGACGCCCAGAACACATTTAACATCCATTAGTTGGCGACATACATAAGGAGAAATTTTCATCCTCCCCTTCCGATTGCTAATCAGGCAAACCAGATTCTACATTGTTGCCGAATCAACATTTGTGTTTTTCCTGTCTTTTTAATTTTTGTTTTGCTCATGTAATTTAGACTAAACAAGTAAAAGAATTTAAATTATTCAGGTGCTTGTGAATATTTCAGTTTCTGTTAGGCAGGCAAAAAGTTGAGCTCAAGACATTAAATTGGAAAGGCTTAATTTTCCCTCAGTTGTTAAATCCACCCACTGCACCAACTTTTCGTAGTGAGTAATACACACAAAGTATGCTGTAAACTGCTTTAACCACAGCATTTATAAGAAAGTGGAACTTGACTTAAATAGCAAGTTATATCAATAACGGAAAAGACAATGTTACAGAAATTTCACAAATGGCGACATCTGTTTTTGCATGTTTTAAAAAGACTTATTCATTTAAGTCAGTAACTGTAGTTCCATGTTTTCATCACTAGGTAGCACAGTAAAGAATAAATGATAATTATCTTTAATTACAAGTGCCAATTCTTCTTATTTTTAAATTTTTGCTATGAGTTTTAAGGACAAAAATTAATGTTTTAACAAAATCATAATTTATATCATGATTAAAACTATTAACTGAATTGTCCTTTCTGCCTTTTCATGACTTTATTCAGAGGGTCACAATTTTGTTGAGGCATCAAAAATCTAGCCCATGATAACAAAGTGTGAAGCTGGATGAACACAGCAGGCCAAGCAGCATCTCAGGAGCACAAAAGCTGACATTTCGGGCCTAGACCCTTCATCAGAGAGGGGGATGGGGAGAGGGAACTGGAAGAAATAGGGAGAGAGGGGGAGGCAGACCGAAGATGGAGAGAAAACAAGATAGGTGGAGAGGAGAGTATAGGTGAGGAGGTAGGGAGGGGATAGCTCAGTCCAGGGAAGACGGGCAGGTCAAGGACGCGGGATGAGGTTAGTAGGTAGGAAATGGAGGTGCGGCTTGAGGTGGGAGGAAGGGATGGGTGAGAAGAAGACCAGGTTCGGGAAGCGGAGACAGGCTGGGCTGGTTTTGGGATGCAGTGGGGGAGGGGAGATTTTGAAGCTTGTGAAGTCCACATTGATACCATTGGGCTGCAGGGTTCCCAAGCGGAATATGAGTTGCTGTTCCTGCAACCTTCGGGTGGCATCATTGTGGCACTGCAGGAGGCCCATGATGGACATGTCGTCTGAGGATGGGAGGGGGAGTTGAAATGGTTCGCGACTGGGAGGTGCAGTTGTTTATTGCGAACCGACTGCACCTCCCAGTCGCGAACCATTTCAACTCCCCCTCCCATTCCTCAGACGACATGTCCATCATGGGCCTCCTGCAGTGCCACAATGATGCCACCCGAAGGTTGCAGGAACAGCAACTCATATTCCGCTTGGGAACCCTGCAGCCCAATGGTATCAATGTGGACTTCACAAGCTTCAAAATCTCCCCTTCCACCACCGCATCCCAAAACCAGCCCAGCCTGTCTCTGCTTCCCTAATCTGTTCTTCCTCGCACTCATCCCTTCCTCCCACCTCAAGCCGCACCTCCATTTCCTACCTACCACCTCTTCCCGCCACCTTGACCTGTCCATCTTCCCTGGACTGACCTATCCCCTCCCTACCTCCCCACCTATACTCTCCTCTCTACCTATCTTCTTTTCTCTCCATCTTCGGTCCGCCTCCCCCTCTCCGTATTTATTCCAGTTCCCTCTCCCCATCCCCCTCTCTGATGAAGGGTCTAGGCCCGAAATGTCAGCTTTTGTGCTCCTGAGTTGCTGCTTGGCCTGCTGTGTTCATCCAGCTCCACACTTTGTTATCTTGGATTCTACAGCATCTGCAGTTTCCATTATCAAGAATCTCACCCATGCCAGCTCTGTCAAGAATGAGGCTGCCTCTCCCAGGGAAGGCCCATTAAACCAAATGTCAATTAAGTTTTGGCAAGAGTTACCTGCCAATTAACAGTTAGCAGCTCGTGTGTAGTAACTCCAAAGAGGAGGCCATGGATGGTGCTCTAAGTGCCCATGCGGAGTCCCAGCATCACGGAGGGCCTGAGACAAAGATTTGTCTTGTGAACAAGGGTGGAGGTGTTCTGTTGGATACTGGGCTGCAAGGAGAGGAGGACAGGAGGTAGAAGCAAGGGTATGGAGCTGGCTTCCGCAAGGCACATCCTGTCCAATTTTTAGATCCTTGAACAGGACTATGAAGAGAGAATGGATCTGTTTATACTATGTCGAATGGAATTTAGAAAAATGGGGGTATCCCATTGGAACCTATAAAATTCTAACAGGTTCAGTTTGGGCAAATACATAGAAGATGATTCGAATAATGGGGGACTCCAGGAGCAGGGGCCACATTCTGAGGATACAGAGTAAGTTCTTTAAGACCAAGGTGAGGAGAAATTTCTTCACCTCGAAAATGTTGGGCCTGTGGAATTCGCTGTCATAGAAAATGGTCAAAGCCAAAGCATTGAATGTTTTCAAGAAGGCCTTAGAGTTAAGGGGATTGAAAAGTACAGGGAGCAAATAGGAATAGGGTACTGGGTTCTATTATCACCTATGATCAGATCGAATGGAAGAACAGGCTTGAAGGGCTGAATGGCCCACTCTTGCTCCTTTTTTTTCTCTTTCTATATTTCAGGCATTGATGATTCGGTGGGCCATCCTCTATCCTACGTGATGCTAGGACTCTGCAGGGGCAGTTAGAGCACCATCCATAGCCCCCTCTTTGGGCCATCCATAGAAGATTGAACTTAGTTCTGGCGAAGGTGAGAAAGCAGTGGGATTTCTGTAACTTCCACCATCCTCAAGGGCCCCTCCCACCTCCATACTCACTACCCCCAGGAACAGAAGAGACTGCCTCTTAAACTACAGCATTCATTAACTTTTTTAACGCAGCACTAGTCCAGCTATTAACCATACATTCTGAACAATGTCGGGTGCAAAATGTCCACACTTTTGCAATTTCTGCATTTAAAGGAGTTCTCAGATGAATGGGTGTAACCTTTATCTTGTAATGAATACTGTAAGAAGACTTTGAGATAATACAATAGTGTTAGCATTCCCAATATTTTTATTTCAATTCATGTCAATATCATACAATTTTGCTTTTCAATTATGAGCATATTACAGGGAAGTGATGGCCAAGTGATATTATCGCTGGACTATTAATGCAGAGACCCAGATGATGTTCTGAGGACCCGGGTTCGAATCCTGCCATGGCAGGTTGAAGTTGAATTCAATAAATATCTGGAATTAAGAATCTAATGATGACCATGAATCCATTGTCGAATGTTGTAAAAACCCATCTGGTTCACTAATGTCCTTCAAAGAAGGAAACTGCATCCTTGCCTGGTCTAGCCTACATGTGACTCCAGATCCACAGCAATGAGGTTGACTCTTAACTGCCCCCTGGGCAATGAGGGAAGGACAATAAGTGCTGGCCTAGCCTGCGACGACCATATCCCATGAATGAATAAAGAAAAAAACACTTTTTTATTCACAGAAGCAGCAGGGGGAATAATAACAGTTGTTCATACTTCTCTGTTGGTAAAAATTAGGAAATGGATTGATTCAGTCCACCATTAATTGTAGACATTAAATTAAATGTATTCTAGAATGTGATAGAAGACATCATGGTGGCACAGTAGCTCAGTGGTTAGCACTGCTGCGTCACAGTGCCAGGGGCCCAGATTCAATTCCACCCTTGGGTAACTGTGTGGAGTTTGCACGTTCTCCCCATGTCCATGCTGGTTTCCTCTGGATGCTTTGGTTTCTTCCCACAGTTCAAAGGCATGCAGGTTAGGTGGATTGGCCATACTAAATTGCCCATTGTATCTAGGAATGTGCAGACTAGGTAGGTTAACCATGGGAAATGCAGGGTTACAAGGATATGATAGGTGGTGGGTCTGGGTGGGATGCTGTTCTGATTGTTGGTGTGGACCCAATGGGTCAAATGGCTTAGTTCCACTCTGTAGGAGTTCAATGAAGATCAATGAGTGCAAAACATTTCCCCTGTGTAGTCCTATCCGGAGGAGGCCAGCAATACTCAGCAGAGTGAGTAACACAAGACCATTCGTGGTTATCTTTTGTACACACTCACCAGCATGAGGACTCAGTTAAAATCAATGACAATACGCACAGCTGAGGAAGCAAGGAAAAACAAGAGTGAGAGGTGACCTTATAGGGTTTATAAAATCATGAGGGGTATTGATAGCGATAATGGTAGGTGCCCTTTCTCTAGGATGGAGGATTTCAAATCAAGGGGGCAAATTTTTAAGGTGAGAGAGATTTAAAAAAGACTTGAGGGGCAAATTTTTAACAGAGAAGTTGGTTCACTTGTGGAATGAACTTCCCGAGGAAGTGATGGATGTGGGCACAGTTACAGTGGTTAAAAGTCACTTGTATAAGTATATGTATGGGAAAGACTTGGAGAGATGTGGGCCAGGAGCAGATGGGTGAGACTAATTTAGTTTGGGATAATGTTCAGCATGGGCTTGTTGGGCCTAAGGGGCAAATTCCATGCTATACGACTATATGACTGTATAACACCCCTTTCTAAACCAGATACCTCTCAGTTACATTAGTTGACATAAACACAACCACAACTATCCATTCGCCAAGAATTTCATACTGGATTGCTCACCCTCACAATGTTTATTTGGACCCAATTCTGAAATAAAAACCAGCACAACATTCAAGATCAAATAAAACCACTTACTAATAACATAGGCACCAACTAACCACACTGAGCACATTCCTGCAACGGTTATCTTCCATGTGTACTCGTAGAGTTATGGAGGCCTATAGCATAGAAAAAGCCATTCCGCTCATCGAGCCTACATCAGTTAAAAAGAATCACCTAACAATTCTGGATAATAAAGTGTGGAGCTGGATGAACACAGTAGGACAAGCAGCATCTCAGGAGCACAAAAGCTGGCGTTTTGGGCCTAGACCCTTCATCAGAGAGGGGAATGGGGAGAGGGTTCTGGAATAAATAGGGAGAGAGGGGGAGGTGGACCGAAGATGGAGAGAAAAGAAGATAGGTGGAGAGGAGAGTATAGATGGGGAGGTAGGGAGGGGATAGGTCAGTCCAGGGAAGACGGGCAGGTCAAGGAGGCGGGACGAGGTTAGTAGGTAGGGAATGGAGGTGCGGTTTGAGGTGGGAGGAAGGGATGGGTGAGAGGAAGAACAGGTTAGGGAGGCAGAGGCAGGCTGGGCTGGTTTTGGGATGCAGTGGGGGTAGGGGATGAGCTGGGCTGGTTGTGTGATGCAGTGGGGGGAGGGGTCGAACTGGGCTGGTTTTGGGATGCAGTGGGGGAAGGGGAGATTTTGATGCTTTTGAAGTCCACATTGATACCATTGGGCTGCAGGATTCCCAAGCGGAATATGAGTTGCTGTTCCTGCAACCTTCGGGTGGCATCATTGTGGCACTGCAGGAGGCCCATGATGGACGTGTCGTCTGAGGAATGGGAGGGGGAGTTGAAGTGGTTCGCGACTGGGAGTTACAGTTGTTTATTGCGAACCGAGTAGAGGTGTTCAGCAAAGCGGACCCCAAGCCTCCGCTGGGTTTCCCCAATGTAGAGGAAGCCACACCAGGTACAATGGATACAGTATACCACATTGGCAGATGTGCAGGTGAACCGCTGCTTAATATGGAAAGTCATCTTGGGGCCTGGGATAGGGGTGAGGGAGAAGGTGTGGGGGCAAGTGTAGCACTTCCTGCGGTTGCAGGGGAAGGTGCCAGGTGTGGTGGGGTTGGAGGGGAGTGTGGAGCGGACAAGGGAGTCACGGAGAGAGTGGTCTCTCCGGAAGGCAGACAAGGGTGGGGATGGAAAAATGTCTCAGGTGGTGGGGTCGGATTGTAGATGGCGGAAGTGTCGGAGGATGATGCATCGTATCCGAAGGTTAGTGGGGTGGTGTGTGAGAATGAGGGGAATCCTCTTGGGGCGGTTGTGGTGGGGGCAGGGTGTGAGGGATGTGTTGCAGGAAATGCGGGAGACACGGTCAAGGGCATTCTCGACAGCGTCACTCTCACCTAACAATTCTGACTCCTTTTTCCAGCACTTGGCCCATAGTATGCCCTGGTATCACACATGCACACCTAAATATTTTCTAAATGTTATGAGGATTTCTGCCTCGACCACTTTCACAGGCAATGAGTTCCAGCTTCCCACCACCCTCTGGCTGGAATAGGTATTCTCTCACATACCCCTTAAACCACCCACCTCTTACCTTAAATCCATGTCCAATACTTTGATCTCTCCATCACGGGTAAATGTCTCCTTCTGTTCACCCTGTCTATGCCCTTCATAATTTTATACATCTCAATCGTGTTCCCCCTTGCAGTCTGCTCTCTCCAAGGAAAACAACCCCAGTCTATCCAATCTCTCTTCCTAACTAAACCTCTCCATCCCAGGCAGCAATTTGGTAAATCTCCTCTGCACCCCCTCCAGTGCAGTCACGTCCCTGCTATAATGTGGATTACAGACCTGCACACAATATTCGAAATACAGCCTTATCAATGTTTTGTATGGTTCCAGCATCACGTTCCTGCACCCAAACTCTCTGCCTCAGCTAATAAATACAAATATCACATTCGCCTTCTTGACCACTTTATCTACCTTTCCTACTGCCTTAGGGGACTGGTAAATATGCTCAACATGGTCCCTCCGATCCTTGGAGACAGTTAGGATTGCAGATGCTGGAAGCCAGAGTTGATGAATGTGGAGCAGGAAAAGCACAGCCAGTCAGACAGAATGCAAGGAGCTGGGAAGTCAATGTTTCAGGCCGAAACCCATTGTCCGGACTGTGCGGGATGGTAGCCCAGAAATAAATAGAGGGAGGGGGTGGGCTGGGGATAGGGTAGGCGAGGTGGAAATAGTTGACTGCAGCTTATTGTCATTGATCAGTGGTTGATTCTGGTTGCCATCCACTTTAACTCCCCCTCTCACCCCGAGTGACACATCCATCCGTGGCCTCCTTCACTGTCAGAGTAAGGCCAAATGTGACCTGGAGCAACAACACCATATAGTTCACCTTGGGAGCTTACAGCCCAATGGCCTGAATATTGACTTCACCAGCTTCAAAATCTCTCCACCCCCAACCGGTCCATCTCTCTATTCACCTATCTGCTCCATCCTTCCCACTGGCCAACCACAATAACCCCCCACCTGCATACACCTATCTCCATCTCACCTAAACTCCTCTCCCTCTATTTATTACAGGGAACACCTCCCCCTCCCCAGTCCTGGCAATGGGTTATAGCCCGAAGTGTTGACTTTCCTGCTCCTCGGATGTTGTCTGACCAGCTGTGCTCTTCTAGCTCCATATTTATTGACTCCCTCTGATCCTCTGTGTTTCCCAAGGTCCTGTTGTTCCTTTGAACCTCTGTCTGTCCTGCTGTTGCTGTTTGTGCTATGCCATTACCAATGGGAGACTGTTGACTTCTGTGAGGCAGACCCTGAGCTGCTCTGGTACAAGAAGGCCCAGCTTTGGATTACATCACCTTGACATGGACAGCAGCAACTGAAAGGTTGCTGGTTAAGGTAAGGCCACAGGCTGAGGGTTCCGATGATGCCATCTTTCACACTCATGTTTCTGACGTACAACTGTTTTTCCTCAATATAGGAATCCCCAAGTGTATTTGACATTTCTTGCACTTCTATCCTTATTCTCCCCTGTCCTCCCAGGACCGTGATAAGATTCCTTCCATCTACTAGCCTCCCCATTTAACAAGTTATTTACAGCCATTTTTATCACCTGCAGTATGATCTCCCCTATAAATAATTCTTGCCCTTACCTCCCCTTTCAATATTTCAAAGGGGTTATTCCCTTCCCAGTCCACTCTCATCCCCATTCCCTTTCCAAGGCATTGTTCCTTGAAGGCACAAGAGAGGCTACATTTGTCCTTTTGCTTTAGAGATAGTAGGAACTACAGATGCTGGAGAATCTGAGATAACAAGGCGTAGAGCTGGATGAACACAGCAGGCCGAGCAGCATCAGAGGAGCAGGAAGGCTGACGTTTTGGGCCTAGACCCTTCATCAGAAATGGGGGAGGGGAAGGGCGTTCTGAAATAAATAGGGAGGGGGGGAGGTGAATAGAAGATGGATAGAGGAGAAGATAGGCAGAGAGGAGACAGACAGGTCAAAGACGGGGGGATGGAACCAGTAAGGGTGAGTGTTGGTGTGGAATTAGGGCAGGAATAGGTCAGTCCAGGGAGGACGGACAGGTCAAGGGGGCTGGACGAGGTTAGTAAGAAGGAAAAGGGGGTGCGGCTTGAGGTGGGAGGAGCGGATAGGTGAGAGGAGGAAGAGGTTAGGGAGGCGGGGACAAGCTGGGCTGGTTTTGGGATGTGGTAGGGGGAGGGCAGATTGTGAAGCTCATGAAGTCCACATTGATACCATTGGGCTTCAGGGTTCCCAAGCGGAATATGAGGTGCTGTTCCAGCAATCTTTGGGTGGCATCGTTGTGGCACTGCAGGAGGCCCAGGATGGGCATGTCGTCTGAGGAATGGGAGGGGGAATTGAAATGGTTTGCGACTGGGAGGTGCAGTTATTTAGTGCAAACCGAACATAGGTGTTCTGCAAAGTGGTCCCCAAGCCTCTGCTTGGTTTCCCCAATGTAGAGGAAGCCACACCGGATACAGCAGATGCAGTATACCACATTGGCGGATGTGCAGGTGAATATCTGCTTGATGTGGAAAGTCTTCTTGCGGCCTGGGGTGGGGGTGAGGGGAGAGGTGTAGGGGCAGGTGTAACACTTCCTGTGGCTGCAGGGAAAAGTGCTAGGTGTGGTGGGGTCGGAGGGAAGTGTGTAACAGATAAGAGAGTCCTGGAGAGAGTGGTCCTTCCAAAAAGCAGACAAGGGTGGGGAGGGAAATATGTCTTTGGTGGTGGGGTCGGATTGCAGATGGCAGAAGTGTTGGAGGATGAAGCGTTGTATCCGGATGTTGTTGGGGTGGTATGTGATGACGAGGGGGATTCTCTTTTGGTTGTTATTGCGGGGGTGGGGTGTGAGGGATGAGTTGCGGGAAATACAGGAGACACGGTCAAGGGAGTTCTCAACCATTGAGGGGGGGACATTGTGGTCCATGAAAAACGAGGACATCTGAGATGTTTGGGAGTTAAATGATCCATCCTGGGAGCAGATATGCTGGAGATGAAGTAATTGGGAATAGAAGATGGCATTTTTGAAGGAAGGTGAGTGAGAGGAGGTGTTGTCTAAGTAGCTGTGGCAGCCAGTGGGCTTGAAATGGATATCGGGGACCACTGGAATATTATCTAATCGAGCCTACTCTCTGGTCACCTCCAGAACATGCTGCTCTAGGGAACTACCTTGAAAACATGCCATGAAGCCTTAATCTTGGCTACCTTCCCCATCTAAATTTCCCTGTCGATTATCTAAATTCAAAGGTCCTCCATGATTGTCATAGTGAACAAAAAATGAAACAAAAACTGAATGGACTGTAGATACTGGAAATCTCAACATTTCAGGTCCAGTCACCTTCCCTCAGGGCTAAACCATCAATAAGTTACATAGCTTCCCTCTAATTTTTCCTTCTTTCCTATACATTCAAAACTGCATTTTTGTACATTTTAATCCTACCACCAAGTGCTGTACGATTTTGGACCATGGAATAGAATAAGCTGTAATCATCGTCGGATACTCATCAATTGACCAGATTCCTCCCTGCCGATGTCAATTCTTGTAGAGTAAAATTACTTAGGCAAAAGCAACTGAGCACATTTTCCTTTATTCCACATAACTTCCAGAAACGCTTAACCCTGGCACTTATTGAAAGTTGCGCTCATGTGTTAAGTTGCACTAAGTTGGCTACTTTAAATGCTCCTAGCACGCAAGGCCTGTCTGGGTCAGCTAATGAGAAGTCTGCTTCAGCTAGTTCTTAATTAAGCTGCCCTTTCACTGGAACACTTTCAGTTTAGTTCCAATTACAAATTAATTTTTATTTGTATGTAATAAATAATTAGACTTTCTTGCCCAACAGCTGCATGGTTTCAGTCCTCCAAAATTAGTATTGGAATTCATGATCCCATTTCAAACATTCAACAACTACGTGTAGCTACCAATTAAATTGTGAACTGAAGTGCACCCTTCTGTAATGGTGCAAGGCTATGAAATTATCCATACAGCACTAAGGCAGTTCAAATAATGCAGCAAAGTTTGGATCTTCTCTTAACAAGTCTATCAGCACATCTAGTGTTTCCCACTTATATCTCACAAGAATGTGCAGTTTGACTCCATGAACTACCGTTGTGTAGTTTTGAATCTGCTCTCATTATTTCCCCACTCCCATCTAAATGATACATGCTACATTTGGGATGGGAACTCCACATTTGAAACCTCCAGAGAGATTTTCACAAAATCCCGGGCAATATACTCGCCCAGTGACACAATTGTTATTTGAGGATTGGGAGGATAAAAAACCTTTTGAAATCCTAGTAATTCTCCAAAGTAGTAAACCTCGACAAAATACAGTAAATGAATACAACATTTGAAACTGCCATTCCCCTTCTCATTATAAGAAATGTTGTATAACTTATCCCAGCTGAGATAAAACATTACTTAATTTTGTCTCGTCTGCACTCTCTCTTTAATTTAGAGGTGAACTTGAGGGTAATAATGCCTAATATATGATGCCAGACAACAGATCACAGATCTTAGAAACAGAGGCATTTACAAGGAGGAATCCTAGTCATAGAGTCAGCGAGATACTTATGACAGAAGAAGACTCCTTGGCCTTATCCATCTGCACCAGTCTAAAACAACCACATTACTATTCTAATCCCTTTTCCAGCGCTTGGCCCATCAACCTTGTATTTTCCCAGTAGCAGAAATAGAAAATCCAGGGTAAAAAGTAAACATGAATGATCAAAGGAAATCAGATTGGTTTTAAGGTTAGTAAATAAGCAGAACATAAATAGCAACAGGAAAAAGGAAAATTGTTTTCCTATATCTAAGGTTCTGACAGACAGAACACTAATTTGCAATCAATTGCTTAACAGGAACAAATTCCTTTATTCCTGAATGAGTCATGCCAGCAACTGAAATAAACCAAGTGCAGAAAAAACTCCAACTCCCAGTGGCAGTATATTCAGGCCTGTTTAAAACAGTCCTTATGATTGAAAGATAGCAAAGTGTGAAACTGGATGAACACAGCTGGCCAAGCAGCATCTCAGGAGCACAAAAACTGACATTTCAGGCTAGACCCTTCATCAGAGCTCTCTGATGAAGGATCTAGGCCCAAAACGTCAGTTTTTGTGCTCCTGAGATGCTGCTTGGCCTGCTGTGTTCATCCAGCTTCACACTTTGTTATCTTCGATTCTCCAGCATCTGCAGTTCCCATTATCCCTTATGATTGAAAATTTGTTTACCGTGGGTCCACCCATGTCCATTTTTGCTTTACAGAAGAATGTTGATGAACAGATGCTATGGGCAGTAGGGTGCTCAGTGTTAGCACTGCTACCTCATGTCACCAGGGGCCTAGGTTCAATTCCAGTCTTGGGTGATATCTTTGTGATGTTTGCTGGTCTCCCTGTGCCTGCACTGTAGGGATTCTGTGAAAAGGTTTATTGGGAATATTCACCAAAAATGAAAGCATAACACAAGATCAGCAATTGCCTTCCTTAATTAATTCAGTTCTATTGTGCAATTCATGGATTGTCTCATGTGGCAAGTATCAGTCAAATAGAAAGTAGACCAATTAGCTTTCCCCAGGTAGTTTGAGGCAACTGTTCTCCTGGGGGAGGCCTGGCGGAGGATCACCTCTGAGTTATTCTCCTCTCTGATATTTTCTTCACCGGTGCTGCCAGGCCTGCTGAGCTTTTCCAGCAACTTCTCGTTTTGTTCCTGATTTACACCATATGCAGTTCTTTCGGTTTTTTATTTGGAAATGTAGAGTGTAGATTATATAGTGGATAAACTTTGATGCACTGGTTTTATCTAACCACTTGCTCAGTAATGATAATGGTATTTAGTTCAATGGCCCAGGATGTGGTAAGTTTTATTTTCAAAAGATACAGGAGAGCGGGAAGATACGAAATAGTATGAGGAGTAGGTCTTGTATCTTGAGTCTACTCCAAATTTCAATAGGATCATGGCCGATCTTCAACTTTAACTTTCCTGCTAAATTTCCACATCCTTGATTCCTTTGATATCCAAAACAATATCAATTCCAAGCTTCAACATAATAAACAACAGATCTAGATGGTGAACCCCTTCTTCTGGGGCTGTAGTTGGCCCTAATTCGAGTCTCTCCAGCTCAGAGAACTTGCTTCCGATTATTCAACCTTATTTATGGCATTTTCTCAGGTTCCATAGGACTCTGAAATTACTGCACCCCAGCCTCAGCTAACTGGATAAGATGCAAGTGGGCTAATTGACAGCTGGTTAATCCTTTGACACCAAGCCTCAGCCAGAAAGCACAAGGAATGCATTAAAAGATAGGAAAAGTTGGGAAGGTAGATCAGAAGGTCAGGGTGAAGGCCAAGATCAAAGTGTCTGGAGAGAATATTAAATGACCGGGAGTTGTGGTGGAATGAAAATCAGAAGGTTTGGGCTGGGAAAAATTGAAAGGGTTGTGGGATAGATCATGGGCCTTGCTCAAGGAGTACATAAGACGAGGAGGGAAGGTAAAACCAGGAGGTTGGACACATGGACAAGAATATTGTCACTTGAGAGAAGATTATTAGGGAAGTGGTTCAATCATTTGTAAAAGGGAGAGAGAGTTGCAAGCCACAATGGAAGAGTGGTGGGATCTTAAAAGATAAGCTTGATTTGCAGATTGAAGGGGAGCATCCCCGCTCTTCCTAGTCAACAAACCGTGCTAGAAAAACATATGTTCACCCAAATGTTTTCATCTCTGTTAGTAGACTGCTCTGACCAGGAGAGGCTTCCACCCCTGTGATCCTTGTCCATGGCTTGGCTCACAACTGGTCAATTAAATACCTGAATAGCAGAAGATACGCCTGAGTTTCTTGTAAAGAGATAATTTAGGATTCTCACTGGCAATCACACCAGTGGCTGAGACTTCTGTTGTCTTCACAAGATTTGGCCTGAGACAGGCTAAAAACAGATAACAATGGGCTGGTTAATCTGGCCTCAGTCAATGGATATATTTTAGAGCCCTATTAAGGACGAGATAGCAGAGTTATGAAAAGTGCATGGTAACATAGGGCAGAGTCTGTGTGCCTTTCTAAAAGACAGGTCATGCCTGACAAATCTATTATAATTCTTTGAGGTGGTAATGAGCAATTTAGACAAAATGGATGTGATTTATCTTGATTTCTAGAATGCCTTTGACAAGATGCTGAACAGGGGGCTGCAAAATAAGATAAGAGCCCATGGTATTAGGGCCAAGGAATTGGCTGGGATAAAAGTTTGACTGACTGGCAGAAGGCAGAAAGTGGGGATAAAGTGTTTTTTTTCAGGATGGCAGCCGGTGACCAGCAGAGTTCTGCAGGGGTCAGTGTTGGGTCTACACCTCTTCACATTATACATCAATGATTTGGATGAAGGAACTGAGGGCATTGATGCTAAAATTGCACATAAATGATTGGAGGGACAGGTAGTGTTGCAAAAACGGGGAGGCTGTAGAGGACCTGGACAGTTAGGAAAGTGGGAAAAGAAGTGGCAGGTGGAATACAATTTGGGAAAATATGAGATTATGCACCTTGGTAGGAAGAAAAGAGACATAGACTATTTTCTAAACAGGGAAATGCTTCGGAAATCTGAGACACACAAAGGGACTTTTGAGTCCTAGTTCAGGATTCTCCTAAGGTTAATACGCAGATTCAGTTGGCAGTTAGGAAGGTAAATGCAATGTTAGCATTCATTTCAAGAGGGCTAGAATACAAGAGGAGAGGTGTTCTGCTAAGGCTGTATTAAGGCTGTGGTCAGACTGCATTTGGAATATTGTGAGCAGTTTTGGGCCCTGTATGTAACTAAAGTGTTGAAGGGGTCCAGAGAAGGTTTACTAGAGTGATCCCAGGGATGAATTAGGGGCATTCGAGGACTCTAGATCTGTACTAGATAGAGTTTGGAAGGATGAGGGAGGATCTCACTGAAACATAAAGAATTCTGATTGGACTGGATAGAGTGTGGTCATGGAGAAGATGCTTCCACTATTAGGAGGGCTCATAGGCACAGCCTTAGAGTAAAGGGGCAACCCTGTTGTATTGAGTTCAGGAGGAATTTTTTCAGCCACAGGGTAATGAATTCGTGGAATTCATTTCCGCAGAGGACTGTGGGGGCCAAACCCTTCTATGCATTTAAGGCTGAGATAGATGGATATTTGATCAATAATGGAATCACAGCATACAGGCAGAAAGCTGGGCAATGGGCTGAAGAAAAATACCAGCCATGATTGAGCGATAAAGCAGACTCAATAGGTCAAACAGCCTGATTCCGCTCCAATATCTTTTGTGGATGTTTAAACATAACCTCTAAGTGTACCAAACACGCTTGGACTTGTGCCAATGAGAACATCATCCTGCAACAGAACAAAGCCCTCTTTACATTACACCAAGGTCCCATGCTTCATGCCACTAGTTGCAATTTAGAAAGAATTTGATTAACTACTGTATAGAATGTTATCAGAATTCCAGAGGTTAATTTATGAGGAGAGGTTTGTATTCCCTGAGAATAAAAAAAAGATGGATGACTTAATTGGAGTTCTTCAATATTTTCAAAGAAATTCATGGAGGAGACATTAAAAATATATTGCTACTATTGGGGTCATACAGGAAAAGATTAAGAGAATTGGTGGTGCAGTGGTATTGTCATTGGACTAGAAATCCTGAAGCCCAGGCTATTTCTCCAGAAGTAACAAAGTGTGAAGCTGGATGAACACAGCAGGCCAAGCAGCATCTTAGGAGCAGGAAAGCTGATGTTTTGGGCCTAGACTTTGTCATCTCGGATTCTCCAGCATCTGCAGTTCCCATTATCTCTATTTCTCCAGAAGTGTCCAGTCCCAGTTGTTTGGATTTAAGTTCATATATTTTTATACTTTCTACAATTATATACAGTGGAATTAGTCACAGTAGCTTGTTTTACTGGTACAGTGAGAGATGGGGCCAAATGGCCTCTTTTTGTCATTGAAACTTGCTGTGATTCTGTAACTTTAGAAACAGTATGGACAATTCTCTGCATCATATTTAAGTGAGGGTATAAGAAAAACACTTTATAAAAGATCTGCTTTAAATGGAATGCGGAAACTCATTGAAAACCAAGAAGATGAAAAGATGTCATTTTTTGGTACTTGCCAAAACAGCAAGGAATCAGCATCTCAGGGAAAATGTTCAGTCAAACAATGTTTCCACGGAAACTGCCCTATCCAAGCCTAACCATGAAAACATGAAACCATGAAGCAGCAACTGCTCTTACATGACAGAAACAACACAAAGCTGGTAGTATAATTTAAAACTCATGGGAATTTACCAATGCTCCTTCAACATCGTGTAAACGAGCAACCTCTACCACCGAGAAAAACAAGGGCAGCAGATTCAAGGAAACATCACCAACTGCAAGCTATATACCATCCTGATTTGGAATTATATTGCATTTCTTAACTGGCTCTGAGTCAAAGTCCTGGAATGCCCTTTCTCATAGCACTGTAGGTGCACCTGCATACTGAGGGCTTCAGGGGTTCAAAAAGGCAGCTCACAAGTAACTATTCCTGGGTATTCAGGGAGATATATCCTGGCCTAATCAGCAATATCTGCAACCCAGGAAATAACAAAAATGGGGCGGAGTATTTAAGTTATTTTTTTAAAATTCTACCAAGGACGAACAATGAAAATAAATAACTGCTGACATCAGCCCAATGCAAATTGACCAGATGTTCAAATTGTAAGTTTATAAATAATTGGGGAAAATTTTGCTCATTACTTAGGTAGATGCTGTCTCTTTAAGTCATGATCCTCCGGAATCAAATTTAACAAAGTGAAATGAAGAAATTTAGGTAGATTAGATGAGAGAAATCATCCAGTCACCTAAAAAAGTCACAAAAATGGTTTAAACCGAAGTAAACCAAAACTGGAAATCTCAAGACAATGATATGGGAATGATGATAAGCATAACAATAAACAAAAATAAGTTGTATGTAAATCAGTTCTGCAAAAGAAACAGCTTGTTTAGAAATAAGAATATTAAGATTATCTGAGGTAGACTGCTGAAACCATCACCATCTATTGAAATATGTTGTAAAACACTCAAACTAGGAACAGCAGTAAATGTAGTTAGATTATGATCGCAATGCAGAGAAAAGAACATGCAAATATTTCTTTAAAAAACAAAGTAAAGAAAAAAATGGGTTATACTAATGTGCTTGAAAACTTTTTCTGAAAGGAACCTAAAAACTTAGGACTGAAATGTTGCTGAGCTAGCTGACAGCTGAAGTAAACCAGAAACTGGAGTCGAATTCTATAAATTAATTTTAAACGCTGCAACAAGAGATACGGAGTCCAAAAACATTAAGGTTAAAAGAAAGATAATCTAAAAAACAAGGAAACTGGAAATGAAAAAGGCACCAAATTCAATATTAAAATGTCCATCACCACTGCTTCTTAAACACAAATAGTTGAGTTAAACCATCAAACTCAGCTGTTCGGAACTCGTAAAGAAAATATTGAGACTGGCAATCATTGATTAGATCTGCTGCTGTAAGTCACTGTGTTAACATCTTGTCAACTTTTAAACTTCAATGAATGTGAGAAACACATAAAGCACAATGCCACTGTCTGACATTGTATTTGTCCCTCGATTTAACTCATGCCTCCATGAACTTTCCTTGTTTTATGCTTAACCCTTCAATCTGTTAGTCAGCAACATTCCAGGAATTTCCAAGCAATTTTTAATCATCTACCATTGGTTAAACCCATTCTATGTAAGAGTATTGACCACAAGAAAACACTCATAACAATGTGAAATGATCTTTTTTGCAATTCTCCTTGTCAGTGCTTATGGAAGTATTATCCCCCGAGTTTCCAATTCTTCTAAATTTTATAGATTCTTCCAACACCTTTTGTTCTCTTACTATGCAGAAATTGATACTCATTGCATTACCCCCGGCTTAATTCAGAAGTCCCCAGTTTCCCAGAACAGCAGAATTTCTTTTTTCATTATTACAAACTTTTAAAGTTCCAGCTTTGCACTAGCAATCATTATTTCTTAATTTGATTCTATTTTCTTTATCATTGATTAACTCTGCAATATTTATAGACAATAGACAATAGGTGCAGTAGTAGGCTATTCGGCCCTTCAAGCCAGCACCACCATTCATTATGATCATGGCTGATCATCCACCATCAGTATCCTGTGCCTGCCTTATCCCCATAACCCTTGATTCCACTGTTTCCTGTGGGCTGTTGCATATATTTGTTTCATAATTAAACCAGACGCATCACTGTGAATGTATAAACTTTATAAAATCCTGAGAAAAGTGAATTCTGAATTAATTTGTCCGCAGTGTCTTACTTCAAATAATTACTAAACTTTCCTCTTTCTGATTGTTATAAATTTACTTTCTCAATGTGTCACCTAGAAGTATCCACCTGAAATAGAATCAGGTGGATACCTCTCGGTGAAACATTGAGAAAGTAAATTTAAAACAATCATCCATTCCTTTTCTTTTCTTTCTTTATTCTCTCTGCAGTGTTTTTTCTCCTTCTCTTCTGTCTTTCTCCTTGGCATGGAGCACAGCCAGGGCAGCTGATGGCCCAGAGTGAAATGGTGAAGGCCAACAGCCCAGAGTGGGGGATAGCCAGTGGGCCTGAAGCATGGTGGGACAGCGGCTGGCAGGTAGGGAGCAAATTGGAGATGGTGGCTAATGGCCTGGGGCAGAGCACGGATGGTGGCCAGAGGGACCAAAGTGAAGATGGCTACTGTGGAGCTCAGTCAAATCATATGGAAGTTTTCATAGAAAGACTGTAAATGTATCTTTTAGCATTATTTATAGTTTTCCAAACTTACACTACTATACGTTATGTAATGTAACTTTATCCTTTGTTTCTCTTTTTCTTCTACGTAAGATGGCACCCTGTGTGGGCAACATCGCACATTTCTCGCTGTACTCCTGTACTTTTGTACACGTGACAGTAAATTTAATTCTAATTCTAAGTTTACATCACACTAAAATACTTGCTGTGGAAGAATTTAGAGGCAAGACTCATTTTTATGAACCTTTGGAGTCAGTAAAGTGAAGAAGTTCACCTTCTAAACATTTAAGTTTCAAAACAGTCTCGTATGGTATAAGACTTGAAGCTTGCTGAGAAGAGGGTCATGTTGCCAAAGGCTTATGGCTTGTACATTTCAGGACAAATGCAAGAATGCCAAATTTCACATGATTTCGTAAATGTATACTACAAAAGAAAAGGATATTGATTGGTTGACAACTTGATTGCCATTGGCTGAAGCATTGAAGTGAAGAAAGTGATTCAAAATGTAGTCTCCCAAGCTCCTTGGTAAATTATGAAGTGTTGCAAAGCTTGAATATGTTCATTTTGTTACAGATAATATTTGCCCTGTCTATATGTATGTGTCATTTCTATTGATTGTTTAAAAGGGTCTGCCAGGCTGCATCACTCTTTACGTCCATAAGACCCTGAGAAATAGGAACAGGAGCAAGCCATTCATCCCCTCACATTCCTCTGCTGTCCAGTAGAATCATGATATTTTTATTCACTCATGGGATGTGGGCATTTGTGGCTGGACCAACATATATGGTCCATTCCTAGTTGCCATTGAAAAGATAAGGCTGAGATGATTTCTTGATTCACTGCAGTCTATATGCTGTGGGTTGATCCACAGTACCATTTGAAAGAGAATTCCAAAATTTTAACCCTGTGACAATAAAGGAACAATTAGATATTTCCAAATTAAGAAGGTGAATGGCTTGGACAGGAACTTGCAGGTGATGGTGTTCCCATGTATCTGCTGCCATTGTCCTTCTAGATGGAAGTGTTTGTGAGTTTGGAAGGTGTTGTCTAAGGATTTCGGTATTACATTTGCAAATAGTACACTGCTACTTCTGAGCATGAGTGCCAGAGGCAGTAGATGTTTGTGGATATTGTGCCATCCAGTGAGCTGTTTTGTCCTGGATGGTCTCAAGCTCCTTGAGTGTTATTGGGCACTGCACCCATCCAGGGAAGTGGATAGTATTCCATCACGTATCTGACTTGTGCCTTATAGATAGTGGACAGGCTGTGGAGAGTCAGGAGGTCAGGTACTTGCCATTGTATTCTCAGCCTCTGACTAGATCTTGTGGCCACTGTGTTTATATAGTGGGTCACATTCTAGTCAATGGTAACTCCACCCCCCATGATATTTATAGCAGGGATTCAGTGATGTTAACACAACTGAATGTCAAGGTGTGGTGGTTAAATTGTCTGTTACTGGTGATGGTCATGACCTGGCATTTGTGTAACGTAACTGTTACTTGCCACTTGTCAGCCCAAGGCTGGATATTGTACAGACCTTGTTGCATTTGAACAGGGACTTCTTCAGTATCTGAGGAGTCATGAATGGTGCTGAACGTTGTGCAATCATCAGCGAACATTCCCACTTTTGACCTTATGATGGAGTGAAGGTCATTGATCAAGCAGCTGGAGAAGGTTGAGCCTTGGACACAATTCTAAGGAACTTTTGCAGGGATGTCATGGAGCTGAGATGAATGACCTCCAATAGCCACAATCATTTTCCTGTATGCCAAGTACGACTCCAACTAGAGGAGAGATTCTCCTTCATACCTGTTGATTTAACTTGTACTAGCAAGGGCTGTTACTCTCACCTCAACTTTGGATTTCAGCTCTTTTGCCTATATTTGAACCATGGCTATATTGAGGTCAGGGGATGAGTGGTCGCGGTAAAACCCTGAGTGTCACTGAGCAGGTTATTGTTGAGCAGGTGCTGTTTGATAGCCCTGTCGGATGACATCTTCCATCACTTTACTGATGATCGAGAGTAGACTAGTGGGTGGTAATTGGCTACGTTGGATTTTGTCCTGCTTTTTGCGTACAAGACTTACGTGGGCAATTTTCCACATTGTTGGGTAGGTGCCAGTGTTGTATATATGGAACAGCTTGGCGAGGGGAGCGGCAAGTTCTGAAGCACCAGTCTTCAGTACTATTGCTAGAATGTTGCCACTTGGCACTTTTGGCTGAAGATTGCTGCAAGCTTAAGTTTTACACTGATATGTTAGGGTCTACCATCATTGAGAATGGTGATATTTGTGGTCCCTACTCCTCCAGTGAGTTGTTTAATTGTCAATCACCATTCACCACTGGATGTGGCAGGATTACAAAGCATAGATTTGACCTAACATTGCCCACTTTTCTGCCTTTCCCCGTAATATGTAATTCTTGTGCTGATCAAGAAGATTAAGAGTCACAGTATCTTAGTAATGAGGAAGAGTAATGGCCACAAAAGAAAGAAAATGAAGCAAATTTTCCATTCCATATCTCACTAGCCAAAGGGAAAACCTTACCCTGTGTATTGAAACATCTAAGTATGAACCTGCTCACTCAGCTGAAGACCTACAACAGAAACACATGATCATGAGGCATGCAACATCCCAATGGCCTCAATTAATGGTCTCTCCTAACAATGACTAACTGAACAGGAGTAAATGTGTTGTTGCTGAGGATTTTGAGCTCTGTTTCAAAAGAAAATCTGATGAGTTCTCACTATTCATCTGCTACTGGATGTACGAAGAAGACATTTGAAGAGCAGTCCAGAATTTTTCACACAGGAGAGAAATGAGCCACACACAGGTAATTCCTTTAAAATGACTATACATGAAGCTACAGTGCTATCCTAAAGGGACAGAGCAGTGCAACAAACACAACACACACACTGAAAGGGAATTATAAAGGAACACAGAGGCATTTCCTAGGACACTGGGTCAAAACATCATCAAGCCCCTGATCTCACATTGTATTTGGGAAAGTCTCTAAGAACCTCATCAAAGGGGAGAGAAATATCTTCAAATACCCTGGATTATGTGGGCTACTGTGAGAAATCTGGGAGATGATGTGAGAAGTCAAGCGAGGACTTTCTCAAAATTGGGAACCCCACATTTTCCAACATAGCCATGGACATTGAAATGAGTTTTGCATGAGGGAGATGCCTATTAATAAGGATCATTGGTCATTATCACCCTCATTAACACAGAACCTCACTTTATTAATATGCACAATGTAATTCTACAGAAGACCAGATCGAAACCAGAAACCAAGAATTCCTGACATAAAGGGCAGCGCAGGTACCCAGCGACTTCAGCTTCCCACTAGTTTTTCTGAAACCCCAGCTTGTACTCACAGCCCAACATCTTAGGACATGGTCTCAGTGACAGTGACTAGACACTAGCATCCAACATGTGCCAACAGCCTCTCCACAACATCAAAGGCGTCTATAGTAGATATCTATGACATTTCTCTCTCTCCAATGCCTCTCAATCTCCAGCATTAAACCATGCCCCCCCTGACATTTTTCTTTCAAATCCTTTTGAAACATTCTGCTATATACCTTAAAACTGTGCATCTTGGTTATTGACCTCCCTGCTAAGGGGAAAGTTTTCTTACTGTCTACCCTGTCTATGCCCCTAAACACTTTACACACCTCAATTTTATCCCCACCTCCCACCTTCTCTGCTCTGAGAAAAATAACCCCAGTCTAATTAGCCTCTGTTCATAGCTAAATCTCTCCAACCCAAGCAACACCCACATGAATCTCTTATGCACCCTCACAAGCTTCCAGTGATGTAGCACCCAGAGCCTAATTCACGTAATGTTCAGCTCCCACATATCCTTTTTGCTCTTGAATTTAATGTCTTGACCAATAAAGACAAATATCCCATATGCCTTCTTAATCACCTTATATTCCTGTCTTGCTGCCTTTACAGATTTAAGGACATGTGTTGCCTTCCATCACACCAATTGCTGCAAGCAACCTGCAAATGGAAAATGGCGGGGACCACACTCAAAACGGACACAGCCAATATCAGCTTGATGGCATAACATGACAACTCTACTTCTGTGTGAGAGGAGGAGACCTTTAAGGGGCAACTCATTGGTCCATTGGCCAGTAGCTATCAACACGAGAGCAACTTCCCCAGCTGCAGAGTGCCATTGACTACATTCACTTCACACTAACAAAGCACATCACAACATGACCCTGCTCATCAATGGAACAGGCTCCATTCTACCAAAGAGCAATCAGTACCATTTCTATGCAGTTTTTACCCAGTTCCCCAGGAGCTGCCACATCTCCTGCATCCTCGGGAACTCTTGTGTTCCTGTTGAATTTGAAGGTCCAGATGTTTTTGTAAGGATAATTACTTGGAGACAATAGCTAATCCCTGTGTACATAGTTGGTAATTCCATTGCACACTCCTGACTGAGGCTCACTGTATCAGAGATAATGTGAACTGCAGATGCTGGAGAATCCAAGATAACCAAGTGTGGAGTTGGATGAACTCAGCAGGCCAAGCAGCATCTCAGGAGCACAAAAGCTGACGTTTCCGGCCTAGACCCTTCATCAGAGAGGGGATGGGGAGAGGGAACTGGAATAAATAGGGAGAGAGGGGGAGGCGGACCAAAGGTGGAGAGGAAACAAGATAGGTAGAGAGGAGAGTATAGATGGGGAGGTAGGGAGGGGATAGGTCAGCCCAGGGAAGACGGACAGGTCAAGGAGGTGGGATGAGGTTAGTAGGTAGGTAATGGAGGTGCGGCTTGAGGTGGGAGGAAGGGATGGGTGAGAGGAAGAGCAGGTTAGGGAAGTGGAGACAAGCTGGGCTGGTTTTGGGATGCAGTGGGGGGAGGGGACGAGTTGGGCTGGTTTTGTGATGCAGTGGGGGGAGGGGAAGAACTGGGCTGGTTTTGGGATGCGGTGGTGGAAGGGGAGATTTTGAAGCTTGTGAAGTCCACATTGATACCATTGGGCTGCAGGGTTCCCAAGCGGAAAATGAGTTGTTGCTCCTGCAATCTTCGGGTGGCATCATTGTGGCACTGCAGGAGGCCCATGATGGACATGTCGTCTGAGGAATGGGAGGGGGAGTTGAAATGGTTCGCGACTGGGAGGTGCAGTTGTTTGTTGCGAACCGAGGGGAGGTGTTCCACAAAGCGGTCCCCAAGCCTCCGCTTGTTTTCCCCAATGTAGAGGAAGCCACGCCGGGTACAATGGATACAATATACCACATTGGCAGATGTGCAGGTGAACATCTGCTTGATATGGAAGGTCATCTTGGGGCCTGGGATAGGGGTGAGGGAGGAGGTGTGGGGGCAAGTGTAGCACTTCCTGTGGTTGCAGGGGAAGGTGCCGGGTGTGGTGGGTTTGGAGGGGAGTGTGGAGCAGACAAGGGAGTCGCGGAGAGAGTGATCTCTCCAGAAGGCAGAGAAGGGTGGGGATGGAAAAATGTCTTGGGTGGTGGCGTTGGATTGTACATGGCGGAAGTGTCGGAGGATGATGCGTTGTATCGGAGGTTGGTGGGTGGTATGTGAGAACGAGGGGGATCCCCTTGGGGCGGTTGTGGCGGGGGCGGGGTGTGAGGGATGTGTTGCGGGAAATGCGGGAGACGCGGTCAAGGGCACTCTCGACCACTGCGGGGGGAAAGTTGCGGTCCTTGAAGAACGTGGACAGCTGGGATGTGCAGGAGTGGAATGCCTCATCGTGGGAGCAGATGCGGCGGAGGCAGAGGAATTGGGAATAGGTGATGGAATTTTTTGCAGGAGGGTGTGTGGGACGAGATGTATTCTAGGTAGCTGTGGGAGTCATTTTCACCATGGACGTCCAGTCCCTATACACCTGTATTCCTCATGCAGATGGCCTCCATGCCCTCCGCTGCTTCCTGTCCCGCAGGCCCGACTAATCCCCGTCCACCGATACCCTCATCCGCCTAGCCGAACTCGTCCTCACCCTCAACAACTTCCCTTTCGATTCCTCCTACTTCCTACAGACAAATGGGGTGGCCATGGGCACCTGCATGGGACCAAGCTATGCCTGCCTCTTTGTAGGTTACGTGGAACAGTCCCTCTTCCACACCTACACAGGCCCCAAACCCCAACTCTTCCTCCGCTACATTGATAACTGTATCGGCGCCGCCTCTTGCTCCCCAGAGGAGCTCGAACAGTTCATCCACTTCACCAACACCTTCCACCCCAACCTCAAGTTCACCTGGGCCATCTCCAACACATCCCTCACCTTCCTGGACCTCTCATTCTCCATCTCAGGTAACCAGCTGGAACCTTAAGTCCATTTCAAACCCACTGACTCCCACAGCTACCTAGAATACAGCTCCACACTTTGTTATCTGAGGCTCACTGTCTTCACTCAGGGACATAATGGGGCAGATGATAAGCCTCTTTAAGGTAAGGCTGCAAAACATGGATTGATCTGGGGTGCCTTGTAGAATACTTCAGACAGATTGTGCTGTATCATCCTAGCATGGTGTGCTTTGCACAACAGGAGAAAGCAACAAGGGGATGTGATGGATGCTACAGAATGGGGAGAGTGGGAAAACTCTTCCAATGAGGTGGATGAAGATGTTGTGCAGGAAGTACGACAATTTTTGGATTATAGACTATAGCTGCAATGGGCACTACAAGCCATACAGGACTTAATTGACCCCTGATTCCAATAGTTGTGAGCTAGGTGCAGTGATCGCACACTGACTGCAAAATACTTGTTGCACAACATGTAAGCAGTTTGTTTGTATTCAGAGAGAAATGCAGCTTCTGTATGTTGAAATTTTGTTTTTTTTTAGTTTTAATAACTAAAAGCTAATTTCTTTCATGCTTTGACAGTCTCTCTATACGTGAAGGCTCCACACTGAACAATAATAAGTTACTGGTCTACAATAGGCGTTTGACAAAGACTAACTGTGATTTACAGAGGGCTGCAAGATGAGATGTGCCACCAGGCCAATGAAGAGTGTGTCCTAGAGCTTGAACGGCACTTGGAGAGAAATGCACTGTTGCACATGAAAAGAAGAGTCAGTCATTTCTCCTGCATGCTGTGAAAGGTATTAGTTCATGGTTACTGGGATATTCTGGGCATTACAGCATGCTCAGCCAGAATTCCATTGGACATGTCGTTCTAATTCAGAATAGCCCAGCATTGGTGAGGAATTCCAATTACAATGATTAGGAGAATCAACAAGCATCAGGCAAATGCATCATCATGGGGAAATTGTACACAGTAAATGAGGCAAATTTGGGACAATAGTGTAAAAAAGATACACTAGGCCTCACAGAGTGAAGCATGAAGAAGATGACACAAGTTAAAATATGGCAAGATTCAGTCCAGAGTGTGTTGTGTTACCTTATGTTTTTGGAGGCAACAGGAGAATGGGAATGTTTGATTGCTTGATTGGGCCCCGGGTCTGCAGGACAAGTGTAAAGAGGTTAGACAAAGCTGCACTAGGTACTGCAGGAAAGAGAGACAGAGAACAAGACTGGAGGGAAAAGTGGATTATTTCACCCACAGGATGAACCTCTCCATCTGGGTCTTCCCCACCAGGATGTTCAGAGCTACATCTTAGAACTTGCCTTTTCTCACCCTGACTTTCCTAAAATGTTCAGCAATGTGCCAATCAGACCACAGCTTTAGAAGAAGTGGTTGCATTCAGATTGCATATACAGCTTGGTTCCAATTGATTATAATCAGCACTTGGGTTTTAAACCTGTTTTAGTTTGTTTTAACATCTCCAGGCGATTGTAGTTCATGGTAATTGTCAATTAGCCCTAGAACTGCGAGGCTTCCGACTTCAAATAGGCATGTCCCATTAGCTCAGATCTCACTTAGTGTCTCCTTCCCAAATTCTAGACCCATGCTGTCATGTCTTTTTCTTCAGTAGAATAATTTCACTCCAAAATGGTTCAACAAGTTTATCCAGGAGATGATAGCATGGTAATTATGTTATCAAACTAGTAATCCACCAGGCTACCCAGCAACTAGAGGAATCAGATTAATAGTAACTCAAGAATTTGAATTAGCAAAAGCAAGAAAGAAGCTGTTGCTGATTGTTAAAGAAGTTCTCTTTCTGGGCCAAAGCGCTGCCTTTGGGCATTGGAATAAATGCTGGTCTTTCCAGTAATTTTTTTAAAAATTCATTTGGTCACCGCATTATAAGAAGGGTGTGGAAGCTTTGGAAAGGGTGCTGAGGAGATTTACTAGGATGTTGCCTGGTATGGAGGGAAGGTCTTACGAGGCAAGGCTGAGGGACTTGAGGCTGTTTTCATTAGAGAGAAGAAGGTTGAGAGATGACTTAACTGAAACATATAAAATAATCAGAGGGTTAGATAGGGTGGATAGGGAGAGCCTTTTTCCTAGGATGGTGACGGCGAGCACGAGGGGGCATAGCTTTAAATTGAGGAGTGAAAGATATAGGACAAATGTCAGAGGTGGTTTCTTTACTCAGAGAGTAGTAAGGGAATGGAACACTTTGCCTGCAATGGTAGTAGATTCGCCAACTTTAGGTACATTTAAGTTGTCATTGGATAAGCATACATGGAATAGTGTAGGTTAGATGGGCTTCAGATCGGTATGACAGGTTGGCACAACATCGAGGGCCGAAGGGCCTGTACAGTGCTGTAATGTTCTATGCTCTATGCGGGCATCACTGGCAAGGCAGCATTTATTACTCATCCCCAGTCACTCAAAGGGCAGTTAAGAGTCAATCACATTGCAGTGGGTCTGGAGTTACATTTAGACCAGACCAGGGTAAGGATGGCAGTTTCCTTCTGTCAAGGACAGTTGTGAACAAGCCTGGCTTTTCTTGACAATTGATTCATGGTCATCATTAGACAAAGTTTAATTCCAGAACTTAACCGAATTCAAACTCCAAACTCCACTATGGTGGGATTAGAACACAAGTCCCCAGAACATTACCTGGGTTTCTGGGTTAATAGCACAGCAATAATACCACTAGGCCATCACCTCTGCCAACACCTGACTGAGGACAGAGATAATGGGAACTGCAGATGCTGGAGAATTCCAAGATGACAAAATGTGAGGCTGGATGAACACAGCAGGCCAAGCAGCATCTCAGGAGCACAAAAGCTGACGTTTCGGGCCTAGACCCTTCATCAGAGAGGGGGATGGGGAGAGGGAACTGGAATAAATACGGAGAGGGGGAGGCGGACCGAAGATGGAGAGAAAAGAAGATAGGTAGAGAGGAGAGTATAGGTGGGGAGGTAGGGAGGGGATAGGTCAGTCCAGGGAAGATGGACAGGTCAAGGTGGCGGGAAGAGGTGGTAGGTAGGAAATGGAGGTGCGGCTTGAGGTGGGAGGAAGGGATGAGTGCGAGGAAGAACAGATTAGGGGGCCTCCTGCACTGCCACAATGATGCCACCCGAAGGTTGCAGGAACAGCAACTCATATTCCGCCTGGGAACCCTGCAGCCATATGGTATCAATGTGGACTTCACCAGTTTCAAAATCTCCCCTTCCCCCACTGCACCACACAACCAGCCCAGCTCTTCCCCTCCACCCACTGCATCCCAAAACCAGTCCAACCTGTCTCTGCCTCCCTAACCTGTTCTTCCTCTCACCCATCCCTTCCTCCCACCCCAAGCTGCACCCCCAGCTACCTACTAACCTCATCCCACCTCCTTGACCTGTCCGTCTTCCCTGGACTGACCTATCCCCTCCCTACCTCCCCACCTATACTCTCTCCACCTATCTTCTTTACTCTCCATCTTCGGTCCGCCTCCCCCTCTCTCCCTATTTATTCCAGTTCCCTCTCCCCATCCCCCTCTCTGATGAAGGATCCAGGCCCGAAACGTCAGCTTTTGCGCTCCTGAGATGCTGCTTGGCCTGCTGTGTTCATCCAGCCTCACATTTTGTTATCTTGTTAACCTGACTGAGGACAGCCAGGTCTAGTCAATGTTAACTAATTTCAGACAAGGTGACAAGAAATGTTTGCACCAACCTGGGTTAGACAGGACAATGTCTTTTAGCTTTCCGCCCCACATAATTTTTCAGCAACCATATTAAAAAAGTGTACGTGGAAGTTAGAATGGATATCTATGGCCAAGAATAACCCAGAATTTAGAACTCCTATATTTGAATATCCTGCCAGCATTTGCTGCCATTACTTAGATATGAATAATAATCACTTGATTTGGGTGAGTGGTGGTCTGGGAATCAAACCTTATTCCGCAGGGAAACAACACCTTCAGTGAAGAAGGCATGCAAAATAAATTTTTGAAACAAAATTGGTGAGAAAAAGAAAACAATATTCCTTCCTGTCCGAGGAAACGACTGCAAGAGGTTTGGAACTAGCTTGTTCCGTATTGGGAACAGATTATCGGCATGCCTGTGGTTTTGATGACTGCCTTCAGTTGAGAAGTTTAAACACCAGTTTTTTCAACAGTGTATTTTGTGTACATGCTGCTAACTTCCAAACCCATGCATTTAGACATCATTTAACACCAACCTTGATCAACCTTTTATAGTTTAACTCTAAGTTTAGAGCTAATTTTATTGCATTTGATGTCTTATAGAAGAATTTTTTTTTATAAACTTGCACATATATGTCAAGAATTTGATGATAATTCCAGGTCTTTTGTGACAACTGTAATGAACTTCCAAAACTTGCCATAGTTTGGACTAATTAACAGGTATCATACAAATTGGACCATCGGTTTCAGTCGCTTTAGGACTGAGAGACGAAGCTGTTCTGTGGAAGAAAATGTAGCAAATGTGTCAATTTCTTTTCATCATACAAGGTATTATAATTAGTATAATAAACTATACAATTTTTAAAGACGTACATTTGAGTTGCACTGACTGAATTGCAATGCAAATTACATCAAAAAATTTTATAAATAGCTCAGATGGCTGGATGGCTGGTACTGACAGCATGAGTTCAATTCCCATGCCAGGTGAAATTACTATGAAGAACTTTCCTCGTCACTTGAGACATGGTGACCTTAGGTGAAACTACAACCAGGATTCACACTTTGGTGATGGGTCAAGTCTATAAAGATCCCTCTTGTGTTATTGGTGGTAGTGCCACTACCTCTGAACCAGAAATCTTGTGTTCAAATCTTACCTGCTCTTGAAGTGTATGGTAAAATTTCTGACCAGGTTGTCAGGAAAAACATGCTCAATAAAAATACATGTTAAAAATCTGCAGAACAAAGTTAAAATTTTCAAACATACAGCAATAGAAATAGTCAAAGCTATTTAAACAGGGACCAGGAACATGATAATACAAGGCGTAGAGCTGGATGAACACAGCAGGTCAAGCAGCATTGATGGGAGACTTCTGCCAGTGAAACCCAAACGGCATGGCTTAGGATAGCAGAGAGGGGTCACAATCGAAGTGTAATGCAATGCTCATGGATTCAATGCTGAAAGTAGTTGATTAGCCTAAGCTGGATAGAGATGGTGCATTCAAACATATCCTGATATCTAAGAGATAATGGGAACTGCAGATGCTGGAGAATCAAAGGTAACAAAGTGTGGGGCTGGATGAACACAGCAAGCCAAGCAGCATCTAAGATGCTGCTTGGCCTGCTGTGTTCATCCAGCCCCACACTTTGACATCCTGATATCTATATTATTTTGCTTCTTAATCCTATGCTAGCCTATCACTCCTGAAAACAACTTGTAAATGTAACCCTCCCTTTCTGTCTTCTTCACACTCTATTCATCAATTCACCACTGTCGCCCATGCTTTTCCTTACTCAATGCCTTGCTTCTCCCTTATAGTCACTTTTCCCAATGTCGTCCATTTATAATTCAACACGTTCTCTTTCTCACACTCACAGGTATCTCCTTTTAATCTTCACAGGAAAGCACAGAACATGAGGCAGGAGCTGAGAACAAGAGGTGTCCTTCCAGCCATCTAGCAACTAACAGTTGCAGAAGAGAACAAGATAGACATGGCAGACTCTAAGAAGGCTTGAGCATTGGAGATAGAGAAATGAGGGTCAGAAACAGAAATTGTGAAAAACTCAACAGGTCTGGCAGCATCTGTGGAGAGAAAGCAGAGTTAACCTTTCAGGTCCAGTAACTCTTCTTCAAAATTATTCTGATTTAAATTCAGATTGACAGCAGCAAACGAAATATGTACAATGCATAACTATTGTTTAATTGTTCTTATCTTAACAAATCTAATTCATGTCTTTCGCTTCTCACTAGGCCACGAAGCATCCCATAGGAGGTGGCAGAGGAGTTCACAATCAATCCTCAGAGGACGCCATTCACTTTGGAGCTGTATCATCACAGGCATCATGAACCCTTTATCTTGTGCTTTAAACCAATACTGTACTTCAGAGACTTGTTTCAATAATCTCTGTGCTATGAATACTCTGTTCCAGTGGTTGTTTGCTCCTCATCACTAAGTCAGGCTTTTGAATTCCTTATGCATTGTACCACTCTGTTATTTACATTTGCTCATTGTGTATTCTCAAATATAGCTTTCCAAGGTCATTTCTAAGACCTCACTTCACATATGCTCATTTAAATCTATTGTCTTATCTTTTACTGGTGTCAATGTCATCTGATGAGTTAATTTTTCTGATTTATGTAGATCATGCACAAACTCAGATAATGACACTTCAGTGGGCCGAATACAGAAAACAGTTCAGATTACAGCTGGTGATCCACGCTGTTCAAATGAGGAAGAATAATGGTAGAGACAGGGATAGCAGTTGTGCTGATAGAACCATAAAGTCCTAGAGTTATACAGCATGGAAACAGGCCCTTTGGTCCAAGTTGTCTGTGCCGATCAGAAATCCCATTTGACCTAGTCCCATTTGCCAGCATTTGGCCCAGATCCTTCTAAAGCTTCCTATTCATACACCCATCCAGAAGCCTTTTAAATGTTATAATTATAACCACCTCTACTTCTTGCTCTGCCAGCTTGTCGAATTTATGCACCACCCTCTGGGTGAAAAAGTTACTCTTCAGGCCCTTCTTAAGTCTTTCCCCTCTCACCTAAACCTCTGCCCTCCAGTTGTGAACTCCCTTACCTTGGGAAAATATCGACTTTGGCTATTCACTCTATCCACGTTCCTCATGATTTTATAAAACCCTATAAAGTCATGTCTCAGCCTCTGACACACCAGTGAAAATAGTCCCACCCCATTCAGCCTCTCCCCTTAGCCCAAACCCTCCAAACTCGATCTTGATACATCCAAGTTCAGCTCAACCGGATGCAGGTGTTCCTTGGAGGAAGATGAGGAGGAGATTATTCCTGGAATAACAAGAAGAATGTACAATGTCCTAGCAGGGATTTGTGCTACATTATGCTCATGTAGAGATTGGACGAGCCTGTCTCAGGTATGAATGGCATGGTGTTATTTGCCTTTGCAATGAGGTGGAAATATAAGCTAACTGCATGGAGTGTCAAACACAACAATCAATGATTGCATGCTAGCCTTCACCAGTAGCTTACATACAATGGTTGCCACTTCAGATATTGCACATGATAACCTAGTGTTTGATTTTCAGCACTGCCCTAATCTGCTGCAAAGTACTTTTCAGCTCATTGCTAGTAGGACCATCACATCAGTCAGAACAGGAATCTCAAGGCCTTTACCTATCATGGGGAAGTGCTAAGAGGAAAAGTAAAGATTTACCTAAGTGAAAGTGTTTAGTTTGTGAAACTTCCAGACCTGGAGTGGTTTGTTAGAAACTCGCACTAGTTATTCAAAGCTGAGAAAGATTAGCTCTTAGTTGTACATGTATTCCTGGAAAAAGCTTCACAGGATGGGAACTGAGAGGAAGCAATTCATGTCAAAACCTCAGATATATTGGGAAGGAAATTTTATCTGAGTTTTAATAAACTGTAATGTGATTGTGTTGTGGAGTAGCTGCCTTTCTTGTTCTGCCTTATGTTTTGAAATCTTTCAATTTGTGTTACACTTATATGGGTTTGGGGTGGCACAGTGGCTCAGTGGTCAGCACTGCAGCCTTACAGCACCAGGGATCCAGGTTCAATTCCATCCTTGGGTAACTGTCTGTGTGGAGTTTGCACATTCTCCCCGTGCCTGCATGGGTATCCTCCAGGTGCTCCAGTTTCCTCCCACAGTCCAAAGATGTGCAGGCTGGGTGGATTGGCCATGCTAAATTGCCCATAGTGTTCATGGGTGTGTGGGTTACAGGGGGATGGGCCTGCGTGGGATGCTCCAAGGGGCGGTGTGGACTAGTTGGGCGAAAGGGCCTGTTTCCACACTGTAGGGTATCTAATCTAGTATAACTTGGTTTGTTTTACTTTGTTTTTTACTGAATAATAAAGTTATTGGTATTTTTGTTAAAACCAAATCAGCAACACAGTATGCTAATGTTTCAGTGGAAGACCCCTGTGTTAAAAAGATGCAAGTAACAAGTTATGAGCTACCAAGAATCTGACTGGTCCAGTAGTAACATCAGCTGGCATCACAACAGCACCAAAGCAATCAAAGTTGATTTTGAAAGAATTTTACAGAATGTTTGTGGGTCTGGCTTCAAGAATGACGCAAACATTTGTTTAATGGTCATCTCATTAAATCGAGCAGATGCTGTACAGGCATTGCTGATACAGTTTCTCTTTTGCTCTTACGCGTTGCCAACACAGTTCAGATTTCAATGCAGTGCAGCAGTGTAATGTTAATAACTGCTCAGTATACTAAGGTTAACATGGGCATGTTACTCAATGTTAAAATATTAAGTTTCCATTTATTTTTTGAAGCACATAGGCATTTTTTTTTGCTTTCACCACTTTCCTACCTGCCTACTTTTGGCTCTGCCCTTCAAAGTGGCCTTTTCACTTAGGATAACTGATAAGACAAGAATTTAAACTGAGCAATGGAAGACTGTGAAAGGCATGATCATAGCTTTGCATTCCCAAAAATTAGGTTGGCAAATGGTTTTGCATGTCTTTTGGATGGGTGAGCTGATGGAACCTTGAAATAATGAGGGCATTTAAGACTGAAATGTGCATTACTGCTGGTGTCTTGATCACATTAAGTTCCCTTACTTCTTCCTCGTCCCTGGAATATGAACAGATTCAGTACTTTTCAACTTATTCGTCCTGCACATCCTCACCTCACTATTGCTCAATGTTGTGCTGAATGCAGCAGATCACAAGCTTTCTGGTGCCATGTTGAAAATTATTAGTTTTGCAGGTGTCCTTGATGCTATACGCAACCAAAGGGTCCTAATCTCACCTCACTTCTGCAATTCAACTCATTGGTTCATGCTTGCATGAAGGGTGTTATGAAATCGTGGACAGGGTTTTGGAACAACATTGATGTCTAACCTGTCACCTTCACCTTTAGAAAGATCCACTGAACAAACCTTCATGTAAGGGGACAATTTTTCCTTCTACTGAACAACTGAAATCGAGACCAGACCTCATGTTCTAAAATACAGAATAAATGGGTAAGGTATGTAAGTAATTGTTCAGATTTCCAGTGTGGTAACTTCATGTGGTATTGCTAGTCTTCCAGGAGTCACAGCATCCTGTATTAATTCCTGGGATATAGGGCAATCCAGTCAATCTCATGTCTTATTCTTAAGCAGCCTTATATGTATTTTTTTCCTTCTCCTGTGAGGGCCCCTCTCAACTTCTGTTACAGAAACACATTTTAATACCCCTGTTACGTTGAATTTAATATTAAATAAAGATAAATCTTTACAGTGAAAAAGAAAGTTAAGAATTCGTGTTTGAAAACCCAGTTTAGTTGTTCATTTCAAAATGTTTTTCCCATTTGCTATTCCTCACAGTTGGAATCATACAACAGTCTGGTCTGCAGGAATCTCCATGGTAACTGTCATTGATGTTCTTTAGTTGACATGCCAGGGGTCATAGTTGAATGATGCAGGAAGGAAATCTTCTCCAGATAGTTTCTCTCTATTCCTCAATATAGTTGCAACTCGAGAGCAATTATTCTTAAGGATGCGCAAGTGAGATTTTTTTTATCATGGAGATTAAAATTCAGTTCTGTTACTTGGAAAACCAATTTTCTATTCTTTTAACTTATGGATGAGCAAACTGTTATCAGATATACTCAAAATAGCTGTAAATTCCTGTATTCTATGTGTATTCTCACATAATCAATAAATTAAAATTCCAGCCAGTGTCCCATTTACTGTTATTTATATCTGTGCTTTTCAACATTTTGTGATCCAGGAGAAATATCAAAATTTTGAGTATCCTTTTTCGTCAATTCCAATAAAGGTTAAAATAAAACTGCCTGCAAAAGATCAGGAACCATCATACTAGTTTGATTGCTAAAGACTGTAAAATACCAAGCAAATACACTCTTATCAAGCAAGGCTGCAAAACTATTCAACTGGCAATGTTTGTGCTTCTCCATAATATACAGCTAAAAGATAATATGCAGAAAAGTACCAGCCCTCTTTCACTGATGCCTAAATAAGGAAAGTAGCATTGAGGCCACAGCCCACTTTTTTTCTCCACTTTGCAGTTGTAGTCTCTCTCTCTCTCAACTGCTACGTGGCTTTGATTGTATGTTGATTTGACTGATCTCTGGAATGTACCCATAATACTAGATTGTTTTTCAAATTTCCCTTGAGGCTAGTAATTTCGTGCACAGTTGTTCTGCGCTTTGTACTGTTTGGAAAGAAGTAGTTTAACACTACATTTTGCTTTTAATATTTTCTGATTTCAGACTTTCAGAGACATAAAAACTCCACAAAAACATTTGTTCTGAAGTGATTACACTGAGTTGAATTCACTCTGTAATCCTGTAGAAAAGCTGATACTTGTGTTTTTAACTTAAGACAGCAAAGGGATGAAAATGTCTCCTTTTACAACCTCTTGTGGCCCCACAGCCTGTGGATTTGCAAGGCAATTCCACCAACTGCAAACTGCCAAAAAGTTGCAACAAGAAGTTTAGAATTCAATCTGTCATTTGAAAAAGATCCTAACTTTTCACCCGCTTTTTTAGGAGGCTCTGACTGTATAAAATCTAGCTCCAAGAAAACAAGCATCCCACTTTAGCTAAGTGGCCATTTCGAATGATGTTTTAAAATACATTCTTGGGTTACAGGGGAAACGATAGCATAAAGGTACTGTCACAGAACTATAATCCAAAGACCCAGGTATTGGTGTAGATAATCCGACTCAAACAGTACCATGGTGGAATTTGAATATGACAAAAGTCTAATGACAATTGAAATAACTCACAGAGGCTGCTATCCAAACGCCAAGTGGCCTTTATTTACATATGCAAAGCACTTGGCATTGGTCCAGTTTCTTCAGAGCTTGTTCTTAGCGTGATAGAACCACTGATACCTCTGCTTAAAACTGTAAGCCAGGGCTCCCTGATTGGACCAGATTAACAGTTCTAATCAGGAGACCTCCATTATATGAGGCCCACCGGCTGACTTTCTTACATCACTGCAACGACCATAAATCGATTGTTGTGAAAACCCATACTGGTCATCACGGTTTTTATCTGGCCCAGCTTATATTTAAATCCAGACCCACAACAATGTTCTTGACACTTAACTGCCTTATGAAAGACCTAGCAAGCCATTCAATTGTATCAATCCATCAAAAAAAATTCACAGAATCAATCTAGATGAGCCACCTGACATCACGTAAGGAAATGGAAATGACAATGACAAAGACAGCTCTGTCAACCCTGTAAAGGTCTCCCTGCCTGTATCTAGGAGCTAGTGTCATAATGGGGGAGCTGTCTCACAAAACTAGTTTAGCAACCGCCTGAATAGTCATACTCATGGAATTATACATTGTACACAATGTTTCAGATACCAAAAACACCATGCCTTTAGAGGTGTTGGCACCATGGGGCATTGCTTGAAAGTTCTGAACATTGAACCCAGGCTTTATGAAATGACAGGTCAAACATAAGCAAATAAACCTCCCACTTATTACTGTATTACAGCCCCTCCGCCCTGGTTTGGCTGATAAGTCGCTGTTCTTCCCTATTGAACACCACTTTAGGAAGCTTTGAGGGTGACAGACAAGAATGCAGAATGTAAAGCCTCTAAGAATCTTATATGCTTCAATAGGTCACCTGTCATTCTTCTAAGCCACAATCAATACAAAACCAACTTACTCCACCTTTCGTCACATTACCAGGATCAACTGTGTGAACTTCCCTGGGCTGCCTCCAGTGCTAGTATATCTACCTTTAGATAAGAGAATCAAAACAGTTCATCACTTGCAAGATTCTGCCTTGCAGTTTAAATGTTGTGACAGAATTGAATGCCTTTTTCTTGACTTCTGGAATCTCATTTCTTCCGATCTTGCCATCTCTTCCCAATTGACACATCATTGGCCATGTCATTTAGGGACTGAGGAGATTTTACCCATTGGCTTGATTTCAAGGCAATTCTGAAGAATATGTTGGATCTGAGAAAACAGGTGAAAATGCACAGTGAACACAACAAGGACCTGCAAATCACTTCTGAGATTATCCTTTCAGAAGTAAATGCCAGCCATGATACTCTAGTGAAATACCATCTTTGTTTGTTGATGGGATGCAGGCATCCTTGTCTATGAAAGCAAAATCTAACAGCACTTCCAGACCAAGTCATCATTATAAGATCTAGCTGTATCAACAGATTACCGAGATACATTAGACATTCATGGAGGCTCACTTTTGATTGTAAATAATTAAACTTAATTTTAGAAAGGAGGAGTCTGTTTGTGTGCCTTGTCTTTAATGAATTTGCCTTTAAGGACTCCAGGCGCTATGTGTATACAATGTTGTGACTCTGCCTGAATACTCATCCACTTTTGTTTCTCAAGGTACACAAACAGAAATCTGTTTTTTGCTGTAATGCTTGGTTCATAACTGAGGTTGTGTTTTATTGCGTTAAATTACCCATGACAGTTAATCAATCCCTGACAAACATTTGATTATTCGACTGATATCTTTAACATGACAATAATGATATGCAATTTGAAATTTGACTTCAGGCTCCTTGTTTTCTAATTTCCTGAAATATGCCAGGAAAGCAAATTAAGTAGTACACAGTGAATTTAAACAATGCTATAAATCTCAGGGAAGTATCCAAGTGAAGATAACATCACCTTTACCCTCTTTGCCTACAGATCCTTGCAAGGCTATTAATGAAGAATTCAGGATTTCCCAAACAGCCAATATACAAATGCACTAGATAGAACATTGATGACTAGTCTGCCTGGCCAATAATTATGTCAGTCTTGCCTTTCAAAGATGATAATCAATCTGAGCAAGGACTGGAATTCCACAGCTACAGGGCATCATTGACTGCCCGTACATGACAATCCTAAAAACCAGCAGCACTCATCAACTGCAAGAACTCCCACCTCCATTCAAGCACTGATAGTAAGCAGCCATAGAAACTTGTTTATAGGTCTTTCAGAGGGTAATTAAATGTCAAACACATTGACTCCTATTGGGGATACCACGACTGGAGCCTAATCATGCAAGAATTAATTTCATATAACCATCAGATGTGCCATTAAAAAACTCCATGTGCATTTCATACATAGGATTTCTGTTAGCTGCTGCTGATATTGCAACATTGGAGAGGAAATAGTCCCCTGGGAGGTTTCTGTAAAGCCCTTCAGATATACATCCATCTCTGAAATTCAGAGACACTCTACCTGAGAAATACAGATTCACTTGCCACCAACCTCACTTACCCTAGTACTGGCTGCATTTTGTGCATGGGATTGAGCCTGGTTGAAGGTCAGCTTGGGACCCGCTGTGCTGGCTGAGATTGAATTGGAAAGCAGGGGGAAGGGGACTTGTTCCTTTTAAATGGGCTCCACATAAACCGAGCTGGAATCAGAATCCTGGAGAATCAAATAACCAGAGCCGCAGACAGGGCTTTGTATTAATAAAGACTGTGGGGACTGGGAGGAGTCAGGAAAAGAATAGGTAGCATGGGACATGTCAAGGCTCTAGAGCAGTGTTTTTGTAAAAGAAACAAACCAAGCAGGTCAGGAAAGGTTAGTGGGATGAAAAAAGATGATGGAGAATCAGAGACAAATGCGACACCAGGGAAAGTTATAAAAATCTTAAGACTAAAGGCACTGGAAAAATGTTTACTGACAGCTGAAACACGTTCTCATAGTAGAGAGTACAGTCAATTCATGGGTAGGTGTGGAGATAGCACTCCACAATGAAGGTGTGTAGAGGAAGTTAAAATCAATTGTGGTCAATTATGGCCCTTAAGTGACAAACTAATGGCCATCTCTAGGCCCCATCCTGCTGTTGTTGATATTCTAACAGTGAAAGATGGGATGGCTTGCCATGTGGTTCTGACTGCAGCCCTCTTGGGCACCTCCTGTTTGGGTACCTTATGGCCAACAGACATAGTCACCAACTGAAAGGATGACCCTTTGCCTCATAGGAGAGGCACCCTCTGATGCCTCACCTGGGCCAAAGCCCTTCTTACGTACCTTGGGTTCTGGGATCCTTGGTGCTGTTACCCCTGTCAGGCCTTCTGCTGTATTAGCAGTTACTATGGCTCTTGTTGTTGATGCTGATGCAGAGGAAGCACTGGCTACTGATTGATTGGTGGTTCTGGGAAATAGGATCTCTGTCCTGGAGAAGCATGGACATCTGATGACAAACAGCAGACTTCCTGATTGGATTTAAGTCATGTACAGCTCACTGAGATGTTGCATTGAGATTCCCAGCAATTCTGCAGTTGCTAGTCCGTCCCATCAGTGTAGACTTTAAATGTAGCTCGTTACATCTACAAACACAAAAAAATCACAGCACAATTCTTTTGATTGTTATTCTTTCTTTGATTGTGTTCGTCACCAGATAGGCCAGCGTTTATTGCACATTCCTACTTGCCTTTTCAGAACTGGTGATGACCTGCTTTCTTGAACTGCTGATATCTATGTGCATAAGTACGCCCATAGTGATGTTAGGAAAGGAGTTCCAGAATTTTGACCTAACAACTATAAAGGAACAGTGATATAATTCTAAGTCAGAATGGTATGGAAATTGGAGAGAAATATGCAAGTGATGATGCTGCTTTACAGGGAGATCGGTAAGAATGAGGGAAAGTCCAAATTAGGCCCAACTTAGCAGCTATGTCCTTTGGAAAATGGCCATCTCAGTCAGGTAGGTGAATTAATACTCTGACAGAAATTAACTGGATTGATTTAATAGCAATTGCGGAAATATGGTTGCAAAGTAACCAAGGAGGTTTGAAAACTAAATATCCCAAGATTCTCAATATCTAAAAGAAATCGGCAAAATGGAAAAAGAGGGAGAGTAGCTCTGAGAATAAAGGATAGGAAAAGGAAAGCTGGGAAGAAGAATCTTATTCCAGAAAATGAGGATGGGGAATCAGTTTGGGTGGAGCTGAGGAATAACATGGAGCAGAAAATATAGCTGCAAGTTATTTATGGGCCTTTGACAGTCATTGCTGTGTAGATCAGAGTATAAATCCAAAAATT
This sequence comes from Stegostoma tigrinum, assembly GCF_030684315.1. Taxonomy (NCBI): domain Eukaryota; kingdom Metazoa; phylum Chordata; class Chondrichthyes; order Orectolobiformes; family Stegostomatidae; genus Stegostoma; species Stegostoma tigrinum. The sequence continues at coordinate 84,895,929 of NC_081355.1, read as the reverse complement.
AGATGTAAATGCAAAAGTCCTGATGGACTTTAGTCTTCATACAGGCTGGACAAACCAGACTTGCTGGTTACATATTACAGTTGCATATAAAAGTGTGGGTGAGTTCATGGAATATTTAAGAAAGCTTTCCACATCAGTATATTGAGGAAAGACTCAGAAACAAGCTTCTTTGAATCTAATATTGTGTAATAACAAATAATTAATTAATAATCGCCTCATTACAGGAAAGATGTGGAAGCATTGGAAAAGTTGCAGACGAGATTTACCAGGATGTTGCCTGGAATAGAGGGAAGGCCTTATGATGAAAGGTTGAGATAGCTAGGGCTTTTCTCTTTAGAATGACGAAGGATTAGAGGTGACTTCATAGAGGTGTACAAAATGATCAGAGGTGTAGATAGAGTAGACAGCCAGAGACCTTTTCCTAGGGTGGAGGTAACTATTATGAAGGGGCATAGTTTTAAAGTGAGTGGGGGTAGAGATAGGGGATACGTCAGAGGTAGGTTCTTTACTCAAAGAGTGGTTGGGGTGTGGAATGCATTGCCAGAGAGGGTAGAGAAGTCAGCCTTACTAGGGGCATTTAAGCAGCTATTAGATAGGCATATGGATGATGTTATAAGGTAGGGGTGGAGGTTAGATAGACCTTAGGATTAGAGGAAAAGTTCAGCACAATATTGTGGGCCGATGGGCCTGTACTGTGCTGTACTGTTCTATGTTCTATGTTCTAATCTTGTAGAACTAGAGACTCTGAGGAAAAATGACCATGATTTTAGAGGATGTTGTATTGAGTTTGAAAATTATTTAGTTAAGGCCCAAACTAGGATCTTACCTCGAAATGAAGCAAACTTTACAGCTATGTGGGTGCAGCTGGCTACCCTAGATTGGGAAAATGAGTAAAATATGTAAATATCATGAAGCAATAGATAGCCTTCAAATAGTAATATGTTATTTGATGTAAATGTACATTTTTAAGGCACCAAACTACCATTGTAAAAGTAGCAAACAAGAGTAATTAAAAATAACTTTAGATCAAAGGAAGAAGATTACAATATTGTCAAAATTGTTAGCAACATTGAGGATTGGGAGCATTTTGGCATTCTGGAAGGAAACAAGAATAAAAATTGCAGAGAAAACAGAAATTGTGGAGAAGAGCAAGGGACATAAAACCATGGTTTAATTTCTTTGTTGATTAATTGTAGAACTATGTAACTAGGAAGATATTAATGAAAGTGAATGAGAGCCCATTAGAGGTAAACACAGGTGACAGGGTATTAAAGATCAAGGAAATTGAAAAAGCATTCCCTTCAACAATGTGACTTGCATCCAAGGGTTTTAAAGAGATAGCTGCAGGGATAATGTATATGAGTGATAATGGGAACTGCAGATGCTGGAGAATCCAAGATAACAAAGTGTGAAGCTGGATGAACACAGCAGGCCAAGCAGCATCTCAGGAGAACAAAAGCTGACATTTCGGGCCTAGACCCTTCATTCATACAGCTCCACACTTTGTTATCTTGGATAATGGATACACTAGTTTAGACCTTACAGAATTTTTTAGTTTCTAATGTAGTCCACAAGAACTGGGAGGTGGCATACATAAACGGTCTCTGAAGAAAGTAGGGTGAGAGAAAATGGGAGCTATGGGTCAGTTAATTGTGCATCTGGCTAGAAACAATTGTCAGAGAGCTGTGAGCTCGGCACTTAGAAGTTATAATACTTTTCAGAGAACATAGAACATTACAGCGCGGTACAGGCCCTTTGACTCTTGATGTTGCACTGGCTTGTGAAACCAAACTGAAGCCCATCCAACCTACACTATTCCATTATCATCCATATGTATATCTACTGACCATTTAAATGCCCTTAAAGTTGTTGAATCTACTACTGTTACAGGCAGGGCATTCCACGCCCTTGCTACTCTCTGAATAAAGAACCTGCCTCAGCCTTGTGTCCTATATCTATCACCCCTCAATTTAAAGGTATGTCCCCTCAAGCTAGCCATCACCATCCGAGGAAAAAGACTCTCACTGTCCACCCTATCTAATCCTCTGATCATCTTGTATGTCTCTATTAGGTCACCTCTTAACCTTCTTCCTTCTAATGAAAACAGCCTCAAGTCCCTCAGCCTTTCCCCATGAGACCTTTCCTCCATACCAGGCAACATCCTGGCTCTGCACCCTTTCCAAAGCTTCCACATCCTTCCCAACCTCTTGCCCACTTGCTTAACTTATCAATAGCTCTCTGTAAACTGAGAATCCCTCTGTCAACCTACCTTTCCACCTTTTTTTTTGCATTGCAGCTTTTCTCCATCAACCTCCGGGCTACACAGATGTAAACTGTGGCATGGCTGATTAACCCTTCATCGTAACGCTGGTCCGCAAACACATTGCACGCAGATTATTTCTACAGGCCAAGACAACTACATCTCTCAATGAAGTCACCATCTTTCCACAGAACACTGATCCCCCCTGTCTCTGCTGTCTCCACCAAAACCAAGATCTCTTCAAGCAGATTTATAAAAGCGGACACTGGAGATCTGAAACAAGATAAAATTACTCTTCCTTGGTACTCAGTCATATTGAACTTGATACATTGCATGCTTCTCTCTCCAAAGAGGCTGCTAGACATATTGAGTTTCTCCAAAACTTCTAGTTTTCATTTATGGAAGGGAAATCATGTTAGACATATTTATCAAATATTTTTGAAGATGCATACTTCTCAAAAGGTATAAGAGGGAAACATAGGTATTAGCTTTAATTCAATCTTGTTTTCAAGTCATAAGATTGTGGGTTCCAATTTCAGTCCTAGTTCAGGGCCTAAGCACAAAAGTCAAGTGCTGCCAATCGGATAATCTGTCAAACTGAATCGCTGTCTGCCCCCCCAATAGTGACGCCTCAACTGATTTTCATCTATTCTACCACTCACCATTCCCAGAACAATATAGCACTCACCAGATACCCAGGGACTGACATCCCTGGCACTCATGCCATCTTTAAAAGTCTACTATGGGCTGCACAAGCAGAGGCATTCTACGGCTGTGCTGCTCATTAACATTTATTCCAAAGATGTCGCACAAAGGTAAAATGATAGCACAATTGTTCAGCAGTGACCAGAAAGTCCTGGTCAAGTGGATGGTCAGTTGGAGGACCATACTCTTCCTGGAGGACTGGCACAAGAGACCATGCCACCAAACACTGCTAGCCTGGTCTCACCTGGGTCAGCGCTACTTTTTCAGTCTGGAGAAATGGCCAGAAAATCAAGCTCCACCAGGATATATACCATACTCTTCCCTCTGCTATCTCAAATGCTCTCTAACTCTGCACCACCTCCCACCAAGGCTCATGCTCGTCTACACACAATGTCTTCCTTCACTCGCTCATTATCCCCAGCCCCAACACCATGCACCCTACATGACCGCTGCTGTACGTACTCACTCACATAGGACGTCTCACCATCTGCACATTACGTGCACTAAATCTAAAAGCTTGCCACCCACTCTCACCTCACTCCCTTACAGCCTTTCTTTCATTTCAGGAAAGAAGTATCCCATATTAGGGAGGAAAGATCTATGACAGATGGTGGGATGCCCGATATTTGGATCTTTACCCTTTAAATGCCCTTACGTAGGGAAAGCCAGGATCCCTCCTGTGGGAATGCAAAGATGCCCATGTTCTGCCAAGCGACTACGTGTCACTTTTCATGCCACTACAACTCTCACATTAACCCCGTTGTCAGTGCCTTTCATTGACAACTGTATCTAACCATAGGCATCAATGCCTTGTGTCCTGCAGGAGCCAGTATGATAGTCATGTGCCCAGCAAAGAAGTTGCCCAGTTGCAAGCACTCAGAGGGCTGACTGATCAGCCTGAGGTAAGGAAGTACCCGGTGGTGGCATCAGAATGCATAGGGAGGAACAGTTATGTGAGTGGTATTGGTCTTCATAACAGTAAGGTTGCAGAGCTGAAGCTACATTATGGGGATTGAGCTGCCTCAAGCATGTGATCATCTGCCTGCCTCCTTGGACACTTGGCAGCTGCCATGGAAAACCAAATTCAGAGGCCTCAAGGTCTGCTGGATATCTATGCACAGACATGCATCCTAACTTTTGGTACTTATGACTGAAGGCATGGCAACATGCTACAAGGAAACCCTGAGCTCTATCCTGATGCCCTTTCCTCGCAATGAAATAGGGCAATGACAGGAGGCATCCAGCTAGTGGAGGAATCACACACAGGACCCTCGCAAATCCCCTATCTGGACACTCTGTCTATCTGAGGAAGTTCAAACTGAGGAGGACCCAACCTCCTGTGACAAGAGGGACCATGTTCACACAACCACCCAGTGGGGTCACTTGAAGTCCACGACCAACAGTATCCAATAAACAGCAGGGCTACTGTAGCCCAGCTGTAGAACCAGGGTCTGCACTGAGGCATGCTGGGAGGGTAAAGGGAAAAAGATAACTTTTTGAAAGCATATAGGTGTCACAGATGACAGTGCACCATATACCTTTCCGCAACTGATATTGGCTTGCAATACTTGTGTCTCTGCCTGCCTCTGAGTGTAACAATGCCAGCATGATGCCTAACTTCATGTCCATCCAGGATGTACCATGAATCGATGACTGTGTTAAAAGTATGCTGCGGCATGTGGAAGCAAGAGGAATAGGCCATGCTCTGCTGGCACTATTGCCTGTCATGGTCAAACGTTCCTATTTTTTCACTGGCCTTTGCTGACAGAATTGTTCGTGTTGAATGAAGTGGTCAGCAATGTCTAGGGCATAGAGGCGTAATGCCTTAGGATTATCAGGGAACAGGGAGCTCATGGGTCTGCCTCCTGTACAGTTCACTGTGAAATATTGTTGTCCTTGAAAGGCCCTCATATCCGAGGCTCTTACAGACCCCTCCATCAGAGGCCCAGACTACCCTGTTCCCATGAAGGTTCTGCTATGTACCAGTTTATAAGTAAAGTTGCTTCTCTTTACAATTGTCATTTTCCCCTTCCCGCACCCCTGCAGACCCAATCCTGACTCCCCTGCCTAGGTTTAATTATTTCCCCTTGTTCCCTAAATCTTACTTGTCCATTTAGTCCTGAGTCACTACAGGCGACCCGAGGGACTGGCCATTAACCTCCCACAACAGATATCCAACCAGACATCTCTGGATGAGTACCCCTGAGCAATTGCATTAGCCCTAACCAACCCTCCTCCCGCTTCCCACCCCCAACCCCACCCCATCCCCAGATCTGCCACTATGGAGCCACAGGACATACCGTGCCCACTCCCCACCTTGTAGAGATATGAATCTTGTGGCTGAGATCACCCCGGCCAGATGTCTAAGTGTGGCCCATTTCCCTAGACCGGTGTCAGAGGCTGTCCTTAACTTACTGTACCAGGACCCCCTGACTGATAGCTACCTCCATGGATTTCAGTGAAGACTCCTCCACAGAGACTTTGACACATGGTTCCTTTATCTTGCTGAATGTGTAGAGTGTTTAACACATCAGCTATTGGTCCATATTGTGGGCGTGAGACAGATACAGTACCATACTGCCGTATAGCAAGATGTCCATCCCTTGACTGAGGACTGATGACCAGTGAAACAAAAAGAGTCTGCCTGGTCATGTGACTGCTCTATGAGGCTACAAGCATTCAGGTAGACACTACTGAGAGTGACAAGAGACCAAGCTAGCAACCCTGAGCTATAGCATTGTCCAATCCATAAACTGGGGAGTTGCCTGTCCCTGCACATAAAGTGTCCTTGTTGCAAGCTTTCAATAATATTGGTAGGAGTACCCTAAATTGCAGATTGGTGCTTCTTAAGCATCATACAGGTGGATCGGACGGGTTGAATGAGGATCTTGAGAGGCTGGCAATTAATGCATACCAACACCCATAGACAAGGAGTGCATGTGGCTGGTGCCCACAGGTCATGCCCTAAGATATTGCTGTGACCGACATGGAGGCTCTCTACAGCCAGTAGGGAGTGAAATTCACTCGCTACCCACTCTGACTTTCGTGTCAAGAATTTTGGATGTCAGTACAAAAAGGAGCGGTGTATTAATAAGGCAATATTTGTACTTAACAAGATCATTTACAAGCAATTATCTCTCTTAATATCCAACACACCACTGCCTAGCAACAGTCTCATTTCAATACCCAGAACTCAGTTAAAAGATGCAGCAAGTTGTTTGCAACATCAAAATAGGTCACTGAACATCTCATACAATTCTGCCCTATTTCCCACTGTACCCCAAATGATTCAGGCTTCTACAAGATTCTACCCCACATAATTTTAATACTTATTGAAATAAAATTTAAAATTTGATCCGTATAATAGATTGAAACTTTAAAGACTGTAACCAATCTTGGCCATTTGAAGCATACTTACTAATTTATTATTCTAATGCACCCCAGATGTAATTCATATCCCACCATTATCTTGGCAAAACCTTCAAAGTTGAATAACATACATTTGGCTCTGTTCATTTCAGATAAACACAGTTTCCAGTAGAAATGAAAAACAGATTAAATCGTATTTTAAAACTTGAGTAATTTTCAGTGTAGAACTTATTATTGAAAATTGCAAGGGAAACTAATTTGGCTCCGTGGTGCCTGTATTTTTGGTATTTTGGTGTCATTTTTGTTCCGAAAGGATTTGAATTGTGCAGATATAACACTGGCATAGGCCATTTAAGGCACCAATTTGGGTAGGTCAATGGGGCCAACATTAGCGACATGTAGCTAAAGTTTTCAGAGTCGGAAGTCAGTCAATGTTTAATTCCGATTTAACCCTACAGCTACCATTATGACCAGAGGAGGAATTACAATTTATCCTTCCAGAGGTCCAAAGTCTCACTGTATCATTCTCAACCAACAAATTGTTCAGCCACACAGAAACCAGTCAGGGAGTTGTTGTCAATCTGGCGATCTTTGGCATGATGACTGGTCTCAATTGCACAAAACAATCAGCAAGTTTCCTTCAGTCAAATCACACCCTACATACTAGTGCTGTGCTGTCTACAAAAACTTCCTGCACTGCTTCAACAAAACAGCAGTATAAACACCACACACAAAGAGTTTCAGTAACTTGTTTATTCGAGTGCAGCACTTCCATCTGTAGTCCTTTGTTTTAAAACTGCCCTTCTTCCACATCAGCCCATAATCAAAAGTACTGAAAATAAAATTTACTTGTTTACAATAGCCAGAAGCTTCCATTGTATGTAGTGCTGGGGGCCCTGAAGAGGAAGTAGCTTCCTGAGTGGTCCTTATTATTTGTTGGACCAAATTTCTCCTAAGATTGTAATTCCTCTTTTAACTCTCCCCACTAGCCATTAAAACCCTCCCTTCCCCAGTTGGGGTTTATCTTGTTTTTATATGCCTATCTTCTTTAAAAGAAAATGCACATTTTGGAATTAAAAGTAATGAGTTTCCACAAATACTTTGGGTTCTGACCCATTATCATAACTCTTCTCAACAGAATGAATGAAAGAACATCCATTCTCATTTCATTATAAAGGGAAAAGATAAGACTTTTTAACAGATACACACACACATATTGACTCCTCTAGCCTTAGTTAATCAGCTTTTTGGCTCTAACCTCTTTGGTTTCTTGCAGGGTATCTGCAAACACATTTAATTTCCTGGCAATGTGTGTGGTTTTTAAAAAGTATTATTGAAGGAACAAACTTTTCCGGAATAACCTGACATTCTGGTATTAAACTATTCAACAAAAGTTTATGGATTATGGTCAGTAGTGACTTTGCTCTCCCAGTACCCATTTCAGCCAGAAATACACCAAGGGCTTCCTTCATTACTGTGGAGTACTGTTTCTGATTATTAATTTTCTAGAAAAGTATCCAATTGATCTCTGTATTGCAGATTCATCTTCCTGAAGGACAGCCTCATATTCCAATTTCACATTACACTGGCTACTTCAACTGTTTGATTAAAATTTGGAGCCACAAGCAAAATGCTGACTTATTAAAATTGTCTTCAGATTTACAAAAGCAGTTTGGTATTCCTCAGCCCATGCTGTCATTGCTTACTTCTATAGTGGGTCTGCCTTCAGCATGGCTACTGTGCTCGAGTTTGGGGTGAACTATCAGAATAACCCATACATCCCAAATACGTTGCAATTTCCCATTTTGGTGCAGGAGTCAGGAAAAGTGCTCCAGCTTCTACATTTGTAGCCCTGGACAGTATTGGTCTATGGTCCACTAACATGAGTAGTAGAGAAACTGTTGGAAAAATTCCTGATGGACAGAATTGGTCTCCAATTGGTAAGGCAAGATTAATCAGGGATAGCAAATAAGACTGTCAGTGACATCATGTCTAACAAATTTGACTGAATTTTCTAAGGGCGTGCCTAAGTGTGCAGATGAGGAAAGTACAATAGATGTAGCTGTTGGTCAAAGGATGCTTTTTATGACTGGAAGCCTGGTTTCCCTTGGCATATGGCAGGATTTGGTGCTGAGTTCCTTATTGCCACTTCACAAACTCACAGGGATTACTCTCAGAACTCTGTGGCATAGTCTAACATGGAGACTTCCTCCGCCTAGTATGAAAACCTCTGCTTGAGTCATTTCAGAGGGTCTTACACTTAATGCCTGTTCAGTAATTCAATGGAGTAAAACCAGTAGACTGAGGTGACACCCTGGCAGTGTATAGAAGAAAATCTGGTCCTTTATCACAGGCATGGTCATGGCCATAGCAGACTGTTCTTGTTACCACTCACAGGTAACATGATGGAAATCAAGCCCCATTGTTCCTCAGAGGTTAAAGATTCTATAAAGTACTCAAAGTTCCCTAATTTATCCAATTTTCAGACACAGATCATGGGCCAGGTTTCTCTACTAAACAAAGATCACTATTTATTACAGGTAATTAGACTCTAGCTACAGGTAAACAGACGTATACCTAATTGTGATACTAATCATTAAACTCTACTCCTCTTACAAACTCCCCCTCACACACGTACAGACAGACTAACTGAAAGGATAATTACATTATGGACAGAGGGGAGGAAGGGGAAGGGAAAGGGGATAGGGAAGGGGAGGGGGAAGGGGATGGGAAAGGGAAGGGGAAGGACAGTTCAGTAGAATTTGTTCCCAGGTGCTGGTGGTGAGATGATTTCTGGTTCTTCTGCTGGCTAGCATTCTGTTTCAATCATTTTTGCCACTTGCCTCTAATGATTGGTAAGAGACACAAGATGTCCAGTTCATTCATCAAAAAGTCACTGACTTAATGATTTAGAAAAGCTCACAACAACTGTTGAAGACAAGATAAACTGGTTTTCTTCGGATTTACAGAGTTTTAACTGCAGGGAATAAAATGACCATTTTTCACTGGGGAAGAACTAAGCACCTCTTTCTCTTTCTCTGTAAATTGTTCCCAGTTCCAAGCTGTTCAGTTAGCTGAGCACCAATCATGCAGTTGATTGCAGGCAGAGAGATCTATGTCATTGATAACTGGTCATTAGTTCATGGACCAGTGAATTTCTTGTTGTGGGCAAGAGTTACATTTGTACACCCTCTCAGCACCATGTCAACTGCTCAAATTTTCATTCCTTTTTAATTCCTTCTCAGGATGAGAATTTCACTGGTCAGGCCAGAATTTATTACCCATTCCTAACTGCCCAGAGGGCAGTTAACTGTCAACCATGAGGCTAGAGTCACAAATAGGCCAGACCAGCACAGTAGTTTTCTTACGTAGAAGTCATTACTAAACCTGATGAGGCTTTTTTTTGACAATTGACAAGGCTGTCATGGTCATTATTAAGCTCTTATTTCCAGATATTTATCGAATTCAAATTCCAGCATCTGCCATAGAAGGATTCAAATCCTGGTCCCCAGAACATTTAGGGTCTCTGGATTCATAGTCTAATGATAACCCCTCTAGGACATTATTGCCCCTTTGTGGAAAGAGTGGGGCAGTCTCACAACAACCATGACTTCCTGAAATATTTTGGATTTGAAAGTTGATCCACCTGGTCCAAGTTGGCAGACAATAATGGGGTCAGTACCCTCATCAAGAATTGGCAGTGTTTGGTTCTCAGGTAAAAGACCTCAGGGAAACAGTTAGTTATATCCAAGATGGTATGGATACACTGAAATTCCCCTTTTGTTTCAGACAGAGATCTCACACAGACAATCAAAACCTTGTTGAATGATTCTCTAAAAGTTAGCACTGTGACCATAGGAGCTTGTTTCACTGCAGGTGTTGGATGTTGCGCGAAACTTTACCACATCCTCATGGAGCTGTGGCCAGTAAAATTTCTGACGGTTGCTGGCTTTGGTTTTATGCGTACTGACACGCCCAGGCATAGGAATCTCGTAAGTTTCTTTAACATCTCTATATAGTACCTCAGCAGCAGCAACACTACCTGGTGGGTCACCGTCCAATCCTAGTTTACATGTCTTATAGGGGTTCTCCATTTCTTCGACAGTATCCCCTTTTTAATGCAATAGTGTTCAAGAGCTGCTTTTGCCTCAGTTTCAGTGAGAGTGGTCTTAATTGGTGTTTTAACAGTGGGCTGCTATTGAGAAAGTTCTTTTTTTACCTCACTGAGGTCTTCCAGACTCCTGAAAAAGTTTTCAGATAACCTCACCAGAGGGCCTCCTGTTTGTAGTATCATGTCAGCCTCCAGTGGTTTGATTTGTCTGGTCACAGATTGTGTTATCACAGACACTTTATTCCATTGCTCTTTGGTCTCCCTGACATCAACTGGATTCTTGGAAACCACTGGCAATGTTATTACCTTTTATCTTATCCCAACAAGTTATTGCCAAGGAGCAGGTTCGATCTTGTCCACAGATGGAGTGGGGACCCAGTAAAAGGGATAGGTACATACCATTCCTCAACCTCTATTTCCAGCTCCTCAGTGCTTGTTGCAATCTCTGGTTCAAAGATCACGGTCCTTGCCAGCTGTAAAATTTCACTTGCCCTCCGGTATTCCTCAGAATCACTCCAAGCTTTTTCACCTCATCCTGGGGAATTATGACAACCTTTCCCTTGGATAAAAGTCCCAGTAACTCTGAGGGTTTGTTTCATGTCATTTTCACTCCCAGAAGTACAGGGATTCACAGCAGCAATCAGAAGCATAGTCTAATCCGCTATACTCTTTGTCTGACTCCCATCATAGGCACACATAAAGGCACCAAATAGAACATAGAACATAGAAAAACACAGCACAGTACAGGCCCTTCGGCCCACGATGTTGTGCCATGGAATAATCCTAATCCAAAAACAAAATATCCTAACCTACATTCCCCTCAATTCACTTCTGTCCATGTGCATGTCCAGCAGTCGCTTAAATGTCACTAATGACTCCGCTTCCATGACTACCACTGGCAAACTATTCCATGCGCTCACAACTCTCTGGGTGAAGAACCTCCCTCTGACGTCTCCTCTATACCTTCCTCCTAACACCTTAAAACTATGACCCCTTGTGGCAGTCAATCCTGCCCTGGAGAAAAGTCTCTGGCTATCGGCTCTATCCATGCCTCGTACACCTCGATCAGGTCACCTCTCTTCCTCCTCTCTCCAGAGAGAAAAGTCTGAGCTCAGTCAACCAGAATAAATCTAGTAGTTACCAGAAATTACCTTTCATCAGTTAAAACACACAGGCTTTCACTGTGTTATCTTTTCCAATTGGTTGAGGGTTAGTAGGAAAGTGTTTCTTCTGGAGCAAGATTTTGTGGATCAGTTCACAATCATTGACCAGTATGGCTGTAATAACACCAATCCAATGCCCATTTTACAACGACTCACTCATTGCTTTCCCTCTGCTATCGCACTGTCAATTTGGCCACAATGCTGAAAGAAAAGTCAGCATAAGACAAGCTTTCCAAACCAAGCTGATCTATTGAACATTCAAATATCCCTTTGAAATATTCTTCTTATCACCCTTGTGCTTTTCCCTAATGTCTGTCCCTTTTGTGCCTTTGCCTCTCAGAACATGTGCAACCCCATTCTGATGGAAGACTATTGTTAATCAGTCGTGGGTGGCACTACAGGAAACCTCACGGTGCTCTGGCCTTAGATGGCTAAACTTTCAGCTGCAGCATCTTATCATGGGGGAAAAATAATGACTGGCTGACCAAGTCTCATGGGGATTGCTGGAATGGAAGTAATCTGAGAATGAGCATTTGTAGCCTTAGAAGTGAAAGCAGGCTCATATTGCATGCAGGGCCCACCACTCAGCTGGTGAGTGATCTCAGGAAGCAGAATATTTGCAGGATGAATTACTGTGACTCTCTGTAAACCCCTTTGCACACTGGAATCAACCTTCATTAATCAGAACTACAGAATTGTTATGGTGCGGAAGTAGGCTTTTCATAGTCATAGCGTCATGGAGATGTACAGCACGGAAACAGACCCTTCGGACCAACTCGTCCATGCCAACCAGGTATCCTAAATTAATCTAGTCACATTTGCCAACATCTGGCCCATATCCTTGTAAATCCTTCCTGTTCATACGCTCATCCAGATGCCATTTAATGTTGTAATTGTACCAGCCTCTACCATTTCCTCTGGTGGTTCAATCCATACATGCACCACCCTCTGTGAGAAATAGTTATCCTTTAGGTCCCTTCTAAATCTTTCCCCTCCCACCTTAAATATATGCCCTCTAGTTTTGGACTCCCCCAGTCTGGGGAAAAGGCTTTATCTATTAACTCTACCAATGCCCGTCATGATTTTATAAACTTCCAAAAAGTCATGCTTCAGCCTCCAACACTCCAGGGAAAATAGCCTTAGCCTATTCAGCCCCCCATAGTTTAAACCTTCCAACCCTGGCAACATCCTTATAATTCTTTTCTGCACCCTCTCAAGGTTCACAACATCATTCCTATAGCAGGGAGACCTGAGCTGAATGCAGTGTTCCAAAAGTGGCTAACCAATATCTTACACAGATGTAACATAACCTCCCAACTGCTATATTCAATGCACTGACCAATAAAGGCAAGGATACTTAACACCTTCTTCACCTATCCCATCTACCTGCATCTCTACTTTCATGGAACTATGGACCTGCGCTCTGAGGTCTCTGTTCAGCAACACTCCCCAGGACCTTACCATTAAGTGTATTAGTACTGCCTTGATTTGCCTTTCCAAAAGCACGGTGGCTCAGTGATTAGCACTGCAGCCTCACACCAGGGACCCAGGTTCAATCCCAGCCTCAGGCCACTGTCTGTGTGGAGTTTGCACATTCTTCCCGTGTCTGCGTGGGTTTCCTCCGGGTGCTCCGGTTTCCTCCCACAGTCCAAAGATGTGCAGGCTAGGTGGACTGGCCGTGCTAAATTTCCCATAGTGTTCAGGGGTGTAAGGGTTACAAGGGGATGGGTCTGGGTGGGATGCTTCAAAGGGCGGTATGGACTTGTTGGGCCGAAGGGCCTGTTTCCACACTGCAGGGAATCTAATATAAAACACAGCACCTCACATTTATCTAAATTAAACTCCATCTGCCAATCCTCAGCTCATTGGCCCATTTGATCAAGATCCTGTTGTACTCTGAGGTAACCTTCTTCATTGTTCATTACACCTCCAATTTTGGTGTCGTCTGCAAACTTACTAACTATACCTCCTGTGTTCACATCCAAATCATTTATATAAATGATGAAAAGCAGTGAAGCAGCACTGATCCTTGTGGCATACCGCTGGTCACAGGCCTCCAGTCCGAAAAGCAACCCTCCACTACCACCCTCAGTCTTCTGCCTTTGAGCCAGTTCCGCATCCAGATGGCTAGTTATTCCCATATTCAATGTGACCTAACCTTGCTAACCAGTCTGCCATAAGGAACCTTGCCAAATGCCTTACTGAAGCTCAGACTGGTCATTCATGCAGCCTTTTACCAGAATGCTTAATGTTGCTTGTGTGCAGCTAAATGAACAGGAAGTACAAGGTTGGCATGCTGCCCGCATTGGAAGCAATATATGCAAGTTAATTATCCATTGTGATCGCTGCACACATTTTCAGCTAAATTTTCTCCCTTTGGATCTGCACAAGCAAGAACAAATACACCCTCTCTTTACTTATATCATAAAGTAAAGGATAAAATTATGCCAAAGTCTTCTCTCCCTAACGGCACTGGGAGTGTAACTGCACCACATGGTCTGTAGCTGTTCCAGAAAACAGTTCGTCTCAACCATCTCAAGGGCAATTAGAGATGGGCCATAGTCACTGGCCAATGACAGCAAATGCCATAAATGAATAACAGAAAGGAATGAAATCCCTCTTTTGATGACATCTAGGAGAATGCTTGTTTATCTCCATAATTAACGACCTAATATTCCAATCACACTCTCACGATATCAGAGCCTTCCATTGCTTTAGTTTTATTATTCAGCCATTACAGTTCCTTGTTGCTTTAGAATAGTTCATACAGAAAGATTAATAAAATGTGTGCCATTTGCTCAGAAGGTAACATACTGCTCCAGCACAGTGCAAAGGTTTCCATTTGAGAAGTCAGTTCCCAATCCAAATAAGTAGTGACTAATTAAGAACTTATTTTTGCTTTTAAACTTCTGTTAATAATTACATGTAAAATACTGGCAGAATTATTACAGCAAAGTTAATTCCCACTTCAAGAAGCAAATAAGATGCATGCAGACCATGAAAAATGCCAGTTTGGTGTTCAACATCCACTGGCAGATCTATGGATTATCTAGGCTGCATTGCACTGAAATGTTAGCCCATCATTACACGGTGCAATGGAAAGCATTAAATTTCTTACACAGTTAAGTATATTGAGCAGATATCATAAATAACAAAAACAGTTAACAAGAAGTAGAATGCACAGTTAAGGCAAATGGAAGGTTAAAGTAAAGGACAAACCTCAGACCTCAATTTATGTAAGAAATTTATTTTGAGCAAAGGATGGCACTATAATGTTACAGGATACCTGGAAGCTCTAGGTGACTGAAAGACAAAAGTTCACACCAATGCACAACTCATTTCAGTTTTTAAATAGTTTTTCACGAAGGTTAAGTGACAAAATTTGTGAATAGTGCATTTGGAGCAGCTAAGACAAGAATTGGCCTTTGATCGAGTTATAATTGATTGCAGGTTGCCCTTCCCAGTTGCCAGGTAGCACTGATCAGGAACAGAAAGCAAAGAATTGAATTGCAGGCTGGATACAGGAGCCTGGCTGTCAGCGGATAGACTTAAAAGACTTGCATTTATAGAGCATCTTTCATGACCACAGATCATCCCAAAGTGCTTAACAGCCAACAAATAGGCCCTATTTTGGTAATTATTTCTTTAAATCATAAGCTTTTTTTAAGAAAAATTGGCATTGAGTAATTTAGCCAGCCATCCATAAAGTAACACAGAAAGCGCTGACTAAACTTAACTCAGGGCCTTTTCTACAGTTTCAGTGGGATCAGAAGCGGGTGTCCTTCATGGTCAAGCTGCTAGATTTTCATCATTTGTCAGAGGTCAGACATTTATCTCAGGAGAGCTGTTCCCTCTTGTCTGATGGAATGAATCATATAAAAATCCATCCCATTGTATACGACACTACAATAGGCTGACTAGAGATCAAATAACAACCAATACCTCAGACCTGAGTGTTAGTGCAAGAAGAGACATGCTGAGGAAGGTTTTCAGCGTGCACTCATCAGGGCAGACACAAAAATACCAGCTGTGTTCAAACTTGCTGAGAACTATATTTAGCAATATGTAATGGCCTGACCCCTACAAGCAGACAAAACAAGAATCCAGCCCTGTGCCACTCTGAATTAAATAATAGCACAAGGCACAATAGTTCCTGATGCAATCTCCATAGCAATGCCTCAACCAATCTGAATCAATTTGCTAATAAATCAACACCCTGTGACCCAATGAGAGCAAGATAAAGACCTTTGACTGCTTGCAAAAAGGCAGGAAAGTGGATTTGAGAGTTATCAGATCATAACTTCATTAAATGGCAAAGCAAACCTTATTTGCTGAATAACTTACAAATGCTGATACATTTTATGCTTCCAACAAAATCATTCTTTACTGAAAGTTATACCTCAAATGAATTCTTCACAGTAACGTTCCTAATTTTGCTTCAATGAGATTTTAGCCTGTCTTTTTGTAAAAGAAATTTTAAGGGAAACACTCATAGTGGTCAATTGCATTTTCTTTAATTAGGTCTTATTCTGGTATTTCTGTAACTGTACTATAAACAAGCAAGAGAACCCAAGCAAAAACTTGTCCCCCGTGCTTGAATCTATATATGTGCTGTTTCACACAGGTTAAAAAAGTATTTCGCTTTATTGATTTTTGGGCTTTGCCAGCAACAATTAATGCAGTATTGAGACTGAGAAGTTGGTGGTGAGCTGCCTTCTTGAACTGCTCTAGTCAATGTGATGTTAGTATATCCACAGTGCTTCGACGGAGGGAGTTCCAGAATTTTGACTCAATAACAGCGAAGAAATGATCATGTGTCTCCAAGACGAAATAGTGTGCAGCTTGGAGGGTAAAGCAAAATGCTGGTCTTTCCTTGCATCTGCTGCTTTCGTCCTTCCAGATGGGAGAGAGTAGAGGTTTGGAAGGTGCTGGCAGAGGAAAGTTGACGAGTTGTCACAGAGCATCTTGTAGTTCTTAATGAGTTCTGAAGAAGAATCATATCAAACTCAAAACGTTTTCTCTGTTCTTCTCTCCACAGATCCAGCCAGGCCTGCTGAGTTTCACCTGCGTCATTTTTATTTCAATTTTTCAGCATCCACAGTATCTGCGTTCATAGGGCATACCTGCCTTTATTACTCATGGCATTAAATAGAAGGTCAGGGACGTTATGTTGAAGCTGTATAGGACATTAATTAGGCCACAACTGGAGTGCTGTATGCAGTTCTGGTCACCACAGTACAGGAAAGATGTGATCGCATCGGAAGAAGGTGTGGAGAAGACTCATCAGGATGTTATCAGGTAAAGAACATTTTGGAGCACAGGAGGCTGAGGGGCAAGACAAGATTGAAATCAATAAAATTATGAGGAACATAGATAGAGTTGATAAAAACAAACCTTTCTCCTTAGTAAAGGACTCAGAGGATTAGAGGGAGTTTAAGGTAAAATCTTTCCACTCAAAGAGTGGTGGATATTTGGAAATAATTGCCTCAAAGGATGGCAGATGCAGGAGCCATTACAACATGTAAGTATTTAGATGGACACTTGAAATAACATAGCACACAAGTCTTTATGGGCCATGTGCTGGGAATTGGGATTAGAATAGTTAGATGTTTGATGACTGGCATGGACATGATGGGCCAAAGGGCCTCTTTCTATGCTGTAATGCTCTATGACTCTATGATTGTATTAAATAACATAATTTTAGATGTGACACTGGTTTCCACAGTTGTCTCATTTTCCATGTATACAACAGGTTAGTTACAGACATTTCATCCATGCTTCGGAATTGCAATGCATGCCCGAGTCAGATTGCAGGGATAACTCTTTACGAATTATATTATCAGATGTATGCAGCAGTCACAAGATCCTTAAAGAACACTTTAATGAGAAAATTCAGGGTGTTTTTTGGGAATAAATTACTGCGGAAGAGTTGGAAAACATTGTAACTACATCTGTTTCAGGCAAGGCGTTATTTAAGATTAAAAATGAAAATATAACTACATCATAGAAATATCAAATTGAAACAAAATTTATGGAAATATGTCTGAGGAATGTTCACCACAGCTAAGTGCTACAAAGATCAGTTCAGAAAAGTTGAGCTGTTTTCCCAGACCCTTATCCAATTTATTTATAGCTTCGTAGAATCACACATGCTCTTAAATCTATGGTCCAGCTTCCACTCCCTTTCAGTTCTCTATACTTAATCATGGGATGCTAAAATAATCATTAGCCATCATCATTGTACATGTGACTGATTACTCGCACCAACTTATTTTCTTGTCTTCTCTTAAAATATACATATTCTTCTCTGAATAAATATCCATTGCAACTTGAATGCTGTAAATAGCCATAACATATATTAAAGTACTCAACTTTCTAATAACACTAATATCTCTGAAAATTCTCTTCTGCTTTTTTTTTTCCGTCGTGCTTATCTTGAATGTGTGGTCCCTCGATGTTAATGTACCAAATAATGGGACAAAGTTGGAGAGTCACTTGTGACTTCCCTCCTGCAGGGTTGCGGAATTTCTTCCTGATCAACACGTAAGGTGGCCTTGGCTCTTTTGATCGAAGGTCCCTCGACATTCCTGAAAATCTTCTGGCTATATAATCAGGACTTTGCTCAGGTAGCCATTTTCTCGCCATAAAAAGCTGAAGCAATCAAATTGAATCTTTCTCAATAAATTTTGCCCCATTATGCTTGGGCCCAAGTCTTTTACTAAAACCAGTGGTAACTGAGACTGGAACTGAAGTTGTACCCTTAATCTGTAAAGGTTTTCAGTTTAGTCGAGCTCATGCGCAAACTTAAGGGTTGGTGTCCAGAGAAAACTTTGATAAACACTGGATTTTGTGAGCACTGTAACAGCCGCACTGGTGTTGACCTCCATTAGAATGGGATGAACATTTAAAACAGGCATTTATTTCAATTGCTTCTGATTTGGATGCTGCTAAGCAATTTAACTGTGCCAAACCAGATGTAGGTAGACCTTACAGGGTGTGCACTCTCCTGGATATGGCTTATGAATTCTCTTACTCAGTTTGGATTCTGTGGGAATCTTTTGCTGTCTTGAGTCCACATATCAGCAGCAACTACAATGGTTTACAGACCAGATCCTGAAGAAAGTTTTAACCATTTGGCCGAGGCTTGGCTTTATTTTGATGTTTTGCAATGGGCTGACCAGGAGTCCCTCTGTCCAGGATATATCCTGAGTGACACTATGCAATTGCCTTCACTGGTGTAATACTCCCCCAAGCCCAGTTGGCTTTCAAGGGTGTCCACATTCATTGGAATACCCTGCAATTCAATGCTCCACTTGCCACATTTTCCAAAAATAAAGCCAGTCGTAATGCCTGTTTCAAGTCCGGTAGGGCTTCAGCAAGTAGGGTCTTCTGTATGGTTACATCATTAATCTGACAGATCAAGCAGTCTCTCAGCACCTCATTGAGGGTTACACTAAAGTCACATGCCTCTACCAGCTGTCTTAACTTTGTTAAAGTTTCTGAGACGGATTCCCTTGGTTCTTGAATTGCCAAGTACAGCCAGTAGCATCTCAGAATTAGAAGAGGTTTAGAGTCATAATCTTTCTTAATTAAGTCAGTTAACTCTTGAAGGGTTTTAGTATCTGGTGCCTCAGGAAAGATTAGGCTCCAAATAACTGAAAAACCTGAGGGCCCACAAGCTGTGAGAATTACTCATTGCTTTTCATCTGCTCCACAATGACAGAAAAAATAAAGTATTCTTTCCACATACTGGGCCCAATCTTCGATAGCAGGATCGAACCAGTCAAGCTTCCCAAATAATGGCATGAAGTCAAAAAAGGCTTACCCAAACTCAAAGACAACTGTTGCAAGCAAATTTGTTCAGGAGCATGCTTTACTCTCATTGCCACTGAAATAATTGCACAGAGACCCGTATCCCATTGCCAAATCACTCTGCATTTACTTGTGAATAGTCCTTGTCACTGGTTCAGCTCCCTCAGAGCCAGCTCTCAGGTTAAACAGAATGTTTGACACTCCTGTTCTTATCTGTCAGCCAGGGCTCCCTGGTTGAGCCAGCTTAACAGCCCCAGTCAGGGAACTCACGTTCTATGAAATCCATAGGACTAACCTCATTACAATGCCATTTGTTATGGAGAACCTTTCATTTACAAATGGACAAATGTTCAGGCTAAAAACACCTAGTGGGCATTTGAGAATATACAAGTAGCCAATGCTTTTGAAGTCCAGATTTTTGAATGAACTTGATGCCATGATCAAAAACACCAATGAACTGTTGAAGTTACATAGGTTCAAGTGTTGAAAAGTTGTGCTAATAAGATTTTCAACATATACAGCAGATTTGGTTTTGAACTTTCACCGCTGATGCAGATAACAGGAATTGGCTTCACCTTGGCTCAGAATCTCACCTGACTAATGGTCATATTTTAACTTGGGTGAACTCTTAGTTGATATAGAGTTAGCTTCTCAGTCTGCTTTGAGCCAGCGGGGCAGGAACAGAAGGGAGTCAGCTCGGCATGGTTCTGATTTAGGCTCCCCCAGAAGCAGCCCTTACTGTGGTTGCTGGTTGTCCTGAGGGACAGATTGGTGCCATCCGCCAAAACCCTCCATGTCACCAAAAGCTAGCAAGTTGTGGCAGGAGCCTTGAAGGTCTGGCCCTTAGTGACGGACAGCGGCTCATTTCATTGATACTGACTGAGGTCCAATGCTTGAGGTTGCAAGGGAACAGAACAACAGGAGAACACCATACATCAGGCCTGAAGAGCTAAGAGCAGAAGCAGACCATTCAGTCCATCAAATCTGATGTCATTCAAGGAGATCACAGCAGATCGGCTCATTTTCAACTCCACTTTCTGCCTTTGCCCCGTCACCATTGATTCTCCTTTACATTATAAATCTGTCTATTTCAGCCCCTGACTATACTTAACAACCCAGCCTCAACACCTTTTTGCAGTGAAGAATTCCATAATTCACAACCCTTTGAGAGAAGAAATTCCTCCTCATTATAGCCTCAAATGTATGGTGCCTTATTCTGAGAGTGTGCCCTCTGTACCTAAACTTTCCCACAGGTGAAAGCAAGCTTTCTGCACCTATCTAGTTAAGTCATCTAAGAATTTTGCATGTCTCAATAAACCCACCTCTCATTCCTCTGAATTCTAATGAGGCTCAATATACTCAACGTCTTCTCATCAGACAGTCCCTCTACACCACGTATCAATCTAACGAATATTCTCTGGATTACCTGCAATACCAGAATATCCCTCCTTAGATAAGGGTCTCTAAACTGTCCGTAATATTCTAGCTGTGTTATTACTGTAAAATTTGTATAGTTTTAGCAAAACCTTTCTCCTTTCGTACTCCATTTCCTTTGAAATTAATGGCAACATTCTATTTGCATTGTGAATCGCCTGTTCAACTTGGATGACAGGTCTTTGTAATTCATGGACAAGAAATCCCATACCCCTCTGATCTATTAGCAGCAATCTTTCCCTATTTGAATGATATTTAATTCCTCTATTCTTCCTTCCAATGTGCATAACCTCACATTTCTCCACATTGTATTCCATTTGCCAACTTTTTACCCACTCACTTAACCCGACTATATCATTCTGGAGTCTCTTTGTCTCATCCTCACCACTTGTCTTTCCATCTATTTTTGTGTCAAATGCAAAATTGGCTACCGTATATTAGTTTTCCTCATTAAACTCATTAAGTTATCTTGTAAATAATTGTGGCCCCACAGTGAGCCATGTGGCACACTACTGGTTACAAACTGCCAACCTGAAAATGGCATCCTTATCCCAACTCTCTGAATTCAGTTAGTTCTCCAAGCCTCTACCCATGCTGATATCCTACCTCCAACTCATGAGCTCTAATGTTATTAAATAGCCTATAGTGTTGTCCCTTGCCAAATGCCTTCTGAAAATCTGAATATCTGATATCTGAACAGCTTCCCCTTCATCTAAGATAACAAAGTGTGAAGCTGAATGAACACAGCAGGCCAAGCAGCATCTTCGGAGCACAAAACTATCTTGTTTGTTATCTCCTCAAATAGTTCTGGGAAATCTGTCAGCCATCATTTCCCTTGAATGAAGCCAACTTGAATCTGTTTGATCATACCATATCATTTCTGAATGTTCTGCTATTAATTTTCCAGTACAGACGCTAAGATAACTGAGTTATAGTTACCAGTTTTTTTTTGTCCCTTCCACTTTTCAAATAGAAGTGTTACAGCAGTTCCCGGGCACTTTTGCAAGAATCTATGGATTCTTGTAAGATTATTACCAACGCTGCCATTATCTGTGTAGCTACTTGCTTTAATGTCTAGGCTACATCCCATCATGTCCAGGGGACTATTGGTCTTTCATCCTATTAGTTTCCCTAGCACTTTTCTCGAGTGATAGCCATTGTATTTATTTCCTCTCCTTCTTTGGTCTTTGAATATTTAGAAATATATTAATTATATTACCAAATATAGTAAATATTTTGTACTTATGGTAACTATTAGTGTCTTCTATTATGAAGGCCAATGGAAAGTGTTTATTCAACTCCTCTTCTATTTCCAAATTCTCTATTATTATTTCTTCAGCCTTTTTCTTTAAAGGACCTATGTTCACTTTGGCTTCTTTCCTCTTTCTTATATGTTTTGAGAAATTCTTACTGTCCATTTTGATATTGCTGGCAAGTTCCCTCTCAAAGTCTATTTTCACCTTTTATTTGCTTGTCTTTGGTTGGTTTTTTCAAACTTTTCCTAATCCTTTGATTTACCACTAACCTTTGCCACATTGTATGTTCTTTTCTTTCAATCTGATGCGATTTTTAACTTCCTGGTTATCCATGGTTGGCTTATCCTCTTTGTAGAACCCTTTTTCCTTACGCAATTATGTCCTTGCTATGAGGTACGAGCTATTTTCTTGAACAGGATCAATTCATTGTACCTTACTTTCCATAAAGTCTAATCAATCACCTCAGCACTACTTTTCCACACTCCCTCCGTATCTCTGGAATTAATTATTGATTTCTGTGTTGAAATAG
Organism: Stegostoma tigrinum; assembly: GCF_030684315.1. Lineage (NCBI taxonomy): Eukaryota > Metazoa > Chordata > Chondrichthyes > Orectolobiformes > Stegostomatidae > Stegostoma > Stegostoma tigrinum. The sequence continues at coordinate 84,873,290 of NC_081355.1, read as the reverse complement.
CTCAATGATTGAGCTTCCACAATCCTCTGGGATAGAGAATTCCAGAGATTCATCACCCTCTTAATATAGAAATTCTTCCTCATGTCAGATTAAATGGCCTACTCCTCATCCCAAGATTATGCCCCATTTTAGACTCACCTGTCAGAGGAAACATTTTATATATATTCACGTTGTTGGATTTTATAAATTCCAATAAGTTCACCACTTATTCTATGAAATTCTGGAGAAAATAGACCCAGGCAACTCAATCTGTCTTCATAAATTAATTTCCCCCATCCAAGAGATTAATCTGGTGAATTTCTTGCATCCCCTCGATGGCAAATATATCTTTCCTTTGATTAGGAGACCAAAACTTACACGATACTCGAGACAAGGACTGAATAAAACTCTATTGCCATGTGCAAAATCATGTTTTGCCCTGCTGACCCTCTGACTGGTCCAAGCTGATGCCCTGGGGAAGGCATGGCTGTCTCACCAGTCTTTATCCACTTGTCTTCAGCTGGCCAGTTTTTGAACCTGCTTGCCCCTTTAAAAGTGGGAATAACGGTCCTTGATAAGATTTCAGCAGGTTTTGTAACAGTTTTAATTGGCATTAATAGCGAGGAAAGCGAGATTTCTGGCCTACCCCCATGCTATTTCTGGCTCCAAAGTTGGCGCCGTTAAATCGACATGTCAGAAACCTTTCGGCCCCTTCCTACACCTCACTATTCCCGTCTTACAGCAGCTTTGAGAATTCAGCTTGCAGAGATCTAAACCCAACTGACTGATTGCTGAATGCTTTCCAATAGAAAGTATTGCTTTGTTCAGATTAGGTAAAAAAAAAATCAGCCGCTCCTTAGTTAAAAATAAACAAAGAAAATTCAAATCTTCCAACACTTCACATTTGTATTTACTAGAGGAAGCCTGCAACTGCTGTGCATGATTCCACTTCATCGCTGTAACATGCAACCACATGAGAGAAACGCATGAGCCTCAGGAAATACAAAATCACCTCCTCCAGAACTTTTTGAAGGCTGCAGATGGGATGCCTGGTAAACTATAATTGGGGAGAAGGCCAGCTGGTCTGTGTTGTGTTTAATTCTTATTTTAACAGGAACACCAGGATCTGTACTCACTACCAATTGTAATTTTTCAAAAATTGTCCAGTATTTAAACATGATACGGAAATCTTACACTAAATCTTAAACTCAAAGCCCTTGTAAGGCTACCTTTCTCTTCTTGAATTATTTTGAAACAATTATTCATTGGAGAAATTAAATTTGTCTGACAATGTTCGCCTCTGCAAGGTAACTTGGTTATATTGCAAACCTCTGGGTGTAACAGAATGAAACTATAAATCTGAGGGAGAAATTTCCTTTTTCTTGAGATGAGTTGAAAATGGAAAGCCTGTTTCCTAGCCACAGGGGTGATCCAGTGGAATGCAGATTTTTAAGGTAGTTCCTCAAAAGTGTAAAAAGTTAAAGAAGAATGTGATCATCACTTATTACTATCCTCTTAAATGTCTATAATTGATCATCAAAAAGTGAGCATTTAATTGTAAATCACACCTTGGCATGAAGCAAATGATTTTGAATTATATCAATGTTGAAGTTAAGAGGGGTTAGATTAGAAAGGGACCAAAGGGGCAACTTTTCTTACACAGAGGTCAATATATGAATGGAATGAGCTGCCAGAGGAAGTGATGGAGGCTGGTATAATTGCAACATTTAAAATTCATCTGGATAGGTATATGAATAGGAAGGGTTTAAATGGGTATGGGCCAAATACTAGCAAATGGGACTAGATTAATTTAGGATATCTGGCCGGCATGGACAAGTTACTCAGAAGGGTCTGTTTCCCTGTTGCACATCTCTATGACACAAATGATATTGAGCTGATGCCAAGAGGTTCTCTGCTTTTGCTTGGTCATGGGCAGAAAACTCACAATAGCACAAGAGAAGTGCACAGTGCAGATTATAGAGACCACACTGATGACCCCGAAGAACTGTGAATATGTTAACTTATAATTCCAAAATGTTTATTTTAAAAATGGCCTGATACAACTGAAAATGTCTGCAGGTGTAAATTAAGTGACTGTCAGGGGAGGGACGCATGGAATGTCATACCTAAAGGTACAAAGTGAACTTCAAATAACAATCCTTAAAGAGCTCAGAGGCAAATCAGAACAGGCAGGTCTATAAAATATGATGACGACAAAAACAACGGGATGACGAACTTTTATTTAACAACGACTCACCTTTTGCAGATTATCGATCAAACTAGAGACACATTTGTGTTTTCAGCTTTAAAGAATATACAAGGGCTGAGATTACAAAGGCAGTTGCAGAAGTTTGACAGTGGAACTGAATTCGTTGCGTGTGACAGTGGGTTAAAGTATGCATGTGTATGAACCTGAATTTGCACGCTGTGACTGTCACAGCTAAGTAACTATCCCTTGGTCACTCCTGCGTTGCAGGTAAAGAGACTCGGTTTAAAACTAGAAGCATTGTAACTACGAAACTGTACAAGAGAAAACAGAATAACAAAGGTCTCTCTCTCAGCCTCTCTCTCACCCTGAATTCTGGCTTTCATTCAAAGTCTCAAGAAATCAGACCAGTAAAATTTCAACCACCCTACTAAACTACGAATAAAAGCAACATATTGTGAACGCTGCACATCGCAAATAAAAGAGAAAGCGTGGGAGGTATTCAGCAGCTCCAGCAGCATCTGTGGCGAGACAGTGAGATAGTTACTGTTTTGTTACTGATGTTACTGTTTTTCAGAACTAAAATGGGCTGGAAAATGATTTTATTTAAATGCAGTGTACAGAATATGAGGAGGAGTGAGTACAACAGATTGTAAGGGTTTTCAGAGCAAAGGAGGAAGGGAGCGCTAATAACATTTTAAAGAAGGGGTAGATATATAAAAGGGTGTAAATGATTTGTGTGAAAAGGAGAAAATGGGCATACTCTGCTGACAGCAAATCAACCAGACAAATTGCTGGTGGGCAAATTATTGGAATGGGCTCTGAGAGACAGGATTTATGATCACTTGGAAAGGCACAGTTGGCTTCGAGATAGTCAGCATGGATTTGTGAGGGGTAGATAATGCCTCACAAACCTTACTGAATTCTTTGAAGAGGTGACCAAACACGTTGATGAAGGTGGAACAGTGGATGTGGTATACATGGATTTAAGTAAAGCGTTTTGTAAGGTTCCCCATGGTAGGTTCATGCAAAAGGTAAGGAGGTGTGGCTTAGGGGGAAATGTGGCAGATTGGATTCAGAATTGGCTGACCCTTCGAAGACAAAGTGGTAGTGGACAGAAAATGTTCAACATGGTGCTCAGTTACAAATGGTGTACCACAAGGATCTGTTCTGGGTCCTCTTCTATTTGTGATTTTTGTAAATGGTTTGGATGAATCAGTGGAAGGGTGGATTAGCAAGTTCGCGGATGATATGAAGGTGGGTCACATTGTAGACAGTGCAGAGGACTGTTCTAGGTTACAAAGGGACATTGATAGAATGCAGAGCTGGGCTCAGAAGTGGCAGTTAGAGTTTAACCCTTCATTTTGGAAGGACAAAATTGGAAGCAGAATACAGGGTTAATGGAAAGATTCTTGGCTGTGTGGAAGAGTAGAGGGATCTCAGTGTACATAGAACATAGAACATAGAACATTACAGCACAGTACAGGCCCTTCGGCCCTCGATGTTGTGCCGACCTGTTATACCGATCTCAAGTCCATCTAACCTACATTATTCCATGTACGACTTAAATGTACCTAAAGTTGTCGAATCTACTACCATTGCAGATGAAGCGTTCCATTCCCTTACTACTCTCTGAGTAAAGAAACTACCTCTGACATCTGTCCTACATCTTTCACCCCTCAATTTAAAACTATGCCCCCACGTGCTCGCCGTCACCATCCTAGGAAAAAGGCTCTCCCTATCCACCCTATCTAACCCTCTGATTATTTTATATGTTTCAACATGTTCACGGTTCCCTGAAAGCTGCCACCTAGGTGGATAGAGTTGTTAAGGAGGAGTATGGTGTGTTAGCTTTCATTAGTAGAGGGATCCCCGCTGAGTTCAAGAGCCATGAAGTTATGCTCCAGCTATACAAAATCCTGGTTCGGCCACTTCTGGAGTATTGTGTCCAGTTCTGGTCACCTCATGACAAGCATGATGTGGAAGCATTAGAAAAAGTGCAGAGGAGATTTACCAGGATGTTGCCTGGAATGGAGGGAAGGTCTTATGAGGAAAGGTTGAGAGAACTAGGGCTTTTCTCTTTAGAACGATGAAGGATGAGAGGTGACTTGATAGAGGTGTACAAAATGATCAGAGGTATAGACAGAGTAGGCACCCAGAGACTTGTTCCTAGGGTGGAGGTAGCTTTAATGAAGGCACATAGTTTTAACTTGAAAGGAGGTAGATATCGGGGAGACGTCAGAGGTAGGTTCTTTATTCAGAGAGTGGTAGGGGCTTGGAATGCATTGTCGGAGAGGTTAGCGGAATCAGCCTCATTAAGCAGCTATAAGATAGGCACATGGATCATAGTATAAGGTAGGGGTGGAGGTTAGATAGACCTTTGGTTTAGGGTAAAAGTTCAGCACAACATCATGGGCCAAAGGGCGTGTACTGTGCTGTACTGTTCTATGTTCTAAGACGCAGTCGGGTTTTGGGGGATTTTGTGGGCTGTACAAACATGGGAGACAGACTCTGAAGTTGTGGAACACAAGATTGAGTCCTGGACGCTGTAAGGTACATCAATAAAAATTAAGGTGGCACTAAGTTAGGAAGCATGACACAAAGTTGGGTGGCAGTGTGTGCTGTGAGAAGGATGCTAAGAAGCTGCAGGGTGACTTGCACAGGCTGGCTAAATGGCAAAAACCTAACAAATACCACCAATATCATGTGGATAAATGTGAGGTTTTCCATATTGGTCACAAAAGTAGGAAGGCAGATTTTCTGAATGGTGGTAGTTTAGGAAACGGTGCGTTGCAATGACACCTGAGTGCCATGGTGGAACAGTTGCTGAAGGTTGGCATGCAGGTGTAGCAGGCGGTGAGGAGAGCTAATGGCATGCTCTCCTTCAACACAAAAGGATTTGAGTATCAGAAAGGAATGTCTTGCTGCAACTATACAAGGCATTGGTGAGGCCACACCTTGAGTATTGTATCAGTGATAACGGGAACTGTAGATGCTGGAGAATTCAAGGTAACAAAGTGTGGAGCTGGATGAACACAGCAAGCCAAGCAGCATCTCAGGAGCACAAAAGCTGATGTTTCGGGCTTAGACCCTTCATCCGCCTTCATCTGATGAAGGGTCTAGGCCTGAAACATCAGCTTTTGTGCTCCTGAGATGCTGCTTGTCCTGCTGTGTTCATCCAGCTCCACACTTTGTTACCTTGAGTATTGTGTTCAGTTTTGGTCTCCTAGTCTGAGGAAGGGCATTCTTGCTATTGAGGGAGTCAAGCAAAGGGTCACCAGACTGAATTTCGGGATGACAGGACTGACAGGATTGACCTAGCCTAGTAATCCCAAGACCAGGGATCATTATCTGGGGAATGTAGGTTTGGATCATACCAGGGCAAATGATGAAATTTAAGTTCAATGAGTAACACCCCAGAATTTTAGGGAAAAAAAATTACTTTTAATGAGGTTGTGAAACGTGGGCAGTTGTTGTACAAACCCATCTGATCCCTTGATTCAGAGGTAGTGGGGTCTGCCAAAGCTGGAGAATCTGAGATAACATGGTGTGAAGCTGGATGAACACAGCAGGCCAAGCAGCATCAGAGGAGCAGGAAAGCTGACATTTCAGCCCTAGACCCTTCTTCAGAAATGGGGGAGGGGAGGGGCATTCTGAAACAAATAGGGAGAGAGGGGGAGGTGGGTAGAGGATGGATAAAGGAGAAGATAGTTGGCGAGGACCTTAAATTCACCTGAACCATCTCCGATACTTTCCTCTCCTTCCTGGACCTCTCTGTTTCCATTTCTGGCAGCCACCTGGAAACCGATATCCATTTCAAGCCCACTGACTCCCATAGCTACCTAGAAGACACTTCCTTTCACCCAACTACCTGCAAAAATGCCACCCACTATTCCCAATTCCTTTGCCTCCACTGCATCTGGTCCCGAAATGAGGCATTCCGCACCTGGACATCCCAGATGCCCTCATTTTTCAAGGACTGCAACTTCCCCTCCACAGTGTTTGAAAATGCCCTCGACCATGGCTCCCACATTTCCTGCAACTCATCCCTCACACCCACTCCCTGCAATAACAACCAAAACAGAATCCCCCTCGTCCTCACGTACCACCCCGTCAACATCTGGATCCAACAGATCATCCTCTGGCACTTCTGCCATCAGTAATCTGACCCCACCACCAAAGATATTTTTCCCTCCCTACCCTTATCTGCTTTCTGGAGTGACCACTCTCTCCATGACTCCCTTGACCACTCCACACTCCCCACCAGCCTCACCACACCTGGCACTTTTACCTGCAACAGCAGGAAATGATACACCTGCCTCTACACCTCCTCCCTCACCCCCATCCTAGGCCCCAAGAAGACCTTCCACATCAAGTAGATGTTCACCTGCACATCTGCTAATGTGGTAAACTGTATCTGCTGTTCCCCTTATGACCTCCGCTACATCGGGGAAACCAGGCGGAGGCTTGGGGACTGCTTTGTGGAACGCCTACACTCGGTTCGTGACAAATGACTGCACCTTCCAGTCGCAACCCATTTCAACTCTCCTCCCACTCCTTGGACAACATGTCCAACCTGGGCCTCTTGCAGCGCCACAATGATGCCGCCCAAAAGTTGCAGGAACAGCACTTCATATTTCGTTTGGGAAGTCTGCAGTCCAAACAAACCAACGTGGCCTTCACAAGCTTCAAAATCTCCCCTCACCAACCGCATCCCAAAACCAGCCCAGCTCATCCCCGCCTCCCTAACCTGTCCTTCCTCCCACCTATCCACTCCTCCCACCTCAAGTTACACCCCCATCTCCTACTTACCAGCCTCATCCCACCTCCTTGACCTGTCCATCCTCCCAGGACTGACCTATCCCCTCCTTAACTGCCCACCTACACTGACCTTTACTGGCTCCATCCTTGCCTCTTTGGCCTGTCTGTCTCCTCCCCAACTACCTTCTCCTTTGTCCATCTTCTATCCCCCTCCCCCTCTGTCCCTATTTGTTTCAGAGTACCCTTCCCCTCCCCCATTTCTGAAGAAGGGTCTAGACCTGGAACGTCAGCTTTCCTGCTCCTCTGATGCTGCTTGGCCTGCTGTGTTCATCCAGCTCTACACCTTGTTATTTCCATCTGATTCCTTTCCAGCTTCCATATTTTAAAGTAAGAGAAATCTGGATGGAAAGTCAAAGGCAACTGAGTACAGAGCACAAAATCTCAGTCTATAAATGATTTTAAAAGCAGAATATTAAAGGGTATAGAAAATGTACACGTGGTTGAGATTGTAGAGGAAAACCTGTGAAGAGTAAAGCTCATATAAATTTTTAGAATACTTTTCATGACCTCAGGACATATCAAAGCACATCACAGCCCACTGTTGTATTCTTGAGGCATAACCACTGATGTAATGTAGGCAATCACAGCAGCCGGCTATGAGCAAAGCAATGCTCCACAAATAACAATGAGTACATGCCCAAGTAATTTGTTTTATCGGTGTTAATTATGGAAAATTTTAGCCAGGAGAGCACCATTGACTGGAGAAGATGATGGCCTCTGACTGTAATTCTATAGTTAGTTACTGTCTTCCTTTTGTTACGAATGAAATGAACATTTTCAGTAATTGAACATTTCATGGAAATGTTTTCATGGTAATTCTTTGAGCAGTTTGTTAATCTTACAAATAGAACTCTACATTTTCAAGAAAATCAGAACTTCAACTTCTAATAGTCCGTGGGATAAATTTTAAACTGACTTAATTTTACGTAATATTTAGATGTGAGTGAAACAATTGGACTCTTTGAACGAACCTTTTGTCTTCCTATTCCTGGTAAATTCAATTCTACCCAGATTGATTGTAGTGGAAAATGTGTTTATAGTTATTTTTAATGAGTGTTAAACTCTTGCAAGAGATTACTCTATATATCTATTGTATAATCAAATCCCAGAATTGAATCCTAGAATATTGAATAACAATATTCAATTGAATTACACCTGTATGCATTACATTATATATGCATTGCATGAGAACCAACCTGTCAGAAACCTTAAAAATGTCACAGACACTGGCTGCGTATAATTAGGTAGCCCTTGCTTAGAAACACAATGAACAAAATAGTTTGTGTTGTAGGCAATTTAATCAATACTTCTGATTAATGTCTGGGGGCATAACAAACTCCAACATAGGCGTTGATAAAAACCCAAAGAAGTGCAGATGCTGTAAATCAGGAATAAAAACAGAAGTTGCAGGTAAAACTCAACGTGTCTGGTAGCATCTGTGAAGAAAACATCGGAGTTAATGTTTCAAGTCTGGTGACCCTTTCATTGAAGGTTGTCTACAGTGAGACGAAGTTTATGGCAACCATCCCACCTACCTTCCCCAGCCCCACCCTCCTCTCTCTGTTTATTTCTGAGCTCCCTTCCCCCTCCCCTATTTTGAAGATGGGCCCCGACACGAAACGTCAGCTTTCCTGCTCTTCTGATGCTGCCTGGCCTGCTGTGTTCCTTCAACTCCATGTTGTGTTAGCTCTGGCTCCAGCATCAGCAGTTCTTACTGTCTCTAAAATATTTACCACAGCCATTCATGGAAGGTGTACTTTCCCTGAAATGATTAAAATGTTTCTGAGCATGATTGGATCAAATGGTAGAATTGATGCAATATGCCTAGCCTCCTTTTCTACTTACCATTGAATTCTCCTTTGGAATCTCAATCTTTTGATTCAAAAGAAGGTATCCCCTCTTCATACCACTGTATCAACTGAAGCATCTACAAACCTGGAAAGATTATGTTTTGTGGCTGTCCTTTTTGATGTTTTGAGATTTAACAATTGGTTTCTTGGCACAATAAGTCATTTGTTGTAGTCGCCACTTTAAATTCCTGCACATTCTTAAACCTTACAGAATACATAGAGCCACACCAATAAATCAGAAAGAGCTCAATGGTATAACCTAATACTCGGAGCTCACATGAATCACAGCAATCCTAAAAATGACAGGACTGTCAGCATTTGGGACACTTTGGCAAATATTCAGTAGGGATTGTGTTCCTAAGACTAAAACTGCATGAGCTAGCAAGCTAAAACTAAGAAGACATTGACAAACATTTCCAACAACTGGCACATATTTATTGGTCTTTTCTCAAGACATAACTTTTGTTTCTGTCATAAAACATGAAAGCAGGCTAGTATAGTCACAGAAAATGATGGGGTCACATTGAATATTTCATATTAAACTTATTTCGAACAAATTAAAAATCCTCTTTAACTTAATCACTTCTTTGTTTGTTTAATTTAGTTTGGGATCCAGATGTAGAACACTGCAATATTGGATGCGATCCAAAGCTCCATCTGCTGAAATTCCAATTAGACAAAGAACACTAACCTATAAAAACAGAGTATTAAAGATCTTGCAGGCATATAGAAAACATGTTAATAACAACTCCTTACCAGTTTGATGTTTGGTATGCTGCCATTGCTGGACCAATAAACCATCCCATTTATGAACTGGATAATTCGCACCATACTTATTCAAGAGGGTAAATGTAAAGATGTTAATATTTTGTAGATAATTAAACATTTATTTGCAATTATTTTTCAAGCTACAGGTATGTAGGCAGAAATGTAAATAAAACAATTTATACCTGCATAGCAGGTTGGAGTTTCTAACCATTGAAAGGTTAGCTTACGGTAGAAGCATTCTTTTCTTCCTAAATCATCATTCACATTGAATTTTGGGGGAAAGTAAATATACTAACAATAGATCATGGATCACAATCCAAATATGTTTCAAAGCTGGTTTTAGCCGCCATAATGAATTTGCCCAACCTGCAGAAAATTTACATGTAAAAGTAAAAGTTTTAACGAAAGAGACTCATAATTATAAAATATTTGCAGCAAAAGTATTTACCTTTCTCACAACAGCCTGCACAATGCTAAGGTGGTAGTGCATAGGGATCTAAGTGTAATGGGCTACAGCCAGGCTTGCGGCAGAGTCAGATGATAACTCCAATGAGGCCTGTCTCGATTTTGGGAGTATCTTGTTGCATTTTTTACACTTTTGCTGACCGTTGAGGTGAGTTTCTTGCTAGGCCACAATGACTTGTCAATTAAGAGGAATTATACCTTGTTAAATGTTACGCCAAACAAGTTAGACATCGGAAGTCCGAGCTGAAGGACCTCGATTCACTGCTGGCTACAACCAACCTCTACGTTACTCGGTGCAAAACAGCATCTCAGGCCATGATCCATGGGCGTCAGGTGTACACATCCCTTGCCCATGAACATTGGCAGCTAACATCTGTAATCTGTTCACCCATTCTGTGTGTGTTCACTATCAACATGGCACCTCTCTGATCTAATTGCAAGTCGCTCAGGAATCCTAAGTATGCATTGCAAAATGCACCAACAATAACCACTGAAAGGCTACTGTACAGATACTCTGCATGAAGTGGCAGGCATCAAAGCTCCCTTTAAAGGTGCTTTACGTTGTGTAGACCTTTGAGGTCTGTGCATGGCAACGGTTTCCATATACAGAAACCAATGCATTGGCACTGTGATCAGTGATCCTCCCAATCACCATGCAGCAATACAGCTTACTGAGAACTTGATAGGGACCCAATTCATGACTATACCAAGCTGTATCTCAGGGCTACTCCATTCCTCTCTTGGCACTTACTGACTCAGCACCTGCCTGTATGCTGACACCTTCCCTGCCCTGCCTTGCTTTGTTAATTAGCGCAGTCACACAACCAGCCAGCTTGTCTTGCTGCTCAGAAACTCTCACTCATGGGACTGCACATCTTACTGTACAACAGTGTGTTATGTCACTAGCACACCTGTACCATGTGCCAGCAGCTTACAGAAAAGCACACAGCAAGTGCAGCAAGCAGGAAACTATGCCTCTAAGTCTTACGGGGGTAATCTGCACCAAGATCCATGGAGGTTCCTGTCTTTCGGGGGGATCATAGCACGGTAGGTCAGGGGCAGCCTCCCATATCCACCCAGTAGCGTGGCCACAGGCAGGCACCCAGTCAGGTTACTGTTGCTCAGGGGCTCCATGCCTCTGCTACCTGGGGAGTTGGGCTCGGACAATGTTGTCATTCCATTGTGGAAGTGCAAGGAGCAGAGCCAAGAGGGTCAGGAAGATTTGCTGATGTCAGTCACAGGTCTGGGCACTTCTTGTCAGGGCTGTCCAGTTAGGTCCCTCAAGGTGGCCAGGCCACGGTCAGTCCCATGTGTCCAATATCAGAAGCTAATGTGGTGTAAGGCATATGGGGGAACAAAGGGAGGGCTGCTGCTGCGAGAAGGAGACATGGCAATCTATTCTTTGGCTTGGGAGCTGAGAGAAAGAGGTTGACACTTGTGAATGGAGGCAAGAGTAAGGGTGGGAGATGAGTGGGTCAAACAGGAGAGGAACTCATCAATCACCAGCAGCATCTTGGCTTCAATGGGCAGGAAACAATGTATGACCACATCTGAAATGGTCACTTCATATGCCAGGGGCATGGAGAAGGGGTTAAGGGAAAGATCAGAGACACAGTTTGTATTGGAAAATCAAAGTCTATTGATTCAGAGGAATGTGTATTAGGAAAGGAACCTGGATTTTGTGAAATTCACCAAATACATAGAGGTGGAAGCTGGAAGCCACTGGCTCAAGAGCACTGACTGTCATCTTCCACCATGTTGGAAATTGAAAGTACGCAAAGGGAAATAAAACGGCTGTGACCACACACAGAATGGGTGGGTTAGGCGTCTCAACCTGTGAACAGGGAGGCTGCAGGACCCAACAGTGTAAAGAGAGACAACATTACACATAGACCCATGCACTGTGCAGAGCACAAGCCTGTAGGGTCCTAAATCTAAATTCACTGTCTCCGTTTGCCATGCTCCTCCCAGCCACAAACATCGCTGATCAACTCATTCACACCAGAGGCTAGGGAAAGAATAGGGGTGTTAGGAGATGAGGGCAATTGCACCAGCAGCACCCATTGCCCCTTTTACACCTTGTTCCTCTTGCTTCCAAATGTTGCAGCAGGGTCTCAAACTGTCATCAATCCATGGTACCAGAAAAATCAATACTGCCATCAATCCAGGATCATAAAGAAAGAAGCTTTGAAAATTGTGCCATCCCTGATGGGACTTTCTGCAAGAGAATAAAAGCTTCAAAACTAGGAAGGAGCTAAAACCAAAGGGCACGACTTTATCTTGGTCATGATTGAGATGCCATTTACCTGTTCTATTTATACATGCAGATACTAAATATCACAAAGAGAAAAGGAATTCTCATAACTCGTTAACTAGTTTATAAATTGATAGCCTTGACTCAGTGGTAGGAGTAATCCCACCCTGTGTCTGAATGTTCAAGACCCGCTCCATAAACTGGAGGATATAAACTAGGCTTACAGTACAGTGCATGCCGGAAGGATACTGTACTAATAAATGTATTGATTCTCAACTGAGGCTTTAAATTGAGGTGGAGATAAAAGATCTCACGGTAATATTTGAAGAAGAGTAGCAGAATTCTGGGAAATATTTATCCTTCAACCAATATCACTAAAACCGGATTAACCGATCTTTTCTTCCACTGCTTTTTGTGGAACCTCACAGAAGTGATTACATTTCAAAAGTAAAAACCAAAAGAGCTGCAGATGCTGTAAACCAGGAACAAAAACAGACGTTTCTGGAAAAGCTCAGCAGGTCTGGCTGCTTCTGTGAAGAAAGATCAAAGAATAGATCTCAGGTTCAGTGAGGAATGGTCACTGGACCCGAACCGTTAACTCTGATTTTTCTTCACAGATGCTGCCAAATCTGCTGAACATTGCAAAAGAACTTTGTTGGCCTCACAACAGTGCCTACAATTCAAGGTATTTATTGTGCACGATGTATTTTGGAACGTTGTTGAGAGAAAGATGAAGGCATTCAGAAAAAGCTGTTTCCTTATAACACAGGTTCACATGGGCCTATTACTGAGCTTGAGACTTGGAATAGTTAATAAAAGAAAAAAAAAGGAAATATATTGAAATACATTATTTTAGAGGAGGTTTGAAAACTTTTGTCAGACATCTTGGTTTGCTCCTCAGCATTGTTTTATTTAAACCTAACCACAACACAACATTTGCAAAGATCATGAGGATCTCTATAATTATCCAAAATCTTCAGCTTGGGTGCATGTACTATATATTAATCAAGGAGGAAAAATATATTTTGAGCAATTCTTTCCACTTTCCATTCTATTTGTATCATTGACAATAGACCACTAACATTCAGTAAGATCGAAGCTACCTGCATTCTGCAGTTTTTAGACTCTCTCTATAAGAAACAAAGAAACAAAGAAACCTACAGCACAGGAACAGGCCCTTTGGTCCTCCAAGCCTGCGCCAATCAAGATCCTCTGTCTAAACCTGTCATCCATTTTCTAACGGTCTGTGTCCATTTGGTCCCTGCCCATCCATGTACCTGTCCAAATATATCTTAAAAGACGCTAACGTGTCTGCGTCTACCACCTCCGCTGGCAATGCATTCCAGGTGCCCACCACCCTCTGTGTAAAGAACTTTCCATGCATATCTCCCTTAAACTTTCCTCCTCTCACTTTGAACTCATGATCCCTAGTAATTGAGTCCCCCACTCTGGGAAAAAGCTTATTGCTATCCACCCTGTCTATACCCTTCATGATGTTGTAGACCTCAATCAGGTCCCCCCTCAATCTCCGTCTTTCTAATGAAAATAATCCTAATCTATTCAACCTCTCTTCATAGCTAGCACCCTCCATACCAGGCAACATCCTGGTGAACCTCCTCTGCACCCTGTCTAAAGCATCCACATCCTTTCAGTAATGTGGTGACCAGAACTCTACACAGTACTCTAAATGTGGCCGAACCAAAGTCCTATACAACTGCAACATGACCTGCCAACTCTTGTACTCAATACCCCGCCCAATGAAGGAAAGCATGCCATATGCCTTCTTGACCACCCTATTGACCTGCGTTGTCACCTTCAGGGAACAATGGACCTGAACACCCAGATCTCTCTGTTCATCAATTTTCCCTAGGACTTTTCCATTTACTGTATAGTTCGCCCTTGAATTTGATCTTCCAAAATGCATCACCTCGCATTTGCCCAGATTGAACTCCATCTGCCATTTATCTGCCCAACTCTCCAGTCTATCTATATTCTGCTGTAATTCCTGACAGTCCCCTTCACTATCAGCTACTCCACCAATCTTAGTGTCATCAGCAAACTTGCTGATCAGACCACCTACACCTTCCTCCAGATCATTTACAAATATCACAAACAACAGTGGTCCCAGCACAGATCTCTGTGGAACACCACTGGTTACAGGTCTCTAATTTGAGAAACTCCCTTCTACTACTACCCTCTGTCTCCTGTTGCCCAGCCAGTTTTTTATCCATCTAGCTAGCATACCCTGGACCCCATGTGACTTCACTTTCTCCATCAGCCTGCCATGGGGAACCTTATCAAATGCCTTACTGAAGTCCATGTATATGACATCTACAGCCTTTCCCTCATCAATCAACTTTGTCACGTCCTCAAAGAATTCTATTAAGTTGGTAAGACATGACCTTCCCTGTACAAAACCATGTTGCCTATCACCGATAAGCCCATTTTCTTCCAAATGGGAATAGGCCCTATCCCTCAGTACCTTCTCCAGTAGCTTCTCTACCACTGACGTCAGGCTCACCGGTCGATAATTACCTGGATTATCCTTGCTGCCCTTTTTATACAAGGGGACAACATTAGCAAGTCTCCAGTCCTCTGGGACCTCACCCATGTCTAAGGACACTGCAAAGGTATCTGTTAGGGCCCCGACTTTTTCCTCTCTCGCTTCCTTCAGGAACCTAGGATAGACCCCATCCGGACCTCGGGACTTGTCCACCTTAATGTCTTTTAGGATACCTAACACTTCCTCCTTCCTTATGTCAACTTGACCTCGACTAAGCAAACATCTATCCCTAACCTCAACATCCGTCATGTCCCTCTCCTTGGTGAATACCGATGCAAAGTACTTGTTAAGAATGTCACCCATTTTCTCTGACTCAACGCATAACCTTCCTTCTTTGTCCTTAAGTGGGCCAATCCTTTCTCTAGTTACCCCCTTGCTCTTTATATATGAATAAAAGGCTTTGGGATTTTCCTTAAACATGTTTGCCAGCAATATCTCATGTCCTCTCTTAGCCTTCTTAATTCCTTTTTTCAGATTCGCTCTACATTCCCAATATTCTTGCAAACCTTCGTCTGTCTTCAGTCGCCTAGACCTCATGTATGCTTCCTTTTTTCTCTTGGCTAGTCTCACAATTTCACCTGTCACCCATGGCTCCCTAATCTTGCCTTTTCTATTCCTCATTTTCATAGGAACATGTCTCTCCTGCACACTAATCAACCTCTCCTTAAAAGCCTCCCACATATCAAATGTGGATTTACCTTCAAACAGTTTCTCCCAATCTACATTCCTCAGATCCTGCCGAATCTTGGTATAGTCGGCCTTCCCCCAGTTTAGTACTCTTGCTTTAGGACCACTCCTATCCTTGTCCATGAGTATTGTAAAACATACGGAATTGTCACTATTTCCGAAGTAGTCCCCAACTGTAATATCAACTACCTGGCCGGGTTCATTCCCCAGCACCAGGTCCCGTATGGCCCTTTCCCGAGTTGGACTACATACATACTGCTATGTACATAAGCTATGACACACTCAAATCTCAGTCTCCATCTCCCCAGCAGCTCCCGAGTTCCCCCTATCCTGTTGTGAAAAAGAGCCATTGAAGGGGGCACTAGAAGCAGTCCAAAAGATTTTTAAATGTTAATCTTGCAATCATACTTGTCCCAAAACAATATCTGTGAAGAGACCATTGGGCTTTGCATCCACTCTCACAATGAGTTGTGATTATTCAAATGAAGCTAAACCATTAAAGTCAGCATGCTTTTCATCACAAAAGTTGTTCCTAAGTTTCTTGTGCAGTAATAGTAAGAACTGCAGATGCTGGAGAATTTGAGATAACAAGGTGTAGATCTGGATGAGCACAGCAGGCCAGGCAGCATCAGAGGAGCGGGAAATAGCTTTCCTGATGCTGCTTGGTCTGCTGTGTTCACTCAGCTCTACACCTTGTTATCTCCATGCGCAGTAATGTCATTTGGAGATTCTAGGAACTGAGACATTTGAAGCAAGCCGATCACAAGGCTTTATTCATTTTTTTCTCCTTTGATCATTCACAGGATGAGGACATTGCTGGCTAGGCAGCATTTATTGTCCATCCCTAATTTCCCAGAGGGCAGTTCAGAGTCAATCACTTTGCAGTGGCTCTGGAGTCACATGTAGGCCAGAGCAGGTAAGGATGGCAGTTTCTTTCCCTAAAGGACATTAGTGAACCAGATGGGCTTTTCCAAATATTGCCAATGATTTTATGGTCATCATTAGATTCTTAATTCTAGATATTTTATTGAATTCAAATTCCACCATCTGCTGTGGCTGGATTTGAACCCAGGGCTCCAGATCATTCACAGGGTCTCTGGATTAACAGTCCAGCAAAAATATCACTAGGCCATCACCTCCACCTGCCTACACGCTACAGCTAGAGTTTTCCAGTCTGCACCTGGCCATGAACAATGACAGACAGTAAACCCAATTGGGAAAAAGCTTAAAAACAGTCACTTCCTCACCATCAATATAAACTGCAATGTGAACTTCTCCCCCTTCAGGTGGCAGGTTGCCTTTGCCACCAGCAGGTGGCGAAAGGCCTATCTGTCTGCATTTATATCTCATTAAAGTCAAAACTCACTTGAATTGACTTCACTTCCCAATTAACCTCTACCTGATTGAGAACTTCAATGCTTCAGGGACCCAACAGCAAAAAGAAAAAGGCATGTACCCAATGATTTGGAGGATTGGAGGTCTCGAGCTTTAGGGAGAGGCTGAATTATGTTGAGTTTTTTTTCCCTGGATCGTTGGAGGCTGAGGCATGGCCTTATAAAGGTTTATATTTCTTGAGGAACATGGAAAGGGTGAATAGCCAAGGTCTTTTTCTGAGAATAGAGTATTCCAAAACTAGACGGCATAGGTTTAAGGTCAGAGGGGAAAGATACAAAAGGACCCAAATGGCAACTTTTTCACGCAGTTGGTGGTGCATGCATGAAATGAGCTGCCAGACGAAGTGGTGAAGATGGCTATAATTAAAACATTTAAAAGGCATCTGGAGGGTATATGAATAGGAACGGTTTAGAGGAATATGGGCCAAATGCTGGCAAATGGGGCTAGATTGGTTTGAGATATCTGGTCTGCATTGATGAGTTGGGCTGAAAAGCCAATTTCCATGTTCAACTCTATGATTCTATGAGTTAATTTCTTTCTTGGCCTCAGGACAAGTTCTTGCTGCTTGTCCTTACAATGATACAATTTTAAATGATGCACAGTCTCACACGCACTATCACTTCTCCAATTGTGATTGACCTTTCTCAGAAGACGAAGACAGGCTGTGTCCCTGGACTCTCTCCAAACTCACCTGGCACATGGTAAACCAGGAGCAGCTTCTGGCTAAACAGCAGGATGTAACACTCATTGCTGGGCCATGGAATGAGGAGAGTGGGAAACAGGGAGTGGAGTGGCAATGCCTGCACCCGACAGAACAGCAAAACCAGTGATAGAGAATGAATGGGATGTTGGGTATGGGTGTGCTATCGGGGGCCTCCCCAGGAAGTTCCCATGGGGCTACGCTGAAGTCAAACCAGGAGATGGGCACTATTGTGACCAGGGCTATTGGCCTGTGGTCAGGTCAGGGTTGATAAGGCTTTGCCAGGCATGTCATCTATCTGGAGACCATCCCATGACTGGAGCTTGATCTGAGGGACTGCTAAAACAGTGGAATGAGGGAAAGAGGATCGGAGGAATTTGGGAGCTGCCTAGAAGTTGGAAACTGAGAGTCAGCAAGTGTCCTGGCTCATAGAGTGGGTCTAGGAATGTCGGGGAGCAGGTAACTTTGATCAGGGGAGGGGTCAGCAGGCAGATTGGCCCTTCAGTCATGAGGGTATCCATGGCAAGTTGAGGACCTCATTGGTAACAATAATAGCGGTTTCAGTAATGAGGGGAGGCTGAGTGATCATAGGGCATCAAGCTTTGACAAAGCTGTGCACTCAAACTGTATCTAATTTTTAAAAAACAGTGATGATTGTAGAATCTACCTGTGGTGCTAATTTCCTGAGAATTTTCAGACTGTCTGAGAGTAGTACTTTAGCGTTGGATTGCACATTGTAACGCCACTTTAATATAACATCACTTATAGACACCCTGGTTTTGTTTTTCCTCTTCTCAGGAATTTCTGGCAGGAGCAAACTTTAGGAGTACATTTGCATGAGTCATAAAAAGAAAAGTTATACAGGGTTTCATTTACCACACTCCTGTCTGGTCCGTGGCAGGGCATTGAAGATAATATTCATCAATCCACCCTGACGCACGGTGAAAAACAAACTGATGAGCCTAATCATGCAGAGCTTTTCCAGATACTGTAACTGTACAGTTCAAAATTCCATACAGGGCTGCCAAAAGAGTTTGTAAGATCAACACAGCTTATCTTTGCAACAATTAAGTCAGAATCACTTTTTGGGCTCTTGTAAAATAAAATGTAATAAAATGTTTCTTCTTAATAAAAAGCTGACCTTATGTTTCTGATCCAAAGACAAGTCATGATCGAATTTATTTTGTTACTGCTGTCTGTTCAGCTAAATTTTCTTCAATTTGAAATGTTCTTTGAAAATGAAATACTATTGCACCAGACACGTACTGTCGTAACTTACAAGACAAAAAATAAATCTGTTCATTATGAAAGTTGTTGGAGTTTAGATTGACATCTGAAGTCTCAAGAATTTGTACAGAAATCAGGATCAACTTACATACTGAGTATGAAAGTGAATGGCCAGTGTCACTGTGCATGTTCGCCATTCTGGATTATCACCCACGCCCAACGCAAAGTGAGGACCATCTTAATCTCCCCACACTTCTCTACAACATTGTCAGCACCACCTGCCTGATGCTTTGCAATCCCTAATAAAGTACAAAAAAGTGAAACATGCATTTGTGGAGGCCAATGGCTATAGCATGCCCTGGCTGAAAAGTGCCGTTGACCTATATGCCAGCATTCTACAAAACAATGGTGCTTGTGGCTGAAAGTGAAAGTGAAGGTTGTCAGAGGACCAGAAGCTGTCCTCTCATTTGATAAGTTTAACCTAAGGGTCACCATGCCTCGGGTGGGAAAGCAGAACATTTATGGTCATCCCAGCCTCTCTGAAGTAGTATTGCCAATGCTGTCAAACAGCTCTGACTCAGCAATACGTTATTCACTGACTCTCAGTTTCTGTTTGCCAGGGCCGCTCAGCTCCTGACCATATTACAGCCTTGGCGCAAACTTGGACTAAAGGAGTGAACTCTACAGGTTAGGTGACAGTGACTGACCTCAATATAAATTCAGCCTATAACCCAGTGTGGCATCAAACAGCCTGAACAAAATTCAAGTCAATGCGAATTGAAGGAACTCTCCAGATGGAGTTACACCTGGCATAAAGGAAGATAGTCAGGATTGTTGGAGGCATCTCAGCTTCAGGACATCTCTGCAGAAATTCCTCAGGTTAGTGTCTTTCTCCTATCTTCAGCTGCTTCAGCAATGGCCTTCCCCCCATCATAAGATCAGAAGTGGGGATATTTGCCGTTGATTGTACAATGTTCAGCACCAATCGTGACTCCTCAGACACAGAAAAAGCCTGTATGCATGTGCAGAAAGATTGAACCAACACCCAGCCTTGGGTTTTAAAAAGAATTTTCTTAAAAAATTTGATCATGAGATGTTGCCGTCTCTGACTTGCATTTAATATGTGTACCTAATTTCCCAGAGACTCTACCACATTGTGTTCATTTGGAGTCACCTATAGGCTAGCAGACTAGGTAAGGATAGCAGATTTCCTCCTCTAAAGATAGTAGTGAATCAGATGGGCTTTTATTATGCTAACTTATTCTTCCAGATTTTACTGAATTCAGATATCACCATCTGTCATGATTTGACTCAAACCCATGTCCCCAGAACATTATCCTGGGGCTTCAGGTTATTAATCCACTGACATGACAAATACGCACTTGCCATCCCTAAACTGAAAAGTGGAAAGCAATATACATGCCACGCCTTTACCAGGCAATCACCATCTCCAACAAAAGGTCTTACCATCTCTTCTTAAACGCATTATGAACACTGAAAACCTCACTCTAAACATACTGGAGATTATCATTGAAGTGGAACTGAATTGTATTGGTCACATAAATACTGTGGCTACAACGGCAGACTAAAAGCTGGGAATTCTGTAGTGTGTAACTTGCCTCCTGAGGTCCCAAAGCCTGTCCACCATCCAAAAGGAACAAGTTAGCAGTGTGATGAAACATTCTTTATATGCCTGGATGAATGTAACTCCAAAGCAGAAGTTCAATGCAATCCAAGACAAAGGAATTCAATTGCTTGTTATCCCATCCATTACCTTCAATGTCACTCCCATCAGCACCAATGCACAGTAACAACAGTGTGTGCCATCCATTAGGTAAACTGCAATAATCCACTTACTCTCCACTAACAGCACATCACACACTTTTGTCCTCTAAATCTCAGAGGAATAAAACTAGCAGGAACATGGGAATCCCACTACCACATGCTATCCTGATCTGGAACTATAGCATCATTCCTTCATTGCCACATGAGTCAAAAGTTTGGAACTGTCCTTCCAACAGCCCTTTGGGCGTATCTAGACCACATTGACTGCAGTAATCCAGTGATACACATAACCAAATAAAAATTTAAAAAGCCACATTCTAGCCAACTGAACCAATCAACCTCCATTTAATTAATAATTATTTTATTTGATTAAACTGCAGAAAAGCCAACAATGTTCGCATGAATTTAGTACATGTAAATAGCCATGAACACACCTTGGTATAAAGGGAAGAGGTTGCAGTCAGTCCACTAGAGTAGAAGCCCCTCACCCATGAAAAGAAAGAAATTGCACATACCTTGCATCTTCTATCACTTTTGAAGACTTTCCAAAATGCTTTGTAACTAATTAGCTCACTTTTAAGTGTAGCCCTATTGTAATATAAAGAAATGGAACAGCCACTACTTGCTGAGGGAGCTTTTTTATAGAATCCCTGCAGTGTGGAAACAGACCCTTCAGCCCAACAAGTCCACACTGATCCTTGGAGCATCCCACCCAGATCCATCCCCTTATAACCCACATAAGCTGCACATCCCTCAACACTATGGGCAATTTAGCATGGCCAATCTGCCTAACCTGCGCATCTTTGGACAGTGGGAGGAAACCAGAGCACCCGGAGGAAACCCATGCAGACTCGGGGAGAATGTACAAACTCCACACAGACAGTCACCCGACGGAGATCTCAGAAACAAGATTGGGATAAATGATCAGGCGGGTCTCCTTCCCTGGTATTGATAGATGTGAATGCAGATTGGCATAAGTTTCAGGCACACAAGAACCTTAGATGTCAGTAAGTTCCATACATCTAAAGGAGCAGAGTACTTTACAGAACCATGAGAGCTGAGAAGGATGGAGAAAGGGGAAACAGTATGTTTGGTGACAAAGCAAAGGTTTGATGAGTTGGGTTTCAGATGTCTACTCAATGAATGTAACAAGATGCACTTCAAAAGCAAGATCATATGGAATTGAAAGTCTATTTTTTGTAGTGCAGATCGAATATGCCACTCTCGACATATGCACTGGGTCAGGAATTGATTTCAGCCATGTAGCTAGTGGTTGTCTTCCTCCTAGGAGCAGATTCCCAACACGCTCCTGGATCCTGGTGAGCTTCTGTGGTGCTGGTGCCTCTGAAATGCTTTTGGAGGCAGGGTTTCTTCCTTAGTTGAAGCCCCTGTCAGTTCCAGTGCTTATTTGTAAACTGGCATTGGAAGTTGCTTGTGCACTGAGCCATCTCCATTTTGTGGTGCCCCAGGTTTCTCTCTTTTTTCCTCTCTACTGGTGGAGCTAACAGTCAGGCATTTCAATCAGACCCCTTACTTCCCTGTTTTATCCATCATCCTTCACCAAACAGAGAACTGGAGCTGAGCTAGTGACTAACCTCTGGAGGGTCTCCCACTTGTCCTTTTATTTATTCATTCATGAGACATGGGAGTCATTGGCTGGCCAGCATTCCTTGCCTATCCTTAGTTGCCCTTGAGAAGACGTTGGTAAACTTTCTTCTTGACCTGCAGTAGTCCACATTCTGTAGGTTAACCAACACTGCCCTTAGAGACGGAATTCCAGGATTTGGTACCAACAGAACTCAAGGAATGGCAACATATGCCCAAATTAGGATGATGAATGGATTGAAGGGGAACTTGCAGGTGGTGGTATTGCCAGGTGTTGTCCATGCCCTCTTGGAAAGAATTGGTCATGAGTTTGGAAGGCGCGCTTGAGGATCTTTGGTACATTTCTACAGTGCATCTTGTCGATAGTACACACTGCCCCTACTGAGCTTCAGTGGTAAAGGGAGTGTATGTAGTGCCCATCAAGTGGATTGTTTTGTTCTTAATTGTTGTTAAAGCTGCACCCATCCAGACAAGTGGGGAGTATTCCATCACACTCCTGACCTGTGCCTTCTAGGTGGCAGACAGGCTTTGTGGAGTCAGAAGGTGAGTTACTTGTTGCAGTATTCCCAGCTTCTGTCCTGCTCTTGTAGCCACTATTTATGTGATGAGTCCATTGAGTTTCTGGTCAATGATAGCTCCCAGGATGTTGATAGTAAAGGGTTCAGTGATGATAACATCAATAAACGTCAAGAGCATTGGTTAGATTGACCATCTGTGATCGGAAATGATTATTGCCTGGTCTTGTGTGGCACGAGCCACATGCTACTTGTCAGCCCAAGCTTGGATTCTATACAGATCCCCTTGCATTTGGACATGAACTACTTCAGGATTCGAAGAATTGCAAATGGTCCTGCTACTGGTCCACAAAGGGTCAGAATTTGGCAATGATTCCTAGGACTGAAAATTGTACAAGTGCTGAAGCCTCGAATCTAAGTTATCAGAATGTATACAAGGGAGGAGACAAATCACAGGATTTTGAAGGAGTAGCACTTCATGGAGATAAGGGATACTGACCAGGGACATTAGGGAAGTCACATGCTTAGTGATAGTGAGACAGGGTTTCAGCATCTCAGAGGAAGAGATGGGTAGATGTTAACAATATTAAGCTGATCGTGGTAAATTAATAGACATGAGAAACTCAATTTAAAAACAATCAGTTGATCGAGCTTTCCTTTTTGACTAAATTTTAGGTCATCTGGAAAATACAATGTAGTGCTGGATTCCAATGGTTCGTTAGTTTTGATCTTCTTACATCGATGCCACAGTTTTATTCTGGATTTATTATTGAGGTAGCGTGCTTTAAACAACATCAATTCTGCTTGAGCTTTACCTGTTGAATCAGGACAGGGCCACAGAATTATGCTCATCTTATCAAGCCATTAACATCCATTAACTGCATTCAAAGAATATCACAGCATTAACTATGTAGAAAACAGATTTTAATTGACTGTATCATGCTCTGAGTTTACAGACAGTGGTAAAAGCCAGGGTTTCCTCCTCACTGTGGGAAGACCACAAAATTCAGAGTTAAGAATCTTCGCCAAGTCTATCCGAAACAGATGTGGCAACGCCCTATAAGATTTTAAGCAACTCCAGCATTGAAGTTACTCAAATATTTAACATTTTATGTGAACTTAAACTTCTCGGTTGAAACAGAAATTTAACTAACGTCTAATGCAAGTTGTGTGGCTATCCAGTCAATGCTTACAAATGTTGAGGGTAGGAATATTATACAATCATCAGCTAGTTACAGCTGAGAAGAAGATTGTTCAGCCCTCTTGAATCCATACAATGCTTTAGTGAGGTTTGCCTGTAATCTATATTATATACACTTGAACTGCAATTATTATATATTCAGAAGAAACGTCTTGGATGATTTCTGCAGAAGTTAATTAAATCTAGTAAATTCTTGTAATGCTTTGGGGCTTTCAAGCTCAGCATTTACTCTGCATCCATCAGGTGTTGTATTGGATAGTGTCGTCGTTTTGGTACTGGGCGAGCAATCTAAAAACCTGGTCCAATAATCTAGACACTGTGAAGTTTGTATCTCATCATGGTATTTTGAGATCTTGGACACTTAAATAACAGCCCAGATGTAGACCCATAAAGCTGTTAGATGCTTGTAAATTTCTGGCCTACATGTGACTCCAGAGCCATATCAATGCAGTGAAACTTAAGGAGCTGAACCCATTCAATTATAGAATCATAGGCGTCTATTTTATGCCCCACTGACAGCAATTCTGAAGGTGAGCAGGGCATATAAAATAAAGTGGCTGTTCAATTCCCTTCCTGCCCACCCCGAACTGCCTTTCCTCTTACCAGGCTCAGGCAGCCTGACCACTCTTAGGCAATCTCAAGCCCTTAAGGGGTCAATTATGGCAATCTAAAGATCTCATTCCAACTGCAGCACCTAAAGCATGTGGCTTAGGAAATGGGGGAAAGCCCGGTTACACAGCTGACTTCAAAGCACATAATAAAGTAGGGTACTGCTCTGGGGTTCCTCTGTGCCCTTCAGGGACTCCTCGCCCGAGCTAGTACCCACACTTTGTGCCTCTCCTCAGCCCCTGAAACCTAACATCTCCTGTGGTATCACTCAAATGTGCCCACCCAAAATTTCTGAACTTACCTCAATTATGTGAGACATTTCCTCTTCTTGTTGGGACTCCATGTAAGCCGAGCAAAGGTGACTCATCTGCATTGATGCTATTGGGAATACAAAGCTGCTGGCCAAATAGATTGTCCTTCTTGAGAGGTGGCAGTCCCACCCTTCCTTCATTAGACCTGCCGTCTGCAAGACAGTGTGGTGTTATCCTACTTTACAATGGGCAGGGTTGATGGGAAATGGTTACAGCATTCTATCTATACTGGTTCCCTGAAGGAGCAATGCAGCTAGAGTTCCCTTATCTTACCATCCCTTACCTTTTTCCTGGAAAAATTTGCATCACTGTTATGTGGATTCTCTCTAATGTCATCACATCTTTCCTGAAACTATGGCATCAGAACTAGTTATCAGCTCCAGTTGAGGCCAAGCCAGCCTTGCATGCAGTTGTAGCTAAACTTCTTTTCTGTTGTATCCTGTGGTCTTATTGATAAAGCCCAGGATGCCTTGGATTTTATTAACTGTACTCTAAACCTGTACCACCTTCAATAAATGCGAAGTCAGTTTACTTAAAGGTGAGTGTAAACTTGCTAGTTGCATTTTTCTCCTTGCAGTTGTTTCTCTGTGAGACAATACTTCTATGTACTGTCCTGAGATATTCATAACCTAGTGCCCTTCGCTGGGTCAGAGATTCCTGTGTATCCTTATTCCAAGAGATGTCATTGGAGCTGGAGCTTATAGCAGTTCTGTAATGAGACAGGCAGAGTCTCAGGCAGAGAGTTAGCAAGGTGCTTTCAAAAGGCAGAAGAGCTGCAAGGTGAAAACTTACCATTGTTTTATGGCAGAGACAAAAGTCAACAAAAATATCTTCTTCATGAGATTCATTTAGACAGACAGGAGTCTTCTATTAGGCACACATCCCATTTTTGTAATAGGGGCTTCACTGCCACTATACAGGACCACCATTCTGAGGGAGTGGCTGGACACTTGGCTGTTGAAATTTCATACAGAGAAACTTTTTTATTCATTCATGTGCTGTGGGCTTCACTGCCTGGCCAGCATTTATTGCCTGTTCCTAGTTGCCCTTAAGAAGATGGTGTTGAGCTGCCTTCCGGATTCACTGCAGCCTGTGCGCTGCAGGTTGACCCACAATGCTGTTAAAGAAGGAATGCTACGATTTTGACGCAGCGGCAGTGAAGGAACAGCAATATATTTCCAAATCAGGATGGTGAGTGTCTTGGAGGGGTACTTGGAGGTGGTGTGTTACTATGTATACCCTGCCCTTGTCCTTCTAGATGGAAGTGGGCATAGTTTCAGAAGGTTGGAATATTGTGTCCAGTTCTGGTCGCCCTATTATAGGAAAGATGTGGAGGCTTTGGAGAGGGTGCAAAGGAGGTTTACCAGGATGCTGCCTGGACTGGAGGGCTTATCTTACGAGGAAAGGTTGACTGAGCTCAGACTTTTCTCTCTGGAGAGAAGGAGGAAGAGAGGTGACCTGATTTGAGGTGTACAAGGTAATGAGAGGCATGGATAGAGTCGATAGCCAGAGACTTTTCCCCAGGGCAGGGCTGACTGCCACGAGGGGTCATAGTTTTAAGGTGTTAGGAGGAAGGTATAGAGGAGACGTCAGAGGGAGGTTCTGCACCCAGAGAGTTGTGAGCGCGTGGAATAGTTTGCCAGTGGTAGTCGCGGAAGCAGAGTCATTAGTGACATTTAGGCAATTGCTGGACATGCACATGGACAGCAGTGAATTGAGGGGAATGTCGGTTAGGTTATTTTATTTTTGGATTAGGATTATTCCACGGCACAACATCGTGGGCCGAAGGGCCTGTACTGTGCTGTACTTTTCTACGTTCTATGTTCTATGTTCTATGTTTCTGAGGTTCTTTGATGAATTTCTGCCGTGCATCTTGTAGACAGTACCTACTGCTCCTTCTGAGCGTCAGTGGTGGATAGAGTAGATGTTTGTCAAGTTGTAGTGCCAATCAAGCGGGCTGCTTTGACCTGGATGGTGTCAAGATTCTTGAGTGCTGTTGTGGCTGCACTCATCCAAGCAAGTGGGGAGTATTCCATCATACTCCTGATTTGTCCTTGTAGATGGTGGACAGGTTTTGGGGAGTGAGGGGGTGTCTTACTCGCCATAGTATTCCTAGCTTCTGGCCTGATGTGGTAGCCACTGTGTTGATGTGGTAGTTCTAGTTTCTGGTCACATATAGCCCCCCCAGGATGTTGATAGTGGGGGAAATTCAGTGATGGTAACACAGTTGAATATCAAGGGTTAGCGGTTAGATTGTCTTTTATTGGTGAAAAAAAAATAAAGTTGTTGGAAAAGCTCAGCAGGTCTGGCAGCAACTGTGAAAGAAAAAACATGTTTCGGGTCCGGTGACACTTCCACAGAACTGTCAGATGCTGCCAGACCTGCTGAGCTTTTCCAGAAACTTTGCTTTTCTTCCTTATTTACAGCATCCACAGTTCTTTCAGTTCTCTTATTAGCGATGGCCATTGCCTGGCATTTGTGAGCCATGAATATTAGTTGCGTCTTTTCAGCAAAAGCCTGGATATTGTCCAGGTCTTGCTGCATTTGGATACAGGTGGCTTCAGTATCTGAGGAGTTACAAAATGTGCTGGACATTGTACAACCAACAGTGAACATCCCCACTTCAGACCGTGTCATTGAGGGAAGGCCATTGAAGAAGCAGCTGAGGATGGTTGGGCCTAGACACTACCCTGAGAAACTCCTGCAGAGATGTCCTGGTGCTAAGATGACTTTTGTCCAGAAACCATAACCATCTTCCTATGTGTCAGGAGTGACTCTAACCACTGGCGAACTTTCCCCTGATTTCCATTGATTTCAGATTTTCTAGGGCTCCTTGATGCCAAACTCAATCAAATGCAGGTTTGATGTCAGGACATGTCACTTTCACACCACCTCAACTCTTTTTCCATTTTTGAGCCAAGGCTGTAATAAAGTCCGAACCTGACTGGCTTTGGGAAAATCCAGACTGGGCATCACTGAGCAGGTTATTGCTGACCATGTGTTGTTTGACAGCACTGTTGATGACAATTCCTTCACTTTACTGCTGATCAAGAGCAGCCTGATAAGATGATAATTGGCCGGGTTGGATTTGTCCTGCTTTTCAATGTACAGGACATACCTGACCAATTTTCCAAATTGTTGGGTCGATGCCAGTGTTCTAGCTGTACTGGAACAACCTGACTAAGAGTGCGCCAATTCTGGAGCACAGGTTTTCGGCACAATAGTCAGGGTCCATAGCCTTTGCACTTTCTAGTGCCTTCAACAGCTTTCCATATCATGTGAAGTGAATCGAATTGGCTAAAGACTGTGGACCACTGGAGGTGATTGAGAATTTGGAAGCGATACATTTGGTACAATAAAGACAATAATCCTGTTATTCTGATCAAGATCAAAAACCCTGTATCTAACCCTTAAATTTACCAGATATTTTTCAATGACTTGCACTAGACAGTACCAGACAAGAGCCTCCTGCTACAAACTTGTCCAGAAATCCACAAGTCCAGCAGCAAAGAAAGCACATCAATTTTTACAGCACTAAGTATGCTCTGTTCTGTGATTTAAATCTCCAACAGCATAGATCCAAGTTGTCTGACATTTCCTGTGAAAAAGTTAAGTGTGAATTTTAGTATGCTAGGTAAATGAGATGCCTAAGCACAAGGTAACTGAATGAGTATATATTACGTATAAGGTCAGGGGTAAATCAGGTCAGGTCAGGTCCAGATGATGTTGGATCTGGTAGGGGTGGTGATAGTGACATTGACAGTCATGCTGGTGGTGGCAATGGTGATAGCGGTAGTGACAATGGTGGTGACTGTGGCAGTGATGGTGATGGTGGTGATGTTGATAATGGTGATGCTGCTGGTGATGGTGGTTATGGAGATGGAGGTGATAATGGTGATGGTGATGGTGACAGTGAGGTGATGTTGAGGGGACATTTTGGACCAAATCCGAAGTAGACAGCGGATTAACCAGGTTGTCAAGTTACTTTGGCTAGTGGCGTTGTTCAGTCAGGGGGAGGTATTGTGCCAGGGCTGAGTCAAAATGTTGAGAGAGGTAGGGGATGTTGGATCTCAGGGTGGAGGTTAGTTGGAGTGGAGCTGGCTGGATGATGTTACGTTGGTTGCAGGGTGGTTTGTCAGGTCTTATAGGGTCAAGGTGAGAAGGATTCAGTAGGTGCATTGGGAACTGGATGCCACCCTAACAATGATAATCACATTTGGTGGGACATTTGGACCAGACAGCTACTGGCTGCATGATTGGCATCTCCCTGAAGTGGGATGACCTCCCAAAAGAGGCAGACCCCTCAGCTCAAACCATGTAACGGAACTTCCATCGCTAAATAGCTGAAGAGCAAGCTGTGAGAATGGTGCTGTGTTCACTGCTAACAATCACACACCTGGGGCCTCAGGAGCTCAGCTGAACGCAAAATCCTGGCTTTAGGCGTCATGATTTAACTACCTTCATAAACAGTTCTCATTATTTTATGACTATGAACAGAAGTGACAATAACTGACATATTCCAGATGACCAGAGACATGGGCAAATGAATTTCACACATTCCAATCGCCACTTCTGTCTGAGAAAATATTCTTGCCTTTAGCCCACTTTTATGTGCGCTGAAAAATATCTTTTAACTCATTGAGTGCTGATCCCACAAACAGCCTGGAGCGTCAATGCATTTGGATAGTGCAAACTCTCACTTCCACTCCGGGATTTGAGCATCTGACTAATATTCCCTCAAACATCAACACAGAAAAAAGGTTTCTTAGAGATAATTTTTCAATTATATTTCAAAGCATGGGGGCACACTTATGATGACTAATATACCATCCCCACCATGACAGAGAGGGAACTCACAATTCACCTGACTGTGTGCCAATCAGCTCAGTAAGGCCTGACAGGCAAATGAAGTCCTATCATGGGCATTGAAACTGGCAACCTGGGTCATCAAAGAGCTACTGGCCAATCGGAGGCCATTACATTTTGGGTCCTAAAGTGGAGTCGTCGAAACCTGCTCCTCAGGAGATCCAGCAATGTGAGGGGATAGTAAGAATGGCCGATGCCGGAGTCAGAGATAACAAAGTGTAGAGCTGGATGCACACAGTAGGCCAGGAAGCATCAGAGGAGCAGGAAAACTGACGTTTTGGGCCGGGGCCCAATTTTCTGAAGAAGGGTCCCGATCCGAAACATCAGCTTTCCTGCTCCTCCGATGCTGCATGTCCTGCTGTGTTCCTCCAGCTCCACACTGTGTTATAGCAGTGTGAAGATGTGTTTTTTGCTTTTGTCTGGGATGGGGTCTTGGGAAAGAGGGGCTTATGGTGCAGAAACAGGGACAGAGGTCACTTTCAAAGTCTCCAGTTCATTACACATGCTTCTGCCTGCACCCAAAATTGGAGATTGGAGCCCCCCTAACCTTCCCACCAACACAGCCATTCCTGGCCAGTAGGCAAATCACTGTTGCTTCCAAGTTGGGAAAGTAGCCCCTCTGTGGATACTTAGGTGACCATCAATTAACCACTAAAGGGCCTTACATGCTGGTGGATCATGAGTGTCATTTATGGACCTTCTCACCAACAATCAGTTGTAGAGGTGGCCAGATTTGACCTTCTGGCCAACTTTCTCACCACCTCCAAACAGAATTCAAATCTATCTGCTCATTACGTATTACTGTTTGTGGAAGCTTGCTCTGTAAAATTTGCTGTTACATTTACTGCATTACCAGAAATTCCACTTTCAAGTACTTCTTTGACTGCGAAATGCTTTGACACATTTGGAGGTCGTGAAAGGCACTACAGGAATGCAAGTTGTGACTTGTGGAGCAGTGGTAGTATCGTTTCCTCTGTGCTAAAAGGCCCGTGTTCAAGCCCCACATGCCTTGAGATCATACTCTGTTCAATCAGGTTGCTTAAAAGAACTATAAATGCAACTCATTCTTTTACAGTGCAGAATTCTCATGCTTGGTATTAAAATTTGTCAGCGATAATGGGGACTGCAGATGCTGGAGAATCCAAGGTAACAAAGTGTGGAGCTGGATGAACACAGCAGGCCAAGCAGCATCTCAGGAGCACAAAAGCTGACATTTCGGGCCTTGACCCTTCATCAGAGAGGGGGATGGGAGAGGGTTCTGAAATAAATAGGGAGAAAGGGACCAAAGATGGAGAGAAAAGAAGATAGGTGGAGAGGAGAGTGTAGGTGGGGAGATAGGGAGGAGATAGGTTAGCCCAGGGAGGACGGACAGGTCAAGAAGGTGGGATGAGGATAGTAGGTAGGAAATGGAGGTGCGGTTTGAGGTGGGAGGAGGGGATAGGTGAGAGGAAGAACAGGATAGGGAGGCAGGGACAAGCTGGGCTGGTTTTGGGATGCAGTGCAGGGAGGGGACGTGCTGGGCTGGTTTTGGGATGCAGTAGGGGAAGGGGAGATTTTGAAGCTTGTGAAGTCTACATTGATACCATTGGGCTGCAGGGTTCCCAAGCGGAATATGAGTTGCTGTTCTTGCAACCTTCGGGTGGCCATGATGGACATGTCGTCTGAGGAATGGGAGGGGGAGTTAAAATGGTTCGTGACTGGGAGGTGCAGTTGTTCATTGTGAACTGAGTGGAGGTTTTCTGCAAAGTTTTCCCCAAGCCTCCGCTTGGTTTCCCCAATGTAGCGGAAGCCACACCGGGTACAGTGGACACAGCATACTACATTGGCAGATGTGCAGGTGAACATCTGCTTAATGTAGAAAGTCATCTTGGGGCCTGGGATGGGGGTGAGGGAGGTGGTGTGAGGGCAAGTGTAGCACTTCCTGCAGTTGCGGGGAAGGTGCCTGGTGTGGTGGGGTTGGAGGGGAGTGTGGAGCAGACAAGGGAGTCACAGAGAGAGTGGTCACTCCAGAAGGCAGACAAGGGTGGGGATGGAAAAATATCTTGGGTGGTGGGGTTGGATTGTAGATGGCGGAAGTGTCGAAGGATGATGCGTTGTATCCGGAGGTTGGTCGGGTAGTATGTGAGAACGAGGGGGATCCTCTTTGGGCAGTTTTGGCGGGGGCGGGGTGTGAGAGATGTGTTGCGGGAAATGCGGGAGATGTGGTCAAGGGTGTTCTCAACCACTGCGGAGGGAGAAGTTGCAGTCCTTGAAGAACGTGGACATCTGGGATGTGCGAGAGTGGAATGCCTCGTCCTGGGAGCAGATGCGGCGGAGGCAAAGGAATTGGGAATAGGGGATAGAATTTTTGCAGGAAGGTGGGTGGGAGGAGTTGTATTCTAGATAGCTATGGGAGTTGGTGGGCTTAGAATGGACATCGGCTTCTAGCTGGTTACCTGAGATGGAGACAGAGAGGTCCAGGAAGGTAAGGGATGTGTTGGAGATGGTCCAGGTGAACTTGAGGTTGGGGTGGAAGGTGTTGGTGAAGTGGATGAACTGTTTGAGCTCCTATTGGGGGCACGAGGTGGCGCCGATACAGTCATCAATGTAATGGAGGAAGAGGTGGGGTTTGGGGCCTGTGTAGGTGCGGAAGAGCGACTGTTCCACGTAACCTACAACGAAGCAGGCATAGCTTGGGCCCATGCGGGTACCCATGGCCACCCTATTTGTCTGTAAGATGTGGGAGGAAGCGAAAGAGAAGTTGTTGAGAGTGAGGACGAGTTCGGCTAGGCAGATGGGGGTGTCAATGGAGGGTGACTGGTCGGGTCTGCGGGACAGGAAGAAGCGGAGGGCCTTGAGGCCGTCTGCATGAGGAATACAGGTGTATAGGGACTGGACGCCCATGGTGAAAATCAGGTGTTGGGGGCCAGGGAATTGGAAGTTCTGGACTTCACAAGCTTCAAAATCTCCCCTCCCCCCACTGCATCCCAAAACCAGCCCAGCTTGTCCCCACCTCTCTACCCTGTTCTTCCTCTCACCTATCCCCTCGTCCCACCTCAAGCCGCACCTCCATTTCCCACCTGCAAACCTCATCCCGCCTCCTTGACCTGTCCGTCCTCCCTGGACTGACCTATCCCCTCCCTTCCTCCCCACCTACAGTCTCCTCTCCACCTATCTTCTTTTCTCTCCATCTTCAGTCCGCCTGCCCTTCTCTCCCTATTTATTTCAGAACGCTCTCCCCATCCCCCTCTCTGATGAAGGGTCAAGGCCCGAAACGTCAGCTTTTGTGCTCCTGAGGTGCTGCTTGGCCTGCTGTGTTCATCCAGCTGCATACTTTGTTATATTAAAGTTTGTCAGTCAGCTTGGGGTGGCTGGTGTCTTCAGGATTGTTTACTTCAATGTAATTGTCCCACAGCCTGGCATCACACCTACCTCTGCCATGTGTGCCCACTGTATATATGATACAAGCAATAACCAAGACTTTGAGGCTTTTACAGGAGCCTTGAAAGGCTTGAACTCAAGAATCTTGCCTGACTGGGACAAGCAGGAGATTTAGACAGATGGGATATGGATGTTAGTCAGTAACTCCTCTGGATTCACTGTAAGTCAATGAGTTGGGATGGCTCGGATGCAGGCATTCTTCAAGAAGGAAATCTGAAATTAAAAGATCAGAAAATTCAGGAGAAACACAGGCATTCTGGCAGCATCAGTGGAGAGAGAAAAACAGTTCTTATTTCAAGACTGACATAACTGTACCTGCATGGGTTTCCTACAGGTGTTCTGGTTTCCCACAGTCCAAAGATGTGCAGGTTACGTGGATTGGCCATGGGAAGTGCAGGGTTACAGGGATAGGGTAAGGGGTGGACCTGGGTGGGATGCCCTTCAGAGGACCAGTGTGGAATTGATGGGCCAAATGGCCTGCTTCCACACTGTAGGGATTCTAAGATTCTATGAACTCTTCTTCAAAAGGCTAGGAGGAATCCCTAGAAACTTTATTAAATCAATCAGCTCACAAATTATTTTTTGGTCATTTTTCTTTGCCATTTGTGACAGCTTACCATGTGGAAAATGGCTGCTAGGGTTCCTGTATTACAATACTAACTATATTTAAAGCAAGGGTTTTGAGAGATCTCATGGTGATGAAAGGTGCTGTACATATGCAAACTTTCTTAAATCCCTTTCTTCAACCATCTATTCCAGTGTATTCTCCTCACTGCCCCAGCTCTGTCTTCCCGTTCTTCAGTTTAATACATAATGGAGCTCATGAGACCCATGATGAGTCATGTCGGTTCAGAATGCTGCCATCATGGCTGTGGATTACAAAGTTCAACATTATGTGCAGGCTCCCTCATGTAACCTGTACCTCAGCAGATTCATAGAATTCCTACAATGTGGAAGCAGGCCATTAGGCCCATCAAGTCCACACTGACCCTCCAAAGAGCATCCCACCAGATTCCAACCCCCACCCATCCCTGTCACCCTACATTCCCCATGGTTAACCCACTTAAGCTACACAACCTCGGACTTTGTGGGAAAATTAGCATGACCAATCTGCCCAACCGTTGGACTGTGGGAGAAAACCACACGGACATGGGGAGAATGTGTGAACTCCACACACAGTCACCTGAGGGTAGAATCGAACCCAGGTCCCTGGTACTGTGAGGTAGTAGTGCTAACCACTGAGCCACCATGTTGCCCTAAATTACTAGTAGGATTTTTAAAACACCTCTGTGAAGGAGTGCCAATGGTGCCATTGGTGCACAAACCAGCTTGTCCTTTTTTTGGGCTGACCACATTCATTACCAATGTCCTTGCTATTCCCTTTCAGTCAGCCAACCAGCTCAGCCAAGACTGGTACTAAGGGAATGTACATTCAGTGAATCTTTCAGTTTCTCGGGTGTCTTTTAGTTTAGGTTTTTGGCCAAGAGAACACTCATGATGGTTTGCAGTCGAAGGATGGTAAGGTGCAGACTTGGACAGTAGTGGTGATGTGACAGTGAGCCTGATTAGCTCTATATGGAAAGCCTGCCCAGAGTTTAGGGAGTCGAGGTGACTTTTTATTTACTTGCGTCTGTATTTCTCCACTTTCTCTTTTGCCTTTCTCACTTGCTCCTGCACCACAACTACCCATCCCCCATAGAGCCCAGCC
Organism: Stegostoma tigrinum; assembly: GCF_030684315.1. Taxonomy (NCBI): domain Eukaryota; kingdom Metazoa; phylum Chordata; class Chondrichthyes; order Orectolobiformes; family Stegostomatidae; genus Stegostoma; species Stegostoma tigrinum. The sequence goes on along the minus strand of NC_081355.1, from coordinate 84,838,355 downwards.
ATCAAAGATGCAGTAGACATCAGAAATTTGGAGACATACTCGAGAGGGTACCCCAAGTGATCCAGCCAGTGGCACCAGTGTCAGAATATTGATGGTTTACTCCAGAATGCTGTTGGTGCAAGCGTGGCTTCCGTTGTGTGAATGCTGCATATTAGTGATCAGTTAGCTGATGAGAGACAGTAGTCCCAGTCAAGTCCTCATGTTTCTTCGTGGATCTAACATGGCTGACTGATGCAGGGTGAAAGTGGCTTTCGTGGCTGCTATCAGGACAGTAGGTATTCCCTAACACGCTGCTATATGCATAGTTGCACACCAATTACACATTGCAGTATGTCTCTGTTGAAATGTGGTTCACACTGCATTATGTATAAGTAGTTGATGACACCCTGGTCCATTCTAAATCTCAGTAACAGGACAATCAAATGCCCAGTCCTCTATGTCTCATTAGGTGGAGATTGAGCAAGAAATGTAGGCAAGGAGATTAAGGGAATTCTGCTACTGTTCTTCAAATATCATAAAATATTTTATGTCCAGCTGAGGGGGCAGACAATTGAATGTCACAATTTAGAAAGCAACATCTGCAACAAGGCAGTACTTCCACAGCACTGCTATGTGTCAGTCTAGATTCTGTGTAAACGTTATTGGATCGGGAATGAAAGCTGCAGCTTTCTAGCTCAGAGTGAAATCATTCTGATTGTACCAAAGCTGACCTACATTTTATGCCGTGGTTATATTCGCGGAATCATTCACAAGTACATTTATCAACTTCGTACCCGCCTATCTCACAAGTTCCATGTGTTCACAGCGTAGAATGAAACTTGTGAAATTTTATCAAATATAATGTTACTAAATAAAGTTAATAATATGGTTTACCAGTTAACTTACCATATAATATATCCTGAGCTAATTTAGACAGAGATTTGTTAAACTTTAAATCTTTAATTAAATTAAGTTTTGTTAAGATGACCATTTTTCAACACTTTATCCTCAAATTCTCTGTTCATTCAATGAATTAAAAATTAATTTGTTTTTTCAATTATACAGTAAGTATATAAAGAGTGCTACATATTTGGATAAACATTCTGCACTGTACTTATGTTTTCAGTTTGTGTCCCTAGAAGAAGAAAGGAATTGCTGATAGCATGATCAGTGTCTGCCAACAGCTGATCTCTTCCCCTCCCCTTCCCTTAATTAAATCCAGATCACACAAGTATTCTCAATTTTGAATAACTTAATAAGAAACAGACTGGGTGGCCACTTGTAAACGTGGCTCCAAACTCCAAGCTTTGATTTAGAGTAAAATTACAAGACATTTTTACTGAGTAACCAGTTATTATAGAATGGAAGTGCTGAAATCTGATCAAGGTTTTCTTTACACTGTTGCAACCAATTAGCTATAAAGAGCAATGCATTTTATAACAGCTTCCTCAAGTTTTAGACTAGGAAAGAGTCTAGCATTACAGTTGTTTAAATAGGTTTTGAATGACCAATTTGTTCTCCATTTATCATTTTCTGCTCGTCAATCCCCTTTTGTTTGTCCTGGGAAAATTCAAAACTCTTAACCTCATGTACAAAATGATATTTCAAGAATTTATGAGTTGCTATTAAGTTTCTTTGTTCCGTTTTTATATTTATATTATATTGTTTTTATATTTTATATTATGAACCAAATCAGTTTTTAAAAAAAAACATTTTGTTGTTTTTTGTGGCTTTTCTCTCCTTTTCGTTTCCATGGACCAACCTGCAGCATAGATTCATAATTTCATACATGCACCACCCTCTGCTCCTCAGGTTCCTTTTAAATCTTTCCCCTCTCACCTTAAACTATGCTCTCTAGATTTGGACTCCCCTACCCTGGGAAAAAGATCTTGGCTATTTACCCTATCCATGCCCCTCATAATTTTATACATCCTCATAAGGTCACTCCTCAGCCTTTGATGTTCCAGGGTAAAAAAAACTCCAGCCTATTCAGTCCCTCCTTATAGTTCATACATCCAATCCCAGTGACATCCTTGCAAATCTATTCTGAACCCTTTCAAGTTTCACAATATCTTTCCTATAGAAAGCCAGACAGGTGTTGTGAGTGGGGGTGTTATGGTTCTGTTCTAATACTGATTGCTATTTGTTTATTCTCTATTTGCTTGATCAATACAAATAAGTAGCTTGTGGAATTATAACTGTAGCGACTGGCTGAAAATCCTGGAGATTTTTCATTGCAATAATCAGGATTACAATGCAAAATAACAAAGGTATTCAAAACTTTGAAGCAAAGAAAGAGGGTGAAGAGAATCTGACTGTTTCAGTGAATGAATGGTCTGGGACAAGAAGCCATTAAATACAATTAGTGGAGTCTTCCTGGGCCCTGAACAATATGAACAATGGCAATTCGGTGGGATTTTATGCAAGAATGGATAAATGAGATTCTCGCTGTCGAGGAAAAGAAGTCTGCTTTTCCATGAGAAGGCGAGATGAGAATCTTGTTTGTGAGAGCTGAAGGGCCAACTTAAATGATTAACATCTCATTCTTTCCTAACATCACCTCATTATCATACAGGCTGCTACTTTCCCAGGCAGTGGTGAGAAACTCAATGCTGACAATTCCTGAAATACAAGGTAGCTGGCAGCTGCTCCTGGCCTCAATCTTGGCCAATATTCTGCAAAACCTCAGGGAACGTTTCATGGTCAGGGGCTGCCCACGTCCTTCATCCATGAAGGTTGGCATCGGGCACGCACCAGACTCATCACATCATCACAGCATATCTCCAACTCACTTAGAATACAGCTCACTGCTTCCATGCTGCAGTTTGGAGCTCAACAGCACCTCATGTTGCAATGTCGCCAATAGTCACTTTGTGCACAGGAACTGGTACCTCATGTTGGAACAAGATGCATCTCAGAAATTGTAGCTTGCTCTCTGAGCGATCACGTTCTTTGTGAATACTGGGATGCACCCTGTACCTCTGGTTTGCCTTGATTTTTTTTCATGTAATACCATTCAGAGCTTACAGTCTCACAGTCCTTCTGTCTTGTCTTGATTTTTAATGCACAAAGCCAATCAGCTCACCATGGTTATCAGCATGCCTGGCACTGTGCCACATCAATCTCACATCCCCACCATGTGCCAGCAGCATACATGGCAAATAGATCAAGCATGTTTCAACCAAATAGTCATATCTCAATGCCTAACAGCACCAGCCCTCAGTCAGGCTGAAGAGTACTATCATCAGTCAGATAGTCCTGTCACAGTCAGTCAAGAGATTGTCTGATCTCAGTCCATGGGCTTTGGACAGCAGTAGTTGACAGTTTGGGGTGATCAGACTCAGGGGTTCTGTATCATTACAGTGCAAGGATTGGGCCACAGAAAATCTTGCAGGCCCAATTCAATCCCTCTGGGGATTAGCAGTTAGTCAGTCAGGGCAATGTATAGAGATTAGCCAAGGGCCTGTTCATTTATCAGTCAGGGCTGTCATTCCAAGTCAGTCTGGGAATGGGCCATGGTTGGTCCTGGGGCGTCCACTTGCTAAAAGTCAGGGGTGGATATCAGGGGCCATACTGTGGTGGTCAGCTCCTGAAAATGAGGTAAGATGCTTGGATCAGCCTGGTGAGGAGTATTGCAGTATCATCCAGTCACAACTGTGTCACTTTATCCTTATATGTTGTGTTTTGCACGAGGGAAATGGAGAATGGATCTACCACATCTAGAGTGAAAAACCAACTGAGACACAGGCATACAGGTTACATCATACAGGGTATGCTGTAGGCAAGATCAATATTAGCAAAATCAGCATTATTTGAAGTTAGAAAGTCCATTCATCAGTCTAATAATGGACAGGAAGAAGCTGTTCCTGAATCTGCTGGTGTGTGTTTTCAAGTTTTGTGTCTTCTGCCTGATGGAAGAGGTTGTAGGAGATCATTGCTGGGGTGGGACAGGTCTTTGATGATGTGTGTGATCTCTCAATCCTCAAATGTGTTGAGGCTGTTACCAATGCCATTTTTGCCAAATCACACCACCTTACCCAGTTTCCTGTGATGAGATCAGTGCTGCACCATGGGGAATAGTCTTTGTCAATAGACCCCAGGGGCTACAAATCACATGCACGTTGCATTGAGAGCATGATATCATTACATGACAGACTTTATCAATAGAAAAGGCTTCCACTTCATAAATGCATAACTCATCTGTGATTGCTGGTACTACATCTTATATGTGACCACGATGCTTATATCTTTGCTAACTCTCAGGTACCTTCTTCAGTTCAAGGGCAGGCCACCTTCCAAGGTTGCATACTCAGAATCAAAGGCTACCCTCTGCAATCATGGCAGATGACAATGCAAACCCCTGAGCTAGGCTGAGTGTGGATGTAATGCAGCCCATTCTCCCACTAGGGCCATGGTGATGGCGGGGGGGAGCAGATGCTAAACCTCCTGACGATGAGATGAGATGTTTGGATCAGCTCAGTGAGGAGGTTTGTAGTATGATCCAGCCACAGTGTGCCACTTTATGCTTGTATATTCTGTTCTGCGCAACTGGAACAGACGAGGAAGGGATGTGCAGGATTCGTCAGAGCAGAGAGAGCAGCAAGTCTTTGAAGGAAGAAGGAACATTGGGCAGGAGGAACATCATTTTCAGTATGATGGAATAGTGCAGCATTGGGTGCAACAAACAGACAGGACTTAATTGACACCTTGTTCCACTCGATGTGAGCCAAGTGAAATCACCATTCAATGACTGCAAATTTGCTCCTGCTAGAAAGGTAAGCAGTCCCTGATTATTGCCAGAAGCAAATGCAGTTTCTTTTTTCCTTTTTTCGTGGTGCTAATAAAAGATAATGATATCAACAGTTTGAAGGTTTTCCATTGAATAATGCTACAACGTTGAAAAATAATAAGATGTTATGCTACGCTGTTCATTCAAGAAAGAACATCATTCCTTCAGATGGGGTTTTAACATGGTGTGGTGCTCAGGACAGGAAGCCTCTATGGTTTCATTCTTGCAGCTATAGTTACAGTGACAGTCAATCAGACAGATGAATATAAAGAGGTGTTAAATTTACAATGGTGAGATTATATAATTAGTGAAATATTTTCAGTGTCATCTACATGTTTTTAGAAGCTTTTCCTTTTGTTTCCCACCCACTAAGTGCTCCCTGAAGGGCGGCTCCTGGCCAGCAGCACATGACCTGCTGCACTTATGGGCTTTAAAATAGATCAAAGGTTCAAAACCTTGTCAGTCCAGAAGTGGCAAGTACCTCTGTCATTGCAGAGCATATGATAGTTTTGAGCAGGCTGCTGTAGAGGAGTGGCACAGAAATACTGCAACAAGCTGCAGAGGATTGCATGAACAAACTTTCCAGAGAACATAGACAGTAACCTTCACACACACGATACTTCGCCAATTTTTAGTAAATTTATGTCCTGTGACTAAATTTAAGAGACTTGGAACAAACGACAAGAGATATGGACAAGATTATGATCAAGCCCGCTGCTAAGTTAGAAAGTTCAGAGATGGCAGTACAGTGATGCATGGTTGGGAGGGAGTTGTCCTCAAAGTCCTCAACAATGAGGTCTCATGGTATCCGGTCATAATGGTGACAGGATCAGGCTGGGAGGGTGAATAGTTGTTACTGGGGACTATTAGTAACTAATAACAGGTGGTGTGTAATGGCAGGCTATGTGGTTCTGAGGAAGGGTCACCCGACCCGAAACGTTAACTCTGTTTTCTCCTCCACAGATGCTGCCAGACCTGCTGAGCTTTTCCAGCAACTTTGTTTATGATCCTGACTCTTGTGTATTTTTCTCATCAGGCCAAGTCCTCAAAAAATTGGGTGGATTTGCATATGATTATGACAAATTTGGGAAGGGACCCTGGCACTTCATTTGGTGTTCACCATCCTTCCCTGAGCCCAATACTGGCTGTTCAATGGCTGGTCATCACAGTGGGGTGGAAGTGAGAAGAGAGACCTGGCTTCTCAAAATGTTTCTCTCCTGTTAATTCCACTTCCCGGTGATACTTCCCCAGAGTTGGCATCAGGAGTGCGGCAAATGTTTTCGGAAAATAGTAGGTATAGTCATAGAGTGAGGAACTAGATTATGTAAAAGACCTCCTACACCTCCAATAATCAAAATTTATACTTTCATTTAAATCTTAGTCTCAGATGAGGTTAATCACTATGTTGTTGCGGTTACCGGCACACCTCTATTTTCTCAGATACCTGAAGTGACGCTATCAGATCATTAGCGAATTCTACTTGACAGTGGGAATCCCACTGGGATCCCTCATTCCGGTTGATCCCTAACCCAGAAACAGACAGATTAAGAAAGCTCTTGCCTGGCTGGAAAGCCATTGCTAGAAAGATAATTTAAATTTGCATCATTGTGGGATGGAAGCCAGTTCACAATTATATAAAAGTTGCAGCATAATTGCATCTGAAGTATTAGCTTCATATTTCAACAGGACATTTTGTTTTATTCAACACAAAGTGACTTGGAAGCAGCATACTGAGAGGGAGCATATATTGAAATATTTGAGCAAACGGAAAAGAAATCTAGCAGTGTAAAGAAACTGTTATTTTTCAAATAAGGCAGAGGCAGAGCAGCCCCCAGAAACCCATGGGTGAGCTGGAAAAACACAAATGTTTTCTTCCAGTGTGTGTTGAGAATTGTTGAGGCAGCTGTGCTGGGGGAGGGAAGCCAAGCCTTTTCTCGAGCCTCAGACTTGGCATTACAGGCTCAGAGGAAGACGGCAACTTTTCCCAAATGCTGGGTTAGTACAGTGAGTTTAGGTGAGTACTGCTGTAAAACTTTCAGCACATCTGTTTCTCACTTCAATGTTTAGAGTCAGCCAATTGGATAATAAACCCACACTTTCTTGCATTATAGAACTTTGCAACTTGCTCTTTTCTCTCGGAAGCCATGTTGGAGCTAATTTTTCAGTGATTAAATATACAGGCAACTGTAATACACTGAGCAATAAACAAGAGAATACAAGTGAAAACCCATGACGACAGATCCTCACTCCCTTATGATTACCCAAAGGTTTCCCCTAAGTAAGAATATGAGCTGTTTGGTTCTGGAATTAGTGTACACTAGAACAGTGTGCTTCTGTTGGGAACAAAGTGTGGAGCTGGATGAACACAGCAGGCCAAGCAGCATCTCAGGAGAACAAAAGCTGATGTTTCGGGCCTAGATTCTTTGTCAGAAAAAGCTTTTTCTGATGAAGGATCTAGGCCCGAAACGTCAGCTTTTGATCTCTGAGATGCTGCTTGGCCTGCTGTGTTCATCCAGCTTCACACTTTGTTATCTTGGATTCTCCAGCATCTGCAGTTCCCATCACCTCTGCTTCCGTTGGTAGGTATTTTTAGGCTGTATTTAATTTTCCTGTTCCACCTCCAACTTAGTGCCCATCTGGAGGGATGTCCAGTTCAGGCAGGTCTTACGCTGAAGCACTCTCCAATCTGCTGATCAGATAGCTGGAAGCACAGGTCTAAAAGAAACTTTCTTCTTTACAGAGAACTGGCCAAGGCTTGGGTAGATGCTTTCTACCATTAACACAGCAGCCATTGTTACTGCTATAGGGCATACAGGCCCATAATAATAGCAAGATTATCATTCTCCCTCTCCTTTGCTAGAAAGTAAATGGACTTGTACTGGAGGTGTAACTGGGCCATGGATATGGCCAACCTCAAAGCTACAAGTTCAGCGTGTGCCCAGCAGAGACCTGATTGCTGTTCCAATCTTTGCTAAAAACAATTCTTAATATGTGCTCCAACAAGTATTAAAGTCCTAAATTTTGTATTTGCATTTGTAACATAAATGTAAACATATATTATTCTGCCATTACAATGAAATGTAAATACAGTCCATGCATAAATTTGGGGTTTCTGCCTATTTTCTGCTGAAGGAGACTCTCCTGCAATATTCCCTACAACAACCAAACCAGAAATAACGTATAGTCTCTGCTGTAGGAGGTATGAATGGCCCTGATTGTCACAGCTTGATGTGGTATTGATAACTGCTGTTGATATAACAGGTAGTAAGTTTACTGAAATTTCAGAATGGAGTTCCTGGCCCTGAAAATCTATTCTTTAGTCTCCAGTTGTAATTTTAATGGGACACCAGTGGAACCTCCATGGAAACGTAGCAAAATTAATTTCCGGTTATCTTACGTTGCTCGACTACAGTTGTTCAAGATGGCAGCTCACCTCTACGATCTTCTCAAGGAGAGCTAGGGATGGGCAATAAATTCTGGCCCAGCTGGTCACACCCGTACTCAAACACGATGCTTTTTTCAAAAATTGCCAAATGGAATTTGTCAATCTCCCACTGGGAGACTATTTGAATTACAATAGAATTTCAAGATCCCATTATTTAAAGTTGAACACAAGTATGAGAATCAAGATTGCGCAAAATGCCTCATTGGATCTTAGTGCTCATGTCTTGACACTGCTCACAGACGTAAACCCTTAATCGCATTTTCGTGCAAATTATTTAAAGATCCTTGTTTCAAGACTTATTTTTCACAGCCATAAAATAAAACAGGCAAAATATTCTCTTAAAGAAAGACAACAGTTTCGATGGAAAGAAATAGGTGGAGCGTAAAACAGGGCTATAATTTGGCGCCCATCCACTTTGTGCTAAACCCAAGGTTTAACCCATCACCTGATAACCCCCTTCCCCAGCCCACCAGGCCATGAAGCATCTTGTGCTGAATGAAACACAGTATAGAGTCAGGATAGGAAATGGGAAGGACTTTCGATCAAAGTTTCAGCCAAATCATACAATGTGGCTCTGATTGTATCTGAATGTGCCACTAGAAATGCAGTTACAATAAGAATCGGTCTAAATGCTGGTTGAGCTGGCATTTTTGTGAATGTATCCCAATGCAAAATAACCAGTGCTGCAAGAGTTTTAAATGGTATGATCGCAGTGTGGGATAAAATAAGTAATACTTTTAAATTCCAAACACAGATGAAAGATAAAGGAGGATTGGTGGTGATGAGTTGGAAGCCAGTTGGGGGTAGGGCGAGTGGGTGGGGGTGGTTTGACCTTACCGGATGTTCAACTACAGTCTTGTAGATATGATAAACATTTTTCAAGGGTTTCCCCACAGACCTAACTGGCGGAGATATGTTCAATAAGCAGTGACAACTTGACTTTGTAGACTGTGCTGCCAACAAGTATTACCGTGGTCATTTTTAATCACAATCCCAAGCAGGGATCATGGATGGTCACCTTTCACTGCTGCGTAACTGAGATAGTAATTAAATTCTTTTGGTGCAATTTTTTTTTAAAAAGCAATGGCCCAATTGCTATTTTGAATCAAAACTTTGGTGCTTTCCATAGACAGCAACTGCCACGAATACACTGAACGTATCTCCACATATAGTAACATGAGCTCAGTCTCACTGCCAGTAAAATGCAGATTCTGACATATGGAACTGATTATCGCTGTAAACCCAACCTGCAGTTCTCCTAAACTGTCTCTGCTGTGGTGGGAGTGAGCTATTTGCAGCATTGTTGCTCTGATTCTGAAACTTGGAGAGGCATGAATAATGTTAATATTTGAATTAGGTTTTGGTGACGTGGGAGAGGTTGATTTAAAGATGGATGAAAATAAAGGTAGAGGTTCTGAATAACTTCTGTCCCATTCACAACATTCTCCAGATTGCTGGACCAGGACAGAAATTTCCTCTGTTAAGAGCCTTCTCCAGATAAAGTTTTATTTTAAAAATATTTTCACAATTTCCATTTCTACCTTTACATGTGCTAGTATTAGCAAAGCAGTGTAAAGATTTAGATTTATAAGAGTTATTTATTTATTTATAAGACCATAAGACATGGGTTTTGTTGTCACATATATTCAAGTGCAGGGATAGAGGGTTACAGGGAGAAGTGTACAAATTGCCATTTCTGGTGCCATCTCAGGTACAGAGATACAAAAATAGAAAAATAAAGAAATAGCTTAAAGAGTTCATCCCTACAGTTCTAATTAGTAAAAGTAGAAAAATAAAGTGCAATGTTAAATATGACAGTGCTTTCTTAAGGCATGGGCCTGCAGTCGCTCCATGCTGGGCTTTCCCCATGAGGCCCCTCTCTGCCCTGGGCTGGGCATGCTTTCACCCTCACTGGGGGGGATTCCCACCCAGGATTGCCAGCCACTATACCACCGACCGCCATCTGGGCTCATGCTGGAGCCTCAGCCACTGCCAGGGTCTGTCACTGCTGCAGCCTCTATGGCTGAGCTCGCTCCAGAAGGTAAGTGAAAAAAGCACACTAAAACAACTAAAAAAAGGGAAAAAAGAAAGGTGAAAAAATAAAGTTTGAGAAGAAGAAAAGGATGAAAAGTGATGGAACAGACAAGAGCTGGGCTCAACTGCAACGTTGCCTACTCGGCCATCACCATCCTGTAATGTTTTAGGCAGTGGGTGGGGAATGACACCTCGCTGTAGACTTCTTTGGAAATAGCAGAATGAAGCAGTTTCTCATTTTAATCTGTGAATATTTTACGGGGAGAGTCAATAGGCAAGTGCAGTTCTTTTCAAAAAATGTTTGCCACCCAAATAATAAAATAATTTTTATTCTGTTAATAACATATATCCTACTGTCTTACATTTATGAGCATTTTTAAAGGTAAATTTATTTTAAATTGTTTTCTAAAAGAAGTACACATAATCTACTGGAAGTGATAAACGTTGTATAACCATCCACTGGCTTAAATTCACTTAAAACCAATGGCCTGAGGTCCATATACTTACTTTCTAAGCTCCTCCCTGCCCCAATTTTGGAACTGCACTATGTACCTAAAGTGTGTTATGTGAGGATGTTCAGAATTTTCATAATTTTCTGTCACAACCAGCGCAAACATAGGAAATCACTGTCTGGAATTACATGGTCCTTCAATCCTCACTAGATTTTTAACTGTTGGCCCAGGGTTACTTGCAGACTGTCAGGTCAAGAGGAGTTCAAAGTTGGGTCCATCCAATGTCTTTTACCACTCTCTTGGGCTACATAGGCCTAATAAAGGAAAATGACAGCGAAAAATAGGAACATCTACCGCAATTTCATTTACAGCCAGATACCATCCAACTGACTTTTAGATTTTAGATTTTACTGTCATGTGCACTCGATTCCAGAGTACAAGAGAACAGTGGCCAACATAAAGACATCGGAGAACCATTTTTACTGCATATACATCTCCGTTTTAGAAACATAGAGGTGGACTTTACACGGAGAGTGGCCTCCCCACACAGCGTGTGAATTTAGCTCAGTAGGAAACCCGAGCTCTGTTTAGCTGGCTAACCCCACTTGTCGAACATTGAACCTTTAATTTGTAAGAGATAGGAATTCCTTCTATCTCCAGGAGAAAGAATTGTTTCATAGAATAGCTAGTCAATCAGAGACCTGCAGATCTGTACAATGGCATCACCAACCAGGAATGGTGGTCACTGCTGGTCCTACACATAGACCAAGAAGGTCACATTCAGCAATGCACCCAGGTGTTTAGATAAGCCTCAGGTCTCGCTGGGGCCAGGCTGGCAGGGTCCAGTAGGTAGGTAACAGGGACATCATTTACAGGGTAGTGGGTAGCATGGACATGGAGAAGCAATGTCAAGAGTGGGAATTCCAGTTGACTTGGGAATCTGGGAAGGAGTGATCCCTTTCACTGGCCAGCAGCTTCACTTTGGGCACAGCCTCTCAAGCTACCCATTATATAGGTTTATTGCCCATTAAGGCACCCAACTGGTAGGCAACCCACAAAAAATCTCCTCAGCCATCAATAATACTATCCTGGAGCTGTAAGAGTCAGCCAGCAGCACATATATCCCTGATGGCATAGGACACCAATTTATGCCATTTGTGGGTGGTCCATAAACCTCAATGTACTAAATCTTGTATTATTTTAGCAAAGTCCGAGTTGTATCAGTTCTTTGGAAGGATATTCGCTACAAAACCTAATGGGTTTTCCTACCGTATCTTACTAACCTCAGATCATTAATTACCCACCCCAACCAATGTGTTCCTCACATTCAATTCCTAACCCCATATTACAACTCACCATTCCCTGAACAACATAGTATTCAGGTCATATCCCAAAATTCATCAGCATTACTTGTACCTGTACCAATTTTAAAATCTGTTGTGCACCTTAACAAGCACTGCCAGTCCAGAGGTGCCCTGCATGTTTCCTGAGATCTGCCCTGGACATGACAGGTAGGGAGAATTGTCCCCATTTTACAGACAGGATCATGGTGCTCCTACTGGTTAGAGTGGTGCATTAATTATTGCTTTTGGTATGTCAATACCTTTAGCAACTAGAGTCCATTTACCAACCAGTCAGCACTCTTGTTGAGCTGCTTGGATATTGGTTTTCCTCTTGAATTGATATTCTTGCAAAATATCCTGATGAGAGAAAGATGAAAAGCTTTGGCAAAATGGTTCTTTTTCCAGCAGCACTCAAGTTCTGAGGTATCAAGTGGCTACAGAATCTGACTTGTTTCTTAATTTAATTATTGTCCAGAGTTGCAATTTTTTTGTGTTTGCACCATAATCCTTATCTCCCTCATTATCCAAGGAGTCCTGATTTTGGTTCCCTTGACTTTCACTTTGTTGGAATATACTTAACCTGTACCTGAAATTGCTTCTACTTAAAAGATTATCCATTGATACATTGCATTCTGTCCAATTTTGGTTCCATTCTATCCTGACTCCTATAACCACATTGAAGTTATCCCTTTTCTAACCCAGACATTATACTATTTTCTTCTCCATTACTAACCTAAACTTTATAATACGTGGTTCTTTGCAAAAGACAAATATATTCCTGCTGGCTTATCTTTGATAAGCATGAGGGATCCATCCTTTATGGTCAGGTTTCTATCTGTACCCAAATTACCCTGAAAGCTGGTAAAGTTTGAAACATGTTGAAGGATGGATTACAAGCAGTAAAAAGAAATAAAGCATTTGCAGAATGATTCAGATAGAATATAAAAGTTAGAAAATAACATTTAAGATTGACATTTAGATTGCAACAGCATTTTGGGGAGGAAACAAACAGTATGAGTGTATTGTTGATTTTGTTTTCTGGATTATATTTTGGCAATTTTTATTCAAATCCTAAATTTGAAAATGTGGGTAATTCTTCTTTCAGAGAGCAAGTAAGTTTTTCGGAGTGTCAGTTTGCATTTGTTCTTCCGTCGGATAAGGGTTCAGTACAGTGTTTATATACGTGGAACAAAGTTCCATGAGATTTTTCTAGCTGGCTCTGGCGGCTTGTATAAGTGAACCTCTCTCACACTGTGGTTAACTCTTGCTTATGTTTTCATCAAATTCAAGCACAAGCTTGGAAATATTTAACCATTTTCTGAGGGAATGTGTGACACAGACCAGGAATTGCATCAGCTACAGTCCAGAGTTTATGGAAGTTTGAGAAGTTAATTTGTGTTTACAATTGTAACCCTGTTTTTGGTAATGAAATAATACTTATGCAGTATTTGCTGCAATAAGCATTAGTCATGTCTCTGTGTGACTCTAGGTAAAATGTAAATTATAAGTGCAGTTTGGAACTAAATATGGTTTGCCCGAACCATCACATGTGAAATATGTATTTTTAAAATTAATTTTCACCTGGAACTTGACAGCTCAGCTGTTCTTTGTTACAATAAGTTTAATTATTATATACATTGCAGGGTAACAGACATCCACACTAAGGATATTTTGCACTCAAAAATGACTTCAATATAACCCAATTCTGATAGAAAGGACCATTTAATAAATCTATGCTGCATTTGGAATAATTTAGTCTTACTGGATTCCAGTAAATTTTGACTCTTGAAGTAAGCCTTTCAACAATATACACCAGATTCACTCACTCACATATACATACTTTCATAGCTACACACTCAAATGCACTCTGTCACAGACACTCACATCCAATGCATAATCTTAAACAGAGAGATGCATACACACATACACACATCCTGGAAGCTTTTAGAAATGTAGCCATTGCTACATAGATGCAACTAACCCACATATGCCATGCAATTTCTCTTTGGGCAGCAAATAACTTCAACCTTCTTATTATTGAAACTTTTTAATTTTTATTGACTAAAACAAGACAAAACTTAATCTCAATTTATAAAAGAAACTGAAACTTATTCAACACTGAACATTTATTCTAAATTTATTTCTTCTGGTATTTTCACTTATGTTAGGCACATTTTAGGTACATTTGAACAGTTGGATCTGAACTTAGATGTTCCTGGTTTTATACGTACTTACGTAAAATATTCAAAATTACTTGTAATTTCTTTAAGATTTCTCTGCAAGTGTGGGGAGACAGAGGGAGTTGTCACTATAATTGTCAGCTCTTCACAGCATACATTTTCAGTTTCACAAAAATGATTGATTGGAAAATTATATTTCTCCATCATAAAACCTAAAAATTATAAGATTTAAAATCTGAAATACTATAATTCACCAAATTTTATGGCACAACTCTATCACAAATTAGAGGTATTGAACTCATTCACTGCAGCCTTCAATGCACTTCTGGGATCATTTCATTTACCTGCAATAATGGTAGCAAATGGCAGCATTCCAACTGAAATGCACACTACAGCATGTTTGTGTTTGTAGCAAATGAATTAGTGTAATTTTTAAAAGAAAAGCAGAAAATAGCGAGTTTTGAGAAGATTTGTAGCTCAGGTTGAGGTTTTGGATGTGAGTTTGCTCGCTGAGCTGGAAGGTTAGTTTTCAGGTTAACCTAAACAGATAAATAGAAAGCAGGACATAACACCAGTTCTTCATCGGAGGCTCACTGATGATATTACCTAGAATGGTGACGAAACGTCTGAAAACTAACCTTCCAGCTCAGCGAGCAAACTCACATCCAAAAGCAGAAAATGCTGGAAATATTCAACAGATCAAACATCTCTGTTAACATTTCTTCTCTTTGTATAATTGCCACCAGGCCTGCTGAGTGATTCCAGCATTTCCTATTTTTATGTCATGTTTCCAGCATACATAGTGTTCTGGTTTTCCATTGATGCCATTTTTTGTTCGGTCAGAATCGCCAGTTTGTTTAAGGAATGAGGCGTTAAGAGGGGGCATATTGTTCAACTGTAATCCACGCTCAACATTTAAGACTATTCAGGTGAAATTCTTATTGAACAATTTTGTTTTAAGAAAGCAATTTAGAAATTTTGCTGACTTATAAATATTTATTAAATTCAGTCATGGTTTGGTGGCATAACTGGCAAGGTCAGCATTTATTACACATCTATCATTTTATATCAGAAGAGGGTGGAGTGATTACTTTTTGAATAAAACTGATAAAATACATCTAGGGACAGTTAAAACTCAAACAAATTGCTCATTTGGTGTCATGTATTGGTCGGCTTGGTAAAAGCTGCAATTTCCTTCCTTAAAGACACATTGAGTATAGTATAAGCTCTGCAGATGTCTGTTTCAGTACTGTTGCCTTTGAATCAGAGATGTGTGTCTTCAGGTTTTACATCAAGACTTAATGATGAGGGTATTACCATAGGAATAGTGTTATCAGTCCATTAATCCAATGAACCAGCATTTTATGTATCGGGGGCCACTGGATCAAATCCCTCCATTGCAGACAGCAGAATTAAATTTGATATATTTAATTCATATATCTGGAATTAAAAGAAAGTCACAGTGATAGTGATCAGAAAGTTATCAAATTGTTGTTGAAATCTACGAAGTTCACCAATACCCTTGAGAGAAGAAGTTCTACCATCCTTGTACAGTCCGGCTTATATATTAAATTAGATCCACATAAAGGATGGCTTTTATGGGTTGGTTGATCCTTGCTGTTCAGCTAAGATGTTGGTAGTAAGCCTATCACCATAGCGATAGTGGCTCCTCAGCGTTGGAAGTAAATGAGAATGCTGCCAGCTCTGTCGTCTTGAGCAGAGAGAAAACAATGGTCATTGTTGGTTCTACAGGGAATCCCAACAAAGTGGGGCCTGGATTTAAGGTAAGTCAAATTTTGGCTGTCAGCATGGCCAAGCGGCAGGCCAGGGAAAGGAGGTTTGAGGGGGTAGGTTTGAAAGTCTTGGGTGGAGGGTAGGTGTTAGAATGACTTGAGGGTAGTGATGCCTCCAAAGGGCACAGCAGGCCAGCAGCGGAGGCATGCACTGGCACCAGTCAGCACAGCTAAACCCGCTGAGATTCTCATTCTCACTTGGCATGGGCCTTTTGTTTCAACAGCTGCATTAGTGGCAGTGGTGGGATAGGTGAAGAGCAGCCAAACCAAGTGATTCTTGCAGCCCAACCCCACCAAAACTAATACTCTTCAAGTGTAATCAGGGTTATGTGTAGCTAGTGGGCAGGCCATGTTCTAGATTTTATGAGACCTCTCACCTTCAAACATATCATCAGGGACGTACTAATCATATGATTGAGTCACATTTGCCCTGTAAAATGGATTATCAAACTACTCAGTTGTATTAAGTCATTCAAACTCGATGGACTACCTTGCTTTGGCCTGGACATCAGAAATGATGAAGGCATACACCCAGCCACGTCAAACTCTCATGAGCTTTTTTAATAACATATGGGTGTATGTGTCAAAATTGGAAGCCCCATCTCACAGACTAGTCAAATGGCAGTCAAATTTAACACATCATCTTTAAAAGCTAATGCCGTGGGTCCATCTGCTCCAGGTAGTGTTACAATCCTAGATAATGTTACTACTGGACAGCTCGGATCCCAGAATTAAATCGGAATTGATAGATCATATTTTTTAAGCTTCTGTAATTATACTGTGGCATTCTTTCACTGAAGCGTATACATACGAGGCTGCAGATTTGGGTTTAACAGTAAAACAGAAATTTACTTTAAAAAATAAATAAAACTAAACTAAAACAAACAAAGTTTTCAGCCCATTAAAACGTAGGAGCAGAAGTAGGCCATTCAGCCCATCTTATCATATACTAAATGCCCAGCCTCAACCAATCTCTGCAGTAATGAATTCCACAGATTCACAATTAACTGAGAGAAGAAATTCCAATTTAACTCTGTCGTAAAGAGTGGTACTCTGAGATTCTGGTCCTCGAATCTACCAAAAGGGGAAACCACTTTTCCACATCCACCCCATCAAGTTCCCTAAGAAGCCTACATGTTTCAATGAAGTCACCTCCCAGCCTTTTAAACTCTAATGAGTACAGACCTAACTATTCAAACTCTCCTCATAAGATAATACCTCCATATTTAGGTTAAGCTAGTGAACCTTCTCTGTACTGCTGCTGCTGACTGACCATCGTTTACTGCCCATCCCCAGCTGCCCTTGAGAAGGTGGTGGTCAGCTGCCTTCTTGAATGCAGTCCATCTGCTGTTCATTGACCCACAATGCCCTTAGCTAGGGAATTCCATGATTTTGACTCAGCAACGGTGAAGGAACAGCAATATATTTCCAAGTCAGGATGGTGATTTTCTTGGAGGGGATCTTGAATGTACTGGTGTTCCCTAATATCTGCTGCCCTTGTCCTTCTACATGGAAGTGGTTGTGGGTTTGGAAGGCGTTGTCTGAAGATGTTTGGTGAATTTCTGCAGTGCATCTTGTAGTGGTACACACTGTTGCTACTGAGCATCGGTGGTGGAGGGAGTGGATGCTTGTGGGTGTGGCTCCAGTCAAACAGGCTGCTTTGTCCTGGATGGTGTCAAGCTTCTTGAGAGTTATTGGAGCTACACTCATCCAGGCAAGTGGGGAGTATTGCATCACACTCCTGACTTGAGTCTTGTAGACTGTGGACAGACTTTGAGGAGTCAGGAGGTGTGTTACTTGCCGCAGTATTCCCAGTTTCTGATCTGCTCTTGTGGCTGTTGTGTTTACGTGGTGAGTCCAGTTGAGTTTCTGGTCTAAGGTAATCCCCAGGAGGTTGATAGTGAAGGTAATACTATTGAATGTCAAGGGGTGTTGGTTAGATTGTCTCTTATTGGTGATGGTCATAGCCTGGCATTTGTGTGACACGAAGTTTAGTTGCCACTTCTCAGCCCAAGACTGGGTATTGTCCACATGTTGTTGCATTTGAACATGGACTGCTTCAGTGTCTGTGAAATTGAGAATGGTGATGAACATTGTGCAATGATTGGCAAATACCCCCACTTCTGACCTTATGATAAAGGGAAAGTCCCTGATGAAGCAGCTGCAGATGGTTGGGCCCAGGATGCTACCCTGAGGAACTCCTGCAGAGGTGTTCTGGAGCTGAGATGATTGACCTCCAACAGCCGTGACCATCTTCTTATGTGCCAGGTATGAATCTAGCCATTGGAAATTTTGCACCCTGATACGCATTGATTCCAGCTTTGCTACGGCTCCTTGATGCCACACTCAGTCAATATCAAGGGCTATCAGTTTCATCCCACCTCTGGAATTCAGCTCTTTTGGTCATGTCTTAACCAGGGCTGTAATGAGGTCATGAGCTGAGTAGCCCTGGTGAAACACAAACTGGGCACCACGGAGATCTGAAGAAGGGCCCCAACCCAAAATGTCAACTTTCCTGCTCCTTTGATGCTGGCTGGCCTGCTGTATTCCTCCAGCTCCACACTGTGTTATCTCTGAGCTGATTATTGCTGAGCAGATGCTGCCTGACAGCACAGTTGATGACACCTTCCATCACATTATTGATGACCGACATTAGACTGCCATTCCAGCAGCAAAGACACATGGTTGTCTGCAAAATGGTCTTGCCCACATCCTGAACAAATATGTGCCAGGTAACATTTTTAATGTAATCCAAATTAGAATATTTTACTGTTTTTTTGACAGATTGTTCCTTAAAATGTAAATATGGAAAAACGTAATTGTGGAGAATAAAGCAAGAAATGTTTTACTACTATGGTCTATGCCAATTTTGAAGGCAATGAAAAGCTGCTGCTTCTTATGATAGGAAAATTCAAGAAGATACATTGTTTTACAAATATTAAGAGACCACCCACGCTATATGAGGTGAACAAATGCATGTGGATGACCTTGAGAATCCTTGAAGTGTAGATCACGAAAGTGCATAAAATTTATCAGTGGAAGAAAGGGAAGATTATCATTGTTGCAGATAATTGCCTTGTGCACTCAGATGCTGATGATCTCAAGAGTGTTGATTTACTCGCCTCTTGATGCCAGGGGCAAAGTTCAGCCAATGGATCAGAGGGTGATTAAGAACCTAAAGAGCAACAAGCAATGGCAGTTGATTTTCCACACTCTTGAGGCCTTCAATAAGAACAGCTGTCCAACCTGCCTGTTCAAGAGGCCACGATCATTGTGAAGGAGCTGATAATACTGCTGGAAAACATAATGCTAACTGCTCAGGCCTTCCTGGGTTCAACCATACAGCAACTGGGAAACATTCCAAAAACAATGTGGTGCAGGTTGACGCCAACAAACTTGAAATACTGAAAGAACTGCGGATGATGTAAACCAGGAACAAACTCAGAAATTGCTGGAAAAGCTCAGCAGGTCTGGCAGCATCTGTGAAAAAAAAATTCAGAGTGAACATTTTGGGTCCAGTCACCCTTCTTCAGAACTCTTCCTCTCGAATTAACAAAAAGAATGAGGAAGGGTCACCAGATTGTGACCAGACTGATATCTCTTCACAGATGCTGCCAGACCTGCTGAGTTTTTCCGGCGACTTCTGTTCTTGTTTCACTCTGAGATACCACTCTTTTAGCTTGCCTTTGGGATGTCAATATAGATCTTTCTAGCAGAGACAACTGTGGGTGCTGTTATGACAAGACCCCCATGATGTTCCCCAATTTTTTACAGTTACAGAGAGAATACAGTAAATGGTTAAAACCCCAGGCAAGGAGTGTTCAGAATGGCTGCTTTGGTTATTCACCCACCCTCCAGGTGGTTACAACAAGGTTAGACTATAAAAAATTCCCTCCTTTGTGGATACCTTTCTCCCTGATCCAGATGAATTTCAATCTTAAAAGGGGCCAATTTAACTAGGTTTTCTTGAATAACAAAAGGAATGAGTTTATTAAATGCTAAACGTAGAAGATATAGTCACACAAGGCACATGCATACTGTAGAAATATGAGACAAGTTGTGAAAGATTAAAGAAAAACCAGATACATAAATTGATACCTGAGATGGTCATGAAAAGCAGTTGTGATGATGTTGTGGCCATTATTGGATGGCGTCACTTGTGATTACATTGGCACTGAGCCATCAATTTTAAGATATTTGGTTTTCTGATAGATGGAAATTCTGTTACTCTGATTCCATTCAAGTGTGACTGCATTACAATATCTGTGGAAACAATTATTTCTCTTTGAGACAGCAAGAAATGCCAATTCTGGAGTTAGAGACAACACAGTGTGGAGCTGGAGTAACACAGCAGGCCAGGAAGCATTAGAGGAGCAGCAAAGTTGACGTTTCGGGTCGGGGCTCTTCTTCAGAAATGGGCTTGAATGATTTCTCAAGAACAAAAAAGAAATTTCTGGAAAAGCTCAGCAGGCCTGGCAGCATCTGTGAAGAAAAATTCAGAGTTAACGTTTCTCGTCCTGCGACCCTTCCTCAGAACTCAGAATAATTTCTGAGATAGTAGGGACTGCCAATGCGGGAGAATCTGAGATAACAAGGTGTAGATCTGGGTGAACACAGCAGGCCAAGCAGCATTAGAGGAGCTGGAAAGCTGATGTTTTGGGTCTAGACCGTTCTTCAGAAAAATAAAACTTTTCTGAAGAAGGATCGAGACCCAAAACATCAGTTTTCCTGTTCCTCTGATGCTGCTTGGCCTGCTGTGTTCACCCAGCTCTACACCTTGTTACCTCAAAATGATTTCTCTTTTGTTTCACCTGCAATGCAGGGGCATTTAAAATGGCTGTTCTCAAATCTGTGGGCCTAAAAACACAATGTTAATACACTAGGACATCTGGTCAATAACACTTAGAAACTAATATTGCTGTTGGTTTTTAACCATTTTCTTTTGCTATATTCCTGGAGAACAAAATAAACATGATTGTAAGCAGTTTTCTACTGATGGGGGATAGTCAACCTCCTCACTATCACGTCATGTTAAGTTTCTCCCTGTTTGAAGTTTCCTTGGCATTTTACAGGTACGATATTCCATGGGCTTCACACAGGACTTCATCATGCATTCACTGAATTTATAACTTCCACTTTTCTGAGCAGCCTTCTGTTGCTAAAAAAGAGTTGGAATTCAAAGTATAAATTGTCTGTAAATATTTCAGGATGCTGATCCATCATTTTAACAAAATGTACTCTTAAGTGGATAGCATTGTCAGATCATCAACAGAACTGGTAGTTGAGGCAATTATAGACATAGTACTTTTCTTGAACCATGAAGCCAAGGACACTGATGAGCCTGAATCATCCAATGAACAGGTCTGTTCAACCTCCTGTTTCTTGAGCTAAAAATGCAAAGGCCATAGAATTGCTCGGAGATTCTGCACTGCAGCATAAAAACACACAAAAACAGTGTTTTAACAGCATTGGCAACATGGAGGGGTGTATTCCAGTCAGCCAAGGTCAACACACCAAGTAGGAAAGGGCTTTTCCAGAGCTAATTCCCAAAGGTTTTCAATGCTCTTTTGTGTACAAAGTCAGACCATTGTAAGGTGTGAACGAGCCAAAAGATAAAAATATTTTTCACACAATTACTGTGTGTTCATCTTTTTCTTTTAAACAAGCAAAACCAGATTATCTAAGAGCCTGCACAATAGTTTTGAAGATCCACTTACCATGAATGTGTGAGTGGCCTCCTGTGATTTGTCTTCTTGTGACTTTACTGTATGTTAAGAAGAGACCAAGCAACTCTGAATCAGGCATGCATGCTGCGCTGTGGACAATCACAGCCAAATTTTATTCAAACAGAATCTGTAACTTCATGGCCCAACATATCCCCCAAATCACTACTACTGCCATATCAGGGATTAATGCTGGCTCAATGAGCAGTATAGGAGATCACAGGACCAAATAGCAGAAACAGCATGCAACAGACAGAGCTGAGCAATCCCTCAACTGACAAATTAGATCAAAGCTCCCCTGCCATGTGAAATGGTGGACTATTAAAAAAAAACTGTCCTGAGGAGGATGCTTCATAAATATCACCATCCTCAGTGTGTGCAAAAGGCTGAAGCATCTGCAAGTCTATTCAGCCAGAAAGTGCCAAGTGGATCAGCCACCACCGCCTCCTCCACTAGTACCCAGCATCACACAATCCAATCTATAGCGAATTTGATTCACTGTATAGAGGATCAAGAAATAGTTGAAGATACTGG
This sequence comes from Stegostoma tigrinum, assembly GCF_030684315.1. NCBI lineage: Eukaryota > Metazoa > Chordata > Chondrichthyes > Orectolobiformes > Stegostomatidae > Stegostoma > Stegostoma tigrinum. The sequence continues at coordinate 84,816,083 of NC_081355.1, read as the reverse complement.
CTCTTATAATGGTTATGGATCGTGACAACATCCTGACAGTCAAGCTGACCACTTATTCTCCAGAAGTAGCCATTCTCTAGCCATGCTGTTCTTGTATCAGTGGCATGTATCTATCAAAGTGAGAAATTACCCAGGATAATTGTTTACAAACTCACTCTTGTCAATTACTGCCCAAGCAGTCTATTCCTGACCATCAGCAAAGCAATGGAGTTGTCACTTTTGTGCTATCAAGTGGCATTTACACAACAATAACCTGCTCGCAACACTCTGTTTGGGTTCTACCAGACCCACTCAGATCGTGACTTCATTATGTCTTTGTCTAAACATGGAGAAAAAAACTGAACTCTACAAGTGAGTGTACAGTGACATCAAGGCAGCATTTTAATCAGTAAGAGAATCAAGGGTTATAGGGATTGTGTAGGAAAGTAGAATTGAGGATTGTCAATTCAACCATGATCCCATTGAATGCCTGAACAAGATACAAAGGGCCTTCTGCTCCTCCATCTTATAGCCCTATGGCTAATTAAACAACTTTAAAAAGAAATGCAGCACCAGATATTACAAGATCAGAAGTTAGATCAGAAACTCGATAGTTAAATAATTCCTTCCCTCCTATTCTTTGAATATACTTCTGTGATGATAAGCATGAACCGAGTATCTCCGTACCGAAAGGGAATAAACAGAGTTAATTATCACAAGGATTTCTTACACTTTCCTGTTTGGCTAATTTTGTTAAGATGGTGATGAGCTGTTCCCCAACATGTGAGTCCAGTAATCCGAAGTACATGATTTGGTACATGGAATGTGCAGCCTAAAGAGGTGATGGAGATAGATATTGTCAGAACATTCAAAAAGCATCTGAATGAGTACTTAAAATACCAGGACACTGGAGCAACAGTCCAAGTGCAGATAAATGGGATTAGTGTAGTTTGATGTTTGTTGGTCAGCATAGACATGGTGACCTGAAGGGCCTGTTTCCATGCTGTATGACTCTGAGGCAATGACTGTGACAAAGGTTTCCTTTGCCCTAATAAAACATCACCAAGGAAGTTTCAAAGGTGCTCTCTGTCAGATGTGAGATTCACCCCAAATTCACACAATGCCAATTAAAAATTAACTTTGGCCTTTTTGACAACTGAATTAGAAAGAGCTGTTCCACCTCTATATGCAAATATATTAACGAAGTAACGGTTTTGCAAATAGTTTCTTCATGAAAACATGATAAAATGAGTTTATAAGGGATGACCTGTGAAAGTATTATGAAATGTCACTCTACTTTACAAGTGGAAACCTTGTCTCCTCTACATGAGGCTGGAAACAGAACTTCAGTTTACTGTGCCACAAGTAGGGCAGGATAGCCAGCTGCCAATAGTTAAAAAGCAGCAGGAAACACAACAGGTGAGTGAAAGAGGTTGCATCTGAGATTCCATGTGAACCATACATTATTCTCTCAGAGCTGCCTGTTCATCATCTGTGCCAGAGTTGAGGAGGCCTGATCTGGGGGCCCTGCAGCGAAAGCATGTCTGTGCACAAATCTGGTTGATTTAAAGCAGAAGCTAAAATTCAGCACGCCCATGTTTATTTTTGGTTGTAGACTGTATTTCTAATGAAATGATTGTTTTCACAACATTAACTCCTTTAATTGAAATTGCAATCTAGTCCAACAACAATGTTCTTTTTAAAAGTAAAAAGCGTAATTGCTTAATAGATCTCCAATGATTTTAAAAGTTACTTTCATACTAGCAAGCTAACAGAAACTGAATGATGTTTTCCGAAGCCTTTGGGCAAGACAAGGTTAGACAATGATCTCAGGGTGGTTGGATTCCATGGTGCAGAGCTCTTGATTGCAAAGAAAGAGCTGAATTGTAGGCCATTGGAAAGGAACCAGAGAAATTGGCCAAGTGGTAGCATTGATAGGTTCTGAATTTGGAGGTTGCAGAATTTGGGGACAACTGTTGAAGGAGCTGAGATTTCATCCATGGAATGAGGTTATTAAGCTAAATGATCAGCCATGACCATAATGAATGGTGTAGCGAGCTCAAGGGATCAAATAGTCTCCTCCTGCTCTTATTTTTTATATTTCTATCTGATTTTGTGGCTACCTTTTCCCAAAGATGCATGCGCATTTTAAGGAAGTGGCCCCTGTGAACTGACGCCAAATGATAATAGCCGCCTTCATGCCCCTTGTTTACTTTTTTAAGAGGTGAAACATCAGCATCAGTACCCACCATTTCCGATGGAACAACATCAACCTCTGAGGATGAGAACTTCCACAAGGGCTGCACAACCCGACATTGGCAAGGGAGTACATCCAGAACATGATCACTGCAGTGTCCTATTCTGAGAATACGTGACTACCTCCATTGAAAGTCTGGTAAACACCATGAAGGGCAAAACTCAGTAGCTCACTGAAGGGATATTTGGCCTGCACTCCAACCTGCATTCCATCACCTTGTCTCTGAGTTCAACTGCTAAAAGCCAAGCAAGATGGGGAGGTGTAAGGAGCATGGAATCACAGTCAGGGTCTGGCTGCTCTCAGGAGAGCAAGCACTGCACAGCCATGAGTAAACTGCTCCATCACCATTGGGGGCACCTTTCAGGGCACTTGTGAAAGTGACTGCCTCTTCTTCTACCTCTTCCATTGAGACAAATCCCTGTGAGTGCATTAGCGATGTGCTGATTTTGATGTGGATGGACTGCATGCTGTCAAGGGAGGTCTAATCTCATTTAGCCTCCTCTGATTGGCCACTTAGACAGTGCATTGGCACAATGCACAGACAGCCCCTGTTTTGGTTAAGTGGGAGCTAACAAGAGAAGATGGACGTGACTTGGATGTTTTATAGATTAAATTATAAATTGTTAGTTACTTCTTGGTATTATTAGAGAATCTTGCATCTCTCTGAGATCCAATGCATCCTGTACACCAGCTTGTGCAATTGGCCAATAAGGCTCAGCTATGTCATCAAGAAGCTCATCCTCTGATTTCATACACTATCTAATCCTCCTCAGACAGGGCTTCCCATCTCTGGGAGCACCAGGTGGAAATGGGCATAACGGAAACCAGCAGAGTGAGGCTTCAACAGTAGAATATTGATGGGAACTTCTTAACCAGTGGAAACATCATAAAAGGCATCACAGTTGATAGATAATGGTTATTATTCAAACATGTTTGCATTACAACACCTACACAGTCTTTTCAGCAGAGAACACAACTGGAAAACTAGCCCAATCATAGATAATGAAAGAAATGTGGATACTATCAGATCCAAAAAGGAGGCATTTAAAGTTGTTTGAAAAAGTAGCAACCTCGAGGATTGGAAGCAATTTATAATTCAGCAAAGGAGGACCAAGAAGATGATTCAGAATGAAGAAACAGTGTATATAGGTAGAATTGCAAGGAACAACAATGTAGATTTTAGAAGTTTTTATGTATAATGGCACTATATGAAAAGGAGAGAGGAAGAAAGCTGGAAATTACAGATTTTTTAACCTAATATCAGTAGTAGAGAAAATGCTGGAGTCTATTATAAAGTATGTGGTAACAGGATATTTCAAAAATGCCAACAGGATTACATAAAGTTAATGTAGATTTATTAAATTTAAATTATATTTGACAAAGCTACTGACCTTTTGAGCATTTGGTAAGTAGATCAGATGAGGGAGGACCAGTGGGTGTGGTGTATTTTATTCTCAAAAAGCTTTTGATAAAGTTCCACATGAGAGAATAATGTGTAAAATCAAAGCACATGGTAATATATTGCCATGGGTTGAAAATTGGTTCGCAGATAGGAAACAGAAATCCACAGTAAATTTGTAGAGATGGAAGGCAGTGAGTCATAGGGTACTACAGAGATCAGTGCCTGGACTTCAGCTATTCACAACATATACCAATGATTTGGATGAGGGAATTAAATGTAATATTCCAAGTTTACTCATGACACGAAAATAGGTGAGATTGTGAGTGATCAGAAAGGGTCTAAAAATGCCTCAGAGTGGCGTAGACAAGTTGAGTGAGTGGGCAAATGAATGTCCAGATGCAATATAACATTGGTAATTTTGACATTGGTCCCTTTGTACAGCTACATTCTATCACTATTTCATAAATATTCTGTCATTTTAAATTCAAATAGTGATAGAATGTAGCTGTACAAAGGGACCGGGGAGTCCTTACACACTGGACACGAAAAGCAAGTAGGCAGGTACACCAAACAGTTATGTGTTTGCCTTCATTGTAAGAGCATTTGAACAAAAGAATAAGGATGCCTCATTGCAGTTGTTCAAATAGCTGTGTGAGGCCACTCCTGAAGTGTTTTGTGTAACTTTGGTCTCCTTAACTAAGAAAAAAATAAATTTGCCATCGAAACATAACAACAAAGGTTCCCAGAGTGATTCCTAGGATGGCAGGTCTGTCACATGAGAACAGATGGGTTGATTAAGCGTGCATTCTCTGGAGTTTAGATGAACGAGAGGGAATTTCATTGAACCATTTAACATTCTGACAGGGCTAGACTGATCAATGAAAGGGTGATGCATTCCCTGGCAAGAGGCCCAGAACAAGGGGGTCACAGTCTCAGGTCATGTGGGTCATTTCAGGTTGAGAAGAGGGGAATTTTCTACATTCACAGGGTGGTGAACCTGCAGAATTCTCTACCATTAAAAGGTTGTGGAGGCAAAGCCACTAAATATTTTAAGAAGTAAAAAAGTGAATTTCTTGAGGCTAAATGTGCCAAGGGGTATGAGGAGAGAGTGAGATAATGTTAAAGAATCAGCCTTGCTCATGCTGACTGATGGAGCAGACCCACTGGGCTGAATGGCCTTCTATGTTTTTATATTTCTATTTCATTTTAGCTGAGCAATAGTGACCCTCATGGTACCTCTCCTCAGATTCCATGCGAAAATTTCAGATTGGAGTCTTGAACCATCTCTTGCTTGCCAGCTAGTGTGCACACTTTTGCCTGTTTATACAAATTACACATTGATGGAAGAGTAAGGAACCTCTTCAGTTTAACAAATGCCCCTGGCTGTCTCCAAGGTTCTTTAATTGCCAGACGTGTGCAATCTATGGTCCCTTATACTTTCAGCACTGTCAGTAAAGCATCTGGATCAGTTTGCCTGACTGGAGTTGCCAGTGCTAAATAAAATGAATTGATGGACGGGACTGAAGATTAAATCTGTAAAATCTTTGCACAGTGATGAATCACTGGCTGTGATATTTTACACAGCCCTCCTGATGATGCCTGAAATTACACAAGGGAGAAAAATTTCAGGCCCATTGCCACAGGCATTGGGTTAACTCCAACACAATCTCTCTAGCCAACATGTGGCACAATGATAAGACTGTCTCTATGGAGAGACATAGTCTTCTCAGGCACTGATACGCCGACGTTCAGAGTTATGCCATTCTTTACCAGTATTCTCTGATAGCATAACAACAGCCATGCCTACCTATATCTGCTGCTGCTGCTGTTGCAGCCTTTCCACAAGCTCTTGCTGAGCAGCAGACTCCACACTATCGTCCTCCTCCAGAAATCTTTTCCCCTTTGGACAATGCTTACATGGTCCAGGAGCCAATAATGGGGTGCAGAACCTTTTGTTAACGTCCAGGCACCACTCCCTGACAAATATTTCCAGTGAAGGCTCAAACAATTATTCAAGTAACTTGCAAAACTAGCAAACTCTCCCACCTTCAACAGGAACCCTTTCTGGTAAACTCGGCGATTGTCCCGCGCAAACTTCCTACTTACATTTGCAAAGTTACTTGCATAATTGCCTCAAACATTTCTCTGGTGCACCTGCTGAGAAATGGCAGGGACAATGTGAGATCTCAATCTATTGCTCCCTCTTAGCAGGCTTAGGACAATGTTAGTTATTTTTTCTGCCGACCTGCAATGAAGGATCACAATATATTGTTACTAATTAGGACTGAAAACAAAAAAAAACCATAAAAGGAAGAATTATCTAGGCTCAAATCATTAGGTTACTTTCTCTCCACGGATGTTGTTTTCAGTTCAGATTCCAACATCTGCAGTAATGTGCTCCTATATTGTGTTACAAATTAGGAACTTGGGTTCTAAAGTGGAGGAAAATGGATTTTAGTTTTCAGTTTTGTGAATGTATTTCCAATGTCAGAAAGTAATTTTCAACAGCGAAATGAACAAACAATTATATGACTTTAGCTAAACAATTCATAAGTAACTGAGTTTATAACCAGTAGAGTGTGAGAGAAACAAGGTGATTGTGTGTGAGTGTGTGTGTGACAAAGATCGAGAGACAGACAGACAGAGAGATAGAGAGAGAGATAGAGATAGATAGACACAGGCCCATGCTCAGCAGACATGTTAGGCAGACTTAGCCACATCTTTAAAGGCCTCAGGGAAATATACCAATTAAAGCAATTAACATTGAGTGAATGCACAGAAATTTGCCAAAAATAAAATTAATTACAGCTATGCTGTCCAAACATACATTCAATGTAGTGATAGGGGTGGCCTTCATTGAGGTTTGCGAGTCTGTAAGATTACTGTTAGGATAGAAGAACTGAATCTTCCTTTCTGATATTTAAGATGTGTTAGTTCCAATAGTCATTGTAGAATATGGCATGGTTCAAGTTTTTCATTTGTGTAATAAACTTTTATGTTCTTTCATTCAATATATATCGCCACCTCATGTGAATACGTCCAGTGACTGATCTTCAGAGCAATCAAAAAAACGTAAAACTTCAGGTCATCAAGTCCGTATCACTCCAGGATTTGACATGTCAGGAAATGCCTTCGACTAGGATCACAACATGCCTATCTTCTGTACTATTGGAAATCAGTGTGATGATACTGGATTACTGACTTAAAGACATGTCATGTTGGCATTGCCAAAGCTGCAGTGCCATAGGCCCTCTGACTGGCACAGTAGCTCAGAGAGACAGACTCCCATCAGTAACTGGTGGCTACCCTCCCAGACGTTGATCCTTGGATGGAATTAGAAACAAAGAACCTCAAGGCTTCAATAACTTTGACAGCTGTTAGCATGATACTGCGAGGTCAGAGGTCTTCAAAGACAAGGGCATAGACATCTGCTACCATCCATCAGAGAGTGGCAGTTTTTTTGTGACAATGTGTCTCAATTATCTCCAGGCTATCTCCAGTAGTGCTGTTGTTATTGAGAACTGTCTTCCCTTATGTTGCAGAGATAGTAGGAACTGCCCATGCTGGAGAATCTGAAATAACATGGTGTGAAGCTGGAAGAACGCAGCAGGCCAAGCAGCATCAGAGGATCAGGAAAGTTTGATTTTGAAATGGTTCGCGACTGGGAGGTGCAGTTGTTTATTGCGAACCGAGCGGAGGTGTTCCGCAAAGTGGTCCCCAAGCTACCGCTTGGTTTCCCCGATGTAGAGGAGGCCACAGCGGGTACAGCGGATACAGTATACCACATTAGCAGATGTGCAGGTGAACATCTGTTTGATGTGGAAAGTCTTCTTTGGGCCTGGGATGGGGGTGAGGGGGGAGGTATAGGGGCAGGTGTAGCACTTCCTGTGGTTGCAGGGAGAAGTGCAGGGGGTGGTGGGGCTGGAGGGGAGTGTGGAGCAGACAAGGGAGTCACGGAAAGAGTGGTCTCTCTGGAAAGCAAATAAGGGTGGGGTGGGAAAAATGTCTTTGGTGGTGGGGTCAGATCGCAGATGGCAGAAAGGTCGGAGGATGATGCGTTGTATCCGGAGGTTGGTGGGGTGGTACGTGAGGATGAGGGGGATTATGTTTTGGTTATTATTGCGAGAGGGAGTGCGAGGGATGAGTTGCGGGAAATGCAGGAGACACAGTCGAGGCCATTTTCAATCACTGTGGAGGGGAAGTTGCGGTTCTTGAAAAAAAAAGAACATCTGGGATGTCCGGGAGTGGAATGCCTCATCTCAGGAGCAGGTGCAGCAAAGGTAAATGAATTGGGAATAGGGGATAGCCTTTGTACAGGAAGGTAGGTGAGAGGAGTGATATTCTATTGTGGGAGTCGGTAGGCTTAAAATGGATATCGGTTTCCAGGTGGATGCCAGAGATGGAGACAGAGAGGCCCATGAAGGAGAGAGTGGTTTCAGAGATGGTCCAGGTAAACTTAATGTTGGGGTGGAAGGTTTTGGTGAAGTGGATGAAGTGTTCGAGCTCCTCGTGGGAACTCGAGGCGGCGCCGAAACAATCAATGTAACTGAGGAAGAAATGGGCATAGAGCCAGTGTAGTTTTGGAACAGGGATTGTTCCACGTAACCTACAAAGAGGCAGGCATAGCTTGGGCCTATCTGGGTACCCATCCCCCCCCCCCCCCCCCCCCCCGCTTTGTCTGTAGGAAGTGGAAGGAATTGAAAGAGAAGTTGTTGAGGGTGAGGACGAGTTTGGATAAGCGGATGAGGGTGTCAGTGCAGGGGGACTGGTTGGGCCTGCCGGACAGAAAGAAGCAGAGGGCCTCTCGTCCATCTGTATGGGGAATGCTGGTGTATAGGGACTGGACAACCATAGTAAAAATGAAGTGCTGGGGACTGGGGATTTGGAAGTTCTGGAGGAGGTGGGGAGCGTGGGTGGTGTCACTGATGTAGTAAGGAATTTCTGGATGAAGGGAGAGAAAATGGAATCCAGATAGTTGGAAATAAGTTTGGTGGGGCAGGAGCAGCAAGTGACAATGGGCAGTCAGGTTTATGGATTTTGGGAAGGAGGTAGAAGCAGGTGTTGCGGGGATGGGTAGCGATGAGGTTAGATGCTGTGGGTGGGAAGTCACCTGAGTGATGAGGCTGTGGATGGTTTGGGAGATGATGGTTTGGTGCTCGGGGGTGGGGTCATGATCAAGGGGGCGGTAGGAGGAGGTATCGGAGAGTTGGCTTCTGGCCTCAGCGATGTAGAGGTCAGTGCGCCATACTACCACTGCGCCACCCTTGTCTGCAGGTTTTATGGTGAGGTTGGGATTGGAGTGGAGGGAGCGGAGGGCTGCACGTTCTGCAGGGGAGAGGTTGGAGTGGGTGAGAGGGGTGGAGAGATTGCGGCGATTGATGTCTCGATGACATTTAGAGATGAAGAGGTCAAGAGAGGGTAGGAGGCCTTGGGGTGGTGTCCAGGAGGAGCGGGTGCGTTGGATGTCGGAGAAGGGGTCAGTAGAGAGAGGGTTAGGCTCACGGTTAAAGTAATAAGTTCAGAATCAGAGGCAGAGGAAAAACTGCTTAATGTCCAAATGAGAGTTGTATTTGTTGATGTGTGGGTGGAGGGGGTCAAAGGTGAGTCATTTATGGAGGACTGACGTTTGTCCTCAGGAAGGGGTGCTCTGGGGGTACGGTGAAGCCTCGGCAGGCTGGGTGTCATTGTCTTGTCTGAAGATGCTGGCTGTGAAGGCAGTGGGCGGAGAGGCGTTGGCAGTGGGCGTTGCTTGGGTACCTTGCAGCCCAATGGTATCAACGTGGACTTCACAAGCTTCAAACTCTCCCCTCCGTCGACCACATCCCAAAACCAGCACAGCTAGTGCCTGCCTCCCTAACCATTCCTCCCACGTCAAGCCCCACCTCCATCTCCTACCCACTAACCTCATCCCACCTCTTTGACCTGTTCATCCTCCCTGGACCAACATATCCCCTCCCTAACTCGCCACCTACATTCACCTTCACTGGCTCTAACCCCGTCTCTTTGACCTGTCTGTCTCCTCTCACCCTATCTTCTCCTATATCCATCTTCTATTTGCCTCCCCCTGACTCCCCATTTATTTCAGAATCCCCTTCCCCTCTCCCATTTCTGAAGAAGGACCTTGACCCAAAACATCAAACTTGCCTGCTCCTCTGATGCTGCTTGGCCTGCTGTGTTCATCCAGCTTCACATTGTGTTATCCCTTATGTTCCTGTCCTTTAGTCTGTTTTGTGTTCTCCTGCTGCTCAGAGCTCAGACTGCCCAGTGGAAGTATTTCTCTCTGAATCATCAGTGAATCCAAATTCCAATCAATGCAGGCTGGGTCTGAGGTACAAGGCCACCCAATTGTACTAGCCCACCCTTCACTCTGTGATACTGGAGGGATAAGGATGTCAGCTCCCGTTCAATGCCCAAGTACTAGCTCCCACATTCTCCTCATCTGGGTAGTGTTAAACACACATTTCTATCAAATGCTCATGTGCCTTCACACTGCTAATCCTCTAATGGTGACTGATGATTGTCTGTGGTAACGATAACTTATTCCTCATGCCATACCTGCCTCCCTTCAGCTCATATTTATTTTGGTCAACTTGGTCAATACGTTCTGATACACCTCCAGTGCAGATGGGACTTGAGCCCAGGCCTTCTGGCTCAAAGATAAGTACACTAGAACCAGACAACAAAATCCCTAGGAGATGCACATAGTCCAAAATACAACTTTCTCTAAAAGGCTCTAAACAAGCTTCTTAGGTGCTTTAATTGGGCTCATCAGGAGACAAATGGGATTGCTGTTCGACCCTCCTCTTTAATATTGCTGCAGTTTCAAATCTGACCTGTCAGTCAGAGCCAGCATTTTTGGGCACTCCCACAACTCCTCCCCTCCTCCTCTCCCAACCTTCATTATCACCCTTGTTGGTAGGGAGGGGGAGCTCAAATATTCATTCCAGAGCTTTTGTTTGAGAACTCTTCTTCAAGCACTCTACATTTAACTGTTTAAGTGTTGTAAACTGACCTGACTGTTGATATGTAAATAGTATACTGTATCCACTGTACCCGGTGCGGCTTCCACTACATTGGGGAAACCAAGCAGAGGCTTGGGGACCGCTTTGCAGAACACCTTTGCTCGGTTCGCAATAAACAACTGCACCTCCCAGTCGCAAACCATTTCAACTCCCCCTCCCATTCTTTAGATGACATGTCCATCATGGGCCTCCTGCAGTGCCACAATGATGTCACCCGAAGGTCGCAGGAACAGCAACTCATATTCCGCTTGGGAACCCTGCAGCCCAATGGTATCAATGTGGACTTCACCAGCTTCAAAATCTCCCCTTCCCCCACCGCATCCCAATACCAGCCCAGTTCGTCCCCTCCCCCCACTGCACCACACAATCAGCCCAGCTCTTCCCCTCCCCCCACTGCATCCCAAAACCAGCCCAGCCTGTCTCTGCCTCCCTAACCTGTTCTCCCTCTCACCCATCCCTTCCTCCCACCCCAAGCCGCACCTCAATTTCCTACCCACTAACCTCATCCCACCTCCTTGACCTGACCATCTTCCCTGGACTGACCTATCCCCTCCCCACCTCCCCACCAATACTCTCCTCTCCACCTATCTTCTTTTCTCTCCATCTTCGGTCCGCCTCCCCCTCTCTCCCTATTTATTCCAGAGCCCTCACTCTATCCCCCTCTCTGATGAAGGGTCTAGGCCCGAAATGTTGGCTTTCTCTCTGATGAAGGGTCTAGGCCCGAAACGTTGGCTTTTGTGCTCCTGAGATGCAGCTTGGCCTGCTGTGTTCATCCAGCTTCACACTTTATTATCTTGGATTCTCCTGCATCTGCAGTTCCCATTATCACTGACTGTTAATATGTAACTGATGTTAATCTTCCAGTTCAAACGTCTCCATACTTCATACATAAACTAAAATACACTTATCACAAAAGTAAAAAGAAATATTCAGAGTATTCTTTTGGAGTTATGCTAATGAAATTACACTGGTAGATTTGAAAACGTGGGCTATCCCCTTTGAAGATTAAGAGGAGACTTGGTTTCCAAATTATTACAGGCCTGGACAAAGCAGATAGAGAAAAACTGTACGCATTGGCAAAAGGATCAAGTACAACAAGATGCCAATTTATAAACCAATGACGGCTGAAGGGAAAACTTTTTTTGCATAGTGACTAATGAAGATTTGAAATGCACTGATGACAATGCATTGGTGGCTTTCAAGCGGCCATCTTTCTGAAGAGAAAATAATTGCATGGCTGTATGAAAAAAGATGGGTGTGTAGGATTAGCTGAGTTGTTTTTTGCAAAATGATTTCCTCTGCGCTGTAACCATTCTATCATTCAATAATTCTAGGATTTTGTATATCTGCATCAAATGATCAACCCTCCGCAATGGAACAAACTGGTTACTTCAGCTTAACCAACACTAAACTGTTAACTGAGGAGAAAAGATCTTTAAATGAGACATTATTATTTATTTCTTTGAATGACATTGAGAAATTGAAACTACTGTAACAGTAGCAGCTGTGGCATAAAAGCATGTTCTTTTTTCCTCAATCTTTGAGCCGTTTTTGAAGTTGCTAGTAGGTACCTCCATTTCCACAAGTTGGAGAAAATATCAAACGTTCTCCTGCAGTCTGTCTCAGGTCAGAGGAATTGCTCCATTGCTTATTTTGGCTCAATTTTTCTTTTCTTAAAACCACATACTTATATTTGGGCCTGCTTCAACTCAGCAGTAAACTGGTGTTCACAGCAGAACACATTTCTTTTAGGTTACTTTAGTTTTAGGTACACATTATATTTTATTTTAAGAGAAATGTACCAAAGTGGTTTAAGGGTTTTTTTGTTGAAAATCGTAACTGTGCAATGCAGATGAAAACTTTTTGTTGAAGGCTGCACTTTTTTTGTGGGAGTAGAAAATAGCTGAACATTCCCTAGAGTTCCAGCTGGCAGTCTATGTGGAAACAATTGCATGCACCACTTATGTAGTTGGGTAGAGCAAATAAATAGGCTTCTCCCTGCTGCCTCAACCGCATAGTCCCGGATAGATTCAAAACCAACTTTTCAACTGAAGTTGAAACATTGAAAAGATTTTGCAAGTTGTTTTTAATAACAAGCTTGTTTGTCCCTGGTTGATAACAATAATCTGTCAAAAGTGTTTAAATCTGTTAAGACGTCTGACTTGTAGAAAAAAGCATTTGACCGATAAACTGTATGCACTTCTGCTCCAAGCAGAACAAATGGCTGCCAATATTGAAAGAGGGGCCTCCCTCTCTCTCCCTATCTTTCTCTGCTTGTTGGAAGAAGTTAAGACATTTAATAGATATAGAGTATATCTGTGCATATTTGCTTGGAAATATCTGGATTAGTTTGAGGGGAAGCTGGAACGATTGCACAGATAGATGATACATCAAAATCTCTTAAACATCCAACAATAACAACACAACTTGCATTCAGAAGCCTATTTATTTGCTCTACCTAACTGCATAAGTGGTGCATGCAATTGTTTACATGTAGACTGCCTGTGTTTATAACGGAGCTTCAATATAGCAAAATGTTCCACATCACTGTACATGAGCATTATGAAAGTAAATTTGAGCCACATAAGATAAAATAAGTCATTTAGCTAAGCATTTTGTCAAAGAGTTAGATATGTTTTAAGAATAGTCTTAAGGGAGGTAAGGGACTTCAAGAAGTAGAGACATTTAGGGAGATAAATGCACAGCTTAGGGCCTAATTGAAAGGCTTCCAGTTAGAGTCAATAATAAACAACAATGGCTAATAGAGAAAGAAATCCAGTTTTACTCGTGTAAAGTGAAACATTTATCTGGCAGATTTTGGGAGGAAGTGTATTGATCAACAATTTTAATCCAAGACCGTCATTAAGAGAATTTATCTAAAATTCATACTGACATAGTAATAGCTGTGGAATAGGAATAACAGTTGCACATTTATAAAATTTTAGCAAGCAAACTTCAAACTCGTTTCTACTTAATGGAATGCAATCCTCCCATGAGGTTCAACTGTGTTATCAGGTTTGTCACTGTTTCCAGTCGTTGTGTAGAAATTGGGTCAAGTTTCAGGGTTGCTGGACCAGACAGTAATTATGTTTCTCTACTGGCATGAGTTCAATTAAACTCCCAAAGTCCTGACATTATTCGTAAGTGTGAGTGAGTAGGAGGGTGAAATACAGTGTTCAATTTGTTGTTATGTGATACCTTGTCCACATATTTTCTCTATGTCTTGCTCTCAGCCTCAATCACCTCACATCTCTCAACCCTTTCTTTCATTTTAGAGTGTTGTAACTCAAGGAAATCAATTCAAATTGTTAACAAAGTGTGGAGCTGGATGTACACAGCAGGCCAAGCAGCATCTCAGGAGCACAAAAGCTGACGTTTCGGGCCTAGACCCTTCATCAGGCTCTCTGATGAAGGGTCTAGGCCCGAAACGTCAGCTTTTGTGCTCCTGAGATGCTGCTTGGCCTGCTGTGTTCAACCAGCTCCACACTTTGTTATCTTGGATTCTCCAGCATCTGCAGTTCCCATTATCTCTAATTCAAATTGTTATTTCTGTTTTGTCGGAAACATTCTGTACAATAAGCTTGAATAAAAATAATTTAAATCTAGAAATCGGTAAGTCTGTAACAAAGATATTAAATGCTCAAAATGCTTAGTAGGTCAATCAGCATCAGAAAGATAAAGGTACAGATACTCATCAGAACTGGAAACTGTGTGAGAAGCAAGTTCCTCATAGAAGTTACCTTAACGAAAAGGAAGAATCTCCGGGGAAAGGTAGATCAAGATTCAAACCCTGAGCAGAAAACAGAAACATACTTTAGTGGTATCAACAAAAAGGTTTGGAAATCTGTAAGAAGGTGAAAACTGGTGATGCCAGTACAGACGTCCCCGACTAATGAATGCTGGTATTCACAAATGCAGTCCCATAAAAGGGTATAATTTTAAAAATCCAACATTTGCACAGTTTCTGCACTTACAAACAGTTGTTTTCCATTGTCCTCCATTACACTTTGACTTGTGTACAACTTGACTTGTAAACAGATTCAAGAAAAGAGCCCATTTGCAACTTGGGGGTTACTGGTATCTCTTTTATCTGTGCTGCTTCATCTGGTAGCATATTTTACATTTCTATCATGTTAAATTCAATTGTTTTATTTCAACAAGAACCTAACCTCGTTGACATAAGGGTATTATGTTAATTAATAAATAATTAGATTAATTATATACACTCAGCTCACTATGATAGGATAATAGAATGGTTACAGCACAGAAAGAGGCCATTAACCCTTTGGATGAAGGTTTAACTGTGATATACTATTCCTGGCAGTGGACACAGAGGTGCGTGCCACTTCCCTTCCTTGACAGTTTTCCATTTTCCACATGATTCAAATTCAATTTTGAACTTGCCGGCACTGTGCTCGGAAGATGTGTATTTCCACAGTGGGGCCTATCTTGTATTGCTCCAACCAAGAAACAGCTGGAAACGCTGCAATTCCAAAGGCAAAGTGAGAGTGACAGCCCTTGACATCAAGGCCATATTCAACTATTGAGTGTGGCATCAAGGAGCCTTAGCAAAACTTAAATCAATGGATATCAGGGAAGAAATTCTCCAATGGTTGGAGTCATACTTGGCACGAAGGATAGTGTTCTTTACAGGAGTTCTTAAGGGCAGTGTACTAGATCCAACCACCATCAACTGCTTCACTGATGACCTTCCCTCAGTTGTTTTAAACCATAACTTTGGATTCAAAATCTTCTTGAAAGGCATACGCATGAACTGTAATCCTCAGCTATGTATTTCCATTGGCTTTGCCATAACAGCATTTAAACTTTCTGATACTTTTAGTTCATCCAAATCTATCAAATCTTTCTTCTCATCAATCTGAATATCAACATAACAATAAGTGTGAAGAATTTGAATCTCAGTTGCTTCAGGGCACAGATCCAAATCTGATGATTCAGATTTGACACTGTGACACCAGAACATTGACTTTTAGAGATGGCCTAGAGGAAGTACCATTAGCAGCCTAATCAGCATCTTGCACGATTACAAACATACAGTATGTAAAGGGTTTGCATTTAGATTTAGGAGCACAATCTGGTGAGCACACCAAAATCGCATCCCAGCATCTGAGGGAAAATGTGAGAGCTGGAGGATCACTGGGAGCAAGGCCCCTGCTGAGTCACACTTTGATGATGGGCCTTTGGTCATGACCCCAAGCAACACAAGTTTGGCTGAAATATGGCAGAAATGTAGTATTTATGTGCAGCACTGCATGGGGCAGGTAAGAGACCATAGAGTTTTATGTTGTCTCAGGCATTTGAGAAAATGACTGCATGCACAGGGAGGACTCTGACTGCCATGATGAGCAAAGTCAAACACTGGATCCTTAGGCACTGAGACATACATTGTATCAAGCCAACTCAGTGCAGCATTGACCGAGTAAGGAGGGGACAACTACTGTTCAGCAGCTCCTCTCCTCAAGGAGATGCAGATGTACCAATGTGCACCAAGATGGAGGAGGATCATGCACCAGTTACTTGGAATGTTCTTCTGAGGTTAGCAGCAGCTCCTCACTTCTCCACCATTGACTTCATTCACCCCAGCAGATGAGGAGAAAGCCCCAGCAGTGAGGAGCTCCCAATAGGCTGGAGCTCAGAAGACCTTACACTCTAAAAGATGCATCACAGTCATCCAAGGCAATATCCATCTTAGTGAGCAGACTGCTTCCACCTCACTCCTCCTCAGGTGTAACTCAGTTTACACTGCAGGTGATGACAAGAGGAAACCTACAAAATAATGACAGCGTAAGGGTAGCACATCTGTTTCTTAAATGCAGTTAACACTTACGTTGACTCAAAATATAAAGTTTTTGCTTTAAGTATGTATACATCATGATAGTGTTTGAGAGCCTAATGATATGAAATATAAAGTTGTTCACACGCTGTGACGGTTTGAGAAGAATCAGGGACATAGCATTTATTGTTGGTGATGTGTTGCAAGTCCATGTAATCCTTATGGAATGTTCCCATGATTCTCTATTTCCCAGACTGTGGGGAATGACCTAAGAAGCTTACTCAGATGGCCTCCCTTACTCTGCACTCGAAAGGAGATTGGCTGCAAATACCCTCACAGTTTATAACTCGGATAGATCCAGCATCAGTCAAAGCACATTCAGAGTAGTGCAATTCAGATTAACCATTCCGGGAGGCTGATTCATGTGTGTCTGAGTGCGCCAAAGATATCCTGACTACCAAAACTCATTAACAATTGTTGGACAAGCTTCATTCTCCATTCTATTCTAAGTCACCAATAATGCCAACTTGCAGTTACTCCAAAAGACAAGATGGCATGGCTAGGTCTATATCCAGAAGTTTTGACAAAGGTCATCACGATGCTTCACTCTTGGGGAAACAATGTGTGGATCAAGTTGTCTCTAGTATCCTGAGCACATCTCCCATGGGCGTATCATCTATTTAAATGTCATTCATATTTGCAAGTTCTTCCTCAGGCTCAGACAATTTAACCTCATCTGAGGAGCAATGATGTTCTCCATGCTCATCCACTTGTATATATGTAACAAAAGTTAACAAAAATAATTGCTTCGTAATGCCTGCTAAACTCTTATGGGTTGTGACTGAGTGATGCAGCACCATGTAGGTTAACATGGACAAAAACTTATCTTAATTCACATGTAGGCCACAGAATTAGTTGTGTGAAGGAAGGACTAGATCACAGCAGTAAGTTATGCCTGAAAACATGAGCACATTCCTCTGGCCATGTAACTTTCTATGCGCTGTTATTCTCTGATTGATAGACAGGATGCTATTTCTCTTTACTATGTGCTTTACATGGATACACACTTTCCACAACTCCTCAATTTCTTGAAATTTTAATGTGATAGTCTTGGAATGCATTGGGTTGGTTTGAAGATCACAGAAAAGTAAAGCTACATGCCTTGTCCCTTCTCTCAAAGACCATGGTGTACTTTTTGAAAATTAACATTTATGTGCACTTGAGGCCAGCTAAGATTTTCTATTGCCTTCCAATTCTCTATTAGTCATAGAGATTACAGTAATAGCATTCATTTCCCCAGAGAGCAGTGGGGGCTGTGTGATTGAATATATTTGGGGCTTGGTTATATATTTGATCAACAAAGGAGTCTAGAGCATTATGTGTGTTAATAAATCCAAGTCTGCACATCTCTATGGGGTAGATTTGTTACTATCGTTCTATTTAAGGATGTAGATCCACAGATCTATGCAGTAGTGGAAAACCACTTACTGGCCCCACAAGAAGAAGCTATTGTATTGAGCTACATGCACTTTATCATTTGGTTGTAACTAGTTACATTGCACACTGATATGGGAGACAATGTTGGAGAGACTTTGAGGAGGACCCAGATGTTAGGTCTCACCCCTCGGAGATCCTAAACCTTTCTGCACAAAAATCCCTTTTACATCAGCACCGTGAGTGAGGCTTGAGGCAGCCGTCTGTATTAACTTTTCCAAACTCCAGTACACTTACATAACTAAGAATTGTAGAGATGAGGCCATAGTCAAATCAACCATAATCACATAAATAGTAGAGTAGGCTGGAGGGGATGAATGGCCTCCTCTTGGCATTAATACAAAATTTTTTGTGACTGTAACATTTGTTGCCCATCTAATACGCATATCTGGCAGGAAACAATGTAACATTAAAGTGCTGAATGCACTCCACCCATCTGCTAATTTACAATTTTCTTCACCAACACATGAAGTGCTCTGTGCCAACCCATTTCCCACTTGAGTCAAAGACGGTATCTGAAGCAGTAAAGGATCTTGTAAACTGATACATGGCGAACTTGAATACAATTTTCACAAGGTCATTCATGATGACACAAGTTCCTGGAATGAGAGAGAGTTAGGTATTACGGAAGATGAACGTGGGTGGCCCAGCTGTTAGCTTTGGCACAGGTGGCAAGTGAGCCAAGAGAGTGAGTAGGCAGCGCAGAGGGCATGCAGGGTTAGTGCTGATGGGAGATGGTGGTCAGTAAGAGACAATGAGGAAAGAAGTTGCGGCAATAGTGAGAGAGGTAGGGCATGAGCCCTTGTTGGAGGTGGATTCAGTAACAGAGATTGAGGAATACATCAGAGGGAAGGTGTGTTATTTACCCTGGAAGAGGAGAGAAAGTAAATGACCTTCTTGCTACATTGCTGGGCCATTCCTGCAGACAACTGAGACTGCTCGACCCACGTGACAACCTCAGTCTAGGTAGGCATGGGCTAGTGTCATGGATTCCACTGCTAACCCTGGAAGAAGAAGAACATCTTCCTGTGTACAACCCTATCCAGTTGAGCCTCCAAATCCCTTCCCGCAACTAGGACACTGATTTCTCCTGGTTTGCCATGCCCAGACAAAATGGCCGCAACCAAGCACCAACAGCTCCAGACTAACAGTGTATGCCCAAGTACACAACCAGCTTTTTAAAGACAACAGAACTGATCCTGGTGAATTCCAGGACATTTGCTGAGTGTTGTAGATGTGGGAATGGTGCATGGTAAAATGGGGCAAAAATCTGACATGAAAGACACTGAGTCGCATATGTGTAATTAATGCAGCAAATTTGGAAAAACAGGGCAAGAAAACTCACTAGACCTTGCAGTGAGAAACCCTCCAAAAAACCCCAACACAACTCAGACCTAGCCAAAATAAAAGTGCAAGATTCAGCCCTGTATCACTGTTGCTGGTTCAAAATCTTGTAACTTCCTCCTCAACAGCACTGCCAATGTAACTACAGCACATCGACCACGGTGGTTCAAAAAGATGGCTCATTACTATCTTCCCAAGGGACATAAATGCTGGCCTTACCAGCATAGCTCACTTCCCATAAACAAATTAAAAAAGAAGTTAAGCCCTTTAGGCTAGAATGTGTTACCTAAAATTCATTTAAAGCTAAAATCAGATAAAGTCACATTTACCAATTTAATGAAGACTTAACCTATGTTGGCGCTTCTGCTCAAACATTGTGGACGTATTTTATTTAGGGTTCAAAGTATTGTACAGTCCCTTAATATCATTGGCAATAAATCCTATGGTAATTTTCTTTTTGACCAAGCTAATTAGTTTGAATCTGTGTCTTTTTGTTCCACTCCCACAATTTTATTGCAAGTAAAATTTTCCCTATTTACCTTCTCCATTTCCTTCACTATTTACAGCTTCTATAAATTTGCAAGTCACAAGGAAGTTAGTAATGTGTTTAACAATTTTATACTGTCAAAATTTTACTTCCTCTCTCCATCCTCGACTGAAAAGCCCAAGTTTCTCTCGTCTTTGTTCTTCTCTTGAACCTCTGACACTAGGAGTTGGGTCTCGTGGCTTTTCTTCAGTAATTGAAGTCTTCCTTTGTACGTCGATGGTCAGTGTTTGACAGAACACTCAAGGCGCAAGTCTGCAATATGAGTGTAGGACTGGATCACATATGGATCAGGCTGGGAAGAATAGCAGTTTCCCATCACTAATTAATAGACCAATTGGGTTTTTATGACAATCTAACTGTTTCACAATTACTGTTATTGGCATCAGTGTTTTGGTTACCAGGTTTTTTTCGGATTGTATTTTAGCACGCCTTCTCTGAGTTATTAGTCCAGTAGCATACCATTATGTCTGGAACATCCACATAAGCCTCTATTAACACTATTGCATAAACAACAGCCTTGCCCAAACATCCCAGACTGATGCTTCAGTTTTAACTGATTCTGTTTTTTCCACTGATTGGACAATTATCTAAACCCACTGCAGGGCACCATGTCTATGTTACACCAGAGTACTGCTGCAGATAAAAAAGACAGTTAATATCAGCTGATCATACATGTAACAAGAGGTTTATTGATGCAAGTGATGGGCAACTGGAAATTACAACTTTAGGGTCAAAAATAAAGTTAGGAATTCCATCCATGTTAAAAATGTTTAACCACAAAGGAGTTATGTATCGTTCAGATAAGTATGAAGACACATTTGATGCCTTGATGTAACTACAATGAAAGACACTTGATTAATTTTAGAGTAAAGAATGAGTTTAAGGGGGATATTACAACATTTAATCAAGCTTTACTTTGAGTGCTTAACTACTACAGAACATTTTCTATCATACAGAATTAAAATTAGTTAATAAGCCTGCCCTTGGAAAAATGTAAATAAGAAGTTCAATTCAGTCTTTGTGGATATATGTGCCACATTATTAACAATCAGCTGTGATTTACTAAATAATACATTGCTGTTACCTTCGGTGTTTTGTAAAGTACACAGAAAATTTGCCTTACTGTTGGGAACAATTTCAATTAAGTTTTACCACCTGCATTCCATCTCAGGAACTCTAACATATGAACTCCACCGGATTTTTTTTGTCATGCAGAGCTTATTATTGAATGCAGAATCTACATATATGAATCTTCGGACTTGCTTCCACAGTGTCAGTAATCCACAGGTTCAACATGACAATGGTTCCAAGTGTCACAAATTGCACACGATGGCCCTGAGAGCAGAGGTATAGCTCACATGAAACAGCAAGCCAGCAACTTTTATGCAATTGTATTCCTCTAAACATTCCCCTTTAAATAAGACACACTTTATGAACTAACGAAGATTTGCAGTAACTAAATTTTCCTTGTGCTTTTAAAATTCATTTTTGAGATGTGAGCATTGCAGACTGGGCAGCATTTATTTTTGAAGTTGTCCTCTGCATATCGAGCACTAGATCATAAATATAAATCAGGAAGTGCAAAAGTCCTAATACTGACCCCTGGGAACTCAATGCAAATTTTCCTCCAGCCCAAAAATACCCATTAATTGTCATCCTTTGTTTGCTATCACTTTTTATCACTATCAATTTTACATCCACATTGCCGCTATCTCTTTCATTATGTGATTTATCAAATTCATAACAAGTGTGATATTGTCCAACTCCAATAACGCTCAAGAAGCTTGACACCTTCCAGGACAAAGCAGCCAACTGGATTGGCACCACATCCACAAACCTCCATTCCCTCCCACACTGACCCTCAAAGCAGCGGTATGTACTATCTACAAGATGCACTGCAGAAATTCACCAAAGAGCCTGAGAGAGAACCTTCCAAACCTATAACCACTTCCATCTAGAAGGATAAGGGGAACAGATGCACCAACCACAAGATCCCCTCCAAGCCACTCACCATCCTGACTTGGATACATATCATTGTTCCTTCAGTGTTGCTGGATCAAAATCCTGGATCCCTCTCTAATAGACTTGTGAGTGTAGATACACCAAACAGATCGCAGTGGTTCAAGAAGGCAGTTCACCACCATATTTTCAGGGGTAACTAGTGATGGACGATAATTGGTGGCCAGGCAGAAACGTCCGAATCATCTCATAAAATGTGCCCATCCCCAAGAAGAAAGATTCTGAAAATTGCCCCTTAACATTCAATAAAATAACCAAAACCAAATCTCCCATATTGACATTCTGGGGGTTAATTTCAACAGAATCTAAACTGGACTCACCATATAATTACTGTGGCTACAACAGCAGGCCAGAGGCTAGGATTTTTGCATTGAGCCACAGAATCCCCAAATCTTGTCCACCGTCTACAAGACACAAGTCAGGAGTGTGACGGAATGCTCTCCATGTACCTGGATGAGTCCATCTCCAACAACATTCTAGAAGCTCAACACCATCCAATATAAAGCAGTCTACTTGATTTGCACATATCAATACTTTTCACGTTCACTCCTTTCAGTGATGATGCAGTGTGTATCATTTCCAAGATTCACAGCAATGGCTCACCAAGACTCTTTATACAGCACCTTCCACACACCCCTCACCCCCATAATGTCTACCATCTAGAAATTCAAGGACAGTAGATGAATGGGAACACCATCACTTGCAAGTTCCCCTCCAAGCCATGCCCTGCCCTGACCTAGACCGTATCCTATATTTTCCTTCACTGTCACTAGGATAAAACCCTGAACTCACCCTCAAATAACATTGCAGATGTTTCTACCTCTAAAGGGCTGCTTTAGTTCAAGAATGCTACTCATTACAACTTACTCTCGGAGAATTAGTTCACAGCTTATAGAAATGTAAAAGAAGGATAAGGATGTTACAGGAGCAAAATTACTATAATTCTCTACTCCAGAGGGTTGAAGATGCTCCATCACTGTGTATGTTTAAGGCTGGGTTAGACATATTTTTGATCTCTTGGGGAATCAAATTATATGGTGAGTAGGTGGGAAAGTGAAGTTGAGGCCCAAAATCAACAATGAACATGTTGAAAAATGGGGCAGGTTTTCGGGGCTATGTGGTCTTTTTTTACTCCCATTTCCTTTATTTATATGTTCTTATTTCTGTGAATTGCAACCCACCAACCAAGAGCTCTTCATTTACACCATTGCTAGGATTAATGTGTGAGACTAAACTACACAATTTTATTCAAAACCAATAGATGATGGAAGTCAGAGGCGAAAACAGAAATTCCTGGCAAAGCTCAGCAGCTCTGGCAGCATCTGTGAAGAGAAATCAAAGTTAACATTTCAAGTCCAATGACACTTCCCCAGAACTTAATTGTCTCTTTGCACAAAGTGTATTGCTATTGTACAATAATGAGAGATGCATATTTTGAGAATTAAATCTGATTATTGAAAATTCATGCCTGACATATTATTGAATATGACATGATTTTTTAAACTAATTAATTTCTCACAGGCAAGTTGAATTCTTTCCCACTTTATATGAGACTTTAGTGGATGTTTTCTATAAAAACAATGTGCCTTCTTTGGTCTGTTTTATGAATCACTTTCATAGCAAAATGTTGACTGAGCAATGGTTTTCTCATTGTAGTCATGGTGAAAAAATGGTCACCCATAAAAAGAGACGAAGGAAGGTCAGTGTTAAATGAAAGAAGAAATCTCCACAGTTAGTTTCATATTTACGCAGAGAATTGTCACAGCATCAGTACAATTCAACTTCTCTGTAGATCAAATCCTGAGTTTTTCCAGGAAATACAGCAGGAGGATTAAGTCCAGAACCACAGAAAATCAGTAAGGGTGGGACCAGCGATAGGTTGGAGATGTTAAGCTCAAATTTTTGTAATGAAGTTACTCTGTTAGTATTTCCACAAGCATGCTGTGTACATTTCATGTAGGAAACAATGCTACCCAGAGCAGCTTGAGTCTTATTACATTTCAATAGTGAAATACTGTCTATCCCTCGGTCCACCAGAATGTTGATGCCCAATGAAAAGAGTTTTGGCAGAACCCTTATTGACACCTGGAGCTGTGCTCCTAAAAGTTAAAGTGAAATTAATCACTAGTTACTGTGCATGCAGTCTCATACTGGGAAGATTAAAGCATAATTTTGGTACAAGTTACTTACCTGGGACATAAAATAAAGCTCCAACTCAATCACAAAAGTGTTCACAATAAGATGCATGTTTGGTACAGAATCAGAAATTAACTGAAACATTGACATTTCCGGACCCTTGCACATGTTACACCGGTTGCAGGATTGTTCCATTTTGCATTAATAACTTAAATAAGCAAAAGGCCTTTGTTTATTCAAATTATGTTCTCAAGAGAAATAATGCAAATTTATGTTATATTTTATCATTTGGTAAGAATTGTTTTTTGTCATGACAGATGACAAATTTTGCAAGTCATTACATCGGATAAATTCCAGAGGAAAGTTTGATCCCGTGACATCTTTTACTTCCTTTGGACAATTTAGGGTTATTTTGTTAAAAGTCTTTGTTTGAACAAACTCAAACATAATTGAGGCATAATTCAATCTTGATGATGAGTTTCAGCCTGAAACATTGACTTTCTGCTCTTCTAGTGCTGTCTGACTTGCTGTGCTTTTCCAGCCTCACACCTATAAACTTGAAGAATAACTGTATATTGCCCATGAAGTGCTTGTTACACATGGCAGATCTATTCATCAAGTTGCCAAATGGATGTAGATCATAATTGCTGCACTGCACAGGACCCACAATATCAAGTCAAGTCTTGGTGGGATCTTCAATTCCATTCATCTGATTCAGACATTAAGCACGATTCAGGGTAATCATCTTTGCATAGCACCTGATTTCTAAAGTGAAAGGGCTCATTGCCTGAATGTGCTCAGGGAGTACTTTATTGAAACAAATATTCAGAGTAATCTAAAGACATGATACAATAATCCAAAGGTTTGAGTTCAAATCCCATCACGGCAGCTTGTGGATTTGAATTCAGTTAATCTAGAAGCCAAAGTGAATAGTCATCATACATTAGTTCTGTCTTCACCAATAAAGGCACAAATAACATCCCAAATATATGGGAGGACACAGGCCTAATGGGAAGGAGAATTTCAAAAAAGTTAATATTAGTAAGAAAGTGTTGAGGATGCTAACAGGATTAAAAACTGATAACCTTCATCCCAAAGTACTTAAGGAAATGGCCTGAGAAATAATAGATCTGCCAGGTGGTCATCTTCCAAAATCCTATAGACTCTGGAGCAGTTCCTATGGATTAGAAGGTAGCTAAGATAACCCCATTCTTTAAGAAGGGAGGCAGAGAGAAACCAAGGAGTTATAGACTGGTTAGTGGGAAAAATACCAGAGTCCATTAGAAAAGATTAAATAGCAGAGCCATTGGAAAATAGTGACAAGATAAGACAGGATCAGCATGATTTAAAGAAGAGGAAGTCATGCTTGATAAATCTGTTGAAATATTTTCAGACATAACCAGTAGAATGGATAAGGAGAGCCATTGAATATGCTTTACCTGGATTTTGAGAAGGCTTTTGATAAGAACCTATACAAGAAATTAGTGTGCAAAGTTAAAGGACAGTGGATTGTAAGTTGTATACTGAAATGGATTGAGAACTGGTTGGCAGACAGGAAGCAAATAAGAGGAGATAATACAGACTGGAGCCACAGCTGATTTTGTGTTGGAAAAGAAAGAGTCCTATGATAGGAGCTCTAGTGGTGCAGTGGTAGTGTCTCCAATGCTGGAACCAGGGTCCAACTTCAAGTCCCATCTTCTCCAGAGCAATAACAGATTGATTACAAAATTCAGAGATAGTAAGAACTGCCGATGCTGGAGTCTGAGATAACACAGTGTGGAGCTGGAGGAACACAGCAGGCCAGGCAGTATCGGAGGAGCGGGAAGGCTGATGCTTTGGGATGGGACCCCGCTTCAGAATATGTTCCTTCAGTTCCACATTGTGTGATCTCTGACTCCAGCATCTGAATTCAAGCAAATAAACAGGTCATTTTCCGAGTAGCAGGCTGTGATCAGTGAGGCACTACAGGGATCAATGCTTGGCCCAGCTATTCACTAAATTGTGATCAGAGATAATAGGAGCTGCAGGTGCTGAATCCAAGATAACAAAGTGTGAAGCTGGATGAACACAGCAGGCCAAGCAGCATCTCAGGAGCACAAAAGCTGACGTTTCAGGCCTAGACCCTTCATCCATGATGCTGCTTGGCCTGCTGTGTTCATCCAGCTTCACACTTTATTCACAAAATTGTTATTGGTTTTGATGAGGAAACAAAATGTCATATCTCCCAAGAATGCAAACAATACAAAGTTTGGTAAGAGGATATAATGTGAGCAGGATGCAGAGATACTACAAAACAATTTCAGCACATTAAGTAAGTGGGCAAATACATGGCACATGCTGTAAAATGTGAATAAATGCTTGGTTATCCACTTTGGTGACAAAATCAAGCAATCAAATTATTATGTGAATGGCAATGGACTGGGAAAGGGGACGGGGGGATGCAATAAGGCCTGAGCATCTTCAAATGCTAGCCACTGAAAGTAAACATGAGGTGCAGCAGGCAGCAAAGAAGGCAAATGGTAAGTTGGTCTTCATGGCAAAAGGATTTAGCTCAAGAGCAGAGATGTCTCATTACAATTGTTCAAGGCATTGGTGACACCCTTAACTAAGAGAGGATATACTGGCTGCAGAAGGAATACAACAAAGGTTTACCAGACTGATTCCTAGGGTGGCAAGCCTGATGTATAAAAAGAGATTGGATTGGCAATATTATATTCACTTGAGCTTAGAAGAATGAGACAGAATCTACAGAAACCTATAAAATTCTAATAGGACCAGGCATGATAGATACAGGAAGGGTGTTCTTGATGACGAGAGTCCAGAACAAGTAGTCACAATCTAAGAATTAGAGGTAGGCCATTTAAGACAGAGATAAAGAGAAATTTATTCACACCCAGAATGATGAGCCTGTGGAATTCTATGCCACAGAAAGCAGTTAAGGCCAAAACATCAAATGTTTTCAAGAAAGAGATAAATATCTTTCTTATATTAAAGGAATTAAAGGCTGTAGAGTGAAAATCGAAACAGGATACCAGGTTGGATGATCAGACATGATCATATTAAATGACCAAGCAGATTTGAAGGATCAAATGGCCCATTCCTACTTCTCTTTTCTATGTTACTATGTCATGATGACTGTGAAACTGTCAGAAACTGTGGTAAAATTACAACTAGTTGAATATTATGCTTCAGGAAAGTACCAATCTAGCAATTACTTTAGCCCAGAATTTTATGTTATATGTAGTTTTCATTTACAATCACTAAATTACACCCTACAGTGTCCCAGACTCCTCCGTCAATGTTTTCTCTTTATCCACAACGCATTCTCCCTTTTCAATGAACTCAATTGGTTAAACCTTTTTTCCCTTTTACAAAACCATGTTGACTTTGCCTGATAAATGTGCCCTGATATAACGTCTTTAATAATAGTTTGTAGCATCTTGCTGATGATAAATATTAAGCTAAATGGTCTTTAGTTTCCTAATTTCTGTCTCCGCTTTTTAGAACAAACAAATACATTCGCCACCTTCCAATTTCAGAGACTTCCTGAAACTGGGAAATTTTGAAAAATTAAAAGCAATACATCAACTATGTCACAAGCAGCTTCTTTTAATATTCTGGGATGAATCCAATTAAGAGTCAGGGACTTGTGAGTTGTTACTTATAAAATCTACAGTGAAGCCTGATGCAAAATACCTGTTCAATTAATTTGAAAGCTACTTATCTCTACACATTATAAAGTCTTTAATGAAGTTTTCAGTAGCAGGAGAGCTAAAGCAGGCATACAATGGTGCAGTGTTTCCGAGGTGGAAGATTGTGAACTTAATGACAGAATAGTAATGTGGTCAGAGGGTCATTCCAGGGTCAAATTTAACACCAAGGTATGAGCAGCCTGATTCAGCCTCAGACTTTTGCAAGATACAGGGTCTGAACCTGTAGTGAGGATGAAGACTTCGTGGCAAGAGGAGCAGGTGAGGTCATAAACAATAGCTTCAGTTTTCCCAATATTGAGCCGGAGGAAATTTCTGCTGATCCAGCAGGATTTTGAATCTGTTAAAATCACAATGGTGCACAAGTCAAGAAGGGTGATGATGAAGTAGATTGGGATGTTGTCAGATGTGTTTTCAGATGATGTTAGGGGCAACAGGCCCATGAGAAAAGAAGAGAGTCAAGGATAGATACTTGAAGGACGTGAGAGGTAAACGTGTAAGAAGAGGAAGATAAGCCTTTCCCCAAATGCTTCTTTGACGATAATTACTTGTTAACCATGGACCCGGGAGGATTTAGTCCCACCTTGCTGGAAAGCAGTGGAGAGATATTGGAGGGAGATGGTGTGATCAAGCGTGTCAAAGGTTGCAGACAAATCAAGGGGTACAACAAAGGAAATATCCCCTTTCTCACAGTCACAGAGCATGCTATTTGTGACTTCTGTCAGCATCACTGTGGAGCTGCGTATACAGCTTCAGACATGGGGAAGGATGTATTTCTCTGGTTGAAAAACTGGTTGACAGTTTGCCAACTTTAAATCCGACCGCAGTGAATTTACTCCAGGACTGGCCTTCACTACCTGAGTCCCAACTTCAAGAGCTGCTGGCCAATCAGATTGGCTATCAGCATGTTCAGCCTGATTAGTGCCAGGAGTTGGAATTAAAGGTGATCCTGAAAAGAAGGAAGATGTCACCTGGACTTAAAGGTTAGCCCATGGATTTTGATTGAGGAAGAGTCACACCCCAATTGATAGGGAAGTGTTTTAGAAGCCAGGGAATGGAAAAAGGAAGCACGTGTGGTGCCTCTGGTGGGCTAAGAAGGAAACTCATCCCTGTTTTTAGTCCTTTTTTTGAAACCTGCTATGTTGGTCACATTGCTTCCACCTTCCTCGTTTGCAAATGTTATTGTGGCAGGAACAGAATGAGGTCCTTAATTTGCCATTAGTTAACTACTTAAGGGGTTCTCATAGGCCAACGGGTGGAGAGGCAGCTTGATACCCAGTCTTCCACCTGCCAATACCCTGCAATATGGGAGACATGCCAAGGGTGAGCAGGAACCTGGTGCACTGACCAAATGCTTTACTTTACATGCCTTCAAGTACACCAACGGAAAGCAGAAAAACTCTCCTGGTGTTCTGAGAAAGAAGGGCACAGATCTGGGAGGTCACCAACACGTCCAAGAATGTTCAAGGAGCCAACAAGACAGAACAAAATCCCAACTGTGAATTGTGGTGGAACACTAAATCAGCAATGGGAGCTTTGAAAATATCTCATGCTCAATGATGTCCATTTTCAGAAAAAGAAATATATAAAAGAAGGCAACCACTATCAGCCAGAAGAGTGGGATTCCCCATCCTGACATCCTTCTCAGCATCATAGATACCAGTCTTCAGCCATTTTATTGCACTTCAGTTGATGTCAAGAAGTAGCTAGGTGCACCAGATACTACAAAGGCTCTGGGTTTGACCCCGTACCACTAAGGTACAGAATATGTATGCTTCGGAACTAGCTGCACCCTTCACCACGCTGCTCTGGTACAGCTACAGTCTGTAGACATGGTCCTGCCTAATGTGGTAATGTGGTCCAGGAACATCCAATGCATGAGAATCATTGGTTGGAATCATAACTACCATGGGTGAAGATGGTCATGATTGTTGGAGGCCAATCTCCCCAGCCCCACAACTCATCTCCAGAAGTTCCTCAAGGTATTGCCTCAGATTCCACGATCATCAATGAATAATACTCTGGTCATCATGAGAGCAGAGCTGGGGATATTCGCTGATTATTGCCCACTGGTCAATTTCATTTAATTCCTCAGATACTAAAGCAGTCCATGTCTACATGCAGCAAGATTTGAACGATATCCACACTTAGGCTAATAGGTGGCAAGTGGCAGTTTCTGGTTTAGTGGCTAACATGCTTGTCTCTATGCCAGTCTAACTCCAACATTTTCAGACCAACAGCCCAAGTAAAATAGGTAGTGAGGGAACCAATTGTTTTTGAGGTGCCAGCATTTTGATGTGATATCCAACTGGGCTATGTCTGGTTCCCACAGGTAGACATAAAAGATCCCATGATGCAATTTGATGAAGATAACGATCCATTGTGTCCAAGTTAGGATATATCCTTCAGTCAACTCCATTAAAGAAGGGCAGATTATCCAGCCATTATTACATTGCTGTTTCTCTGAGATATCCGTGTTCAAATTGGCTGCCATTTTTCCTACACTTCAAAATAACTTCATTGGCTGTGAAATAACTGAAGTCATCAAAGGCATTAGATAAATGCAAGTTTATTTTCTTTTATCATTCATGCTAAACAATGATTACCTCCAAAGCACTAGAGACAAACCATTGACCCCTTCTCATTCCATCATGTTGCCATCATTGAATCTCCACTTCACAAACATGCTGGGGAGTCATCATTGATCAATATCTTAACTAAACCAGCCACTAATACCCATGGCTTGAAGAGTGAGACAGAAGCTGCTGATAATTCTATCTATTTTGCAAAGGGTTTCCAACATCTACCATACAAGAGTCAGGAATGCAAGAAATACTCTTCATTTGGCTGGAAGGTTCATGTTCCAACAACTCACAGGGCATCAAGAAGCTCAACATCATATAAGACAAAGTAGCCTGTTGATCAGCACGTTATTCATCACATTAACTATTTCCTGGCCCACCAAAGCTACAGCGTGGTCAACCACAAGGTGCACTTTCTTCAGCAGCACTTCCTTAATCTCTATTTCTGAAAAGGACAACACCATAAAGTGCCTGCTTCCTTCAAGACATGGAATTCCACCACTGTTCTATCATGATCACCATGTCAAAATCCTGGAACTCTTCACCCAAATGCAGTGTTGACTCACAGTACCTTCTCAAATGAAATCAGGGATCATAATACATATTGACAATGTCATTGATGCACACATTTCATAAATTGATAAAGTTAAAAAGAAATTTGAGTGGGTGAATTCAATGATAAATTGCATACAGAAAAAGTAGAAAGGAAAGGTTAAGGGAGAAGGAAAATAGAAAAGTAGAGGAAAAAAATTATGTCTTTAAAATGTCATTTAGAATTTCATACTGTGAGGCAGAGGGCTGCCGACTTGCAACTATCCATCAGCTAGTCAAAAGAGGCTGATTAATAATCATTGGTAATGATTGGACTGTTTAAATGACACTTAAAATGTTTGTTAGAAGACAAGTTTCTGCGGTGAGTTTAAAGGCCAATTAATGTGCAAATACAGCCCCTTCGTAAAACTCACAGGACATTGAAGGGCTGAATGCCATTTTTGTAAAGCTAACAGCACAGTATTACAAATCTTCTAACAACTTCTACTGGCTTACGATTCACCGGATACACCTTCAGCCCCATAGCTTACAAGTCAATTACTCGTAATGTGAGTTTTCTCTTTCCTATTTTCAGTGAAAGTTGGACCACTATTTCTATGATCTATGATGAATCAGCTCCTTTCTTTCCATAATATTATTCCATAATTCTGTGTCATTTCTTCTGGTTCTCCTTCCCCAGCTCCAAAATGATTCCCATTAGAGTTTCACAATATTGTCTGTGAATTATTTCTTATCACGCTCCTTGACCATTCCCCATATAGACTATTACCATTAGTTTTGGAGACACACCTGAAGGATATACTCGCCTTGGAGAAGGTGTATTGTAGATGCACCTTGAATGAGTTTAAATTCAGAGGACATGTGACTTCAACTCTACATAGTTCTGGTTGGCCTGCCATCTTTCCTGCCACACAGCTCGGACATCCCCTCACCTTGCCCTCACAGTCTTTGTTCCACTGCCTCCTACTCTTGCACATTCTCTCCCTGCACCTTCTCATCTCTCATTTTTCACCAAGTAGTCACAACAATTTTCAAGCTTTGCAGTACTGTTGCAGTGAGATAAAGCAATTGAGAATTATAATAATAGGCTTTGGAGAAGGGCATTTGGCCTATTAAGCATGCTCTGCTATTGCTGTTAGCAAGGCAGGCTCAATCCTTTTAATCTCTGGTCTATTGTTCTGTGTATACGTTCATACCCCTATTTTCCAGGTAATAAACTACCTATTTCTTTAGGATGGATCATTAAACAGAGGTCCCTTGTACCATCTCAGTTTGAGATTAATGATGCCACACCATTACTTTCTTAAAAAGCACAATTGTTCTCACAGTGCCCTGGCCACCACCAAACCCTCAGTTAACAAGTAACTGATTTTATTATTTAGTTCACTGTTTGTGTGAGTTTCCAGTGTATCACAACAATAAGTGCAGATCAAAAGTCCTCAATTGATTGCATCATGCTTGGAAAATTATTGATGGCATTATTTAAATACAAGTCCGCCTTTTTTCCCTTTTTTTTTCAAATAACTTAATTGCTTTTGCATGTGCCGCCTTCAAGGCAATGTGTTCCACATTCCCACAACAGATCAAATGAATTTTGTGGACCTTCTTTTAACCCGGCTATTTTAAGTCCTAAAATTCTATCCTGTTTCCCTCCACACTTCTAGTAGAAGTATCAGTCCCTATTTACCTTGGGAACTCTTTTCAATCAAATAACCCCTTAAGTGCTTCAAGGCATCATGTACCGACTCAGCACTGTTTTAATTATTGTGGGAGGAGTATCAGTTCTAAATATGTATTCATCTATTTTTGCAACTTGAAGAACATTTTGTGTTCTTTCTGTCCTCCCCTCTTGCTCTATCTTTTTGGATTTCTCCAAAGTCAGCAATTTAACAACTTCTGGTTGAAAATGTGTATGGAAATAAATGTGAATGACTCACTGGAACCTTTACTTAACTGCTCGTATATAGCCACGTTGCGCCTCTCTGAAAAGTTCAATAGTTCAGTTTAAATTGTCTAGTTAACTCTTTCTGTCCTTGCCCTGACTTGAGGATGTTTATATCCACTGCTATTTTAATCTGAAAAAAAAATTAATCAAGAAATCCAGTAATGCATTTCAGAGGAAAACAAAATAAAGGTTAATTTGGTAGATGAATGAAAATTGCATTCTTAGGATCAGTGCCTATTCATTTTTGTACCAGAGCTGTTAGCTTCAAGAAATGTTAAAACTGTAATTTGTGACCTGCAGGGGAGACGCAGCATGACACTCTCTTAAACACATGGAATGGTGATATTTGGTATGTCTGGATTTTAAAGCTGATTGTTTGTTAGTTTTGTGGTGCAATATTAACTAGTAATTTACTGGCGTGCCCTACCAAACTCAAAATGTGTTAATTTGGTAAGAAAAACAAAGGCAGTTACACTCTACCTTCTGCTAGAACATAAAACAGTTGGCACAAACCATGCAGCATAATTCAGATGGAATGTCTCCAAAACTTAATTTAGTTAAGTGGTAGTAGGTTCACATCACATCAGTTTCAGACCAGCCCAGTATGACTTGAATAAGTGCAAAAAAAATTCGTCTGAAACATTTAAATTTCACTTTTCAGTCCTACAAACTTCACAAAAATGTCCAATTAACATTTTCTTAAAAAATGTATCCAGTCTTTGTCAAACTTGGTTTTTCCTCACAGAGAAACATTGTAATGCAAATGAAGCTCTGGTCTGCCAATGTTAGTCACTCCAAAACAGGACCTGACCTCAAGACAGTATCCATAGCGTAACAACACCTTCAGCTTCTGCAGAATGAATTTCAAGTAGACTAGGTGCCTACATACCAGCTGGTAGGCAGGTGTTGCAGAACGTGCATTGATCTGCGCTGCATCAGACATTTGGTATGCTTCAGAATTTTTTTCAAAATCTTTTTTTTAAATCAGCCAAGAGGTCTTATAAACCGGGACGTCGTCCAGCAAAAGGTTAAATAACCGGTGGAAAATTAGACCAATGTAACCCAGACTGTGAGGAATGTGATATCATCATGTATTGTGCCACGTATTAGGAACTAGTGTGTGATAGCTCAACCCCAACAGAAATGCAGTTCCAACGCGGCTTGGTAGCTGCAGTATGCAAATACACCCGTTCATTTTATTGAAATCAAAGCGTTATAGATAATAGTTAAGGATAAAATAGCTAAAGACCTATTCTCACAGTAAAAGTTAGCCAAACACTTGGTAATTAATCTGACCTGATATGTTCTAGTTTGGACGCAGCTTAGAATTAGAAAAGCATGAATATATCTGTTCATTTGAAGATTGTGATTAAATTGTTTTTACTTCTGAAAGTCACTTTGAAAGTACTATCCATTTGAAAAATGCATTTTATTTTCCAGATGAGTCTTAAGGTCGCTGTCTGGAAAGTGTAAACGCTTAATATTAATTACACTTAATTATCTGCGAAGTGTTTCTTTCAATGGACTAAACTAAGTCCTCCACGTATGTGAGTGTGTGATTTCACATTGAATTAGCGTTTAAAACTTTTGGCATTAGTCCAGCATGAAGGTCATATCTGGAGAAAAGCAAAGAAAAATTTTCACCCTTCAGTCAGCTTCTCCAGTTTCAACTCCTCCCATTAGCTCAGGTCCAAAATTTGGCTTTAGGCATTGGGTATTGCACAGTATTCCCAAGGACTTTTGCAACCTCCGGCTTCTGCTCTGTTGAAAGATTGGTACAAATTCCAAATAATATATAAGGTGTAGGAAACAGGGTGTTTTCCAGGAGTTTTAGTATTCATGATAAAGAAAATCACTTTGTATTCAATTTACTATTTTAATCAAAATGCAGTTCTTGATGTGACTTAGGAAATGCCAGGAACCTTGTAAGAGGTGTGCTAATTGAATGGTGAATACTTCTCCACACCACATCACTGCAAGACCCAACAGCTACTGTTCACACTCATCTGCCATCAATAGTGCAGAGAGACTTCTTAACAAGTCACCTCCCTGCCTTTCTATCTGTAATAGTGCAACAGGGAAACTTAAGGAACTTATGTAGGAAAAAAGCTCTCAAAATATTTCAGTTTGAGACAATATACCAACTTAATTTTGCTGTATCCTCCCACGAAAATACAACGTGATTTTTGAAGGTTCACAGGTTGATTAAGCCTGTCAAAGTATCTTACACTGATTGATAGAGTGATTATTGTGATTTTCTAAGCTCCCATAGCTCAAATAGGAGATAGGGAGGGGGATGGGTGGAAGAGGAGACAAAAGCCAACCTACACCCACAGTAATCATGGGGTATTATCTGAGAACCAGAGTTCAAGACCACACTCACCAAACCTCCTGGAGTATGATTTGAACACTGAACTCACAGGCAGCAATGTAACCAATAACCAAAGGCCTAATTATATCTTTATAAAGTTGTCCATTGCTGCCAAATGGCTATATAAAATAAGACTGTAAAACTTTCTGAGTTTGTGATACAGCAGGGACTCTCACCATGAAGTCACCTATACTGGCAACTTGCAGGCTCAGTGCCCAGAATTTTCTATCCATTAAAGTGGGAACATTGAACACATCCTTCAACGTTCCAGCATCTAAAACTAGCAGAGAGGCTCTTTTTGGTAGCATGGGCTCAGAACCAGACAGTGTGCTGTTTCCTTACCCACATTTAGCTATCTAGCTCAGCCACTGAGGCTATCTTAGTACTGATAATATTGGTGAAAGATTACTATTGGAAACAAGCGAAAACTGGTAACAGCCTCTTCACTTCTTTCTTTGCATTTAAAATAAGTGAAATAACATTATACAATCATTTAAAATATGTGTTTGATGAGATTTTTGACCATCTGCCTTAATGTCTAACCATCTTTTTTGTCTGATTTCAAATCTTGAAGTGGCTCAGGATGAATTATTATGTTAAGAATGCCATATAAATGCAAGTTATTGTTGAGGTTATTAGAAGGTGGTCCAAGAATTGCCTCATCATGAGCAATATACTAAATGACAAAAACTAATTGTTGGAAGATGTAACCCGTTACAGTAAAAATATGGTCCTGAATGTGCCAAAGGAATTGGATTACAAAGTTTATGAAAGATATCTGATTCTTGATTGGTAAGAGGACCAAGGGTTATGAAGAGAAGGCAGGAGAATGAGGTTGAGAGAGACATATCAACCATGATCGAATAATGGAGCAGACACAATAGGCTGAATGGACTAATTCTGTTCTTACTGTCCTAGTTTATCTTATCTGAAATCTTCACACTTTCCATATGACTAGTTTCCATTCATGTGAGGCATCCATCAGAAAGCATTTAACAGATGTCACACTGGGAAGACAAAAATCCCACATAAAAAGCAGTTGCTCACCCATATTTAATAGCATGTACTTCAGTTCAATGCGGTATGGCTTTAACAGAGCACTGAGTTCGGGCATTTGGAGAGGGAGACGATTTAGCACAGTGAGGAAATAAATGTTTCCAGGAGAAGTATTATTTAACAGAACAACAGGGTCACTGAAAGGTCACTTGACCCAAAACGTTAACTCCGATTTCTCTCCACAGGTGGAGCCTGACCTGCTGAGTATCTCCAGCAATTTCTGTTTTTGTTTCTGATTTCCAGCATCCATAGTTCTTTCAGACTTTTTATTATTTAACAGAACAAGGAGTAAACAAAGTGGAGCAAAAAGCAACACAACCTGAGAGCAGGAGTCGTGAGACATATATTAGATAATCTGTTGAGAAAGATACATTTCAGTTGACAAATGAACTCTGACTGGCAGAGGCATTGCCGTGGAGAGTGCACTAGTTAGTGATGAATAACAGTTAACTATCAAGCATTGTTTCAATTTTAAACCAGGCAGACTGACTCTATTTGATCAAGGCATTGCCCTCCCTACGAAATGAGAGAAGGAATAACTGTCTTCTATTTTCTTGAATCGAAATAGGCAGTCTGTGAATATTTTCCTTTCATACGGTAAAAATATTTTTCCCTTTTTCTTTGGTATTCCTCTGGAATTGTCCTGATGAACCAAGATGAAAAGCTTCATCAAAATTTGTCTCTTATCAGCAATACGTGGGTTTTACTTCCTGTAAACCCAAGAACAAGGAGATAAAAGTGCTCTTTCAGACTTATAGCTGAACTAGTTGAACTATTTAATCTAGGTGGCATGTGGATAATATCATTGGGTTAGTAATCTGGAAATGTAGGTTAATGCCCTGAGGATATAGGTTCTTAGCCAACAGTGGACCGAAAGGTTTTTATTTTCAATTAATCAGAATCTAACTGAAACCTAATCTCAGTAATGGCAGCTATGAACCTATTGATGTTAAAACCCATCTGCTTTACCAATATCTTTGAGGGACCTGGTCTGGCCTACATGTGACTCCAGACCCTCAATAGTGTGATTGACTCTTAGGTATCATCTGAAATAGCCTAGCAACTACAAAAACATCTTTACCAAAGAGGCTGCAGCAGTTTAACCCTACAGCTCGCACTACCTTCTCAAGGGAAGTTCGGGATAAGCATAAAATGCTAACTTTTCAAAAAGAATAACAAACATATAACTCTATAACTACATATAATTGTTGAGTAAGATTACTAAACCTGAAACAGGAATTGATGAAATGAAATGTAGTTTTGATGACAATGCAGTTAGTGTGCACAGTTTGGTGGTCACCAGTGCAATCACCATCCACAAGGTACCTGCTTCTCAAGGAACTTGGGCTCAGAGCTGACAGTATGGAGTCCAAGCTTCAGACACTGCACATGCTTCAGTAAGTGATAAAATTACCTGAATGTATCATTGAAGGAGGCAGGCACATCATTAGGTTTGATTCCCCAGATTTTGTCATTGGTCAGGGATAGGAGGCCATAACTATGTGTGTGGATGGTAGCTCAGGAGGAGCTGCAGCCCTTCAAAATATCCAATAGGTTTAAGGTTCTGAGATAACAAAGTGTGGAGCTGGATGAACACAGCAGACCAAGCAGCATATTAGGAGCACAAAAGCTGACGTTTCAGGCCTAGACCCTTCATCAGAAAAGGGGGATGGGGAGAGGATTCTGAAATAAATAGGGACAGAGGGGGAGGCGGAACAAAGATGGATAGAGGAGAAGATAGGTGGAGAGGAGAGTATGGGTGGGGAGGTAGGGAGGGGATAGGTTAGTCCGGGGAGGACAGTCAGGTCAAGGAGGCGGGATGAGGTTTGTAGGTAGGAAATGGAGGTGTGTCTTGAGGTGGGAGGAGGGGATAGGTGAGGGGAAGCTCAGGTTAGGGAGGCGCGGACGAGCTGGGCTGGTTTTGGGATGCATTGGGGGTGTGGAGATTTTGAAGCTTGTGAAATCCACATTGATACCATTGGGCTGCAGGGGTCCCAAGTGGAATATGAGTTGCTGTTCCTGCAACCTACGGGTGGCATCATTATGGCACTGCAGGAGGTCTAGGATGGACATGTCGTGCAGGGAATGGAGGGGGAGTTGAAATTGTTCGCGACTGGGAGGTGTAGTTGTTTATTGTGAACCGAACATAGGTGTTCTGCAAAGCGGTCCCCAAGCCTCCGCTTGGTTCTCCCAATGTAGAGGAAGCCACACCGGGGACAGCGGATGCAGTATACCACATTGGCGGATGTGCAGGTGAACATCTGCTTGATGTGGAAAGTCATCTTGGGGCCTGGGATGGGGGTGAGGGAGGAGGTGTGGGGGCAAGTGTAGCACTTCCTGCAGTTGCAGGGGAAGGTGCCAGGTGTGGTGGGGTTGGAGGGGAGTGTGGAGTGGACGAGGGAGTCTCGGAGAGAGTTGTCTCTTTGGAAGACAGACAAGGGTGGGGATGGAAAAATGTCTTTAGTGGTGGGGTCGGATTGTAGATGGCGGAAGTGTTGGAGGATGTTGCATTGAGGTTTGAGGTTCCCACAGCCTGTGTAGGCACGAACTGGGACTTCAGGGTAGATGAGCATTTCAGTATAATGGTATATTCAAAATTGGAATTTAAAAGGCACTTAGTTATTTCAATGGATAACAGAGATAAGGAATAGATAATATCCTCTGAAGCCAAGTAGGTCAGTTCCAAAGATTGTGCTCCTTCCCTATGTCAGAGCGGATGATGTCTCCTTGGACCTGGAGAGAAACTTGCAATGGGTTGAGAAATATCCAATAACATAGGCGGGATTAATAAAATGTTGTACTTAGGGATTATAAGCAGTTTTAACAGGCTAAATTTTAAAAAAAGACCCACAAAGGTAATTATCTTTGGTTTATTACAGGGGCAATGAGCAGTTTGGGATTGAGCCCGTAAATTCGGAGAAGGAAATGCATATCTTAACAATTGGTTTTAGAGGAATGGGTCTTGATTCAAGGGCCGCTGGTGCCAGTACCAGGGAAAGTGGGATCTACAATAATAGGAAAGGCATCACCTTAACCATGCAGGGACCAGTGTACTAGAAACTCATGCATTTAGCAATGTAGGGAAGGTTTTAAACAAAACAGGAGGGGAATAGTTGGGAAAATACAGGAGCGAATTCATGTGAAAGTTGGGAAGTTCATGAGAAAGAACAAGGCAGTGTTGTAATATAAGCAATAACAACCACAATGTGTCCGGAAAGGACAGAATGTGCAAATAGAAGAGTACGCAAGCAAATAGGGTCAGAGTAGAGAAAGATCGGTGTAGTGAAAGAATTAAAAATTCCGCATCTGAACGCATTCGATTTTCATAGCAAGATAGATGAATTGATAGCACAAGCAGAAACAAATAGATATTGTCTGGTAAGAGGCAGTTGTGAAGTGATGAAGAGTGCGAGTTAAGTATTCAAGCAAATTGACATTTAGTAGGGATAGGAAGAATGCAAAAGAAGGCAAGCAGCTCTATTAATAAATTATGACATTAATACAGCAGTGAGAAATTACATGGCTCCAAAGATTTAAGATATAGAATCAGTCTGAGTGGAGATATGAAATAACAAGTTAAATAAATCGTTTGTGAAGGTAGTTTATAGGTCTCTGACAGTAACTGCTCTTTCGGAGAGTGTGTAAATCAAGAAATAATGGGAACTTGAAAGAAAAGTACTCAATAGTTTAGGTTCATAGGAATTGCATAAAGAAAATTGAAATTTTTTTCAGTTTTTTATGTGCGGTTCACGTGGTTATGGATGTGAATTACGTTATTTTTGCACTTAACTTTAAGCCTGGTCCTCAGAGAAGAGGGCATTTGAACACCATCATGAGAGTGTAATCGCTGCAACATAAATGCTGTCTTTAAGGTGCATATATCAAATCAGTATGTGTCACCTCAATTCAGTTCCAAACAAGGCTACACTGTAGCATTGGAAAGCCCAGAACACAACATTATTTAGTATTCCAATGAAGCTGCAATAAATGGGAAATGGAAGAAGCTCGGTTAGTGCATACTGTTATGACCAGATGAGGAGAGGTGATAGGCTCTCCTCTTTATAACCTCTCAGATTGGCCATGACAAAACTTTAAGTTCTTGGAGTGTGAAACTTTACATCTCGCCAATCAAAGCATTGTTAACAATCTTCACCAGAAGCAACATGGAACCAACTACAAAGTTTTCTTAAGTGAAAAAATAATGGGTTTATTATCTGTTTGTCCTCAGCAAAATAATAAAGTCATGGTGTCGAGTATATACAAAAAAAGGTACAAAATTAAAAAATGATAGTATCCAATATAAAAGGAAGATGAAAGGAATCGAGGCCTAAGTGTGTCCTCGAGGTAAATGGTTTTAACCTGACACTATAGTTGCTTAGTTAGTGTCTTGAACCATCAGAACTATCAAATATTGCAGGCATCCTTTCTAAATTCGCGATGCCCTTTTTTTCCCTGACTTACTCATTTACTGTCACCATGCAATTTATCTTCTTGAAAGGCTAACTTTCTCCAGCTGGTTCTGCAGTCAACAATGCATCTCTTCTTTCTGCCATAAGTGGATCCTTGAAATCCAAAATAACAAAGTGTGGAGCTGGATGAACACAGCAGGCCAAGCAGCATCTCAGGAGCACAAAAGCTGACGTTTCGGGCCTAGACCCTTCATCAGAGAGAGGGATGGGGAGATGGTTCTGAAATAAATCGGGAGAGAGGGGGAGGCGGACCAAAGATGGAGAGAAAAGAAGATAGGTGGAGAGGAGAGTACAGTTGGGGAGGTAGGGAGGGGATAGGTCAGTCCAGGGAAGACAGACAGGTCACAGAGGCGGGATCAGGTTAGTAGGGAGGAAATGGAGGTGCGGCTTGGGGTGGGAGGAAGGGATGGGTGAGATGAAGAACAGGTTAGGGAGGCGGGTACAAGCTGGGCTGGTTTTGGGATGCAGTGCAGGGAGGGGATGAGCTGGGCTGGTTTTGGGATGCAGTGGGGGAGTGGAGATTTTGAAGCTTGTGAAATCCACGTTGATACCATTGGGCTGCAGGGTTCCCAAGCGGAATATGAGTTGCTGTTCCTGCAACCTTCGGGTGGCATCATTGTGGCACTACAGGAGGCCCATGATGGACATGTCGTCTAAGGAATGGGAGGGTGT
Source organism: Stegostoma tigrinum (assembly GCF_030684315.1). Taxonomy (NCBI): domain Eukaryota; kingdom Metazoa; phylum Chordata; class Chondrichthyes; order Orectolobiformes; family Stegostomatidae; genus Stegostoma; species Stegostoma tigrinum. The sequence continues at coordinate 84,774,732 of NC_081355.1, read as the reverse complement.
TAAAATGGTTTGCGACTGGGAGGTGCAGTTGTTTATTGTGAACCGAGTGGGGGTATTCTGCAAAGCGGTCCCCAATCCTCCGCTTGGTTTCCCCAATGTAGAGGAAGCCACATCGGGTACAATGGATACAGTATAACACATTGGCAGATGTGCAGGTGAACATCTGCTTTATATGGAAAGTCATCTTGGGGCCTGGGATGGGGGTGAGGGACCCGTTTGGGAACCCTGCAGCCCCATGGTATCAATGTGGACTTCACAAGCTTCAAAATCTCCACTCCCCCACTGCATCCCAAAACCAGCCCAGCTCGTCCCCTCCCCCCACTGCATCCCAAAACCAGCCCAGCTTGTCCCCGCCTCCCTAACCTGTTCTTCCTCTCACCTATCCCTTCCTCCCACCTCAAGCCGCACCTCCATTTCCTACCTACTAACCTCATCCCGCCTCCTTGACCTGTCCGTCTTCCCTGGACTGACCTATCCCCTCCCTACCTCCTCACCTATACTCTCCTCTCCACCTATCTTCTTTTCTCTCCATCTTCGGTCTGCCTCCCCCTCCCTCCCTATTTATTCCAGAACCCTCTCCCCATCCCCCTGTCTGATGAAGGGTCTGAGCCTGAAACGTCAGCATTTGTGCTCCTGAGATGCTGTTTAGCCTGCTGTGTTCATCCAGCTCCACACTTTGTTATCTTGGATTCTCCAGCATCTGCAGTTCCCATTATCTCTTGAAATCCAAACTTGTTTTGTGCATCCTGTCAATGAAGTCTTTTTTTGTGGGGTTGTTAATTATAGGCAAGATTTCATCTCCAATTTATAATGACACCCACAAATCAATATAGGAGATGAGGACCGTTTCACACCAGACTGTATTGAGCAGTTTTAGTGTCATTGGAGAAAATATTAATTTCACTTCAGACTGTTTTAATATTGAAGTTGTCTAACCTGTGTGGTCAGTGACTGATGTAGTCATATGGTCAGTGTTCTGTCCCTTTTTAAAGCCATTTCACTCCATGTAAAAGTCTCAGGTATTTAAATTAGAAAATTGGATTCAATGACCAAGTTTATATTTTGTCACCATCATGAAAATACTGAAAATTAATGTCAAAACATTATATTCCTTATACTGGTATTTCTTAACTTGGCTGGAAGTAAAATCAACAAAGCGTGCAAATTTTAAACATAAACAATCATCCTGAGCTGCTTGAAAAATTAACTCAAGAATTGTACTAAACAAACTGCAAAAGCAATCAACAGACTTCAAAGAAATCAGTGCCTGAAAAAAGAGAATAAAATGTGAGGCTGGATGAACACAGCAGGCCAAGCAGCATCTCAGGAACACAAAAGCTGACGTTTCGGGCCTAGACCCTTCATCAGAGAGGGGGATGGGGGGAGGGAACTGGAATAAATAGGGAGAGAGGGGGAGGCGGACCGAAGATGGAGAGTAAAGAAGATAGGTGGAGAGGGTGTAGGTGGGGAGGTAGGGAGGGGATAGGTCAGTCCAGGGAAGACGGACAGGTCAAGGAGGTGGGATGAGGTTAGTAGGTAGCTGGGGGTGCGGCTTGGGGTGGGAGGAAGGGATGGGTGAGAGGAAGAACCGGTTAGGGAGGCAGAGACAGGTTGGACTGGTTTTGGGATGCAGTGGGTGGGGGGGAAGAGCTGGGCTGGTTGTGTGGTGCAGTGGGGGGAGGGGATGAACTGGGCTGGTTTAGGGATGCAGTGGGGGAAGGGGAGATTTTGAAACTGGTGAAGTCCACATTGATACCATATGGCTGCAGGGTTCCCAGGCGGAATATGAGTTGCTGTTCCTGCAACCTTCGGGTGGCATCATTGTGGCAGTGCAGGAGGCCCATGATGGACATGTCATCAAGAGAATGGGAGGGGGAGTGGAAATGGTTTGCGACTGGGAGGTGCAGTTGTTTGTTGCGAACTGAGCGGAGGTATTCTGCAAAGCGGTCCCCAAGCCTCCGCTTGGTTTCCCCAATGTAGAGAAAGCCGCACCGGGTACAGTGGATGCAGTATACCACATTGGCAGATGTGCAGGTGAACCTCTGCTTAATGTGGAATGTCATCTTGGGGCCTGGGATGGGGGTGAGGGAGGAGGTGTGGGCACAAGTGTAGCATTTCCTGCGGTTGCAGGGGAAGGTGCCGGGTGTGGTGGGGTTGGAGGGCAGTGTGGAGCGAACAAGGGAGTCACGGAGAGAGTGGTCTCTCCGGAAAGCAGACAGGGGTGGGGATGGAAAAATGTCTTGGGTGGTGGGGTCGGATTGTAAATGGCGGAAGTGTCGGAGGATAATGCGTTGTATCCGGAGGTTGGTAGGGTTTATTTACAATCCGACCCCACCACCCAAGACATTTTTCCATCCCCACCCCTGTCTGCTTTCCGGAGAGACCACTCTCTCCGTGACTCCCTTGTTCGCTCCACACTGCCCTCCAACCCCACCACACCCGGCACCTTCCCCTGCAACCGCAGGAAATGCTACACTTGTCCCCACACCTCCTCCCTCACCCCCATCCCAGGCCCCAAGATGACATTCCACATTAAGCAGAGGTTCACCTGCACATCTGCCAATGTGGTATACTGCATCCACTGTACCCGGTGCGGCTTTCTCTACATTGGGGAAACCAAGCGGAGGCTTGGGGACCGCTTTGCAGAACACCTCCGCTCAGTTCGCAACAAACAACTGCACCTCCCAGTCGCAAACCATTTCCACTCCCCCTCCCATTCTCTTGATGACATGTCCATCATGGGCCTCCTGCACTGCCACAATGATGCCACCCGAAGGTTGCAGGAACAGCAACTCATATTCCGCCTGGGAACCCTGCAGCCATATGGTATCAATGTGGACTTCACCAGTTTCAAAATCTCCCCTTCCCCCACTGCATCCCTAAACCAGCCCAGTTCATCCCCTCCCCCCACTGCACCACACAACCAGCCCAGCTCTTCCCCCCACCCACTGCATCCCAAAACCAGTCCAACCTGTCTCTGCCTCCCTAACCGGTTCTTCCTCTCACCCATCCCTTCCTCCCACCCCAAGCCGCACCCCCAGCTACCTACTAACCTCATCCCACCTCCTTGACCTGTCCGTCTTCCCTGGACTGACCTATCCCCTCCCTACCTCCCCACCTACACCCTCTCCACCTATCTTCTTTACTCTCCATCTTCGGTCCGCCTCCCCCTCTCTCCCTATTTATTCCAGTTCCCTCCCCCCATCCCCCTCTCTGATGAAGGGTCTAGGCCCGAAACGTCAGCTTTTGTGTTCCTGAGATGCTGCTTGGCCTGCTGTGTTCATCCAGCCTCACATTTTATTATCTTGGAATCTCCAGCATCTGCAGTTCCCATTATCCCTGGAAAAAGAGATTTTGCTTTTCTGTCAGCTCTACAGCACATTGCTCTAAATAATTTATCAAATTACAAAGCAAGTAATCCCACAGTTAGGAGCTGGTGGAACACAGCAGGCCAGGCAGCATCAGAGGAGCAGGAAAGCTGACGTTTCAGGTCGGGATCCTTCAGAAAATGAAGAATGGTCCTGACCCAATAGTCAACTTTCCTGATGCCCTGATGCTGCCTGGCCTGCTGTGCTCCTCCAGTTCCACACTGTGTTGTCTCTGGTTCCAGCATCTGCAGTTCCTACTATCTAGAAAACTGCAGTTAGATACATTTGTTATAAAGCATATCACTTCTTCATTCATGTTTACTCTTCCCAAAGGTTCATCCTAAGCTGCTTGCCTCAGTAATTTTTGTCAGTAACCGTTTGCTATTGTCCCTCCATTTCCACACAGGGTGACGAAGCAGGTACCAGGTCCACCTCAGCTGGAGCAGGAGTCAAACCTTGACTTGCTGGACTGGTACTAATCTGAGCCAACCAACCACTGAGCCAGTTGCCTACCTGGCATACTTACAGAAACTTTACCAATACATACTTAAAATTATATGGTGTTTAATCTAGTCTATTGGATTTGGCAAAGGGAAAAGAAAGAAAACTTGCATTTATAAACACTATTTGCAATTACAATGTATCTCCAATAAACAGACATGTAATAATAACCAGATGATTTGTTATTTGTGATGTAGATTAAAGTATAAATGTTGCAACATGCCTGCTATTCTTCAAATGACTACAAAGGAATGTTGAAATCTACTTCAGAGGGAAGACTAGAACCTCGTTTAATGTCTCATCTGAAAGATGGCACTTCCAGCAGTGCAGCATTAAATCAACACTGCATTGGAGAGTATTTGCCTTCTTAATTGCTTTAAGGCCTTGGGGTATAATTTGAAACCATCACTTTCTGATTCCAAGATAAGAGTGCTACTAAGGGTTTTAAAAATTTTAGACATAGATGTGGTCATTGAAACCAGGAGCAGAAATAGACCATTTGGTCCTTTGAGCCTACTGTGTAATTTAATATGATCATGGTTGAACCTCTACCTCAGTATCTCATTCATAATTTCTTATCACACCCCTTGATGCCCTTAACGACTAAAAAAAAATTCAATCTCTTTGTTAAGTATGCTCAGTGTCCAGGTTTCTAGAACCTTCTATGGTGGTGAATTCTGCAGGTTATTCCTCCTCCACGGCTATGTGAAGAAATGTTTCTTCATCTCAGTGTTAAATGGTCTACTGCATACCCTGAGACTCCGGCCCCTGGCTTTAGACTAGGGGAAACATCCACCCTGTATCCAACCTCGCCAGCCCTGTTAGATTTTTATATGTTTCAATCAGACTCCCTCTCATTCATCTAAATGCAAGCAAATAGAGGCCCAATCAAACCAACGAGTCTTCATACGAATGTCATGTCATTTCTGTTATCAGCCTAGTGAATCTCTATAGTTTTCCTTCTACGGTAAATATGTCCTCTCATAGGTAGAGAGACCAAAACTACAAATAAAACTCCACATATGGTCTCACTAACATTTTGTATAATTGCAGTAATACGGGGGAGGTGATGGCTTCGTGGTATTATCACTGAACTGTCAATCCAGGGACCCAAGTAATGTGCAGGGGACCCAGGTTGAAATCCTGCCATGGAAGATGATGGGATTTGAATTTTTTTCTTAAATCTGGAATTAAGAGTCTAATGATGATCATGAATTCTTGTTGTTGATTGGGAAAACCCATCTGGTTCACTAATGTCCTTTAGGGAAAATGAAGAAGGGTCTAGGCCCGAAGCATCAGCCTTCCTGCTCCTCTGATGCTGCTCGGCCTGCTGTGTTCATCCAGCTCTACACCTTGTTATCTCAGATTCTCCAGCATCTGCAGTTCTTACTATCTCTGACTCTGAAATGCTCTCTGGGCAATTGGGGATAGGCAATAAATGCAGCCTAGCCAGCAACGCCCTCATCTCATGAATGATTTGTTTTTGAAAAATGAATTTAAAACATAACTATTTCTGACTTCAAATCCTTTTGAAATGAAAGCAAACATAACATTTGCCTTCTTAATTGCTTGCTGGACCTGCCTGAATACTTGATTTGACTGGTGTCCAAGGGCATCCACATTTCCTAACATATCATTATGTATATAATACTCTGCCTTTCTATTTCTCATACCAAAGTGTATAACTTCACATTTATCCATTGTATAACACACCTGCCATGTGCTTGCCCACACACTCAATTTGTCTAAATCACCTTGATGCCTCCTTGTATTCTCTTCACAACTCAAGCTTTGTGTAGTTAGAAAATTTGGAAATATTGTATTCGGTTCCCTCATTCAAATCATTTCTATAAATGTTGTTTTAGGCACAAACGTATGTTAACATTTCAGTGTCTAATCTGGAAGCTAATTCATCTGATTTCAGGTCTCAGTCACCCTCCATTCATGACAAATATCTTGCTTGATAGCCGCAGATATGAATGGAAAAGATTGGAAAATGTTATATTTCAGATATGCTTGAGTTTTTTTTTAATCTAATCCTGGGATCTGCATTAAGATATTAGTGTTCTCAACACATTTCATACTCTGCAACAAGCTTTGTGCAACATAACTGGAGACTTAGGGGTTTTTTTTAAAAATTCTTTCAATGTGAGCATGTTTGGCAAGGCCACCATTTATTGTCCATGCCTAATTGTGCTTGAGAAGGCGGAAGTGAGCTGCCTTCTCAAGCACAACCAAGTGGTATGCTAGACGTTCGAAAGAGTACTACAAACTCAAGCATATTCCTGTGGCTCTGCCATTACGTATAAGCTAAACTGATTAAAGATAGCAGACATCCATCCCCAAAGGACATTTGTGATCTAAAAGGTTTTTATAACAATCCAATAATTTCATGGTCAACATCAGATGTTAGTCCAAAATTTATTTAATTGCTTGAATTTAAATTCCACAACTGCCATGGATTTGAGCTCACACTTTTGAATAATTATTCCAGAACTCTGGAGCAATACTGATCAGAACACAATTATACAAGAACACGGGAAATCAGAGAAGGAGTAAAGCATTCAGCCCTCTGCCATTTGGAAGATCATGGCTGGAAAATCCCAGCAGGTCTTGCAGCATCTGTGGAGAGAAAGCAGAGTTAGCATTTCAGGTACAGTAGTCTTTCTTCAGAATGCTAACTGGTCAGATCAGAGTTCTAACTCCACATTGTGCAGGTCCTACCTCCTCATAATTCCTGATTCCATTGTCACTGACAACGTGACTAAACCAGTCTTGAGCATAGTCAACCATCTGATACCAATACTCTCCGGGGGTGATAATCCCAAACACCAAAACTCTCTGGAAGGAGATATTCCTCTTCACCACTGATTTAAATAGCAAACAGGTTTGGCAATACACTCATCATTCTGCAGCACCCCTGGGGCCTAAATTCTAGATTCCAATGAAAATGTTTTGGAGATGATGAGCAGCAATGAGCTAAAAAGTCCATAATAAAATAAAAGACTATTATAGATACAACATAAGAATAGTTTTGTCACAGGACTTGGAAATAGAAAAGTAAAAAAAGGGGTTTACCTGAATATGAAATTGGCTGACTGATAAACAGCAGAGAATCGCGGTAATAGGTTATGGTTCAGACTGGATACAAATGTGCAGGTATTGACATTTGGAAAGTTTGGCAGGAAATAAAAACATCAGCATAGTTTTGTAAGAGCAAATCATTTTTGACCAAGTTACTTGAGTGTTTGAAAATAGCCATAAGGTTTCTGTGTACATGGATTTTTAAAAGACATTTTATAAATTAGCTCATGTTCACAGAAACATAGCAGTGCAGAAGGAAGCCATTCAGCCCATTGTGCCTGTAGCAGCTTGTTCAATCATTAAATCATTACCCCGAGCCAACCTTCTGCTATTTTCCCATATCTTTGCACATTATGCAATAGATTTATGAGCAAAATTAAAGCCTTGCGGTTAGAGGGGCAGTTGCAACTTGGTAAGAATCTGGTTCAGAGGCAGAAAGCAGGTTAGAGTTGTGGAACAGAGCAGAGGGAAGTGTGAAGTGGTGGTCCTTGAGGATTAGCTCTGTAGTAGCTGTTCTTTACAATCAATTGAACTAGGTATACCGACAATTTTCTCAAAATTTGCTGATGAAACTACATTCAAAAATGTAGTAAGTAACAAGGACAATAAACATTAAAGGACCCAATGAGGCTGGTGAAGTGAACATGGTAGAGAAACTACAACACGGAGAAGTGTGAATTGAAAAGTCCTGGAAGGAGAGATGTGGAGATGAAACTAAGAAAAGCTAGGAAAAACTAAATGGAACATTTTACAAGGAAACAGAGTAACATAGAGATGTATATACACAAGCCTTTGAAAATAGTAGGGTATGTTGAGTTAGCTGTTAATCAGTTTACGGGATCTTTGGCTTTGTTACTACGCAACATTCGTTTATACAGCATCTTTAACAAACCACATTGCACAGGAGTGTTATACATCAAGGATTGACCACCATGTAAGAAAATATTGCATCAGATGACCAAAACCTGGTCAAGGAGGTGAATTTAAAGTAATTAGTGGAAGGAGTAAAAGTGACATTTGGAAAACATCTTTCTACACAATGAATGGTTAGGGTCTGGAATGCAAGTCTGAGACTGTGATGGAGATAAATACATTCAAAAGGGAATGGGATTGTTACTTGAAGAGGAACAATGTGAATGATTACAGTTCTCATTCTTTTTATAAGTGGGAACAGTTTCTCGCAGTTCACTTTAGCCAGCTTCATAATTTTGAAAATCTGTATCAGATCTCCTCTCAGCCTTCTTCTGTCCAAGGGTAACAATTGAAATTTTTTCAGTCTACCCTCATAGCTGAACTTTCTCATCCCTGACACCATTCTTGCAAATCATTTCTGCAAGGTTTCCAATGTATTCACTTCCTTATTATAATGTGGACACAATTCTCCAGCTGAGGTCTAACAAATGTCTTATACAACTCTAATATCACCTCTGTGTTCTCTGAGTGGCCATAAATTGAGAGAAGAGAACGTGCAATAAGACCAAGGTGTCCTGTACACTAGTCACTGAAGGTAAGCGTGCAGATACAGCGGCAATAAAGGTAACAAGTGGTATGTTAGCCTTCAAAACAAGAAAGAACATGGATGTCTTGCTGCAAATATCCAGAGCTTTTGTGAGGCCACACCAATATTGTGTGCAGTTTTGGTCTCTTTATCTGAGGAAGGATGTTCTTTTTATAGAAAAAATGTAGCAAAGGTTCACAGACTTACTCCTGGGATGGCAGGACTGACATGTGAGGAGAGATTGAATTGTTTATAATTATATTCACTAACATTCAGAATAATGATGGAGTGATCTTACATAAACCCATAAAGTTCTAACAGGACTTAGAAAGGATAGATGCAGGAAGAGTTCCCGAGTGGTGGGGGAGTCCTGAATCAGAAGTCATCGTTTAAGGATGCAAAGTAAGCCATTCAGGACTAAGATGAGAAATTTCTTCACCTTGAGAGTGGGGAGCTTGTGGAATTTGCTATCATAGAAAGCAGTCAAGGCCAAACTGTTGTAAGATTTCAAGGAGAAGTTCGATAGCGCACTTACATATCCCTTAGATATATCCCTTTAGGCCAAAGGGATCAAAGGATATGAGGAAGCTAGATCTCAGCATGCAGGAGATAATTTGAAAGTTGCAGAGGACAATAATCCTGGAAGAATTGTACTCTTTGAGGAGGACAGTGTAAAACTCTGAAAGGACATGGAAATTTTAGTGCTTTGGGCAAATAGGTGACAGATCAGGTTCAAAGCAGTGAAGTGTGAGGTGATACACTTTGGTAAGAAGATCATTGAAAGACAATATAAAATAATAGGTATAACATAAAAAGGGTGCAGGAGTGGAAAGACCTGGTTTTATATGTGCACAGATCATTGAAAGTGGCAGCACAATTGGAGAAAGCAGTAATTATAAAGTATGTTGGCTTTATTAACAGGGGCATAGAAACAAAGAAACACAGAAAATAGGAACAGGAATAGGTCATTCTGTCCTTTGAGACTGCTCCACTATTCAATATGATCATGGTTGATCATCCAATTTAGGATCCTATTCCCACTTTCTCCCAATACTGCTTGATCCCTTAAGTTTTGAGAACGATATATCACTATACATAACTCCATGTTCTCACTAAGCCCGAGCTGTGTTGATTTTTTGAAGCATTTTTCACCAGGAGCACTAGCAGGATTTCTCACAGGATCTTCCCAAAATCACCTCATTAATACCTACGCCACCCCAAATCTGTCAAATCTGATTCTATCTCCATCACTGGATATCTGCCAAGAGACCGGCATCCTTTGGACCATGACATCTTTAAAAGTTCCTTGTGAACCCAGTCAAGCACTGCTACTCTGAAACTGCTCTGCACAGTTCCTGACATACATCCTGGGTCAGACAGACATGGAGAAATTGTTGCACTGGTGTACTTAGGTTTCTGGAGGTCCTGATGGACAGGGTTGTACAAATGCAGATATTCTCTTACCCAGAGATCAGCAGCAGAGGCCATGGCACTCTAACATGACAGTCTGGTCCGAGATTGCTCCCTGGGTCATTGCAATATCGACAATATTGCAGAATGGGCAGCAATGTAGAAAGAAGGTCAATGCCCTTCTTCACTCTGCCAGGTTAAGTGTCAACACACTGTCTCTGATATCTCACACACACTCTATCTCTGCCACTGTACCAACCTTCCCCCAAGGCTCATGCTCCATCAATCTTATTACTGCCTCAAATATCTTTTCCACTCACTGTCAGCTAGCCAGTCCATAACACTACTAACCCTGCAACCTCTCTGCACTACCTACCTACTTGCTCAGGGCATCTCCACACATGTACCATAGGAATCACTGTGCTATCCACTTTCACCTCCTCTAATACCTATCTCTCTCTCATTCCAGAGGAAAAGCAGACTACAGCAGGGCAGAAAGGGTCAAGGCAGGTGATGGAGTCAAGACATTTAGCTCAATATCCCTTTTGTGAACAACATCCTCACTCTGACTTTTTGGTGCCCAAGCCCCTAAATTGTATTGGATGCTGCCCTTAGCTTATAGTGTCAGGACCCGCTGATGAAAGACTATCTTGCTAGACCTGACTATAGCCTATTGACAACCAAGACAAGTTTCCAGGATTTGTGGCAGCACTAATTGGCAAGGCAACACAACAGTACTGTAAACCTGGTAATTCTGGCTTAATGGCAAGGTTCAAAAAGGCCAGTTCAGGCAATGTTAGGCAGGGATGCTGTGAGCATTTAGGTTAGCTCAAAGTGGGTGCATTAATATAGCAATCGAATAACCTAGAGATGTAACCTTCACCAGTGCACAAGCTGGGTTCATTTCCCTGAGCTCCAACTATCCTTGCAGAAGTATGACAATTATTGTTACCTGTACAGCTCGAGGTACATCTGTTGAAGTGCAGAAGCATCTTGTAAATAGATAAGAGATACGTCATGAGTGTTCTTAGATGCTGATACATATCAGAAGCCAATGTCTGTGGATTAGGTTGCATGTGGTCTGCGCCCACAGATTGTGCCCTGAGATGTCATTGCCTGGTGTCCAGCACAGAGGTCTTTTGGAGCAAGCACTGAGCTGAGTTCACCAAGCAGCAACTTTCATTCCCATGTTGAGTATTCTCAACATACTGCTTATTTGGTGCATTTAGTAGATAGGAAGCAGATATTAGTGAGAATTGTTAGGATGTTAATAAGACATTTAACAAGCAAAAATTCCCCTTAGTTGACAATTCGGCGCTGCCTTGAGGGAAACCTGAGATGACGAGACAGGCTTTGTCTAACTTAAAGTCATAGTCATAGAGTGATAAAGCACAAAAACATGCCCTTCGGCCCAACCAGTCCATGCCAAACATAATCCCAAACTAAACTAGTCCCACCTACCTCCACCTGGCCTATATCCTTCCAAACTTTTCCTATTCATGTACTTAACCATATGTCTTTTAAAAATTGTAATTGTACCCATATCCACCACTTCCTCAGGAAGTTCATTCCACACACAAACCACCATCTGTGTAAAAAATTTGCCTCATGTCTTTTTTAAATCTCTCTCCTCTCTGGTTACAAATGTACCTCCTAAAATCCCCGTCCTTGCGAAAAAACAACTACCACTATCTCTATCTGTACCTCTCATTATTTTAAACACTTTAAATTGTTTATCTCACAACTTCCTACACTCCAGAGAAGAAAGTCTCAGACTATCTAGATTTTATTTATAACTCAAGCCTTCCATAGCCGGTAACCTCCAGGTAAATCTCTGTCTTTTGCCATTTTTGAACCAACGTTGTAGCGGGCCAGGAGCTGTGTGGTCCCACCTGTACCCAAACTGGGCTTCAACGAGGTTATTGCTGGGCAGGTAATTTTCCTACAGTACATGTCACTCATAACCAGTAACATTCTGCCCCTTGTTTCAAATCCTTCTATGGTCTCCCCCTCTCTATTTCTGTAATCTCCTCCAGCTTCACATCTCACTGAAATATTCACATTGTCCTCATGAACCAGACGTAAATTGAAGAAGAAAAGAAAATACACATGATGATGTGGAAGGCCCTTCCATAATGCAGATTTAATCATAATATCGAAATTATGTTGAATTGGAAATATTTCTCCTTTTGGAATAGACTGGGGAATTATTCTGATAGACAGCATTTACAAAGAGCCAACACAAACACAACAAATCAAACTCTCTCTCTGTTGTGCTGCATCACCTATGATTGAAATGGTCACTAATGTTAAATGTATGTTTATGTGTACTTTGATGCAATAAAATATGATCTCCAAAAATAATAATACAATGATGTACAAAATATATGTGTAGTGCGATGTGTTTTAAGTCTCTAGTTAAAACCAGTAACGTCACTGTTCTTCTAGCTACCCATGTCAGGAGACCTGCCATCGTGGTAAGCCATGGTCATTTGTCTTGCATCATTTTCACACACATCATGGTCCCCCATCTACCACTATCAGGTGACATTTGTCATCCTGTTACTACTAGGTTGATCCATCTATCTGGTGCCCTCCACTTTGGTCTGTAGATGAGATTTCCATTGCTTTTCAGCTCTGATCAATTAGCCAAAATACTGATTAATAGCACCTAATAATAAATCTTTCTCTGGATATCAGTTTCTAGAATTATTTTGGCTTTTCAATAACAAGCATCTCTTTATTTGTCTAATGATCTGCACATAGAACTTTTAGCATACATTTTAACATTCACATTTTGAAGCCTTCTATTTTTCTTCCACACATCTTTACTTATTGTACAGGTTTCTAAAGCTCACTAGAAAGTGGATAGAATATAGCTGTTCTATACAGAATAGAATGAGTTCATTCCTTGTTACAATATTGAATTTTCTTTTTGTTAACACATTTTCATCTTCACAATATTGCCTTTAAGTATTTATTCTTATTCTAATGTTTGTGTTATAATAGTCATCTTCTTATATAATCTGTCCTAAATAAAATAAATAAATAAAAATCTGTTTGTGCCCATGTGATATCGTGCACTTTGATCTTTGCTTTACTTTTAGCCAATTTCAGGATGACAGTCTAAAATATATCAATATGGTTTAAAACATGTTTAAAAAGACCTGACATCCTTTAAAATGCACATGCAATTTTATGTAACACTGCACTTCTATGTCTAACGTACAGACTCAATACATTAGCTTGCCACTCATGCTTTAATGTGAACATTCATTTGTTCTTATAACAAGATTAATCAATGTCTCTTTATTATCTCATTAATTATAACTTCCATCATCATGATAATCAATAAAGTATATTCCATAATGTTCAATTAAAGTGTTCTATTATACTCAATTTTTGTCAATAGTACTCATTATTTCAGGCTGATTGTGAGTTTGCCTCCTACAGAGCGTCTAGCCTGATGAGACAGTGCCTATATTGTCTCCTATAATAAAAGAAACTGAGCATGGATATCACAATATTGAAGAATCCAACAGATGTATCCATCAGCTAACTATCAAATACAAACATTACATTTCTCAGGCATATGTGTGTCTGGGCTAATGTTAAACTATGAGGAAGGAGCAGAAGAAACCATCCTTCCAGTATAGTGTCATGCTTCAAATGATCCGGGGATAAGATGAAAAATGAGACCTTTGAACCCTCTGGATATAAGCTATAATACAGTGGTGATATCGTGAGCATGTCTGTTAAAGGTATTCTAAAATACCCATTGTGGGATGTAACATGAAACTTGGTGCCTCAAAACTTTCATTATTTATGGCTTCTGTCTTTATGACATAATTAATAAGGTATATGTTGCAAAGTTCAGTTTAATTGTTCTGTTGTACTCAATTGTGCCTAACAACGTTCAGTATTTCAGGATGATATTGCACACATATGCTAGACATCAAAAACACCAGAATAGCCCAAATTGGCCCAGCATTATTGCTGGACTAAACAGGAAATTCCATGGAAATGCAGTCACAGTCATCATAAACTTTCAGTGCACACATTCATTTACTTTGGCCAATAAGCACTAAATGTATTAAACAGCTACAAAAAAAACAAAAATGAAACTTCAATTGATATTTAGGCGGTGGTTTCTGCTTTTTAAACTTATCTGATGATGATGGACATTCATCTAGTTATGCATGTCTGGATATGACTGGAACTGGTTCATCAGAAAGCAGGGAATTGAGGTTTCAAATTCTTTGTTGAGGTTAGTCCTCCCCTCCCCCAACTGCAGTGCTTTTCAAACTCCTTTGTGATTCCGCAGACAAGCTGTTTTTCATCATCACACAGATCTGACTTGCGCATTTGGAAACTTCGTAAGGTCCCCCATTTATCGTCAACATTAGACACAAACATAAATGTAGAGTCAGGAAATAATTCTGCTTTCAAAGCTGTTGAATTTCATGTTCTTTTTAATGCTGTTTTCAGAGATGAAAATGAAAATTATTCTTGCACAGATTGATGTCTTGATTAATCTTGCTGTGATCTGATGGCTGTAAAATCAGGTCTCTTGCTGCATGTCATCAAGCAGCTGCACCATTGACAATATGATCTTGGCCATTCTCACTGATTATGGGAATCTAAGGTAATATATGAAACTGTTAGTTTAGTTTTCTCTGCAGGCAATGGGCAATTTAGACAGCAAGGTGGATCAGTGGTTTGTACTGCTGCCTCACAGCACCAGGGACCTGGATTCAATTACACTGTTGGGTGACTGTGTGGAGTTTGCACATTCCCCCTTTGTCTGTGTGGGTTTCCTCTTGATGCTCTGCTTTCCTCCCACAGTCCAAAGACGTGCAGGTTAGGGTGGATTGGCCATGCTAAACTACCTATAGTGTCCAGGGGTGTGTAAATTAGGTGGATTAGACATGGGAACTGCCAGGTTACAAGGAAAGAGTAGGGGAATGGGTCTGGATGGGCTGCTGTTTGGAGGGACGATATGGACTTGTTGGGCTGAATGGCCTGTTTCCCCACTGTAGCGGTTCTATCAAATTAATTACCTTTCACAACACAGTATCATAAATGCTTTTGAAAGTTATTTTTAAATTACCTGGCATATTGCTTTATGTGGATTAATGATTAATGATATCTGAATAAACCACCAGAGCATCTGGGAGGTCCCTTTAAAAGAACAAAAGCAGGTCTAAACTATACAGTTACTTTGAAACTTAAAAATGAAAGCAAGTTCCAATCTGAATTTATAATCAGTCTCTTAACTCGGTTCCCAGAAAATTATCAGATTCCTAGGCCAGGATTCAGTATTGGATTAACAGAACTTTTCTTGAGTTGACCTAAAAGAGCAAGATTGTTGAGTTGAATCTTGTAGGAGCCTGAATATGGTGTGAAGTCTGACAGAAATGCAAGAAAAGTCTTTCTTGACATACAGAGCAGCTCATTGTATTTTCTAATTAAGGTTCAGATGTCAATATTAGATTCTCATTAGTCAATAGCAAATTGCCTGCTAAGGGGTTTATTGTTTAGATTAGATTAGATTACATTAGATTAGATTCCCTACAGTGTGGGAACAGGCCCTTTGGCCCAACAAGTCCACACCGCCCCTTGAAGCATCCCACCCAGACTCATCCACCTATAACCCACACACCCCTGAACACTATGGGCAATTTAGCATGGCCAATCCACCTAGCCTGCACATCTTTGGACTGTGGGAGGAAACCGGAAAACCAGGAGGAAACCCACGCGGACACGGGGAGAATGTGCAAACTCCACACAGATGGTTGCCCAAGGTTGAAATCGAACCTGGGTCCCTGGTGCTGTGAGGCTGCAGTGCGAACCACTGAGCCACCAATAGAGTTGTTTATTAATAACTCTATTAAATACAAATTTTACCTCATAAATTTGCAGCTTTCTGTGTATCATCCACCATGAACAAACCATATGTCAACAATTTTCAACATGGAGGTCAGAGAAGGTACCTGTCAACTTCAGCTCATCACTTACCCCAAAGTTCAGCAACTTGCATGTTGGTCAGCAGGTACCATCATCTCAGGGCATGCTGCATGGGCACTGCCCATATACTTCCCAAGTCCATGGGTATCCAACATTTGCCAGCCTGCAAGTCCCTTGGAGCACATCTCTGATCCACTTACAGTACACTCCTGCTCTTCAGTGCTTTGATTACCATCGTAATGCTGCAGCACAGACACTTTGCATGCTGGGACATGCATCCAGCTCATGAAAAGGAAGAGATCCTACCTCTGGACTGTTTGCTTGTTTTCTCTCAGCACTCACTCACTTTGAGCCTTCCTGGATCCCTGACTTGCATTACCTTTTTCATGTCTTGACCCTTGGCCAGAGATACCAGCCTCATATTGCCGCTACATTGCCGCATCATTTGGTACAGACACAGTGTCAGACGTCGGTCACGTGGCCAGCAATCCTCAGTCAAGTTAGGTGACTCACCCAACACTCAGGGAGTCCGGGCACAGAAATTCAAGGGCAATCTCTGATACCAATCCGCGGAGCCAGGACACAGTCAGCCATTCATGGCTTTCAGTGTCCGGATGTTCTCCACGTAACGGATGAGGAACTGAACATTGGGTTGCCTACTACCTGTCTGAACTCTTTCTGACCTATTGTGGGGCTGTTTTTGTTCTAGACTTAGTGAGAGTCAAGTAATAAGGGAA
Source organism: Stegostoma tigrinum (assembly GCF_030684315.1). Classification (NCBI taxonomy): domain Eukaryota; kingdom Metazoa; phylum Chordata; class Chondrichthyes; order Orectolobiformes; family Stegostomatidae; genus Stegostoma; species Stegostoma tigrinum. Next base: position 84,758,167 of record NC_081355.1, on the reverse strand, counting down.
ATAAAAGTGAGTGGCACGGCAGCTTCTTTTGATAAGCTGGAGAGGTGTCCTGAGTGAGTGAAAAGGCAGTGCAGAGGGCATGCGGGGTTTGTGCTGTCGGGCTTTGTGGTGTGTGATGTTGCAGACAATAGTGAGAGAGTGGTCGAGCATGAGCTTTGGTGGAAGGTGGGTGCTGTAGCAGAGATAGAGTGAGTGTGAGGTAGCGGAGAGAAGTTGGTGGCATGTATGGTGATGGAGGGGAGAAGGTCATTAACCTTCTTCCTACATTTCACTGAGTTCCTCCAAAAGGTTGAGACGTCATTGATCTTTTTGGGGGATGGGGGTGGAGTTTGGGGTGGTAACCTCAGGCCAGGCTGGGGTAGCCTGGTATCATGGCATCCTCTTCTCATCCTGAGGGAAGATGAGATTGTGCCTCTGCTCCACCCTATCCACCAAACTCCAGATCCTGCCCTCACAGCATGGTTCCATTTTGGGACAAATGGTCAGGAGATATACAGGGTACTCTGATCTGATAGAGCCTGACAGCATCCACAATAGCCCTTTAAATATGGTTCTGGCACTAAGGATGTGTTTGAGTTGTTCTGGATATGGTGAGAGACGGAATGGGGTTAGATTCAGAAAAGTGGGATGCCATAGGAGTTGGGCAGATAATTAATGAGGCAATTTTAGTCAGAAGAGGTGAGAGAGCTCACTGGGCATCACACATAAAGCGCCTCCATAAAGCTTGGCAAAATTAACCCTTAATCAAAAAAGTGTAAGATCCAGACCATTGTATTTGATCCCTGCCACAAATTCCCCCCTAGTCACCAATTCATTCCTTCTGCATAGCAACTGTATAAAACTGAATGAGATTGGTCACAAATAGATCTTAGATTTAAACTGGGGTGAGCTTCCAAACACATCCCCGATATTACTAAGGCTGTTTACTTCCACTTCCATACATTGGCTAACTCAGTCAATGCCCAACTCAGCTGATCTGTTGCTGAAATTTTCACACATGCCGTTTGTTACTTGTCAATTTGTTTATTCTAATCTGCTTCTCACTAGCTTCCCACTTTCAATCAACCATAACCAAGTATTGCACCCTAACTCTCACCAAGTCCCACCTAGTACCCTGTTGCATTCTGGCCCTTAAGTAAGAAGTATCTTGATTTTAAAAATGTCACCTTTGTTTCCAGCTCCACTCATTTCTTCATTCCTCCTTCATCTAGAAGCTGTTGTGGTCTTACAACTTACTGAGATATGTGCATCCTTTCATTTCTGGCCTCTTGAGTATTCCTGATTTAAATCAACATTGATTTGTGCCCAGGACAAATTTTTTAGAGTTTTTCAAAGTGGTAACCAAGATGATAGATGAGGGTAGGGCAGTGGATGTTGTCTATATGAATTTTAATAAGGCTTTTGACAAGGTCCTGCATGGCAGGCTAGTCATGATGGTTAGCTCACATGGAATCCTGGAAGAGCTGGCTACTTGGATTCAAAACTGGCTCAATGGTAGGAAGCAGAAGGTGATGGTTGAAGGATGTTCAATGGTAGGAAGCGGAAGGTGATGGTTGAAGGATGTTTCTCGGACTAGTGGCTAGTGGTGAGCGACAGAGGTCGGTGTTGGAATATTTGTTAATTGTTATTTACATAAATGATCTGGATGTGAATGTACAAGGTATGATTAGTGAATTGGCAGATGATACAAAATTAGGAGGCATCATTGTTAGCAAAGAAGGTTATCAAAAATCACAGTGGGACCTTGATCAGATGGGGAATTGGGCTGAGGATTGAGAAATGCAATTCAATACAGATAAGTCTGAGGTGTTCCACTTTTGAAAGCCATTACAAGGTTGAATTTAAACATTATATGGTAAGGCCCTGAGGACTGTCATGGAGCAGAGGGACCTAGGAGTTCAAGTACATAGTTCATTGAAGGCAGCATCACAGGTTAACAGGTTGGTGAAGAAGGCATTTGGTATGCTGGCCTTCATCATTCAAGATATAGAGTTGGGATGTTATGTTACAGTTGTATAATTCATTGGTGAGGCTATACTTGGAGTACTGTGTACAGTTTTGGTCACCCTGTTATATGAAAGACACAGTTAAACTGGAAAGAGTGCAAAGAAGATTTATGAGGATGTTGCCAGGACTAGTAGGTCTGAGTCACTGACAGATGTTGCCCAGGATAGGACTTCATTCCTTAGAAGATAGGAGAATGAAGGGTGACCTTATTAAGCTCTATAAAATCATGAGGGACACAGATAGGATAAATGTATTTAGTCTTTTTTCCTGGGGATGGGGAAATGAAAACTAGAGGGTATAGGTTTAAGGTGAGACGGGAAAAATTTAAGAAGGACCTGAGTGGCAACTATTTCATGCAGAGAGTGGTGTATATATGGAATGGGCTGCCAGAGAAAGTAGTTGAGTCAGGTACAATAGCAATATTTAAAAGACATTTGCATAGGTATGTGTGATAATGGGAACTGCAGATGCTGGAGAATCCAAGATAACAAAGTGTGGAGCTGGATGAACACAGCAGGCCAAGCAGCATCTCAGGAGCACAAAAGCTGACGTTTTGGGCCTAGACCTTTCATCAGAGAGGGGGATGGGGAGAGGGAACTGGAATAAATAGGGAGAGAGGGGGAGGCGGACCAAAGATGAGAGAAAACAAGATAGGTAGAGAGGAGAGTACAGGTGAGGAGGTAGGGAGGGGATAGGTCAGTCCAGGGAAGATGGACAGGTCAAGGAGGCAGGATGAGGTGGTAGGTAGGAAACGGAAGTGCGGATGGAGGTGGGAGGAAGGGATGGGTGAGAGGAAGAACAGGTTAGGGAAGCAGAGACAGGCTGGGCTGGTTTTGGGATGGGAGTGGGGGGAGGGGAAGAACTGGGCTGGTTTTGGGATGCAGTGGGGGAAGGGGAGATTTTGAAGCTTGTGAAGTCCACATTGATAACATTGGGCTGCAGGGTTCCCAAGCGGAATATGAGTTGCCGTTCCTGCAACCGTTCGGGTGGCATCATTGTGGCACTGCAGGAGGCCCATGATGGACATGTCATCTGAGGAATGGGAGGGGGAGTTAAAATGGTTCGCGACTGGGAGGTGCAGTTGTTTGTTGCGAACCGAGCGGAGGTGTTCTGCAAAGCAGTCCCCAAGCCTCCGCTTGGTTTCCCCAATGTAGAGGAAGCCACACCGGGTGCAATGGATACAATATACCACACTGGCAGATGTGCAGGTGAACATCTGTTTGATATGGAAGGTCATCTTGGGGCCTGGGATGGGGGTGAGGGAGGAGGTGTGGGGGCAAGTGTGGCAATTCCTGCGGTTGCAGGGGAAGGTGTCGGGTGTGGTGGGTTGGAGGGGAGTGTGGAGCGGACAAGGGAGTCACGGAGAGAGTGGTCTCTCCGGAAAGCAGACAAGGGTGGGGATGGAAAAATAGCTTGGGTAGTGGGGTTTGGAAAAATAGCTTGGGTGGAGGGGTCTTAAGTATGTGATTGGCAAAGGTTTAGAGGAATATGGTCCAAATGCTGTCAATTGAAACTAGCTGAGTGGGCACCATGGTCAGCATAGACCAGTTTGAGCTGCAGCGACTGCTTCCATGCTTTTTTACTCTATTATTTAATGACTTTATGACTCTACTCTCTGACGCTAAATGCTCCACTATTAACCAGGTTGATGACAGTGCATTCAGCTGCCAGGACCCTGCCTTCCGGAATTCATGAACAGCCACTGGTTATGGTTCACGTTGGTAATAATGACATAGGTCAAAAAAAGGGATGATGTCCTAATAACAGAATACAGAGCACGAAAAAGAAAATTGAAATGTAGGACCTTAAAGGTAGCTATCTCAGCATTGTTACCAGTACCACAACCTAGTCAGAGTAGAAGCAGTAGGATACATAGCATGACCAGGTGGCTGAAAAGAGAGTGTGATGGGTAGGGTTTCAGGTTTGTTGGGCATTCAGACTAGTTGGCTGATGCTGGTAGGACCTATACAAATGGGTGGGTTATAGCTAGGCAGGCCCAGGAATAACGTCCTGGACGGGTACTTGGTAGACGAGTTGGGGAGTGTTTAAACTAGTGTGGCAGGAGGATGGGAACTGGGGGGGTTGTTGCGATGGGTAATTTTAACTTCCCTGTATTGACTGGGACTCACTTCGTGCTAGAGGTTTGGATGGAGCAGAATTTGTAAGGACCGTTCAAGAGGGTTTCTCAACACCGTATGTAATAGGTCCAACCAAGGAAGGGTTCATACATGATCTAGTTTTGAGAAGTGACCCTGGCCAAGTGAGTGAAGTTTCAGTGCAGGAGCATTTCAGGAGTAGTGATCATAATACGGTGAGTTTTAAGTCACTCATGGATAGGGATAACAACAGTCCTTGGGTGAAGGTGTTAAACTGGGGAAGGCAAACTACAACAACATTAGGCAGGAATTGGAGAATTTTGATTGGAGGCGGCTGTTTGAGGGTAAATCTACATTGAGCATGTGGGAGCATTTCAAACGGAAGTCGATAAAGTTCAGGAACGATATGTTCCTGAGACATTGAAAGAAAGGTATGGCAGGTAATGTGAACCTTGGATGACCAGGGATGTTATGACCTTGGTCAAAAAGAAAAAAAACCGTAAACACAAGGTCTGGGAGGATGGAACTGACAAAGCCCTTTATGCATATAAGGAAAATAGGAAAGAACTTAAGCAAGGAATTAGAAGGGCTAAAAAGGGTCATGTAAAGTCATTAGCAAGGAGCAAGGAGAATCCCAAGGATTTTTACACACATATAAAAAGTAAGAGGTTAGCCAGGGAAAGAGTTGACACACCCAAGGACAAAGGAGGGAACATATGTGTGGAACAAGAAGAGGTAGTTGAAGTCTTAAACTCTGTATTGGTTTTCACCAAAGAGCAGGAATTGGTAGAAGATGATCTCAGGGAAGAGAATGTCAAATTTCTTAGCCAAGTTTCGATTAAAAAGGAAGAAGTGTTGTGCACCTTAAAAGGTATTTAGATAACTCCCCAGATCCTGATGAAATCTATCCCATAATATTGAGGGAGTCAGGAGAACAAATTGCCAATGCATTGATAGGCATTTTGGTAGTCTCTTTGGCCACAGGTGAGGTTCCAGAGGTCTAGAGAATAGCCAGTGTTGTCCCATTTTTTAAAAAGCAGAACAAGGATAAGCAAGGAAATTATAGACCTGTGAGCCTCCGATCAGTGGTAGGGAAATTATTGGAAAAGATTCTCAGAGATGAGATCTATAAGCATTTAGAAGTAAATGGACTGATTAGCTTTAAACAAAATAATTTTGTGCAGGAGAGGTCGTGGCTCACAAACTCGATTGAGTTTTTTGAGGAGGTGATGAAGCTGATTAATGAGGGAAAAGTGGTTGATGTTATCTACATGGACTTCAGTAAAGCCCTTGACAAAGTCTCTCATGGCTGACTGGGACAAATAGTGAAGTCACATGGCATCGGGACGAGCTGGCAAGATGAACGCAGAACTGGCTTAGTCAAAGGAGGCAACGGGTAGTCATGGAAGGATGCTTTTTCTCAACGGAGGGCTGTGACTAGTGGTGTTTCAAAGGGATCAGTGCTGGGACCACTGCTATTTGTGATCTACACAAATGATTTGGAGAAAAACGTAGCTGGTCTTATTAGTAAGTTTGTGGATGACACAAAAATTGGTGGAGTTGCGGGCAGTGAGGAGGGTTGTCAGAGGATACCGATCAGTTGGAGGCATGGGCAGAAAAATGGTAGATGGAATTTAATCCAGTCAAATGTGAGGTGATGCATTTAGAAAGGTCATGTACAGGTAGAAATTATATAGAAAATGGCAGGACCTTTAGGAGTATTGATATGCAGAGGGATCTGCGTATGCAGGTCCACAGATCACTGAAGGTGGCAGCAGAGGTAGATAAGGTAGTAAAAAAGCCCAAAGGCATGCTTGTCTTCATTGGAAAGGGCACTGAGTTTAACAATAGAAAAGTTATGCTGCAGCTTTATAGAACTTTAGTGAGATCACACTTGGAATATTGCATACAGTTCTGGTCACCACACTACCAGAAGGATGTTTTGGAGAGGGTACAGAAAAGGTTTTCCTGGATACTTCCGGGTATGGAGGATTTTAGATATGAAGAAAAGTTGGATAGACTAGGTTTGTTTTCACTGGAACACAGGAGGTCCAGGAGCAACCTGACAGAAGTTTGTAAGATTGTTAATGGCATGGATGGAGTGGAAAGTATGAGGATTTTTCCAGGGTGGAGGAGTCAATTACTAGAGGACACTGGTTCATAGTGCAAGGGGGGAAAGTTTAAAACTAAGGTATGAGGCCTCTTTTTCACACAAATGGTGGTGAGTGCCTGGAATATGTTGCCAGAGGAGCTGGTGGAAGCAGACATAGTAGCAGTATTCAAGAAGCACCTAGGCAAATCCATGAATAGGAAGGGGCTCGAGGGATACAGATCCTGTAAGTGAAAACAGTTTTAGTATGGAAGGGCAAAATGTGTTCGCGTAGGCTTGGAGGGCCAAAGGGCCTGGTCCTGTGCTGTACTGTTCTTTGTTCTTTGTAATTCCCTCGGTAAAAACCAATGCACCTGTTTACCTCTCTTTTCAAATGCAAAGTAATATACTTTGCCTGGTTCTACTAAACAACTGATACTTAGTATTAGAACATGTCAGCACACGCTTATCTGCACAACTATAAAGTTATTCACCTCCTTTCTTCCCACTGCTGTTATAAAGCATTGCTAAAAAATACACTTTTTCCAAAGCTTTGCATCTTGCACTCTTCAGGCCATTTCACAAGAAATACCAATGTAAAAGGAAAACAACATTTATACTGTATAAGAAGAGTGCGTTGAATTGGTTGTATCAATCGCTGTGAAGTCTGAACAAAGAAATGAAACTGGGCAGACCGCCTGGCATTGACATGGGCTCTGGAAAAGTTGCCCTATCGACCTTGCAAGGTCCTTTCACTAACATAAGGGGCTGTGTCCCAAAATTTGGAGAGCTGTCTCACAGGCTAGTCAAGCAACAGCCTGACATTGTCATTCTCACAGAATCATACCTTACAGGCAATGTCCTAAACACCACCATCACCATCCCTGGATATGCCCAGTCCAACTGACAGGACAGACCCAGCAGAGGTGTACGGTCAGGAGGGAATTGCCCTACAAGTCCTCAACATTGATCCAGATCCGATGAAGTCTCACATTTTCAGATTAGAAATGGACAAGGGAACCTCCTGCTGATTTCCATGCACTATCCTCCCTTGGCTGATGAATCAGTACTTCTGCATATCCACTTAGAAGAAGTATTGAGGGTAGCAATGGTGCAAAATGCGTGGGGGATTTCAACATCAGCCACCAAGAGTAGCTTGGCAGCAGCATTTCTAATTGAGTTGGCCAGATCCTAAATGACAAAGCTGCTTGATGGGGTCTGCAGGAAGTGATGGGGAACCAACAAGAGGGAAAAACGTACTTGACCTTACCCTCACCAATCTGCCAGCTGCAGATGCATCTGTCCATGACAGCATGGGTAAGAGTGACTGCTGCACAGGCCTCTTGGAGGCAAAGTCCCACCTTCACATCGAGAATAACCTCCATCATGTTGTGTTACATTAACACCGTGCTAAATGGTACGGACTTCAATAGATCCAGCAACTCAATACTCGGCATCCCAGAGGCACAGTGAGCCATCGACCGCAGCAGAACTGTACTCCAGCACAATCTATAGCCTCATGGCCTGGCATATCCTCCACTCAGCCATTACTATCAAGCTAGGGGATCCAAATAGAAATTCAATTCTGATCAAGAGTCACCGGACTTGAAATATTAAATCTGCTTCCTTCCCAAAGATACTGCCAGACCTGCTGAGGTTCTCCAACAATTTCTGTTTTCATTTCAGATCTCCAGCATCCGCAGTTCGTTGCTTCTTTTAACCAGGGGATAAATCCTGGTTCAAAGGAAAATGCAGGAGGCAAAGTCCACCTCAGCAGGTGGGTTTCAGCATCACTGATCTCAGTCTTTAACCAATTTGATTCACTCCATGTGATATCAACAAACATTCAAAAGCACTGGACACTGCAAAGGCTACCGGTCCTGACAGCATTCTGGAAGTAATACTGAAGTTTTGTGCTCGAGAACTTGTTACTTTGCTAGCCAAGCTCTTCCAATACAGTGAGAATGGGAACTGCAGATGCTGGAGAATCCGAGATAACTAAGTGTGGAGCTGGATGAACACAGCAGGCCAAGCAGCATCTTAGGAGCACAAAAGCTGACATTTTGGGCCGAGACTGTTCTTCAGAAAAGGGGGATGGGGAGAGGGTTCTGAAATAAATAAGGAGAGAGGGGGATGCGGATCGAAGATGGATAGAGGAGAAGATAGGTGGAGAGGAGAGTATAGGACAAGACAGTTGCAGTGGGAGAGAGATCCCCTGAGGTTTGTCTGGAGGGAGGAGGGTAACTTCTTCAGGTTAGGCATCCCTGGAAGAGGCTTCGCAGTGAGGTTAAAATTGTATTAGAGAGAATGGGAACTGCAGACGCTGGAGAATCTGAGATAACCAAGTGTGGAGCTGGATGAACACAGCAGGTCAAGCAGCATCCATCTTCGATCCACCTCCCCCTCTCTCCCTATTTATTTGAGAACCCTCTCCCCCTCCCCTTTTTCTGATGAAGGGTCGAGGCCCGAAATGTCAGCTTTTGTGCTCCAAAGATGCTGCTTGGCCTGCTGTTTTCACCCAGCTCCACACTTTGTTATCTCTTCCAATACAGATACAACATTGGCATCTACTCGATAATGTGGAAAATTTCCCAGGTTTGTCCTGTACGTAAAAATCAGGAGAAATTCAACCCAGTCAAATGCAACCCTAATGGTCTACTCTCGATCATCGGTAAAGTGATGGAAGGTGTCATCCACAGTGCTATCAAGCAGCACCAGCTCCGAAATAACCTGCTCAGTGACACCCAGTTTGGGGTCCGGCAGAGCCACTCAGCTCCTGGCCTCATTACAGCCTTGGTTCAAACATGGACAAAATAGCTAAATAGGTGAGAGTAACAGCCCTTGATATCAAGGCTGCATTTGTCCAAATGTGGCATCAAGCAGGCCTAGTAAAATTGGAATCAATGGGTATCAAGGGGCAAACCCTCTGGTGGTTGGGGTCACGCCTGACACATAGGAAGATGGTCATGCTTGTTGGAGGTCAATCATCTCAACTCCAGGACATCTCTGCAGAAGTTCTTCAGAATAGTGTCCTCAACCCAACCACTTGCAGCTGCTCCATCAATAACCTTCCCTCCATCATAAGGGTTAGTGTTAGCATTACTGAATCACCTGTTATCAACATTTTAGGGGTTATCATTGACCAGAAACTCAACTAGTCTCACCACGTAAACACAATGGCTATGAAAGCAGGCCACAGGCTAGGAATACTGTGGCAAGTAACTCATCTGCTGACTCCCTAAAGCCTGTCCAACATCTACAAGGCACAAGTCAGGTATGTTATGGAATACTCCCCACTTGCCTGGATGAGTGCAGCCCCAATAACTCAAGAAGCTTGACACCACTCAGGCAGTAAAGGTTATGTGCTGCATTGAGCACTAACACAATCAGGCCTTGCTGAATCAGGCTTGATATAGGTTGGCCATGAATATACCAAAGACTGAGTTTATTGTAGATGCCAGCACCAGCTGGAGCAATGCCCCAGGCTCAACAGCAGCAAGGAGCTGGAAGTGAGCTGAGAAGTGGCCGGGGCAGCACAGATGTATGATTGATTGATTTGTTTTATTGGCACATGTACTTAAGTACAGTGAAAAGCTTTGTTTGCAAGTAGTACAAGCAGATCAGAGTCAGCACAGACATGCTGTCTGGTGGTCACTACTGAAAACTAACTGCCATGAAATAAAGGTGGGTGGCACAAAACATACATTGATGGAGAAGGTCTGTGGAGAGTAAGCAGTATCAATGTTTCAGGTCCAGTGACCCTTCCTCAGAAAGATAAGGAGGAGTCTACACATGCACTGGTGCTGACGTCACTGCACACAGAATGTGGTGAGGTCAACAGTGTATGCATGGGCAAGATCTGAAACCAGTCATAGCCAGCTGACACCACAAGCCCCATCGGCAGTTGCAATAGGGACCATTTGATCACCCATTTTGAAGTTCAGTACCCTGTACAGCAAAAACATCAGGAGTGCTTCTGTCATGAGATTGCAGAGGCTTTCCAGCTGAAGCAGTGCCCAGCCAGGGAGATGGGCTGTGTGCATCCCATCCTAATAACTCCCAGCTCACACATACATTCAGTTGGTAGAGAAACCTCCCATGCTGTCCACTCACTGGAATAGGTTTGGAACTTACCAATCAGGTACTTCCCGCTGTCACTGAGTTTGGGATGGGGCTATGACTGTTTTGGAGATCTTAATGAACTGATACATCCAATTAAGGGAGGCAGAGAATTTGGTATCTGTGCAATATTTGCAAGATGTACAGTAGCTGCATTGCATCTGTGCCTGTAATGTGAGTAACAAATCGAGCAGAAGCTGCTGGAGGACGATAGTCTGCTTGGATAGAATTGAAGGAGGACTCACCACAAAAGGGTCTACAGCAAGTCTCCGCCCTTCTTTTTCACCCAAGAGCAACGTCACATATTCAACAAGGAGGTGATCACCTTCTTCAACAGGATACCTAGCCTTAGCCTGGGGCAAGGACAGTACTGCCAGTGGTCACCAAGAATAATCAGGCTTTCAGTTTCTAAACCTCAAAACCTTTGCAGGCTTAAGTAGCTGGACAGAGTTAACACAGACAAGTAGACAATGTTCACTTTCACTGAAGGAGGGGAGGGAATATATAAATCAGGAAGTCTTGCTACAAAACAAATCTCTCTGATACCAGGTGAGACCTCTCTGGTAAGAGATGAGAAGTCCCTCTGACAATCTTCCTGCAGGCAAGGCTGGGGGAGATGGAGAGCAGAATACATGGCCATGAGACAAGAGAAAAGGAATAGAAGGCCAGGAGCTGTGAGTAAGAAGCCTCTGATAGTGGATAGAGAAATAGGAAATGAAAATGGAGTAAACTAGATACCAAATCAGACTGGCAGGCAGCAACCTTGAGTCAGCGAAACTTCATGAGGAGAGAAGTAAGTGAGAGAGGGAGGCCAGGACAGAAACCAGGAGCACAGTTCCAATCATTTTACAGAGCTCAGGTCATGACTAGTGGTGCCCATAGTTGCTGATGATAACTAGAGAATTATAGTTGTGTAGACCAATAGCTAAAAGAGATCTTGGTGGCTCAGCTGGCATCACTAATCAGGACAATATTTGTTATCTTTCCATAATTGTCCTCAGAAAGGAAGTGATGAGTGACATTCTAGAACTAGCATTATAGGACCAGCCGCAGTGCTGTTAGGAGGCAAGTTCCAGGATCTGGATCTGGTGACAGTGAAGAAATGGAGAATATAGTTCCAAATCAGGATGGTGACGTGGTTTTCGAAGTTACCTGCAGGTCATAGTATTGCCAGGCATCTGTCCGCCAAGATGGTAGAGGCCATAGGTTTGGAAAGCCCTGCCGAAGGAGGTTTGGTGAGTGCTTCAGTGTATCTTGCAGTAGTACCCATGATGCCACTCCATATCAATGGTAGAGGAAGACCACTAAGGAGTGTCAAGGTCCTGAGTTAAGGACAGTTAGACTTACCAAGCAAATATGGACCTTGCCAGTGATGTCCGCATCCTACGAAATAATAAACGGAGAAAAGGTGAACGTTTAAGTAGTGACTGGGGTATTGTTCAAGTAGGTTGATTGTTCTGAATGTGTTGGAGATTCTGAGTTTTATTGGGTCTGCATTTATAAAAATTCTCTGATTTATCACTTAAAAGTCATAGCTTACAACTATTGCAGGAAAGATAAGCTGGTTTTCTTCAGATTTACAGTGAATTTTAACTGAAGAGAACATTGCAATTGATATGAGCTTAGCATTTCTCTCTCTCGCTGTCTCTCTGTCTCTCTGTAACTTGTTCCCAGCTCCAAGCTGTTCAGTTGCTTGGAAGCTAATCACATACTTGTTGGGAGGAAAGAAGATCACTGTCATTGCAAACTGACCACTAGTCCATAGACCAATGACGTTCTTGTTGCCCTCCATAAACTGCCACAGTATACCCCTCAGTTCCATACCATCTGCAACTCTGTAAATACTGCCTTTTTGAATGGTTCTTTACACGGTGGATGCAATGGGTGTCAGGTTACTCACTTCTCAAAACTGCAGTTACCCTTTCAAATGCTTTGTTTTAAAACGGCTCTTTCTCATTTCAGTGTCCAGGTCTTGAAAACATGATAAAAAGACACAGTCTTCACAATAGGCTGGATACTGGAATTGGCCGTATTGGATTTATCTTGTTTTTTTGTGGACTCCATTACCTTATTGTAAATTCAGTATGCAATTGTTTTAGTCATCCTGTTTGGACATGATATGATATCATGAGCTAAATAAACGTTCGAGAATTTGGGTGCTTTAGGTAGCAACAATCTCCTTGTTCTACCATTTCATGAAGGAAGTGTTTCATTCAGGTTTTTGAGATCAGGCAGTCCCACTCTCTTTTAAGTGAATTACTATCAGTCAGGGTTCCCAAAATTTTGCTGCAATGGATCTCAAAACTGGTGCCAAGTTTAACTGAGGTTCCCATTGCTGATGATGAATCTTTGAAGCCTTCCCACCATGTTCTAAAGCAGGAGGTGACATTTCTCCATCAGACAGCAGCTTCTGTGAGGTTGGGAATCATTGGTGGTCGCCTTTTGGTTGTCCACTTGATTGCAATTTGATTGTGAATCAATTAAGTATGGTGGCATTCTGCCAGGATCTACCTAACTAATCAGATGGCCATCAGATCACCAGCCTCACCTCCAAAGATCTTTGCTCAGGCTGCATTATCAGGGAGAGAATGCCTGACTGGAGCCCTAGAAGGATGGTGAATTTTGTTGCATGAAGCAGATGCAGGCAGGCTTCAAGGGCATGGTCATGGAGCAGTGTAAGGGACAATGCCATTAAGCAAGGAGTCCTCTCATTGTTAAATGGAGCACCCATCAATAAGTGCCAACACCCTAAAACCTATCACAAGTTTTTTGGGGACTTGGACAGTGAGAAGGGAGGACGTGAAAGGATATGTGCTTCAAACGTGCACAGAAGAGTGTCATTGGAGAGGGTGTTAGGGTGACTGAGGTGTGGACCAAGTCGTGGAGTGAATGGTCCCTTTGCACTGCTGAGAGCAGAGGCAGAGAAAGATGTTGCACCACACTGGAGGTGGTGGAAATGGGAAAAGGTGATCTCTTGAATATGCTGCTGGAAACTGAGGACCAGGGGAGTGCTATCATCGTTCTTTGAGGGAGAGAACAGAGTGAGAGCAGAGGTACATGAAAGTGGGTTGAACATATATGGCTAACAAAGTGTGAAGTTGGTTGAACACAGCAGGCCAAGCAGCATCTCAGGAGCACAAAAGCTGACGTTTTGGGTCTAGACCCTTCATCATCTTGGCCCGAAACATCAGCTTTTGTGCTCCTGAGATGCTGCTTGGTCTGCTGTGTACATCCAGCTTCATACTTTGTTATCTTGGATTCTCCAGCATCTGCAGTTTCCCATACCTCTGAACATATACAGCTTCCAGGCATCACAAGTACCAATCTTGAACTAATTTGCTTCATCATTGCTCTCTGTGATGACATTTCTGTCCTTGATCTGCTACTACATTCCAATAAATCTAAATTCAAGCTCAAGGAACAACACCTTCACTTGCAACACACCTCAGTACATCTCCTGGACTCAAACTGCATTCAACAATTTTAAATCGTGACCATTACATCCAATTTCTTCAATTTGTTCATTTTATTTTCCCCTTTGTTTTGCTGTAATGGTCTTTTTCTTATTTTCCTTCTTTAACTCTTCATGCTGTATTCAATTTTTTTGCAAATAATAACTAAGGCTTTAGTTGATCATGAACATTGTTCCATTGCAAGATCCATTACCACACTTTTAGACTGTTCCTTCATAAAATCTTTTGTTATTTAATCTTTTCATGTTTCTAAACTACAACAATTTTTTTGCCTTTGTTCCTCCTGGACTTGCACTGGCTTAAAAATTCTTAGAGTTCTACTTCTCTTCAGTTCTGATGAAAGCCATCAATGCAAAATGTCAGAGAAATTGATTTATTTCCCTCTACAGATGCTGCCTGAACAGCTACGTTTTTCCAGCTACGCTCGTGTTAGATTGTCAAATGTATTTTAATCTATTATGACAGACTAAAATGAAACAAGATCTCGGCACTCAACTCAAGGTTAAAAATGAACGTCTAAATCATGGAGAAAATGTCCATGTAAAGATAATTACATTGCTTCATTGACAAGGATTTCTGCTTAATATAGCAGTAGTCAATTAGCAACCTCAGAACGCTAAAATTGTAAAAGTCAAAGAGTAATATTTAGGGCCAGTGATTACTGCTTTAAGAGATTCAAATTAAGTGAATGAATATTATGAAAATCCAAATTTGCAATTGTGTCTTATTAGACTAAAATGGTGGTGAAATTAAGGCTGAACTACTCATTTGATATCAATTTGTCTACAAAGATTTAAACCAGTTTTACAGCTTTTAAAGTTTTCAAAAGTATGCAATCCTTCAAGCAGCAGTTCTGACTGCTTTGACTGTTGGGAAATCAGAATAATCCTTCGAGACAGGAGGCAGGGAGAGAAATCACACACCCCAGTGCGGATCCTAGTCTAAGTACAACCCTGACACAAGCTTAAAGGGCATTCCCCCTGACACAAGCACCACAGGTCCTCCAGAGTCTCAAGCACTGGTTATTGCATCATGTTGATACACTCCTGCTTGAAGGAGAAACAATTGCAGGAGTATGAAGAAAAAGCAGACTGAGACTCATGGAATTATCCTTCAAAAGTGCTGGCAGAGAAATTGATGGACTGAATATCCTCCCTCTGTGCTGTAACAATGTGTGATTGTAGCCTGATCTGAACTTGCAATATTTCCTTCCTTCATTCTGTGTCCATGGAATTTCCATCGTGGCGTTATGAAAGAGTTTCATATTACATTTTAACACTGAGACATAATCTTTGACTGCAATAGGAAATGGCACTTCTTTTTAAAAAGCTTACAATTTCTGACAGCGAATAAACTGTAATAGCTGTGACACTAGGTTAATTCAAATGATTGAAGCACAAAATATTATATGCAATTCATTTAAATAGCATAAACTTAGCCAGTTAAATTAAGTTTAAATATCCTTAAATGTAGCTTCCAATTAATTGCTTATGTTAAATAATAAAAACAGGAAGAATTTTTTTTTGCCTGTTTGTCCCTCAGTGTCCACACAACTACTTATTTATTCTGTTTTAGAAACTCAATCAGCTCAACAGCCCAATGCACAATGACCAAATTTACACTCCATATGTTGCCTATTAAGCTTGGCTGGCCTTATGTTGTCTGTTACATGAGGTCTCAAATTTGGAAGGAAAGATCCTTCAGCAGTCTTTTGGAATTTAACCCTTTGGTATGAACCAGATTCATTTTGTTTCAAACACCTTGGTGCAAAAACTGTCGTTATGACCAGATCCTGGGCCAGATTCCCCATTCGTCCAGTTCCAGTCAGGATACCAAAATGTTAAGCTCCCAAAGTAAGGAGGGATGAACTGGCTCCTCATCTTTATTCACTCATGCTCTCAGCTGGTTGCATCAAAGTCAATTAATTTTTAAAAATCTCTTTGATTTCTGTTTTCTCTATCCTGTATCCAAATTTCATTTATGTTTAAAATGAGACAGTTAAACCAGTGATCCTTGAGTTAATAAAAACTGAGTTTATTAATTACCAAACATGAGATGAATTAATAACACAGCATACATGCATATACCTTGCTGAATTAACCTCCTAAAGACGGTGCTGGAATCACAGGTACAGGTTTTATAACAGGTTGGCCATTTCCCACAACCTGGAAGGTGCAGCAGATTCTGAAAAACCTTAATCCACCCTCGCAACCTTGTAGAGCTACAGCCATAACAATACCTGGCAGATGTGGGCTTGGCTTTTGCATATGCTGACATGCGTTTCCCACATTTCCCTCCTGCACCTCGGCACCCACCACTACCTGGCGGGCCACTGTCCACTCCTTATTTGTTGGCCAGTGAAGGTTCTTTAGTTCCTCATGAGAGCCTCATTCTTTTAATATGGCCTCACTGAGGGACTGTTTCTGCCTCAGGTTCAAAGTGAGCAGGCAGAGTTAGTCTTCTTAACAATGGGTCATCTTGGTGGGTTGCCATAAATAGACCTCTGTTTATTGAGGTCTTCAAGATGCTGAAAAAGGCTTCAGGTAAGCAGACTAGAGATTGATCTGCTTGCAGTCCCTCCACTGGCTGAACTTATCTGGCCATAGGCTATGTGAGTACACTGTCACCGAAATTGCCGAGCACATTCTCCTGCTGCTGTTCAGTCTCTCTCACTTCAACGAACTTCTCAGAGACCAATGGGGATGCTAATACCTTTCATTTCACCAGGTTATTGCTGAGGAATGAGTCAATTCTCTCTGCAGACAGAGTGGAAATGACTCCTGTGGTCACTGGCCCTGACATTAGGTTGCCAGGTGCAACCAGTAAGAGGACATGACCGTCAATCATCCTTCAATTCCTTTTCCCAGCACTTTGTCACTTACTTTGCTCCCTGATGATGCATTTTCTCATCAGCAAAGTTAAGTTGGCCTCTGTATCACTCGTTATCACTATAGTCTCGCTGACCTCACCCCTTGGGGAATGTAGCTACTGTTCTTTATATACAAAATTCCACTCGCTCTCAAAGGCTTGTTTAACATTACCTGCATACTCAGCAGTGCCTTTACAAGGATTCACAGCTGCAGTCTGCAATGTTCTCTGACTGATTCCCATTCCCTGCACAGTATAGAAATGCTCTGACAAATCCCATCCGCAGCCTCCAGCACTTGGCCAAGATATGTCCTACCTTTTAGCAGCTTAAATGCACAGGTTTCTTGGTATCAGCTCTGAGCACCATCAAATCCGATGAGGGATTTCAGCATTTCCTTCTCTCCGATAGGTACTCAGTTTCCGATTACACTCCCCACCTCTACTCTTTCCCATCGCTTGGAGGTGATTGGGGAATGGTTTCTTCTGAAACAGGAGTTTGGGAATCAGCTCATCGTCATCAGCAAGTGTGGCTGCCTGCTTTGATCCATGGTGCATTCTTATTGGGAAACGGATGATATTTTTAAACTCCTCAAGAAGAATTATTCAACAGTTTTTCATAAGTGGCATCAACCTCAAGTGTCCATACCCAGTGGTCAAAAGCAAACTGCTTAAACTATTCAAATACCAACAATCTGGTCAGGGCATTTCCTGACAGCACAGAACTGTTGACAGTATGCCTCCAGCACTAATTGGCACTTCCTTAAGGTAGCCTTTTCTAATTGCTCATAATCAGTGGTACTTTCCTCACACAGAGACAGTGAGCCTCATACACTTTCCCCAAAAGTTTACTTTTGCAATAATAAAGATCGATGCCAGACTGGCCACTTTAACTGTTGTGTCACCCTCTCGAAAAAAGATAAAGAAAGCTTCTGCCTTTGCTTCCTGACACCAAGAATTAAATTGTCAAACCTAGTTGCCTCCATTCTCCAGTCTGGGCTGGTTGTGACTTCATGGGGGCACAGCAGGTATCCTGTCTCTCAGCTCAAGCTCTCTTTATTCATTGCATTTTCCCGCAGTTTTTTTTCTGAAACTGTCTCTGTTCTCACCTGGCTATTTCCTCTCTTTCTCATCACTTTCTCTCTCTTTCTCCCTCTCTCTCTCAATCCTTCTCTTATTTCTTGAAGTTTTAATTTCAGCTGCTCCAACTTAACCTCTCTACCCCACTCTATTTCATCACCCTCAGTTCACACCCGTCCAGGACAGCATCTCAAGGTAGTTGGGATGACTGAAGTGGCATGTCTGCATGGGTCATGTTAACTGTGTTAGAGAGATACAGCAAGTGAATACTTTGTAAATAATACATCTGGTTATCATAATAGGGACAGATCATTGTAAGAATGCTGTGTAAACGAGCTTTGCACACAAGAAGGCCACATCTATTCACTGTCATAGCTGAAGCTCAAAAATGTGCTAAGAAGCACTTCCAACAAAGATAACCTTTAAGACTTCTACCTGGTCTCCATCTTTCTCCAGCTCACTGGTCTCTGAAAGAACACAACAACACACCTATTAAAATGCAGGATTCCCTTATCTTAAGCTGTTTGAGGAACAGAAGCAGCCTATGGTGATAACCAGTGATACTGGGGTCAGCTAAAATTTGCTGATGAGAAAAGGCATGACCTTCCCACCAGAGAGTGAGTGAATTGGCAAGGTTCTGCTAAAAGAAATTGAAGGATGGTAAATGGCCATTCCCTCTTACTGGCAGCACCTGGAAAGCAACCTTATGTCGGGGCCAGTGATCATGGGAGTTGTTTCCACTCTGTCTGTGGAGTGAATTGGCCTGCTGCCTGGCAATAACCTGGTGAAATGAAAGGTATTAGCATCCCCAGTGGTCCGTGAGAAATCCATTGAGGTCAAAGAGACCAACAGCAGCAAGAGAAAGTGCTTGACAACTTCTGTTTAATGTTTAAATATCAAAAATACTCTCCCTTAATTCTGCTAGGATTGAGTTGCCATTGAATGCAGCCATTTCCATGTGGTAGAAGTGCAAAATAAGAACACCTTTTGCATCAGAGATAATAGGAACTGCAGATGCTGGAGAATCCGCTGTTTTTTTCCTTCGAAATTGGCTTGAAAGTGACAATTTACCCTTTATAATTCTGCAGGTTTCTCTGTGAGTTCAAGTCACAGAAATGAGTGCCAACTTTTTCTACAACCAACCCAGGGCAAGATTAAAAAGCGAAAGAACTGCGGATGCTGGAAATCAGACACAAAAACAAAAATTGCATGAAAAGCTCAGTAAGTCTGACAGCATCTGTGGAGAGAAAGCAGAGTTAATGTTTCAGGTCTAGTGACCCTTTCTCAGATTCCTCAATTTGTACCAGTTCCACATGGGTTACCTTAAAATTAAGCTCCCGGTGAGGAGAGATGAACTGTCACCCCTTCTTTATTCATCCAACTCCTCAGCTAGTTACAACAAAGTTAATTTTTAAAAAGTTCCCTTGTCTTCTGCATACATATAGATTAGAAATGAGAGGTGAGTCCAAAAAGATAAACAAATGACTTTGAAAATGATATATGGATCAGTTTCTGAATTCTTTGCAAAGACCAGATAATTGAACATTGTGCTCATTGCAGTGGAGTTTACCAATGTTGTTGAAGTCGCTAGTTAAGCAGTTGTATTATTTTAGACTCTCAGGTTTGATAATTGATTGAAGTTCACACACCTTTCAACTATGACTAAATTCCAGCATTCAGGGTGTGAAGAAGTCTATTTTCATCCTGTTTCGTTGATAACATGTTGGTGTGATCGGAGTTAGTGAGGGGTTTTATTTTCAGCATAGGGGTAACTGCAGATGATTCTTTGATTGTGACTTTCACAGGATACTAATGCTCAAACACATGCTTGCGCACTCAAATTCACTCAGCCTCGCTAGTCCATGTCAGCAGAGAAGAAACTAGCGATGTAACCTCTGGCCTTGGGTAATCCGGGAGAGTAAAACAATGTGTTTGCAAGAGGTGGTTTTCGACAGAGAGGGGTGGCTATCCCCTTTGTTACCTTTTCTTGTTCAGTCTCTTCCTGTTTCGGATTTCCCTGACACATTGTAGATGCAACATTTCATGAGTTTAATGTAAGACTTTGTACATCACTGAATTTAAGTATGCTGTATTTCTGCAGCATCCTTCCTTTTAAACATAATGCATTTTTGAATTAATGGCAAAAATGTCTATAAACTCTTTGGGGTTCTGAAAAATCAGCATAATGCTGTATCAATATATATTTCAATTTTCACCTATAAGACTGTTGTTATGCTGCAGTTACCATATTCACAGGTGAAAACAAACTTGGGCCTGAGCTGTTTTCCCAACTATTCCTTGATAATGTGGTCAGAGAATACTGAATCTAATGGCCCATGAACATCAGTTGAAGTTTCAGAGATAGTAAGAACTGCTGATGCTAGAGTCAGAAATAACACAGTGTGGAGCTAGAGGAACACAGCAGGCCAGGGAGCATCAGAGGAGCAGCAAAGCTGACTTTTCAGGTCAGGACCCTTCTTCAGGTTCTCTGACAAATGACTGACTGACGCAACATATTCTAATTCAGTAGTTGAGATATTTTAAGCTTAAATTCATGCAGTCTGTGCTTCCATGTGATTTTTATGTGTGGCTCATGAATCCTGTACTGTTCATTGGTTGCATGCAGCTGCAGTAGTCCAACAATGTGAGTAATTAGTACTACTTAAAGGCAATTCAGAGAATCCCTACAGTGCAGAAACGAGCCATTTAGGCCCATCAAGGACACATCAACTCTCCAAAGAGCATCCTATCCAGACCCACCCCATCCCTGTAACCTTGCATTTCCCATGGCTAACCTACCTAGCCTGCACATCCATGGACACTGCAGGCACTTTGCCCAATCCACCTAAACTGTATATCTTTGGACTGTGGGCAGAAACCAAAACACCCAAGGAATACCCATGCGAACACAGGGAGAATGTGCAACTCAATTCAGTTGTCACCCAAGGATGGAATCGAACACAGATCCCTGCTGCTGTGATGCAGCAGTGCTAATCACTGAACAACCGTGCTGCAGCATTTAAAGGAGAGATGCCTCGTAGCTGTATGCAATGACAGGAGGGTTTTCAAAAGCAAAGCTGGAGTAGTAATATTATGAACAAAAGCTGAAGCTGTACAAATAGAAGAAAGCTCCAAGGTTTTCGGACAATCATTTGAAGTCTTGAATGAAAACATTGTTGTATCCCCATGAGGAGAGAAATTTAACTTCCACCTCCGCCAAACATTATACAGGAGGCAATGGAAAGCGTGGCAGTGGGAATGAATGTCAACTCTGTTCCTCAAATAATCTGGTTGTAATGCAGGAAAAAGTTAATTATTGCTGTGAATCGGGAGAGAGGAGTGTGCAGCAGGACCTTGGCATCAGTTGCTGAAGGTGAATTTGCAGGTCTAGCTGGTGGTAAAGAAGGCAAATGGTATGTTGTCCCTCATTGTAAGTAAGAGGTTTCAAGTACAGGAGCAGGGACAGATTGTTCCAGTTATACAGAGCATTGGTAAGGCCACACCTAGAATGCTGATTTCTGAAGAAGGGTCTCGACCCAAAACGTCAGCTTTCCAGCTCCTCTGATGCAACTTGGCCCACTGTGTTCATCCAGCTCTATACATTGTTATCGCAAATTCTCCAGCATCTGCAATTCCTATTATCTCTGAAATATTGTGTGCAGTTTTGGTCTCCTTTTCTGAGGAAAGATGCTCTTGTTCTTGATAGAATACAGAGAAGGTTTACCAGGCTGACCCGGGGATGGCGGGACTGACATATGAGGAAAGATTGACGAGGTCAAGATTGTCAGACGAATGAGGAGAGTTCTCATAGAGACTTATAAAATTCCAACAGGACTAGACAGGGTTGATGCAGGGAGGACTTTCCTGATGGTGGATATGCCCAGAACCGAGGGTCACGGTCTTTGGATTCAGTGTAGACCATTTCGGACAGAGACAAGGAGACATTTCTTCATCCAGAGAAGTGGTGAGCCTGTGGAATTAGGGTCTCTATAGTAATTAGGGCAAATTGGATCAAAGGTTATGGGAAGAATGCAGGATTAGGCTATTGAGTTAGATGATCAGCCATGATCATGAAGAATGGCAGAGCAGGCTTGAAGGGCTGAATGGCCTCCTCCTACTCCTATCTTCTATATTTCTACAAAATAACACAAAGTAATGAGGGTGGATATTTAGTGTAGAAGAAAAACTAACTAAAACCAGATAGTATGAGTTGTCATAGATATCTTTAGAAAGAAAATTTAAAATGAGAATGTCAACCTTATAGAAATCTTGTCTAGAGAATTATTAATGGAAAATAAGGAGATGGGAGATAAATTGAACAAGTATTTCGCACTGGTCTTCACTGCAGAAGATAAAAATAACATTTTGGTAATAGGCATAAATCAGGAAATGGAAAGGGGGAGGAACTTAAGGAAATTACAACCAGCAGGAATTGGCACTGAACAAATTGTTGGAGCTGTCGGCTGACAGGTCCTTGAGAACTAATGGATTTCAAAATAAGTCACAGCCATTCACTTTTTCATTTCTCAGGGCATAAATCTGACCTGTCAGAGTCAATTGACTTGTTTAAAATCAAAGGAAAATATGGCTGTTAACTGTCAATCATCATTAATTGGTGCTAGTTCCGTGGCAACAACTCGACCAATCAGAATCCATTGCTAACCAATGGCCATATTTATCCAAAGTAAATGTTTTTTTTTCCTTGAATTGGTATTCTTGTGAATTGTCCTGATATGTACAAGCTGAAAAGCTTTTGCAATACACAAGAAAGTTATTCTTTATTGCAAGGGAAGTTGAAGATAAAAGTAAGGAATTTGTGCTTCAGTTATGTAGGGTATTGGTCATATCAAATCTGAAGTGCTTTGTACAATATTGGTCTTTTTCTTTCAGGAAGGATATAAATAGAATGGAAGCAGTTCGGAAAAGGTTAGTTACACTCAAAACAGGAATGAATGCATTGTCTCAGAAGCAAAGTTGGACAGGCCAAGCTTGTACATAGGAAAGATATTTATCTCCTGCAGGACAATCTAAAACTAGGGGGTCACTGTTTTAAAATGATTGGCCACCCATTTTAGACAGAGATGAGCAGTTTTCTCTAAGAGAGCATCACAAGCATTGGAACTCTTCCTCAAAGCTCGTTCACCAAGCCCTTTGATATATTTAACACTTAGATGGATTCTTGTTAAGCAAGGGGGTAAAAGATTATCAAGGTCAATGGGAATGTGGATAATCAGCTCAGCAATAATCTTATCCAATGGTGTAGCAAATTCAAGGGCTTCAGTCGCTCACACCTGCTCCTAATGCATATGCTCGTGTGATCTTATACGAATGGTCAATGTGATTGAATACATATTCAAAGACCACAGTCTACCATATTGTGCCAACTGAGCCATTAACTTCGTGTATTGTTCAATTGTCTACAATCCCAGCATTTAGCAACTAGCTCAACTCTTCGAGTTTTATTTCACCCCCATTCATTGAGTATAGGAGTTGGAAGGTCATGTTGCTGTTGTACAGACCACTGGTTAGGCTACTTTTGGAATACTGTGTTCAATTCTGATCTCCCTGCAATAGAAATGATGTTATGAAACTTGAACGAGGTTTAGTAAAGGTTTACAAGGATGTTGCCAGAGTTGGAGGGTTTGAGCTAGAGAGTGAGGCTGAATAGGCTGGGGCTTTTTTACTTGGAGAGTCAGAGGCTGAGAAGACACCTTATAGAGGTTTATAAAATCATGAGGGGCATGGATAAAGTGAATAGTTAAGGTCTTTTCCCAAGGGTAGGGGAGTCCAAAACTAGAGGGCATAAGTTTAAGGTGAGAGGAGAAAGATATAAAAGAGACCAAAGGATTAAACTTTTTCACACAGAGGGTGGAGTGTGTATAGAATGAATTGCCAGAGGAAATGGTGGTACATTTACAACATTTAAAAGGTAGCTGATGGGTATCTAAATAGGAAGTGTTTCGAGGGATGAGGGCCAAATGCTGGCAAATGGGACTAGATTAATTTAGATATCTGGTCAGCATGAACTAGTAGAATGGAAGGGCCTGTTTCTGTACTATAAATGTCTATGACTCTATGTAGCAGTATCTCAAGTCTCACTCTATGAACTATGAAAGCCACTTCACCCCAAGATATTGCTGGGTATCTGTTTATTGAATTCCCTTGCTCTCTTCTCACTTCTTCTTCATCCCTCAGGTGTACTCACACACAAACTGTAAAGAGCTTTTTTCTTCTTTCTTTCAACACTCCTTTCACTTCAGTTGAAGCCTTGTCATTTTTGACTTCAAACTCTCAAAGAGCTGGAACCCAACCAGGCTGTGATAAAAGAAGGAAAGGCACAGAAGAAGGGATACCATCTAACTTTGCACTCAAAGCAAATGTGACTGTGCGCCAATTGATCTGTAAGCTGTAAATTTGAAATTGATAGATTTGTAATCTTCAGAGGTATTAAGCATATGAAGCAGAGATGGGTAAATAGAGTTAGCTCACATGTTAGCTATGACCGCACTGGATGGTATAAAGGGTTGGAAGATCCAAATAACCAATGCCTGATCTTGTATTCTTATATTTTACAGAGCAGACAGACCAGGAAATGGTGAAGCTTTAGGCACAAGTGCAAAGGAACTTGTGTGGGGCAAGGAGGAAGGATAATGTAGCTCTGACCTTGATGGAGGATGAGGTGTCTCATTAGTTCTGTTATAAATAAGTCAGTTTCTGAAGAAGCGTCCCAAACTGAAACATCAACTTTCCTGTTCCTCTGATGCTGCCTGGACTGCTGTTTCCCTCCAGCTCCACACTGTGTCATCTCTGACTCGAGCATCTGCAGTTCTTGCCATCTCTTTATGACATTGATGGGCCAGGCTACTGAAAACCAGCTCATGTGTGTGCATAGCCAAACAACTAGTGCGTTGGGAAGCCAGCTAGAAAACCTTCATTCAGTTTCAAGAAGCCAAAGGCATCAGCACCAGAGTGGCTCAGGTCTTTGGTAACAGCAAGCATCCCTTGCATTCCAAAAAAAAGGGATGGTCACCTCCATAGAGCATCTGTCAACTCAATGTGCAACATCTGATGATGGGTGTCACTTCTGCCACTGCCACAATCAACTCCAATCAAATGTGTCATGATGGGAACTCATACAACTATCTCCATGGTGCTGGACTCCACTAGTCAAAGGGGCTTGCAAGGAATCCTAACAGTTGAGCTTGATGTTCTCCAGCAGACCAGTAAGATTCCTGAGAAGATTCCATTCCTGGAGAGTGGCAGTTCCATTCAGCACAGACTTGTTATCCTCTCTCAGGATGACAGCAACCATGTTCCCATCCCTGGCACTCAGCCACTGACCTTTGCTGTTGCCCGTTAGTCTGACAGTCAGACTGTTATGACCAAAGCTGATGTTAGAACTTATTGATCTAGATTTCTTCATGTTCAAACTTTAACTACATCCGCAGTTGTCACAAAACAATAGCCTTGGTACAACGACTGCGCAAGTTCCTTGTGGAAGCTAAAGCACTAAGGGAACGAACAAGGTTGATTGGTTTATTTTGTTTGCATTAAGTAATATCTGAAGAGCATTTGGATTGGAATGTGCATTTTCTGGTGGTTTTTATTGTTGTGTTTTTGGAAAGAGAACCAAAACATAGTATCAATGGCATATTTTCCCTCCCTTCTTCCCCTCTTCCATTTACCATTGCAATTCATCCTCCTTCATGAACTCTTCCTCCTTGTGTTCCTGCCTAATAGATGGATGCAGGCTCTGTTCTGTCCGAATGTCCAGGTTTTACAGCATACAGCATACAGCATATTACCTCAAGTCTTGACACTTAGTATTGGAGAGCTGCCCCAGAGGAGACTACATGATGGAAGCAATGCTTGCCAATCCCGTTGGTGTGCTCTGTAACATTCCATGGTGATGGCATGCCATTGTAGGCCTGCTCTGCACATTTGCTACATTTTGGGCTGGAGTCCTGATAGGTGGTTAACTGATGTTTGATTTGCTCGATTCAGATACAGCTCAAGGAGTAGACTGCCACAGAATGAAGAAATCATGACTATTGCTGGGGTAACAGGTACTCATCTGTGTGATGTGATACCTGTGATCAAACACCAGTTCCACAATGAGAGAATGCAACCAAGACTGTGTCCGCATCCTTCCCTTTGAAACTTAGTCCTTATAGCTTAGGTCCCATTATTGGAGAATTAGTAAACTGTGTAGCACTAGGTAACATGGGCCCAAACTCCAATCAGCACAGCACCCCAACCTCAACTCCCGCCAATATTTCCTCACTCCAAATCCCATCAGATCTACTTGTCTCGAATCAGATCTGGGTTTTTTTTCAATCAAAGACTAAGAAAAGAATTTTCATTTCGGGTCCAGTGACCCTTCTTCAGAGCTCAAGCCATTGGAGCCGAAATGTAAATTCTGGTTTCTCATTTTTACAGCAATTTCTGCTTTAGTTTTTGCATATTTTTGTTTCTTTTTAATGATATTTCCAGGAGACCCAACAGGGAAACTTCAACAGAGTGACAGTAAGCAATTTCATGTTTTGAATTCAAATTAGGTGGGCACCACATTTGCACTTTTTTTAATATAAAAAAATACTTTATTCATAAAAATATATTTGAATATATACGTGGCCACAAATGCAGTTCTGTTCTCTACAGTAAAATATCAAAGAAACAAACAAACATTGGACTTTGACTCCATCCAAAAGCCAAAGGCCTCTCTTACATATACATCCCAACTACACAAATAGGCCTGTCCCTGACATGTGGGATGGGTATGGGGTGAGGTCAGGTCTATGTTCTGCTCTGCAATACTCTACTAGACACTGAATTTCAGAATCAACTACGTTTCTGAGATTGTATTTTTGGTGAAAACAGGTTCAAGAATCAGAGTTAGCAGGAACTGCAGATACTGGAGAATCCGAGATAACAAGGTGTGGACGTGGATGAACACAGCGGGCCAAGCAGTATCAGAGGAGCAGGAAAGCTGACGTTTCGGGCCTAGGCTCTTCTTCAGGAATGGGGGAGGGGAAGGGGGTTCTGAAATAAATAGGGAGAGAGGGGGAGGCAGGTAGAAGATGGATAGAGGAGACGATAGGTGGAGAGGAAACAGACAAGTCAAAGAGGTGCAGGTGGAGCCAGTAAAGGTGAGTGTAGGTGGGGAGTTAGGGAGGGGATACGTCAGTCCAGGGAGGACGGACAGGTCAAGGGGGTGGGATGAGGCGAGTAGGTAGAAGTTGGGGGTGAGGGAGTATAGGTGGGAGGAAAGACAGGTCAGGGAGACGGGAACAAGCTGAGCTGGTTTTCGTGTGTGGTAGGGGGAGGGGAGATTTTGAAGCTGGTGAAGTCCACATTGATACCATTGGGCTGCAGGGTTCCCAAGCGGAATATGAGGTGCTATTCCTGCAACCTTCGAGTGACATTGTTGTGGCACTGCAGGAGGCACAGGATGGACCCATGATGAGGAATGGGAGGGGTAGTTGAAATGGCCACTGGGACGTGCAGTTATTTGTTGCGACCCGAGTGTAAGTGTTGTGCAGAGTGGTCCCTAAGCCTCCGCTTGGTTTCCCCAATGTAGAGGTAGCCACAACGGGTACAGCAGATGCAGTATACCACATTAGCAGATGTGCAGGTGAACATCTGCTTGATGTGGAAAGTCTTCTTGGGGCCTGGGATGGGGGTGAGGGGGGAGGTGTAAGGGCAGGTGTAGCACTTCCTGCAGTTGCAGGGAAAAGTGCCGCGTGTGGTGGGGCTGGAGGGGAGTGTGGAGCGGACAAGGGAGGCCGGGAGAGGGTGGTCCCTCTGGAAAGCAGACAAGGGTGGGGAAGGAAAAATGTCTTTGGTGGTGGGGTTGGATTGCAGATGGCAGACTTCACGAGCTTCAAAATCTCCTCTCCCCCAACCGCATCCCAAAACCAGCTCAGCTTGTCCCCACCTCCCTAACCCATCCTTCCTCCCACCTATCCCCTTCTCCCACCTCAAGCCCCACCCCTACCTACTACCTACTCACCTCACCCTTCCCCTCTTCACCTGTCCGTCCTCCATGGGCTGACCTATCCCCTCCATAACTCCCCACCTACACTCACCTTTATTGGCTCCACCCCCGCCTCTTTGACCTGTCTGTTTCCTCTCCAGCTACCTTCTCCCCGATCCATCTTCTATCCGCCTCCCCATCGCTCCCTATTTATTTCAGAACCCCCTTCCCCTCTCCCATTTCTGAAGAAGGGTCTCGGCCCGAAACATCAGCTCACCTGCTCCTCTGATGCTGCTTGGCCTGCTGTGTTCATCCAGCTCTATATCTTGTTATCACAGGAATCAGGGTTCCTGATTAACATACAGTTGTTTGTTCCAATGCACAGAGCATACAAATATCATGCTGTCTGCTCATATATATGGCTATAAGCTGCAGCCACTAAAACACATTTTCAAATGTTTGCAAATGTGAGCAGGGAATGCAAAGTTAGATATTATGTCATGCTCAATCTTCATTCTCCTTCTGCAAATCTGTGAAAAGCAACTGAAGTGAAAGATGAAAATGTAGAGATGTTAAACAGTCATTTGTGATATATATACAGAAATTTCTGGAGAAATTCAGCAAGTCTGGCAGCATCTGAGGAGAGAAAAATACAGTAAATGTTCTGAAAAAGAACCATATTGGTTTTGGAACATTTACTCTGTTTCTCTCTCCATTGATCTGCTGAGTTTTTCTCTGCAACTTTTTTTTATTGCAGCTTTCCAGCATCCACAGTAATTTGCCTTCTTAAAAAATATTTTGTGATAGTCCATACAGTCAAAAATACAAAGATAATATTGGAAATGATCAGTGACAAAGAGTCAATACGAGTGAGCAACTTAAGATAAATAATATTCATAAAGAATTTGGCAGCATGGTGGCTCAGTGGTTAGCACTGCTGCCTCACAGTGCCAGGGATCCAGGTTTGATTCCAGTCTTGGGCAACAGTCTGTGTGGAGCTTGAGTGTTCTGCCAGTGTCTGCGTGGGTTTCCTCCGGGTACTCCGGTTTCTTCTCACAGTCCAATGATGTGCAGGTTGGATGGATTGGCCATGCTAAATTGCCCGTAGTGTCTAAGGTAGGGACAGGGTCTGGCTGGGATGCTCTTTGGAGGGTTGGTATGGACATGATGGGTCAAATGGCCTGCTTCCACAATGTAGGGATTCTATAATCTATGAAAATGTAATGGGCTAATAAATGGGACTAAAAGCCAACAAGTTCCCTGGACCTAATGGTACACATGATTGAGTCCAAAAACAGTTGATTGCAGAAATAATGGATACTTAAGTTGTCATCTTCCAAATTTACTTAGCTTGTAAAATACTACCAGCTAATTGAAAGCTGATAAATGTAATAATGCTACTCAAGAAAAGAGAGAAGGAGCTCAGAAGCAGGATTTATCACATGTTGAAGTTTGGCGGGTGACATAGCACCATAGTGCCACAGCCATTTTAGTGTTCATTTGCATTAATTGACTGGAGATGGTACTTTCATCCCCTCACTCAGGCAGATACCCTGCCTCAGAGAACAACCTGGCAGCTCTATACTTCCTGCAGCGCCAGTGGCACCAGTGGTCAGGATGGGACAACAAGCAGCCTCCTGATTCAAAGTGCCAGAGTGCAAGACCAGTAGAGTGGGGTACAGTGGGGTACAATATTAGCCAGTGGATTGGACTGACGTGCACACGATAATCCTGCAGAACTCTGGGTACTGTAACACATATGCATATTTTGAACTGCATACAAGTCCTACCCAACACATGAATGCAATTTAAGCAAACTCTGCAGTTTAAATAAGTTCAGAACGATTTTCCTCCTCCCACTCTGCTCCCTCACTAGTCAGGTTGTGCACACCTATAGTGATATGAGCTGATTGTGCCGATACGTCAGGATTCAGGTATTTACAGGGGCCAGCTGTTGCCTGGTGTTTGGAAACTGTAGGGAAGGAAATCAGCCCGAGAGGCCTGCAGCAGCTGTAATGGCCACCAGCTGTGGAGCCTCTGGCTGGTGTCCAAAAACAGCAGCCAGGAATTCCTCCAGCTACACAGGCAGCAGCTCAGCCTTGCAAAAGAACAAGCTCATTACTTTCCATGCTTCCATCTTCTTACTGATGGTGGGCCTCTGGGAATTCATGTCTGGGTGTCAGCAAAACAAGACAACAAAAATCACCATGCTCCTGTCGTTTATATGCATAATATCAGCATGAGTATGCCCTTTTCCTTCCCTCAGGGATACCCCCTGAGCATAAGAAAAGGATAAAAGCTGTTGGGAAAGATTTTAATCCACAATGGCTGACAGGTTGGGGATTGGTGAGATGTAAATAAAAACTTGAGAAAGTTCAAGCACAAACTCTAACCCTGCCCAGTTCCAGGTTTGGTGGAAGTGGAGCCAGGGCTGGGCAGCTCACCTGATTAAAAGATGCAGGGGTGAACATTTAAACGACACAGGGAAGGTAGGAGTCTCATATTTGAACCTGCTCTGTGGGTTGAAGCCTGGCAAATCACATTTGACTCATTGGGAATGGTAGGAAAATGGAAGATTCACAGAGAAGATAAATGCCTTTACTATACTGAATTTTACAAAGGAAGCTTATTGCTGAAATTAAAACTAAAAGTGCTGGAGAAACTCAGTGGGTGTGGCAGTATCTGTGGAGACAGAGTTAATATTTGAATCCCATGTGATTACTTTTCCAAACTCAGTACTTTCTATTGATTTTATTATCTCGGCTTAGTCCCATAAACAACCATTCTTCAGAGACCTTCCTTAAACAAAGGGCCCCAGGGCCAGGCATTAACCAAGTGCCCCTCCAGAGGTTTGGAGATTGAACCTGCATTGATCAAAATCCCTTCCTCATCCACTCTCGGGTTGAGCATCTGACACTCACTCCATGCAGCTACAGGCTCACTCTACCTGCAGCTGGGGTCTTCGCTCATGTGTGCCTGATTCAGAAGGAGATGTGCCAACTGGGCTGATTTTCAGCTGGAGTACCCTAGTTAAAAATAATTTGCATGCTGCAGAGCATGGACTCTCCAACCTTTTAAAAGGTTCAAGAGAAAGCAAAAATATGGCTTTGAGATAGAGGATCCTCCATTATCATATTTAATGGCAGAACAGGGTCAAAGGGCCAATGGATTACCCCTGCTCCTATCTCATTATTAAACTCTGAACCTACATTCTCATACTGATAATGCTAACAGATTTCACAATTACAAGTGCATTTTATTAAAATGGTTACTCAATTTATCTCTCGCCAGTAAGTTTTGTAAGGTGTTAGTTTTTGTTTTAATCTGTGTCTACATTTTGTGAAATGATCTAGATATAAATAGACCTTCAGGCAACTGTGCAAACTCAGTTTCTCCTTCACCAGCCACCTGCTGTTACCCTCCATCCCTTGGCCCTTCACGCCCACATGAATACAGGCTAGGTGGAGAATGATTGACACAGTCTAAATGACCTTAACTGAACTTGATTTCCAGATTCAAGCCTTTCACATTTGATCGGCATTCTCCAGGTGCGGACTAGTCCATGGAACCAGCACCACAAAGCCAGCAACTGCAGCAAGCCAAATGGCGAGAAATCTAGCAGCACCAAGATGCTCATGAAAAGATGTTGCAATTCCCTTTCACAGTTCACAGAATTCGCTGCTTGTTGTTCTCACTTCCTGCAGTTTGTGGGGAAAACGAGTGTGAACACTTCGGCCATCTTGTTTGAGGTGTCTAAAAGGTGTCTGCCTAGAATAACTCGAGGAAAGTGAGGGGTGAAGATTGTTAAATCTCTCTCATCTTATTTTAATGGGCCTCTGGTGTTTGACCCTGCACCAGGCTCAAAGATTTAGCTTTTGTTTCGTAGGAAAACACTGGGCGGTTTAACTTTAAAAAAATATTGTGACCTAATTCACTTTGTTTCAGCCTCTATCAGGTATAGGGTGCCCAAGAAGGCCCTTGAATGGAACTGAAGTGGCAGCTTAAGGTCTTGTTCACTGGTTTGAAAACTGTCCTCAAGCCTTCCCACCCCAGACTCAGTCAGAGAGAAGCTAGAAGGCATTGGGATCTCCACTCTACACCATCTCCCCTGAGCTTACCCCCCACACTTCTTGGAAGCCAGCTTCAGGTGGTATTAAATTCTGCCTCATGTCTCCATTTCTGGAGTCTATCGTTCACAAATACAATCCTCAATCTAGCAAAACATTTCCCGATTCAAGTAAAGTTTTTAAATGTTGATTATCTCTCACTTCTCCACCATTTAGTGTTTCTCTGCTGTCACAAGCGACAATACCATAGCAATCCTCAGCTCTCTCCTGGCCCTCACAGCATAGGAATCTCCATGGCTCCTCAAGTATTTTGTTGCCATGTTTATATCACACTGAACCCTGTCCCGATCTTTAACCAGCACTTTTGAAAACACTTAATTAAACCAATATTCACCTACATTATAGTCCAGCTCCATGCACCCATTGCTCTGTGTGGAAAATAACTTTGTTTAATCATATTTTAAGCATGTTAATTTTGCATCTGTCTACTCTGCTTCTGTGCTCATAAACCAAGTAATATAGCCTGCCTTTTAATTACTTCCCAGTTTTTGCCTCTTTCCTGATCACTGGGACTCCCACAGTTTACACCCGCATCAGGAACCCTTCAGGACCACATCCAAGTGGCAGATTTCCAGCAATACCAACTTGATTTGGCAGAACCTTTCGCTCCCTGAACACTCTGCAGATTAATTAAAAGAAAATGGATGTTAGGCCAAAGCAGGAGATGAGGTAACCAAAAACCTGTTCAAAGAGCTGGGTTTTAAGAGTGCCTCAAAGAGTAAGAGGTGGCACGGAGTTTCAACATGTGCAGCTGAGGTTGCTAATAGCTGTGAAGGGAGAAAAAGCATGCAGTCAGCAAAGCAGTTTGTGTATGGGTTATAGGACTGAGGAAATTACAAAGACAGAGAGTGATTGCTGACACCAACAATTACGTGCCATTATGCTTGCATGTTGAATCAGTCTGAAGGTGACATAGCCAAACAATAAATTCAATCATAGGTGGGTGGGTTGGGATTGGCTGGAGAGTGGAAGAGGTTGAAGCAATACAATGCAGGCTGGTGAGCCTATCACAGTGTGTAGGAGAGGGATGGAATTGCTGGTAAAGCATGAAGTTATGGCAACAGCAGGCAACAATAGTCTTTCCAATGTTTATCTGGAGAAAATGGCAATTATCCTTAGGCTTGGTGATGAACAAGCAGCCTGACCGCTCAGGGACAGCAGGGACAGTTAGGTCCATGTGTAAAGCTAAAACCCTGGACTGGATTTTCCACAGAGGTCAACCTCCCGAAGTGGCTATTGAACCAAATTTTTAATTAATGTAGAAACATTTTGGAGGGAGGCAGTTTCCATGTTGAAGCATCCTCTCTGTGTGTATCTTCCCTAATAGACCACTGCTTTCCTCAATGTTGGCAGCTTCTGGATAACCCTGCAGCTTTGTGAGCCGACCCACCATTTTTACTCAGGCAGGTGATCAAATTCCACAATCCTCTCCCTCATAAACCCCTCCTAGCAAATGTCTCCCCTCCATCATTGTGGACAAGCCCCTCAAAAATTCTGGGCTTCAGGAAACTACATTACTGGAAGTAACAACTGCCTACCCCACTTCTGGTGAATAAAGCTGGAGAGTTTATGGTGGTAGTGGGAGAGTATTTTAGTGATGGTGGCTACAGCAACATACTTTTTAAGTTTGTTTTGGAAAAGAGAAAAGATGTTCTGAAAAAAAAACAAGGGTTTTAATTGGGGGAAAGCAGATTTTATTAAAATAAGGCAGGATCTGGCCAAAATAAACACATTATTCTGAGTAAGTCAACAGTGGAATGATGGAGGCCATTCAAAATTAATTTGGCAAGAATACAAGCCCAATGTGTTGGCCGTAGGGTGAAATGTAGGAGCAACGAGCCCAGAGAACCCTACGACGTCTAGGCCAGTGACTCTCACCATCAGTCATCAGGAAATTATTGGAGAAAATTCTGAAGGAGAGAATTAATCTCTACTTTGAGAGGTAAGGTTTGATCAAGGATAGTCATCATGGCTTTGTCACAGGGAGGTCATGCCTAACAAATTTGACTGAACATTTTGAGGAGGTGGCAAATTGTGTGAGGAGGGTAATGCAGTTGATGTAGTTTATATGGAATTAAGCAAAGCCTTCGACAAGGTCCCACATAGGAGACCGATAAAGAAGTAAAATGACATGGGATCCAGGATAACTTGGCAAGTTGGAGCTAAAATTTGCTCATGACAGAAGACAGAGTGTGGTGATAGAAGACAGTTTGTGTGACTGGAGACCAGTGTTCAGTGGCATACAGCAGTGATCAGTGCTGGGTTCTTTATTGTTTATGATATTATAAATGGCATAGAGGACTATGTAGGGGGGTAATAAGTATGATTGTGGGTGACATGAATGTTGGCCAGGTAATTGACAGTGATGAAGAAGGTCTTGGATTACAGGAGGGCATAGCCAGATTGGTGAGATGGTGACAGATCAGTGACAGGTGAATTTTACACTGAAAAGTGTGAGGCGATGCACTTTAGAAGAAGTGACAAGGGAGTAC
This sequence comes from Stegostoma tigrinum, assembly GCF_030684315.1. NCBI lineage: Eukaryota > Metazoa > Chordata > Chondrichthyes > Orectolobiformes > Stegostomatidae > Stegostoma > Stegostoma tigrinum. Next base: position 84,723,843 of record NC_081355.1, on the reverse strand, counting down.
TCAATGAATGGCAGGACAATAGGAAGTTCTGAGAAACAGAAGGGTTTTGTGGTGTTTGTCTATGTCAGGTGTTTGCCCTAAAGGCAGCAGGATGGATTAAGAAGGCAGTCGTGGCATAGATTATTAGAGCAAGAAGGTTATGTTAGAGCTGCACAAAACTTTGGTTAAGCTACAGCTGGAGTACTGTATCCATTTTTTTGTCACCGCATGGATGTGATTGCAAAGAAGGGAGTGTAAAGGAGATTTACAAGATAGAATGGAGCATTTTAGCAATGAAGAAAGGCTGCATAAGCTTGGGCTGTTTTCTTTAGCAAAAAAGGTTGAGTCGGGGCCTGAGAAAGTGAGTAAGATTATATGAGTGTATAGAAAGCAGCTGTGGAAGGGTCAATTTTAAGATGAAAGATAAGTCGCTTAGAGGGAATTTGAGGAAGCATTTTTCAACCAGAGGGTGGTGGGAGTCCGAATACACTGTCTGGGTGGATAGTTGAAGTGGGAAACCTGACAACATTTAAGAAGTATTTGGATGAGATTTTTAAATATCATAATATTCAAGGGTATGGGCCAAGTACTGAAAAGTGGGACTTTCTAGATTTAATGTAGATTCTGTCTGTGTAGCTTTGATGGGCTGAACAGTCTCTTCTGTCCGGTCTGATTCTACAATTCCCACCTTTCTTTAATGATCTAGAAGATAAATTGCAGGGAGACATCTGTGAATCATGAAAACCTTCTCTCTCTGGCCATTCACATTATCAAGGTGTAGATGTAAAAAGGAACATATGCTCAGGAGCAAGATTAGGCCATTTGAGCCTGACCTGCTAGCATTCAAAAAGGTCTGATTGTTTTCTCAACCCCTCCTTCCTATGTCTCTTATAGCTCTGAATGCCTTTGTCTAACAAAATGCCTTCAACTGCATCTCCTGCATTTCTTGCACTTCTGCCCTCACATCACCTCCTTCCAACAAAAACAAAGACAGATTGCCCCTGGTCGTCATGTATCACCCCACTGTCCTCCACATCCAACATATCATTCTCCACCACTTCTGCTGCCTACAATCTGCACCCGCAAACAGAGATATTTCCCTCCCCAGCCCGATCTGCCATTCATAGGGACCGCTCACTCTACATCTCCCTCATCCATTCCACTCTCCCCACTAACCCCTTCACCCCGGCACCTATCCCTGCAATCGCTGGAAGTGCTACACCTGCCCCTGCAGCTCTCCCATCGCCCCCATCCAAGGCCAAAACAAACCTTTCATATCAGACAGGGGTTCATCTGTATATCTGTCCACTTAGCCCACTGTATCTGCTGCTCCCAATATGGTCTCCTGTACACTGGTGAGACCAAACATAGACTCGGAGACCATTTCACAAAGGATCTGCACTCTGTTTGTGACGAATGACAACACCTTCCAGTCGCCAACCATTTTTACTCCCCCTCCCATTCCCTGGGTGACATGCCCACCCTGAGCCTCCTCCAGTGTCACAATGATATCATGTGCAAACTGGAGCCTCAGGACCCTACTGCCTGCTGGCCTAAACATGGATTTTACCAGGTCTAAGATAGTCTCACACTCGGCCTCATCCCATGCCCAACTCTCTTTCTCAGCTCCGCCTCTTTGACCTGACACAACCTGTCCATCTTCTCTCCAGCCTCTCCAGCCCTCCCACCCGATGGACCAATCCCTACTACTCCCTACCTGAACTCACCTACCACCATTTTACCTGCCTTCCCCAGTCGTACCCCCTCTCCTCGTATTTATTTCCCAGCTCCTTGCCCCCTCCCCACTTCTGAAGAAGGGTCCTGACCTGAAATGTCAGTCCTGAGCCTCCCTGCTCCTCTGATGCTGCCTGGCCTGCTGTGCTCCTCCAGCTCCATACTGTGTTAGCTCTGACTCCAGCATCAGCAGTTCTTACAATCTCAGAATCAAACTCTGCTCTGAGTACATTCAATGATACAGGCTCCTTGTTTTCTGGGGGAAAAAAAATCCAAAGGGCAACAAATCTGAGAAAAAAATGTTTATCTTTGTCCTGAACTGTGTCTCACTAAACTCCCACCATACAACTATATGGCATGAAGAATTTTTGGAAAGAAGGGAGAAAGTCATGAAAGCACATCAACAATCATGAAGGAAGTTATCACAATTTGGACCAGGATACAGCATAAATGTTTGAGATGGTCATAAGAACACATGGATTGTGGAAAGATAATGTGTCATTGTATCCAGCCTGGTTTGAAAGACATTGTGTAATAAGAATTGGTCTAGTTTGATAAATGCAGCATATACAAACTACATCTATTCAATCATCCATCACACAGGATGACAAATTGGATCTTGCAAGTTTTATGTTAGTGCTAGATGACAGCCATGAATCTACAATAAATGATGTACATCCATCTACTGTGACGGACAACAAATTGCAGAGTGAAGCTACATAACCAAGTCATGATAACTGTATAACAATAAGGTCACATTGTATGGTCACATTGGATGTCTGGCTGGGAATTATCATAATGTGCAGAGGTAATATATCTACATATTCTCCTTTGTGTATTTTATCAGGAAAGAGTTCCCAATTTTTCAAAGAAAATGCTGAATGTTGTATTATTGCACAGATTCCAGACAAGACAGGCAGCATAAATTTAGGACAGTAAGATGATGTCATAACATGTGATGCTTTCATATAAAGATACATGCATCATCTTTGTTAGTTACTATTGTTGAAATAGAAACAGTAATCATAGTAACGTAGTAAGTACAGAATCTAGAAAATACATACGACTAAAATGTTATAGCAGTGTAAATAGTGCTAAAAAGGTTCAAAGCGTCTGTCACAACAAGAACATAATCTTTTGTGGCATATGTTAAAAGAGCATGGAGGCTTGCATCACAGAACTGCTCAGGATGAACCTTGAGAAAAATCACCACACATCTATCCAGACATATTTCTTGGAAAGCAATTTCAACAAGGAGTGGACAGCAGTGTGTTCCCCACAATTCTGAATAAAACTCATGATGGGATCAAAATTTTAACTCTGTTTCTCTCTCCACAAATGCTACCAGACTTGATGAGTTTCTCCAGTACTTTCTGTTCTTATTTCAGATTTCCAGCATCTGCGGTACTTTGCCTTTAATTGAGAGACCGCCCCACAGTCAAAAAAGGGTTTTCTTTGTCAATCATCTTAAATCAATGGATAAATGGTTCTCATTTCTTTTTCCAATAGAAATGTTTTCTCCCTATTTACTTTGTCCAAGCTCCTCATGATTTTTAACCACACTACTACAGCTCCCTTCAATCTCCTCTTCTCCAAGGAGAACACCAGTAGTTTCATCCCTAACAAAATATCACTTAATAAAAATTCCTTATCCCTGGGAACCATTTTCATTAATCTTTTCCACACACTTCACATTAACTTCTCGTTTTTCCTAAAGTGCAGTGCCCAGAATTGGACATAATACTCCAATTAAGGCCACAACAGTGTTTTACTCAGGTTTTCCATAATTTTTATCCTTTAAACTCAATGTCCTGTTATAAAGCCCAGGATACCTTTTGACTTATTAAATACTTTCTCAACCAGCCATCTTTAAGGATTTGTGCATAATCTTCCCAGTTCCCTTTGTTCCTGCATACCATTGGAACTATATGCTTCATGTTAAATTTTCTCTCTTTGTTCTTTCCACTGAAATGAATCAATTCACACTTCTCAGCACTAAATTTCATCTGCTACTTGTCCATTCAATCCACCAATCTGTCTATGCCTGTAGAAATCAAACAATGTCCTCTTCACAGTTTCCAATATTTCTACATTTTATGTCATCTGCAAGTTTTGAAATTGCATGTGCAAATTACACATTTCTGAGTGAGGAAGCGTTCCTCATCCAAAGGCTGAAAGTGAGGAGTTAGTGGAATTTAAAGCTTGTTCCACTAGCTATCTAATATTAGGAAACCCCAATGAGGCAGAACACTTCTTCCCATTTCCATGCCATTCCCCCGTATCCCACTCCCCTGAAGTTAACATCAGAATAGAGGTGGGACTGCCAGGGAGGATAATGCCAGATCACATTATTTGATTTTTTGCTGGAACAATTTATTTTGGGCTACTGAAGGAGGTCTGTTGCCCTACCCTAAACCAATGGATACGCAATAAAGATCCACAACTGGCAAAAATCACACAAGAATCAATGTGACCTGATTCAAATGAATCTATCCTTAGGGCCAAGGCCCTGAGGGCCTGGGTCCTGAATCAGAGTCAGGAAATGGGCAGACACCTCAGTGATATCCTTCACCACCTGGTTTCTGACAGTGCAGCTGGCCTCGGGCAATCTAAGGCAGTATGTTTCCATTTTGAACTCATCCCAGTAAGATTTGCAGGCTGCTGTAGTTTTATTGACTATAAGGGTGAAGCATCAGCTGTTCAGTAGCTGTATGAGCCACACAACAAAAAGTTATCAATTTATTTAAATGTAGTCTGTAATAGAAATCTGTGAAATAAGCTTTTGCTGTGCAAAACAGTGAAGCAATGAATTAACTTGAGGCCCTCAGGATAAAAATATTGCAGCAAGTTGGCTGTTATTCAAAATGCTTGGTGGTTTGCGTTGGCATCTTTTATAACCTCAACTCTTGAACCATTTGATGACTTTGGCTAATGGTGACGAAAAGCTGTAGGTTCAGGTTAGATTCCAACACTGACAGACCTTTTTTTTGTACTATGAAGGATTTAACTTGTATAAACTTTGTCAAAATGTCGCACAGGAAGGTGCCAGCCTTCATAGCTCACCACACCTCCCTGCCAGATCACAAATTCAAGTTTCGTTACATGAGAGTGCAAGGCACGAATCAGCTCTTTGCCACCACGTTCAAGTAAGATCCTGCCAGTCTCGGCCCATCAAGTTCAGCTGGAGGGAGACGTAGTAAGTGAGCTCTGGTGGATCTCTGTTCAAAAAAGAGAGCTGGCACATGTCGTGGTCACATCCATCTGTACCATCTGAGATGTTTTGGGTACAGTCAATGCTTCTTCTTAGTATTATTTGTTATGATTCAGCTGATAGTAATACTTGTTCTTCAAGGCATAGATAACCATGTTCTATCTGGGGTGTTTGGTAAATTTGAGAGACTACATAGTTGACAGCTCATGGTCATCTGTAAGACACTGCAAAAGCAGAAGGCAGCTGTAAACCTGTATGAATTTGACACATGATGGGTAGAACTTCGATTGAAATCTTTGTGGGGAAGTCAGAACCAGAGGCAGTCATTGAGGGTAGACATGTGGCTGCGAAAGACACTTTTGGTAAAGACCATACCAAACACCAGGATGGAAATGGAAAGAAATGAAGGTGAACCAGATGAAAGATGCAAACAGAAATCTTATCAAAGAGAAGATCTGAACATCTTCAAGGTAGAAATTCCTAAAAGAGAAATGGTTGTGAATGAAATGCTGACAGAAAAACAGAACGTGCTAGACAAACTCGGCAAGTCTGATAGCAGCATTAACATTCCAAAGCCCAATATGACCATTCCTCAGAAGTGAGGACAGGTGGAGATATAAATGTAAATCATTTGCCTGTTGCCATATGAGGGTGGGTTAGGCAATATCAGCTGATCAGAAACACAGTTAAATTTCCTAACAAGTTAGTTCACGGCATCAAAGGCCATGAAAGCATTGACTTCAACAAGGTGTGCTTTGGGAAACTTAAATCAAAAAGAAAGAATTGACACTTCTTTGTCACAACAGCCAAACTGTAACCACAGAAATACTCACTCCTCACTTATACTGCATACATGCACCCACAAGAACAAATAATTTCAAAAGATGTAACATGTACATAGAGTAAAAAGAAAGATGTCACTTCTTCAGAAAGCTCTTAAGATGGTGGTTGAATTTTTATTTTACTCCTGCAGGGGAAGTGGCACTGTTGGCTGGGTCAGCATTCATTTGCCTATCCCTAAATTATTCTTCAGAAGGTAGTGGTCACCTGCCTTCTTGAGCCATTGCTGTGCATTTAACCTCTTTGTGGTTTGATGCAACCAACTCGCTTGCTGGTCATTTCAGAGGGCAATTAAAAGACAACAGAATTGTAATGTGTCTGGAGTGGTGTCCACTCATCCATTGTCATAGCATCTGCATGGTCTCGCCAATATACCGATATACCATGGATACTGTGCAACAATCACATGTCAGGAATATTGCCTCCCAGTCGAGGAACACTTCGTTGGTCAAGGACATTTGCTTCCGATCTGCGTATAAGCATCTTCCAAGGCAGTCTTCAAGATACACAACAACGCAGGACTGCCAAGCAGAGGCTGATAGTCAAGTTCAGTATCCATGAAGACAGCCTCAACTGTGATCTTGGGTTCATGTCACATTACATGTAACCCCACCAAACTGTTCTGTACCTGTAAAATCCACCTTACTGTCCTGTTTTAACACCATTATCTTCATTACTTGTTATGATCTCGCTACGTTAATTAGCTTGTACAGTTTTTGATTGCATTTTTTTTCTGAAGAAGGGTCTAGGCCTGAAATGTCAGCTTTCCTGCTCCTCTGATGCTGCTTGGCCTGCTGTGTTCATCCAGCTCTACACCTTGTTATCTTGGAATACTTGTTACTTTGGTTAGATCCTCGGTTTGTGACTCTTATACATTTCATGTTATTCCAGCTAATTGGTTTGTCTCTGGCACAATCTCATTTTTATTTTTTTGTAATTATCTCTCTGCCTCAATTAATCAGATCATAGGTCATCCCTTCACTTGTTATATAGCAGTTGGCACTTTACTCCCACCATCTGACACTGTTGATCACCTGCAGAGACTTGTTATTCAGCCTGTCAACACTCCACTCACACTATTTGTATGTCCTTTTGATCTTTCTGCCGATAAATTTTGTGCCTGTGAGCTTCTCTTCACTTCACCTGGTGAAGGAGCAATGCTCCTAAAGCTTGTGATTTTAAATAAACCTGTTGGACTATAACTTGGAGTCATGTGATTTCTAATGAAGCTGTCTACCGAAAAGAGCATCTCTCTCAGATCTGTCAACTGTGGCATTATCTATGAAGGTGCACACCTTCCAGGCAGCAGTGTCATGTTTATTTTGTTTTTTGAGATAAATTTGCAACTACTGATAGGATTCCTGTCAGTCTGTGAAGTATGGTTTGCTATTGCAGTAAGGTAAGGGTGAATGGTTGTGGTGGTTGGTCAGTTAGCAATGTGACGATGTGCCAAGGTTGGCACAATTGAAAAACAAGTTCTTGTGAGTTTGTGAAAGCTAAAGGGCTGGGGGTATATTGGGTAGTTGACAAAAATGCAATCTCCTATATCAGCTAGAAAGGCATCAGTGAAATGTGACACTGCCCAGCAATGTGGTAAGTTCTTTGTTGCATTTTCTAGCTCTGTTAAAGCCATTGGATTGCCCTTTAACCTTCATCCTGGAAGAGGCATTAAAAGTATCTCATTTGAAATTGACTCACACAAATCATCATTATGCACAGTCACTCTTATTGGCTAAAAAGCCTGAAAGTCAGATACAAATTTGTTGGCTAGATTAAAAGCCCATTGACAAATGTACAGATAAAACTCCAGGTTTCCCACTTGATGCTAGCTCTCCCAATGCCTGTGGGTCAAGAAATAACACTCCAGTCCCAAAAAAGGGGAAAAATATTCAGTTGTGCACTGCAGCATTAACATTATCTGCAGCTCCTTACTTGTATTGGAGCAGAGTATTTTCAAAATACTTTCTAGTAAGTAGGTAAGTAATAAGCAAAGCAAGTAATAGTTTTCAGATGTTTCGTCACCATTCTAGATAACATCATCAGTGAGCCACCAATGAAGCGCTGGTGTTATTCTCACTTTCTATTTATCTGTTTAGGTTTCCTTGGGTTGGTGATGTCATTTCCTGCATTGGTGATGTCATATCCTGTTCTTTTTCTCAGAGGATGGTAGATTGGCTCCAAATCAATGTGTTTGTTGATGGAATTCCGGTCGGAATGCCATGCTTCTAGGAATTCTCGTACGTGTCTCTGTTTGGCTTGTCCTAGGATGGATGTGTTGGTCCCAATCAAAGTGGTGTCCTTCCTCATCTGTATGTAAGGATACTAGTGATAGTGGGTCATGTCGTTTTGTGGCTAGGTGATGTTCATGTATCCTGGTGGCTAGCTTTCTGCCTGTTTGTCCAATGTAGTGTTTGTCACAGTTCTTGCAAGGCATTTTGTAGATGACGTTCGTTTTGCTTGTTGTCTGTATAGGGTCTTTTAAGTTCATTAGCTGCTGTTTTAGTGTGTTGGTGGGTTTGTGGGCTACCCTGATGTCAAGCGGTCCGAGTAGTCTGACAGTCATTTCAGAAATGTCTTTGATGTAGGGGAGAGTGGTTATTATTTTCTGGGCCTGTTTTGTCTGTTTGTTTGGGTAGATTAGCCAAGGAACTACACTAAAGACTAAAACACCTAGTAGAAGACTCAAACCACTCCATTTGCTCCACCCAAGAATTCCTGAACACCATCAAAGACTCCAAGATCGAAGAGGATGAAATAATGGTCTCCTTTGTCATAACAGCCCTGTTCACATCCATCAACATCAACCTGGCCAAAGAAACACTGACTACACTGTTAGAAGAACCAAAGACACATACACCAGACACCACCAACCTCATCAGCAAAGACAACATCATCAAGCTAGTGGAGCTATGCCTTACCACCCACTTCACTTTCAATAACAAAACCTACAGATAAACCAACGGTACACCCATGGGATCTCCGATATCAGGGTTCTTAGCAGAGGCAGTAATGCAGAGACTCGAACAAACAGCTCTGCCAATCATCCAACTCAAACTTTGGGTCCGCTATGTGGATGACACCTTTGTCATCACTAAACAAAGCAAATTAGAGGAAACCTTCAAGACCATCAATAATACCGTTACTGGCATAACATTCACAAAAGAGGAGGAAAACAACAACAAACTGCCATTCCTAGATGTCACAGTAGAGCGAACAGCCAATGGGGAACTTCAAACCAGCATCTACAGGAAAACAACACATACGGACCAAATACTGAACTACAGGAGCAACCATCCCAACACCCACAAACGAAGCTGCATTAGAACATTATTCCAACGAGCCACCACACACTGCAGCACAGAGGAGCTACGAAGAACAGAAGAAAATCACCTATACAGCATATTCAAAAAGAATGGGTACCCAATGAACACAGTCGGCCGATTTCTCAGCAACAAACCCAAACAAACAGACAAAACGGGCCCAGAAACCATAACCACTCTCCCCTACATCAAAGACATTTCCAAAATGACTGTCAGATTACTCGGACCCCTTGGCATCAGGGTAGCTCACAAACCCACCAACACACTAAAACAGCAGCTAATGAACTTAAAAGACCCTATACAGACAACAAGCAAAACGAACGTCATCTACAAAATACCTTGCAATACTGTGACAAACACTACATTGGACAAACAGGCAGAAAGCTAGCCACCAGGATACATGAACATCAACTAGCCACAAAACAACATGACCCACTATCACTCGTATCCTTACATACAGATGAGGAAGGACACCACTTTGATTGGGACCAACACATCCATCCTAGGACAAGCCAAACAGAGACACGTACGAGAATTCCTAGAAGCATGGCATTCCGACCGGAACTCCATCAGCAAACACATTGATTTGGAGCCAATCTACCATCCTCTGAGAAAAAGAACAGGATATGACATCACCAATGCAGGAAATGACATCACCAACCCAAGGAAACCTAAACAGATAAATAGAAAGTGAGAATAACAACAGCGCTTCGTTGGAGGCTCACTGATGATGTTACCTAGAATGGTGACGAAACGTCTGAAAACTAATCTTCCAGCTCAGCAAGCAAACTCACATCCAGAACCTCAACCTGAGCTACAAATCTTCTCAAAACTCACAAGTAATAGTACCCTTATAGATTTAAATTGCAGAGAACACAGAGGTGAGCGTTGATGCAGGTGAGGCAGTAGCAAGAGGTAGACCAGCTAGTGGGAAGGATTTTCCTGGGAAGGAACCAAGGGATCGCTTAAAGTGTGTTTGCTTTAATGCAAGGAGTATCAGGAATAAAAGTGATGAACTTAGAGCATGGATCAGTACCTGGTGCTATGATGTTGTGGCCATAACAGAGACATGAGTTTCTCATGGGCTGGAATGGTTGCTGGATATTCCAGGGTTTAGAACATTTAAAAAGAATAGGGAGGGGGGAAAAAGAGGAGGGGGTGTAGCACTACTAATCAGAGAGGGTATCACAGCTACAGAAGCTTCCATTGTCGAGGAAGATCTGCCTACTGAGTCAGTATGGGTGGAAATTAGGAACAGCAAGGGAGTAGTCACCTCGTTAGGGGTTTACTACAGGCCCCCCAATAGCAGCAGGGAGATTGTAGAAAGCATAGGTCGACAGATTTTGGAAAAGTGTGGACGCAGTAGGGTTGTTGTAATGGGTGACTTTAACTTTCCTAATATTGATTGGAACCTCCTTCGAGCAGAAGATTTGAATGGAGCTGTTTTTGTAAGGTGTGTTCAGGAGGGTTTCCTAACGCAGTACGTTGACAGGCCGACGAGGGGAGAGGCCATTCTAGACTTGGTGCTCGGAAACGAGCCGGGGCAGGTATCAGATCTTGTGGTGGGAGAGCATTTTGGTGATAGTGACCATAACACTCTCTCATTCTACATAGCTATGGAGAAGGAGAGGATTAGGCAGAATGGGAGGATATTTAATTGGGGAAGAGGAAACTATGATGCGATTAGACACGAGTTAGGAAGCATGGACTGGGAGCAGTTGTTCCATGGTAAGGGAACTATAGACATGTGGAGATGGTTTAAGGAACAGTTGTTGGGAGTGATGAGTAAATATGTCCCTCTGAGACAGGCAAGACGGGGTAAGATAAAGGAACCTTGGATGACGAGAGCGGTGGAGCTTCTAGTGAAAAGGAAGAAGGTAGCTTACATAAGGTGGAGGAAGCTAGGGTCAAGTTCAGCTAGAGAGGATTACATGCAGGCAAGGAAGGAGCTCAAAAATGGTCTGAGGAGAGCCAGGAGGGGGCACGAGAAAGGCTTGGCAGAAGGAATCCGGGAAAACACAAAGGCATTTTACACTTACGTGAGGAATAAGAGAATGGTCAAAGAAAGAGTAGGGCCGATCAGGGATAGCATAGGGAACTTGTGTGTGGAGCCTGAGGAGGTAGGGGAAGCCCTAAATGAGTTTTTTGCTTCTGTCTTTACGAAAGAAACGACCTGTGTAGTGAATGAAACCTTTGAAGAGCAGGTGTGCATGCTGGAATGGATAGAGATAGAGGAAGCTGATGTACTGAAAATTTTGTCAAACATTAAGATTGACAAGTCGCCAGGCCCGGATCAGATTTGTCCTCGGCTGCTTTGGGAAGCGAGAAATGCAATTGCTTCGCCACTTGCGAAGATCTTTGCATCCTCGCTCTCCACTGGAGTCGTACCTGAGGACTGGAGAGAGGCAAATGTAATTCCTCTCTTCAAGAAAGGAAATAGGGAAATCCCCGGCAATTATAGACCGGTAAGTCTCACGTCTGTCGTCTGCAAGGTGTTAGAAAGGATTCTGAGGGATAAGATTTATGACCATCTGGAAGAGCATGGCTTGATCAAATACAGTCAACACGGCTTTGTGAGGGGTAGGTCATGCCTTACAAACCTTATCGAGTTTTTTGAGGATGTGACTAGTAAGGTTGATGAGGGTCAAGCTGTGGATGTGGTGTATATGGACTTCAGTAAGGCATTTGATAAGGTTCCCCATGGAAGGCTCATTCAGAAGGTCAGGAGGAATGGGATACAGGGGAACTTAGCTGCTTGGATACAGAATTGGCTGGCCAACAGAAGACAGCGAGTGGTAGTAGAAGGAAAATATTCTGCCTGGAAGTCAGTGGTGAGTGGGGTTCCACAGGGCTCTGTCCTTGGGCCTCTACTGTTTGTAATTTTTATTAATGACTTGGACGAGGGAATTGAAGGATGGGTCAGCAAGTTTGCAGACGACACAAAGGTCGGAGGTGTCGTTGACAGTGTAGAGGGCTGTTGTAGGCTGCAGCGGGACATTGACAGGATGCAGAGATGGGCTGAGAGGTGGCAGATGGAGTTCAACCTGGATAAATGCGAGGTGATGCATTTTGGAAGGTCGAATTTGAAAGCTGAGTACAGGATTAAGGATAGGATTCTTGGCAGCGTGGAGGAACAGAGGGATCTTGGTGTGCAGATACATAGATCCCTTAAAATGGCCACCCAAGTGGACAGGGTTGTTAAGAAAGCATATGGTGTTTTGGCTTTCATTAACAGGGGGATTGAGTTTAAGAGTCGTGAGATCTTGTTGCAGCTCTATAAAACTTTGGTTAGACCGCACTTGGAATACTGCGTCCAGTTCTGGGCGCCCTATTATAGGAAAGATGTGGATGCTTTGGAGAGGGTTCAGAGGAGGTTTACCAGGATGCTGCCTGGACTGGAGGGCTTATCTTATGAAGAGAGGTTGACTGAGCTCGGTCTCTTTTCATTGGAGAAAAGGAGGAGGAGAGGGGACCTAATTGAGGTATACAAGATAATGAGAGGCATAGATAGAGTCGATAGCCAGAGACTATTTCCCAGGGCAGAAATGGCTAGCACGAGGGGTCATAGTTTTAAGCTGGTTGGTGGAAAGTATAGAGGGGATGTCAGAGGCAGGTTCTTTACGCAGAGAGTTGTGAGAGCATGGAATGCGTTGCCAGCAGCAGTTGTGGAAGCAAGGTCATTGGGGTCATTTAAGAGACTGCTGGACATGCATATGGTCACAGAAATTTGAGGGTGCATCCATGAGGATCAATGGTCGGCACAACATTGTGGGCTGAAGGGCCTGTTCTGTGCTGTACTGTTCTATGTTCTATGTTCTATGTTCTAGAACAAACCAATCTTTATAAAATATCCAGAGTAGAAATTACACTTTTTCCTTTCACTTTGTCTTATCCTGGTGACACTACACCAGAGCGAGCGCGACTTGTATTTGGAGTTGACTCCATTCTGACTTCAGCACTCTCAGGAAAATCACACCCGGACAGACATTCCACACGAACCATTTGCCTTGCCTCTTGTGGATTGGTTGGGAAGATGTGGTGGGCTTGAGGTAAAGTAATTTGGCACATTTCTTGTTAGCTTTGGCCAGAAATAACAGTTATTCTGGCAGCTATTCAGAGAGGAACCTTCTCCATTTACAAGGTGACTATAAACAACTCGCAACGTAATGACAATGAGGAATTGACATCTATTGTTTCAATAACTGGAGTTGATTGGTAAGCCTTGTGAGCCAGCCATAACTATTTCAGTGGCACTGAAGCATTAATATTTAAATGTCATTGAAAAGGCACGAACCTGAAAAATATATTGTGATTCTTTGCTGGCATTTCTCACATTTTCATCACTTAGTTATTTTAACAAAGATTTTAGCCAGTTTACTTTTGAGATAACAAGGTGTAGAGCTGGATGTACATAGCAGACTAATGAAGGGTTTAGGCCCGAAATTCAGCTTTTCTGCTCCTAAGATGCTGCTTGGCCTGCTGTCTTCATCCAGCTCTATACCTTGTTATCTCAGATTCTCCAGTGTCTGCAGTTCCTACTGTCTCTGAGCCAATTTACTTTCAACGGGTTAATCCCACCATCAACATAGCGGATAGAAATGTAGGAAATAGGAGCAAAACTAGGGCCATCCAGCCTTTCAAGCCTGCTGCACCATTCAATATGATCAGGACTGATCGCACTGTTGCTCTGAGAACTATACCTAACTCCTTCTTGAAAGCATTCAATGTTTATACCTCAATCACTTTCAGTGGCAGAGAACATGACAGGCTCACACCTCTCTGGGTAAAGAAATTTCCCCTCATCTCAGTCCCTAAATGGCCTACCCCATATTCTTAAACTGGGACCCCTCATTCTGAACTCCCCGGTCATCGACAAATTCCTTCCTGCATTTAGCCCTGTCTGGTCCTGTAGAACTTTACAGCTTATTTTAAGATAACCCCTTGATTCTCTAAACTCCATTGACAGAGGAGGTATACTGTGGATAAATGTGAGATTATCCACCTTGGTCGGAAAAATAGGATCACAGGTTATTATCTGAAAGGTGATAGATTGGGAAATTGGGAGGTGCAATGAGACCTGGGTGTCCTTGTATAGCAGTCACTGAAAGTAACATGCAGGTGTGGCAGACAGTGAAGAAGACAAATGTTACATTAGCCTTCATAGTGAGAGCTTTGGAGTGTAGGGTCGGAATGTCTTGCCACAACTATACAGGGACTTGCTGAGACCACACCTGGTGTATTGTGTGCAGTTCTGTTCTTTTTATTGGAGGGGTAGCAAAAAAAACACCATTTTCTAGTCCCTTTCAACTCTGAACAAAAGCTATTGAACTTAAAACATTAATTCTGTCTTTCTTTCCCCAGACCTGTCGAGTTGCTATTTTTATTTCTGATCCCGAGTATCCAAAATATTTGGCTTTTATTTGAATTATCTTCGTGTTCTGCCCAATATTCATCCTCAAATCAAAAACAAAGAAATACAGATCATCTGGTGATTATTACATTGCTATATCTGACAGATAGCTGTTTAATTGTTTTTCCTATATTACAGCAGTGGCTACACTTCAATGGGCTTCATTGGCCAAAAGCATTAAAGATGCGAACTCAATCGCCTTCTTTCTGTATACCTTGTGTAAGCCTTTAAAATGATGGTGAGGTTGGCCGTCCTCAAGAGATCATAATGAGTATTACTGGGGTCCTCCTCCAGAACCATCAAGACATCAGCAGTGTTGCTTACACACCCCAGGCCTTGTTATTTGACATTCTGTGTTACTCACATTCCATGCTTGCTGTCTTCATGTGCTTGGGCTACACACTGGAATCATGATCCAGGTGATCA